>NC_142441.1:2153333-2769166 GCF_059453495.1 Arachis ipaensis
AAAAAAATGTTTGATCACATACCATGTTCTAACAAAATACCAAAAATCAAAGTATAGGCGGTTATCTTATTATTTAAATTATTTTTTTATTAATTTAATATTAATAATAATTAATTATAATAAAAATACATAAAGAATATACAAAATTAACTATAAAATATTTTTTTTCAGTTTTTTATTTTTTATTTATTTAAAATTTTTAAAAAGAAAAAAATTAATTTTTTTAAAATTATAATTAACCTCATGTACTCTTTATGTAATATTTCTAGTATAATTAATTATTATTAACATTAAACTAATAAAAAATAATCTAAAATAAAAATGTGAAAATTAGAAAAATATATATAGCAGACAAAAAACAAATAACAGCAAATTCCTATTCGAGTCAGAAAAAAGACTCCACCAAGTTACTAAAAGAATAAATCATTCCTCTCACTCACTCCACTTTCTCTATACATACCACTCACTCTATTACGTTAGGAAGGTTATCACCTGTTCCACTGTACGGATTTGGAACTTTTCTCTTCCAATCAGTTGATCCGTGCAGATTTAATATAATTAAAGTGAATGGTGTTGATTCGGTGGAATGAATGTGTCGTGAAAATGCATCAAAAGAGGACTATGATGGGCAAAAAACCGGTCGTCCCGTTGTGCGTACTTGGAAGATTTGAATCTTAGCTTTGTTGACAAAGCTGGCACAAGAGGCACAAGGCAGGCAGCTTGAGAAAATTCAAGATTGTGTGAGTTGGGGTTAGCTAGAGGAGCCGAGTGGAGATTATTTTGGACCGTGGACACTCTGAGTCTTTTGTTTGTGATGACAATATAATGGATGAATGGAGGGCTAGACTCTTTTGGGCACAACAAAGAGATAGTCGATAGAAATAAATTTTGATGAGCACAGATTAGAAAAAATAAAAAGCTACATAAAAATCTGTAAGGGGTTTAAGCGATTTTGATGTGTATTTTTAATTAATTTTTTATTTTGTGTGAATAATTATATTTTGGAATGAGAATTCTTTTGAGATAGAAGTGTGCATGAAGTCTAGAAAAAATAGGCTATTATTAAGATATAGTGAAAATTTTAAGTATGTAAATGCAATTTTATATTGTAATGTTAATTTAGATCATCAGTGTATAAAGCTGACAAAAATCTTTTGTAAAGTTATTTATTTGGTCATAGTTAATTTTTTTTTTAAAAACGTAGGTTAATAATTGAAGCGTAACCTATGAATAAAGTTAAATCAATAAGTAAATTAAAAGATTTAATTAGAGGAATGATTAAATTATCTAAGTTAATAGATCAAAAATTAATAATTCTAACTAATATTACTTGAAACAATACTAAATTTTTTAAATTAATATAAAATATTTTTTCTAAAATCTCAAATTTAGAATAAATTTTATTTTAAGAAATTCAAAATTGAAATAAGAGTCGTTAGACTAAAAATAAAATAATTAGCAATAAGAATTGATAGATCAAAATACAAATCTTTAAAAATTAGATCAAAGAAAAAAGAGTTATAAAAAAATTATGAAAATTATAAATAAAAATTTAACTCGTAAAAAATGTTTAAATTTGCAAATGTAAAAAAATTTCATAATAATACTAAATTAGTATTTTTGCCTATAATATTTTTTTGTCCGTATTGATTTATGTGTATTTTCTAGTGTTTTTATGTAATAGATAATATAATTATCTAGTATACTCAATTATAAGCAGATAAAATTATTTTTATTTGTTGGTATGAATGTTTTTTTAAGATGATATTCTATGGTGTAATTTTGAATTTTAATTATAATTTTTTTAGTTTATGTTTAGAAATAATTAAAGAAAAGAGTTAAAAAAAATGATTAAGAATAAAAATACAAAAAATATAATATAGAAGTATAAATAAACTTTATTAATCATAATATATTAGAATGTATACCAAATAAGTATTTGTTGTTGTCTTAAAACTAAACATACTTAGAGATATTTTAAATAATTTATTTGATCCCGAAGATATAAAATAGAGTAATATTGATGATAAAAGTGTTATTGAATATGTTTAAGTAAATCTAACGTTATATATTCTGAATATTTATAATTAAAAGTTGTTATTATAGCTATTTTAATTAAATATTAATTATAACTATCATATTTTAATTCAATTGAGATGATAAGTATGAAATTTAATTGATTAGTGATATATTATAGCGGATTTAAATTTTAAAATTATTGATAATAAATGATACTCATAAATAGATACAAATGTTTTAAATATTAGAATTTATATTTTTTAAATCATTACTAGGTTGAAATTTATTTATTTATTGTCTTAAAAAATTATAGTTATTATTTATAAAAAATTATTGATAACTTTTACGAACATTTAAGCCAGTTATTGAAAGCCAGCAATCCAAGGAGCAGCGAACCTCTTATAGCTGTCCATTTATGTCATTTAATGTCTAATTTAGAGGATTTTAGAGTCTTTTAAAAAGTTGCTAAACGACAAAATTAATATGGGAACCTTTTGTTTATTGGAACAGCCATGTTCCATAAAAGTACTTGGAACACCTGATAATTTTCCATTACGTTAACTAATTATGACAAATATTCTTCTGCTGCACACTATTTTTAAGTGGAGGCCACTCAGATAAACACGCCTAAAACGTCTTTTTTTAAAGATGTCTTTATGTTGTGTTTTAATTGGTTTTGGTATAATTTATTCGGTGTTCTTCATCACATATTATTAAATTCCTCAAAAGATTTTCTTTCCAAAAACAATAAAAAACATTTAATTTGGACTAAAACAAAAAAGGTAATAGATTAACTATTAGATTTTTTTTTAAAGATTATTTACATAAAAAAATATATCACATTCATCAAAAAAAAAAAATATATATATATATATATATAAAAGCTCTTAAAAAATTTTATAAATAAAAAAATAATTAATTTTTATTCGTATAATATATAAAATAATTATTATATTATTATATTATAGATTAAAATTTACTAATTTAAATTTTGTTTTTATTTTTAATATAAGCATTAGAAATAAATAATTTTTTTATAACAAGATATATTGTAATAAAATATATATAATATTAATTAGTTTTTAAAAAATTCTGAAAAGATGGTTTTTTCTAATAAAGTGTTATTAAAAAAATTAACATTATAAAAACTAATTTCAACCAATATGATATAATATGATATAATAGGTTATTAAATATATTTAATACAAAACACATTGAATATAAATTTTTATTGAGTTTAAATTTTAAATAATTTTTAATTAAATTTCGAATATTTTTATTTTAAAGAGTTAGAATATTTTAACATCATTTTTTTCGTATATTTTTAATTGAGTCTTTGATTTTTTAAATTATAAACCTTATTTATAATTAAGAGTAATGTTTTAACACCACCAATTAGTCACACATATAAAAATACAAGAACAATTCTATTGTCATAATTATAATATAACTTTATAAGCAATACAATACAATGAAACTATATATAAGTAATATAACTAAATTTTATCTACATCTATAGTCACATTTCATAAATAATATAATTAAATTATATTTATGTTTATAATTAAAATATGAATAAAAATACAAAAAAGTATCAGGATGGTTAATTTTTTTCATTCATAATTTTTTATTATTTTTGTTGTGAAAAATTTAATTATTTTAATAATTAATTATTTTTTAAAAAAAGATAATTGAATAACACAAAAAAGTCTTATTAAGAGTAATTTATTTATATATGATTAAAAAATAATTGAATAATTATATACGGTAAAAAATTAATATTATTAAAAAATAAAAATAAAATTTATTTTAAAATTAAAAATAAAGTTTATTTAAAAATAAAATTAAAAATCATGGTTTTTTTTCTTTTTTCCAAAATTTATCTACGAGTAATTCTATAAATATTTTATGATGAATAAAAATATTAAACTCATACTAAAATTTATTCTAATAAAATTTATTTTTATTCTACTAAACGTTAAATAAATTATTGAAAAGAATTTTGTTTCCTCCATTAGAGAAGAATGATAAACTTCCATACTTCTATTATGTTATGGCAATAATTTGGCCTGTTATTTTTTAATGTACATAATAATAATAATAATAAACAAGTATATCACAGTAAAAAAGAAAGCACGTCACCAAATAATTTATCATCCGAATTATATATGAATCAAATTGATAATATGAGAGCTAACACTACAAAAATCGACAACAAAGTTAGAGACTTACAAAACCTTTCTTAAGATCATAGAAAAAAAAACGTTTATATTTGTGTGATATACAAAGCAATTATCATATTATTATTATTATTATTATTATTATTATTATTATTATTATTATTATTATTATTATTATTATTATTATTATATATATATATATATATATGAGCAAAAAAAGTCCAACTGTATGTTTTAAAGTAAAATTTTTTTTAATATTTGATTAAATGTTCTTGTATTTAGTACTTTTTTTTGCACTTCCTCTTAGTTAAAAATATAATCATTATAATTTTTTAGTTATTATTGCTAGGGGTGTTTACAGAGGGGATATGGCTGAAATTTCGATCCAATCCGCACTAAACTCATTAGATCAAATTCGATATTCGCATTTTTTATGTTTGGATCAGATATCAAATATATCCATAAAATAAAAAAATATAAAAAAATTTTATTTTTATAAAAAAAGTCAATAATTTTTTTTGTTTACTTTTTTAAACATATTTACTTCTATCTGATTAGAGTGTGGATCTGATTCGATCCAATCCGATCATCTTACAGATCAGATCATATTCTCAAATTACAGATCAGATACGGATAAATACTGTGGATTTATATGGATATGATCTAATCTATGAACACCCCTAACTATTACTATAGGTTCATTGTTGCAAAAGAATGTTTCTTTTATTATAAACTATTATTAGATTTTAATTACCATTAAAACAACTGAATGGTCAACTTAATTACCATTATTATATCCATAGTTGTAAAAATCGAACTGGATCGGTTGGTTCGACCAGAAAACTAATGAACCGGATTAGAACTGGATTATAGTCCAGTTTGGTTTACTCTTTGCACCGTTTAAGGAATAAAATCGGTGTGAACTGGTAAGAACCGGTGCAAACCGGTCTAACCAAACTGGTCTGCTTGAAAAATTTTTTTAAATGTCTCCACAAGGTCTCAAACCAAGAACCTTGGAGCAAAAGTAACCTCTACTTGCCACTTAGCCATTGCACTTCTAAGTACTAAATTTGACAAATACTAATTATATAGTATACATAAATATCTAATTTAATTTAATTTTTGTTTTTTCTATTTTAAAATTAATTATATTTTAATTATATACCATTATTAATATAAATATAAATTTTACTAAAAATTTATTAATTTACTTGATCTATTTTATTACTAGTATTGTGATTAAGGTTATTTGTTTTGATGTTAGTGTTAAAATCTACTGATATTATAGTTAGATGATAGGCTTTGTGAATTAATTATTTTTTTATTGTGTCAAAATAACATACTATTGTAGTATTAAAATTTTATGGTTTTTTTTATATTAGTTATTTTTAGAAGTTGAGACTTGATTCTTCATAAAATGTTAGTGAAGATATGCATTTCAAATTTTAATTTTAAGTTTTTAACTATTTTATATTTTATATTTACATGAGACCAGTTTTATCGGTTCAACCAGTGATTTATCAGTTGAACCAATAAACCAGTGAACCAGTAGCTTGATCGGTTCGATCACTGGTTCAGTTCTAACAATTATATTTCAATCTAATTTCAAAAATTTCGATTTACTCAATTTAATAGTTATGACTCACAATTGGTTCCTAATCAAGCAACAACAAATTATGTCTCCCAATTGGTTCCTAATCAGTTCTAACAATTATGCCTCCCAACTTAATAGTTATGACTCACATTGGTTCATAATCTTATTTTTGTCACTGTCTCACAAAATCGTTAACGACATGCTGAAATGGACTAACGACTGCTACATTATACATTCTAGCGACTATTTGATGTGACAATTGAAATTTTTTTACCTTATTTTTTATTTTCAACTAAACACTTAAAACCCTAATATGAGTCACGGATATCTAAGTTAAAAAATCAAACTAAGTAAATTGAAACTTTAAAAATCAGATTAAAGCTCAAATATAACTTCAAAACAGAACTTTAACTTATGTAGTGATTAATTTAAATGAAAATCAAATAAATCAAAATTTAACATAATTTTTATCAATGTTTTTAAATTTGAAATTTCTATACCAAAATTAACTAGGATTTTTCTTTAAATTAAAAATTTAATGAAATAGTGACTTTAATTATCTTAACCAATGTCCTAATTAATTGCTTTTATGTCTTAAAAAAACCGTATATGAGAAGAAAATAATTAATTTGTCTACTTTAATAAATAGTTATTTTACTAAAATGAGAAACTATTTTTTTAAAATTTTTAAGAACTAATTAATATTATATATATTTTGTTACACTACATTTAATTATAAAAATTTTATTTATTTCTAATACTTATATTAAAAATAAAAAAAATTAAATTAGTGAATCTTAATCTATAATATAATAATAATATAGTAATTATTTTATATATTGTACGAATATAAATTAATTATTTTTTTTATTTATAAAAATTTTTAAACGCTTGAGCTTGTTTTATATATATATATATATATATATATATATATATTTATGAATGTGATATATTTTTTATGTAAATAATCTTTTAAAAAAATCTAATAGTTAATCTATTACTTTTTTTGTTTTAGTCCAAATTAAATATTTTTTAGTGTTTTTGGAAAGAAAATATTTTGAGAAATTTAATAATATGTGATGAGGAATACCGAATAAATTATACAGAAACCAATTAAAACACAATATGAAAACATCTTTAAAAAAAGACGTTTTAAGCGTGTTTATCTGAGTGACCTCCTTTTTAAGTATGGTAGCCCTTAATTCAAATTAGAGGCCTTCTCACTCTTGTTTTAGATTTCATTCTAATTGATAGGCTCAATCCCTTTCTCACTCTCAGATTCTTGGTTCCACCTCTTTGAGTTGGTCTATAGATTGTACCTGAAGGCATCCATTGTTTTATAATAATCGCAAAAATAGTCTCTCCTTGTTAATTTTGTTTAACTTAGCAAAAGCTTTAAGATAGTATTTATTTTTGGTATATAAATCCATCAAAATATAGATACGAAAATACACGAAATTACAGGTATTTTTTTCATTTGAGTTGAAATTGAAATTTTTATTATTATTGTTATTATACATATTGAGTTTTAGTTTGAATCAAAAATTTGTTGTGTCTGATTTTGATTTAAAAGTAGTGGTAGTTTTAGATAATTTATAACACTCTTTAATCATTTACATTTTCAAAAAATTTGAGAATCTTATCATTTTAAATGATATACAGAATAATCTAAGAATTTAATTTGATACACTGTCAGTTTAAAATAATTTTACATATGTATCTAATTACGTAATGTCACATAAAAAAAATAACTACTTTTTACGTAAATGATCATCCAAAAAAACAGATATAATTATACAATTGTATAAAATATTATACGCTGTGAGTGCATCAAAATTAAACTCATGATATAAATAGAAAATTCTCCCTTCAATTTTAATACTTTTCTCCTCTTTGATACATATCCAAAACTAAATAAATCTAACAATTTTTTTTTATTCCTTTACGAGAGATTCTACTATGTCAAAGAAAAAGGATTTCAATAGGTGATGAAGTTGCGTGTTAACGTAAAAAGAGCAACACGTAGAAAGGAGCAACACATATGGAGGAGTGAGGCATGAAGAATTGTGGGAGTAAAATAGAGGTGTGAGTATTTATCTCTTATTAATGTTATAATTGGAGTTTAATTATTTTAGTAATAACTTTATTTAACCAATTTTAGCCACTATAACAAGATAGATTATTTTTTAGGGTCATATGTGTAAAAAAAATTAAAATCGATCAAAAAATAATTTTTGACACTATTTTAATTATGAAAATATGTAAATAAAAATTTTATCAAAAATAATATTTTTAACATATAAGTAATTATAAAAAAAATTTAATTTTATTTTGATAATTATTGACAATAAAAAATAATTTGTTAAAAAAAAATTAAAAATATATATTTTGTAATACTTATTAACCATAAAAAATATTATCTATTTTAATATTTATTGACCGTAAAAAAATACTAAACAAAAGTTTTTTGTAGTTATATATTGTCTTGTTCTCTTTCATATTAATGGTTTTCTCTTTTATCTCTTATTTTATTTGATGATTCTGATACTATTAGCCTGATAGAGGTGAATATGTATAATTCAGTGTGAGAAATGATTGCGTTGAAGTGATTTGTTAGCATGATTTCAATTTTTTTATTATGTTTTCATTGTCTTGTTCTCTCTCATATTAATGGTTTTACCTTTTTTTCTTATTTTATTTGATGGTCCTGATACTATCAGCCTCATAAAGGTGAATGTGTATAATTGAGGGTGAGAAGTGGTTGCATTATAGTGATGTGTTAACTTAACTTATTTTTTCAATTTTTTCGTTATTTTTTCCATTATCTTGTTCCCTTTTATATTAATGGTTTTCTCCTTTTTTTTCTTGTTTTATTTGATGGTTCTGATACTATCATCCTCATAGAAATAAGTGTATATAATTGAGAATGAGAAATGGTTGCATTATAGCCATGTGTTAGCTTAAATTATCCTTTCAATTTTTTCATTATTTTCTCCATCATCTCGCTCTCTTTTATATTAATGATTTCCTCATTTTTCTCTTGTTTTATTTTTTCATAAACAATAAATGCAATAACATCTAGTGTTAGTATTAACTGATCATTCATTCATACTTGCTCTCTAAATTTTTATACGACTATTATTTCAATACCAAAATTATTTTGGTTATGGATTGAAATTCTGTTAATTCTAAAGTCACTAAAAAAATATAATATAATTTTAAATGTACAATTCAATTAAATAATAAACCCTTATCTCTTTATTTAAAATACAATTTTGCTAAGTTTTCATCCTTTATATTGTGGTGATGTGTTAGCTTGATTTATCCTTTCAATTTTTTCATCATTTCTTCCATTGTCTCGCTTTATTTTATATTAATAGTTTTTTCATTTTTCTCTTGTTTTATTTTTCATTAACAATTAATGCAATGACATTTAGTATTAGTGTTAATAAATAATGCTAGGAACCAAAAGGGTATTAGCAAAAAATCAGCTAAATACCTATGAGTGAATCCAAAATTTTTATGAGTTAATATATATGGATGTTTTTTCTGCTAAGTATCAGAATATTTCTTTTTCATACTAAATAGATGTTCTTTTATATATTTTTCGAATTTTTTTGTATTACAAATGTGAATGTCTCTATTTCTTTAAGAATTTCATAATTTTTTTTTTAAATTTTATAGATATTTAATTATTTTTACTAAAATATAACTGGATATTTCTTTTGTTAAGTATTAGAATGTTTTTTTTTTCATATTAAATGAATGTTTTTTTTTATATTTTTGTAATTGCTCAAGAACTCATTTTGATTCTGATGAATATGAACGGGTGGAATGAAGAACTAGAAATGGAGCTGAGGGAGGTTATTGAAGTTGTGAAGAGAAAAGATGTTGAAGATTATGAGAGGCTTGGAAACAAGGCACTGAAAGCAAACAAGACTCTGGCTATTGCAGGTCCCTTGCTCACTGCCATTGCAGCTTTGTGATCTGTGTTTGTGGCGGGAAATAACGGTGCAGGTGTGGTTTCTGCCATGGCTGGGTCAATGGCAGCTGTACTCAACGCTTTTGAGCATGGCGGGCAAGTAGGGATGGTGTTTGAGATGTACAGAAACTGCGGTGGGTTCTTCAAGCAGTTAGAAGAAACAGTTGAAGCCACGCTTGAAGAGAATGAGTTTGACAAGAGAGAGAATGGACAAGTGTTTGAATTGAAGATGGCTTTGCAAGTAAGATGTTCTAATCGTTTATTAACTATATCTATATATTTCTTAACTTCACAGTGAGAGAGAAGGGTCTGTGTTTGTGATTGTTGGAGGTGGGTAGGTTAATGTAAGAGAGAAGATGAATGTTTTTATAGGTTTTAATTATGTTTATTTAATTAATTTTAAATTTTTTAAATTTTGAATTTAAAAAATTTAAAATTAATTAATTATTAATATAAATTAACGTGATTTTGTTTAGTTTTTGGCTGGTAACCTTTTGGTTCCATATACTTT
The DNA here is from genome assembly GCF_059453495.1 of Arachis ipaensis. NCBI lineage: Eukaryota > Viridiplantae > Streptophyta > Magnoliopsida > Fabales > Fabaceae > Arachis > Arachis ipaensis. The sequence continues at coordinate 2,163,620 of NC_142441.1, forward strand.
TCCTAGTGTTAACTCATTCATTCATACTTATTTTCTAAATTTTAATACGACTATTATTTCAACACCAAAATTATTTTGGTTATAGATTGAAATTCTATTAATTTTAAAGTCATCACTAAAAAAATATAGTATAATTTTAAATGTACAATTCAATTAAATAATAAACCTTTATCTCCGTATTTTAAAATCCAGCCACATACATACCAAAAGAGTTGAAAAGAAAAGAGAAATAGAAGGAGCATGGATTAATTTGGTATTTCGGGTATAATTACTAATTAGGAGTTAGTTTTGGGTAGAATATCATAAATTATTACTTTGTATTTCATTAGAGATTTATTTAAGGTAGAATAGTTATCCAATTTTAGAACTATAAATTAAGGTGATAAAAAAATAAAATTTATCTTATTTATTAATTATTACAACAATTAATAAATATTAAATAAAATAAATTTTGACTATTTTTAACTAATTTATTTTAGTTACCAAATATTTTCGTTTTAAAATCTTGTTATAACACATTTCTTTAATAAAATATATAGTATTTTTTCATATATTATTTGTGTAAAATTTGCGTTTTTACTCGTAAGTTCTGTTTTTTAATAAAAGTGTTAGAATATAATTATGATCCATTAGTATTATTTAGTATATTTAAATATTTATTATAGGATAAAATTATTAAATTACCCATAAAAAATAAGCTAAGCAAGCAAGCCTAAAGATTAGAATGACTGAATTACCCGGCCATCGCCCGATCTAGTCATAACCAATTTGGCTTGATTACCTTTCAATCCCTATTCCCTAATAAGCAAGAACAAATTAAATTGTGTAGAATACTAGAAAAAGAAAAAGGTAGTAATAATTTTATATATAATGTTCATAAAAATAATACATGTCTAGTTTCTTTTAATCTTATCGTTAACCTCACTTCTTTCACTCTTTACTTTGGTTCCCACTCTTATATATAGATGCATTCATATGAAAAACAAATTAGGGTGGATGTGACTGTAAAGAATATGTGTTGCTATTGCATGTGGCTCAGATTCTCTTTTCATATATACGAGCTCAAGAACGTGTGTGTTTGCAAGGGTTTGAGCAATTTTTGAACACTCATGGTCCCACATGCATTATTGTCTTGATTCTCTCTTTTGATAACTCTTGCAGTAGTTATTATTAATGAATTAATCACGGTGAAGATTCTTATTGGAGTGTGGAAAGAAATTTAAGTGAAGTAGGAGCCATTAAATTCGAGTATATTATAGTACAAAAATATTTAATAACAAAAAAAAATTAACCAAAAATAGTTAAAATTTGTCTTATTTAGTATTCGCTATTTGTTGTGAGAATTAATGAATATTAAATAAAATAAATTTTGACTGTTTTTTTGGCCAATTCTATGGTGCTTTTTGTTTGGTATCTAATTTTTGTCTAAATTGTTTTTTATAGTAACTTTAAAATATTTAAAGTTTTTTAACTTTTATACTTTTAAATTTAAAATTAATTATTTTACCTATTTTAATAATTAGGCAATACTTTTTAGACACCATAGCAAACACTATTTTTTTTTTCTTTTTAGTATTACCGATTCGATAATATTAGGGAGACAACAAAAAAAAGTCAAAATTTATCTTATTTAACATTTATTAATTGTCGTATCCATTAATAAATACTAAATAAGATAAACTATAGTTATTTTTAACTAATTTTTTTTAGTTACTAAAGATTTTTGTTACCGATTATAGTATGTATAGGGTCAACGATTTAGTTCTTGTAACTCTCAATGCAAGCTGCTTCTCTCTTCAATAAACACAATAAGAAAGGCAACGAGAAATATGTAGATGATGGGAAATTGCATTAATATATTTTTGTATATATCTACATATAATCTGCTTGTTGTATGCAAGGTAATTAAATGAGAGAGTCATTATTTATTTAGAGGGCAAGGAAGAATTTAAGTAATGGTGGCCCCAGACTCAACCAATATTGACCACACCACTTGAACATCTTCGCATGGACATGTAAGATTTACATCCCTCTCCCTATAAATCAATCAATAAAAAAATAATATAAAGAAGAAGAATGTATGCGGAGTGAAAACCAATCAAGGAACAACATTAACATGACCTACACAATTAATACAATTTAGAAAAAAAAAAGTTTAAAGAATTAACTACAATCTAAGTCAATTTAAATTAATTATTTGTGTTTTTAGTTAAAATTAAAATTTTAAAAATTAGACTAATGAAAATTTTTTTTATGATAAATTTCTTTTTTTTAACTAGTTGACTTTAGTTAATTGCCTTCTTAATTGATTCTCTAGCAAAATCATTATATATATATAGTAGCTATTTACATAAAGTCTTTTATGTGAAGCTAAAGCTTTGTTTACTATAATTTTTGATGGTTTCAGTGGCTAAGAGAAGGGGGTTGAATCTTAGCCCCCTTTTTGCTTGCTAACACTTGCTGAACTTAGATGGGACTTTTCTGTTTTTATCTCGTCCCTAGCCACGAGACTTTTTCATTTTGTCTCGTCACTTGGCACGAGACATTTTTTATTTTTAGCTCCTGTGCAGCAGAAACAGAAATGGAGTAGAGAAGAGAGAAAATTATACCAAGATATATCCTGGTTCAGCTGCTAAGTGCAGTGCAACCTACATCCAGTCTCCATCACAAACATGATGGAATTTCACTATAATCTTCCAGATTACAAACTGTAAAGTGCTAACCCAACTTACAAGGGGATTCCCACAGAATCATGAAACACAACATAGACGTACAAAGGAACTCTAAGACATTTATGGCTTTTTCTTTTAATTTTGCACTCTCTGCCTTTTTTCGCTCTATGGCTTTTCCATACAAACCTCACTGTTTGCCTTTTTCCATGAGACTCAAGACATGACAAAATTAAATAGAAAGATACTAAGCAGAATACATTGAAGGAGAAGAAAATCTGTAAGCTTAGGTAGCTCTGAGAATCCTGTGCCTTGCACTCTCACTGCTTACTTCTAACTCCTTGCTCCAAACAGTGGTTGTTCTCCCTTTTTATAGAAGAGAGAAGCCTCCACACTTGAAGCCAAAAACCCAAGCCAACTTCTTCTTCCTTCAAGAAACCGGTTCGGCCACACAGAGAGAAAAGAGATAACCATGCAATAACCAACATGCAATTACCTCTAGTCCTTCCTTGGTCATCACTCTTCATCAATCCAAGCTCTCCATCCTTGGCTTGCTTTTCAAGATGGATTTCTGGCCCTTGATGCTTCATGATGATGATGGCTTCATCTGCTCCAATCTCTGCCTCTTCCATCACTTCGTCATTCTAGCTACTTCTTGTGGTGGTTGAGCAGAATCAAAGACAAGCCATGCCTCCAAGAATCTCACCTTACTGGCCGAATTTTCTTCTTCCTTTTTGAGCATGAGGAGCTCAAGATTACTTCACCAAATCTAACCACATTTGGTGAATATCTTAGCCACAGCATGCTTTTATTTTGATATGTTTTCTTGCCATCAACATGATGGTCTTGATACTAGCTCCTTCTTCTTCTTGTTGGTAGCTTGCTAATGCTTCCATGTTTCCTGATGGAAATGACCGAGAGAGAGAAAGAAGAAAGAGTAGAGAAAGAGAAAAGAAAAGCAAAGCTATGAGTGATATCAAGATAAATTAAATTAGGTGCAACTTTTCATGCTTTGTGTGGCAACGTGTAGACTTTCATCAATGCCATCAAATCACTTTGCTTTTTCTCTTTCATGTTTCCAAGACATTAAACACAATTGAATAAATTTGAAATTCATTCCTTAGTGGGAGATTGGTGTCCGTGGAAACATGCAGCTATACAACAAAAAATTAGATTTCACCATGATGATAAAAGAATAGCTTAATCGTTGGGCCCCATTTCCTTTTTTAATTTTTGGACCAACCTATTTGGTCTTGCACCAACAATTGATTTGGGCTTACACCATTAAATCTGACCCAACTATCACAATAAAAAATTCAGCCACATATTCTTAGATATATTTTTGCACAAGGCTGAATTTTATTTCTCCATTGGGCTTGCTATTTTTTTTGGCCCGACACAAAATCTGCACAACAAAATTATTAATTAAGCAAGTATGAATTAAGATCAAATTAATAATTTTGTAATTAATTGTTTTTAATAATGTTTGTTCATCATCAAATTAAATTAGAGTTTTCCAAACTCATCAATCTCCCCCTTGATGACAAACATTATTAAAAATTGAAATGGAAAGAAATTTAAAGTTTGAGTAAAGAATACTCTCTTTGAATTTTTGAATTTCTCCCCCTTTCAAATTGTCACATGGCTCCCCTTAATATATGCCATTTTTACCAAGAGAAGCACTAACCTGTAACAATTTTAATCAAGCTTCAAGTAACAATGTTATTCAACATATTTATTTTGAGATCTTGAATGCTTGATTTATGAGCAGAATTGGATGATAATCAAAACTCATTTGTTATCAATAAATTGATTTTCTGCCCAAACTATAATCAACCAAAAAGTCTTTTGAAAATAAATTGCTGTTTAAAATATTTTCCATTCAAATAAGAGCAAAGTAATTATGATAAGGAAAATATTTTTAATCAAGCTTGATCTTTTCAAACCATAGCAATTTTCAAACTTCATGTTTATACCATAGTTTAAAGGAACTGTCAAAGACAATTCAAAACAGCAACCTAAACAACAATAATTTTATCAAGGTAAGTCAAATGTCACACAACAAATATTTTAACAAGATAAATATTAAATTACAAACTTCAAAGCTTCAAGCATCAACTCAAAACAGCAAGCATCAATTAGATGCATTATTAACATCAAACACATAACAAAATATTGAAACTTAAAACGAGGGAGGTCATGAATCCAAACAAGAATTTTATCCCTGTTTTGTTAATTTCAATTTTCAGCACTTTCTCCCCCTTTTGGCATCAAGGGGCACTGCAAAATAAATGTGAACAATATACAAAAGGTAAAATATTTGTTTTTCACCAAAACACAATGGTCCAGTCAGCACACATGCATTTGAGAAAATGACAATCAAAGCTTATCTCGAAATTAATCCACTAACACAGAGTGTTCCAAACAGAGCCAGATCAGAGCATAAAACAAAGCAAAACAAGTTAATGAAACATAACAGTTTCAATTCAGCCCTTTTTCTCTTCTCCCCCTTTTGTCATTAAGGAGGAACCTTGCAAAGCAACGCAATTCATAATAATTCAAGTATAAAACAAAACAGCATCGAGTTAAGTTTGGTACAGTCATTTAAGACACATGACAATAGTTCTCCTGAGTCAAATACACATAGAGCAAAATAACAGAGCATTCAGCAGCAGCAACAGGTAACCAAAACTCAACATGTTCAAAAATATTTCCTGCCAAACAATTCAATCAAGCAAAAATATCTAGCAACATAAAGTTCAGCCAACATATCAGATCAAATAAAATTGGCAGGCAATAAACATCAGAAAATTCAGAGTATCATTAGATCTGTCACTCTCTTTTTCTACTATCCTCCCTTATTAAGATATGATGTGATAATCTCTAAAAATTATTTATTTATTTATTTATTTTTTAATAAAAATATGATGAAAAACTCAAACGGGCCAGAGTCATGGAGTGGGTAAAAGAAATTGGTTGGGCCCATGATTATTAATATCAGAATCTGTCTCCCCCATGATTATTACAAATTCTCAACAGAACTTAATTCTATCATCCCAAACTATTTCTCAAGGTGCAGAATCTGTCTTCACAAAGGGGCTTAGTGAAAATATCCGCAAGTTGATCTTCGGATTTTACAAATTGAATATCAATAGTTCCCTTTTGCACATGTTCTCTAATGAAATGATATTTTATCTCAATGTGCTTTGTTCTTGAGTGCAAAACAGGATTTTTTGAAATATTTTTGGCACTCATGTTGTCACAGAACAAGGGTATACTATTGATCTTTAATTTGTAATCCTCTAATTGTGTTTTTAACCATATTAATTGTGAACAACAAGCAGAGGCAGAGATATATTCAGCTTCGGTTGTGGATAGAGCCACTGTGGCTTGTTTCTTGCTTGACCACATATTGAGTGAGCTTCCAAGGAAGCAACACATGCCGGATGTGCTCCGTCTATCCACTCTGTCTCCCGCATAATCTGCATCACAAAACCCTACTGCACAAAAATCATCAGATTTAGGATACCATAATCCAAAATTACAAGTCCCCTTTATGTATCTAATGATGCGTTTAACAGCCGTACGATGATATTCTTTTGGATGAGATTGAAACCTTGAGCAAACACCCACACTTTGGACAATATTCGGTCTAGAGGAGGTAAGGTACATAAGTGAACCTATCATTCCTCTATACCTTGTTTCATCCACATCTTGACCATCATCATCCTTTTCAAGTTTTGTATTAGGATGCATTGGAGTACCCATTGATTTGGAGTTTTCTAGGCCAAACTTTTTGATAAGCTCTTTTGCATACTTTCCTTGGTAAATAAAAGTACCACTAGGAGTTTGTTTAATTTGGAGGCCAAGGAAGAAAGTAAGCTCTCCCATTAAACTCATCTCAAACTCACTAGTCATGAGTTTTCCAAACTCTTCACACAAGAAAATGTTGGCCGATCCAAATACAATGTCATCAACATAAACTTGAACAAGGAGCATATCATCATTAGATGCTTTAATAAATAAAGTAGTGTCGATGGTACCCCTTTGAAATTGATTTTCTAACAAGAAGGCACTAAGCCTTTCATACCAAGCTCTTGGAGCTTGTCTAAGACCATAAAGAGCCTTAGTTAGTTTGAAAATATGATTTGGAAACTCTTTATGTTCAAAACTGGGGGGTTGTGCCACATACACTTCTCTATCAATAAAGCCATTAAGGAAAGCACATTTAACATCTATTTGAAACATTTTAAAACCTTTATGGGCGGCATAGGCAAGAAGCAATCTAATTGCTTCCATTCTAGCTACCGGAGCAAAAGACTCATCAAAATCTATACCCTCTTCTTGATCATAACCTTGAGCCATTAATCTAGCCTTGTTACGAATAACTTGTCCATCTTCACCAAGTTTATTTTTAAATATCCACTTAGTACTCGTTACCTTCTTACCATCCGGATGAGGTACTAATGTCCAAACCTCATTCTTGTCAAATTGAGCAAGCTCTTCTTGCATTGCTTTAACCCATGATGGGTCCTCAAGAGCTTGTTTGACATTGTTGGGCTCTATTTGTGACAAGAGAGCAAGATTGCTAGATTCAGTTTGCCTTTTGGTGGATGGTCTTGTTGTTACTCCTTGAGAGGGATCACCAATGATGAAGTTATGAGGATAATCCCTCATAGACTTCCATTCTCTAGGCTTTCGGACAGGTGTAGAGCTTTGATGAACTTCTGGTGGTCTCACTGTTTCAGTTGCTCGTGCCTGCTCAGGAGACAAAATGGAAATGTCTCCTCCAATCTAACGAGACGAAACCGGGCTGACAGATTCTTCATTTTGCACAGATTTGGGATTTTCTTTATTTGTTCCAGCCTCTTCACAATCTGAATCAATATCCTTCACAATACTGGGAATTAAGTTAGAATCACAAAAAGTAACATGTATGGATTCCTCTATGGTTCTATGCTCTTTGAGATAAACTCTATAGGCCTTGCTTGTGGTGGAATATCCAACAAACATTCCTTCATAGGATTTTGGATCAAACTTTCCAAGATTTTCTTTATTATTAAGCACAAAACATTTGCATCCAAAAACATGAAAGTACTTAAGATTTGGAGAGGTTCCTTTCCATAGCTCATAAGGGGTTTTCTTTAACTCTTTTCTAATGATTGTTCTATTCAAAATATAACATGCTGTGTTCACAGCTTCAGCCCACAAAAATTTAGGAATCTCATTCTCACATAGCATAGCCTTAGTCATCTCTTGAAGACTTCTATTCCTTCTTTCAACCACCCCATTTTGTTGGGGGGTTCTAGGGCATGAAAAATTATGAGAAATCCCTAAGTCATCACAAAATTTTTCAAAATCTTGATTTTCAAATTCTCTTCCGTGATCACTTCTCAAATGGGCAATTTTCAAATCCTTTTCATTTTGAATTTTCTTACAAAGGGTGGAAAAGGCATGAAAAGCATCATTCTTATGGGCAAAGAAAAGTACCCAACTAAATCTAGAGTAATCATCTACCACCACAAGACCATAGTGTTTACCTCCTAAACTTTGAGTTCTAGTAGGACCAAAAAGATCAATATGTAACATCTCCAATGGCCTTTTGGTTGAGATTCCATCTTTTGATTTAAAAGAGGATTTTACTTGTTTGCCCAATTGACAAGCGTCACAACTCACAAGTAAGATCCTTATCAAACTTGATGTTTGGAATTCCTTTAACCAAATTTCTTTTGACTAGCTTAGAAATTTGATACATGCTAGCACGTCCCAACTTTCTATACCAAAGCCATTTTTCAGATTCAAAAGATGTAAAGCATGTTACATTTTGTTCCTTTAAATCCTCAAGAGTTAATCCATACACATTATTGCATCTTTTAGCTTCAAGAAGAACATTCCCAGTTTTCTCACAAAAAACTAAACAAACAAACTTCTTAAAAATAACTTCAAAACCCAAATCACATAATTGACTAACACTAAGTAAATTATGTTTCAAGCCATGTACAAGAAGAACATCATTTATACAAGAAGAAAAGTTTTTACCAACTTTCCCAACAGCCACTATTTTTCCTTTCGCATCATCACCAAACGTGACAAGTCCTCCATCATATTCATCAAGCTTTATGAAGAAGGTTGTCTTTCCGGTCATATGCCTAGAGCATCCGCTGTCCATATACCACATATTTTCTTTTCGTTTGGATGCTAGGCACACCTGATCTATGTGATCTGCCATGAGACAAGGTTGTGACTTGGTTTCGGATTCCTCATCATCATCATCCGAGTCATTTTCCAAATCTTCCCATGAGGCCATCAGTCCCTTCTTCTTTCCTCTTTTCGGCTTTTTCTCCTTCTTTAACTTGGGACAATCAGATTTGAAATGCCCCATTTTCTTGCAGTTGTAACAAGTAACTTTGCTAAGGTCTTTCTTCACTCTCCTTGAGCTGCTGCCTTTGCCTTTAAGCTTCATCATTTTCCTGAACTTTTTGGCAAACAACACAAATTCATGTTCAGAGGAGTTATCATTGGACTCTTCATCCAGGGGGTTAGTCATAGAAGAAAAAGCAATTCCTTTCTTTTTTGAATCTTTTTTCAAATAGGTGTTTTCAAAAGCAAGAAGATTTCCTCTCAAATCATCAACTGTCATGGAATCTAAGCTACTGCTCTCAGAAATAATTAAAGCTTTTGTTTCCCACTCTTTTGTGAGACATCTCAACACTCTTCTCATTAGCACAGATTCAGAATGTGTAATTCCTAGAGCATCTAAGCCAACAATGATGGCATTGAACCGTTCGAACAGTTCATCAATGGACTCTCCTTCCTTCATTGCAAACATTTCATATTCTCTGTTTAGCATGTCTGTCCGAGTCTTCTTTACAATGGTGGTTCCTTCATGAGTGATTTGTAGCTTGTCCCAGATTTCCTTTGCCGTTGTGCATCGTGATACCCGTCGGTATTCCTCGAAGCTGATAGCACAGTTGAGTAGGTTTACTGCCTTGGCATTTAACTCCACCTTCTTCCTATCTTCCTCGATCCAGCTTGCTTCTGGTTTGAGAGAGACTATTCCTTCAGCACTTGTGTTATTTGGAAATTGAGGGCCTTCTAAGATGATCTTCCAAAGTTTGTAGTCCACTGCTTGTACAAATATCTTCATCCTCTCCTTCCAATAGGTATAATTTTTCCCATTGAAAAGAGGAGGTCTGTTGCTTGATTGTCCTTCAGTCAGATTATAGGATACCACATTTGCGCCACTGTTTTCTGCCATGAGGATCTTTACTCCAAGCTGCAAAGCTTGATCTCTTTGAGACCAAGCTCTGATACCAATTGATGGTTTCAGTGGCTAAGAGAAGGGGGGTTGAATCTTAGCCCCCTTTTTGCTTGCTAACACTTGCTGAACTTATATGGGACTTTTCTGTTTTTATCTCGTCCCTAGCCACGAGACTTTTTCATTTTGTCTCGTCACTTGGCACGAGACATTTTTTATTTTTAGCTCCTGTGCAGCAGAAACAGAAATGGAGTAGAGAAGAGAGAAAATTACACCAAGATATATCCTGGTTCAGCTGCTAAGTGTAGTGCAGCCTACATCCAGTCTCCATCACAAACATGATGGAATTTCACTATAATCTTCCAGATTACAAACTGTAAAGTGCTAACCCAACTTACAAGGGGATTCCCACAGAATCATGAAACACAACATAGACGTACAAAGGAACTCTAAGACATCTATGGCTTTTTCTTTTAATTTTGCACTCTCTGCCTTTTTCCGCTCTATGGCTTTTTCATACAAACCTCACTGTTTGCCTTTTTTCATGACAAAATTAAACAGAAAGATACTAAACAAAATACATTAAAGGAGAAGAAAATCTGTAAGCTTAGGTAGCTCTGAGAATCCTGTGCCTTACACTCTCACTGCTTACTTCTAACTCCTTGCTCCAAACAGTGGCTGTTCTCCCTTTTTATAGAAGAGAGAAGCCTCCACACTTGAAGCCAAAAACCCAAGCTAACTTCTTCTTCCTTCAAGAAACCGGTTCGGCCACACAGAGAGAAAAGAGATAACCATGCAATAACCAACATGCAATTACCTCTAGTCCTTCCTTGGTCATCATTCTTCATCAATCCGAGCTCTCCATCATTGGCTTGCTTTCCAAGATAGATTTCTGGCCCTTGATGCTTCATGATGATGATGGCTTCATCTGCTCCAATCTCTGTCTCTTCCATCACTTCGCCACTCTAGCTACTTCCTGTGGTGGTTGAGCAAAATCAAAGACAAGCCATGCCTCCAAGAATCTCACCTTGCTGGCCGAATCTTCTTCTTCCTTTTTGAGCATGAGGAGCTCAAGATTACTTCACCAAATCTAACCACATTTGGTGAATATCTTAGCCATAGCATGCTTTTATTTTGATATGTTTTCTTGCCATCAACATGATGGTCTTGATACTAGCTCCTTCTTCTTCTTGTTGGTAGCTTGCTAATGCTTCCATGTTTCCTGATGGAAATGACCGAGAGAGAGAAAGAAGAAAGAGTAGAGAAAGAGAAAAGAAAAGCAAAGCTATGAGTGATATCAAGATAAATTAAATTAGGTGCAACTTTTCATGCTTTGTGTGGCAACGTGTAGACTTCCATCAATGCCATCAAATCACTTTGCTTTTTCTCTTTCATGTTTCCAAGACATTAAACACAATTGAATAAATTTGAAATCCATTCCTTAGTGGGAGATTGGTGTCCGTGAAAACATGCAGCTATACAACAAAAAATTGGATTTCACCATGATGATAAAAGAATAGCTTAACCGTTGGGCCCCATTTCCTTTTTTAATTTTTGGACCAACCTATTTGGTCTTGCACCAACAATTGATTTGGGCTTACACCATTAAATCTGACCCAACTATCACAATAAAAAATTCAGCCACATATTCTTAGATATATTTTTGCACAAGGCTGAATTTTATTTCTCCATTGGGCTTGCTATTTTTTTCGGCCCGACACAAAATCTGCACAACAAAATTATTAATTAAACAAGTATGAATTAAGATCAAATTAATAATTTTGTAATTAATTATTTTTAATAATATTTATTCATCATCAAATTAAATTAGAGTTTTCCAAACTCATCAATTTTATATAGCTCCTTGGTTTTCACGTATTTGGTGAGTTAGTTTCTTTCAATGTCATAAATATATAATTTGGTGAATTCTATATTTTTTTTGGATACTATAATATAATAATATATAATGCTATTGTATATATACGGAAAAAAACACATAATTTATCAATTAGATTGTCTAACTAAAGAGAAATTAAGACTCTAAATCTATCAATTTAAACAAAATAAAATTTTCTTAATTTGTGTGAGCATATATTGAATAGTTTTGAATATATATAATAGTACTGGTTTATTTAATTTTATCATTCATGCCAAGATAAACTTTCATTGGGTATCTTTTCCTCAAAATTATTTAAAGATGAAAATAATTGAAGGAATAGGGTAAGTAAAAAATCAAAGTATAGAAAAACACGTTTAGAACCCTTTACTTCAAATTGTAGATCAACTTTGACATATGAACCGCACATTTTTCATCTAGAAATCAATAAACTAATAGTAGCCATAATTGAAATAATAAAAAATCAGCTCAAATTCAATTTAAAATTATTTTATTTAATATTTATTATTAAAATAATTATACAATTTTAAATATAAGAGATATATAATTATAAATATTATAGATATAAAATTATAAATATTATATTAGATAAAATAACTTTAGATATTATCTTTTTAATATTATATATAATATTAAAAAAATAATATTTATATATAATGCACGTAGAACTTTTTCGATTTCTGTTAATCTTCATTGAGACGCCCACGAACTTTTATTGTGGTTGATGTTATTTAATATGACCAACTATTATATTTGAAAGTAAACTGCCAAGATCGCGTTTGAATAAATAATTTAAATAAATTAAAAAAATAAAATATAAAATTTTTTATTAATAATAATTTATAAATAAATTATTTTATGTTTAAATTTTTAATTATAAAAATATTTTAAAGTTATAGTATTTAAAGAAATGATTCAAAAAATATAATTTTTTATACAAAAAAATAGATATTAAAATAACAATAATAACAAATACCTTCCAATAAAATTTTAATTCACAATCATCCTGATGACAATGCTAAAAAATTATTGTGTAGTTAGTGTTTAGTATTTAATTATGTATGATATGATAGGTGTAAAAATAGAAAATAAATGTAAAATATATGTCATGTATTTTTTTTGTTCTTCCTCTTTCATGGAGACGAGAACTTGCTGTAACAATTATAAAAAAAATAGCAAGTTATATATATAAAAATAAAATCACATGTGAAAAATAGAATTAAAATTGAGATTTCATACCACACATAATATTAAATACAAATTTAATAATAAAAATAGAGTGATAGAATGATAAAAAAAAATACATGGAATAAAGGACATATGCTTCAGGTAATTTAGATGGAACATCGTGTGAAAATGATAGTGAAAAGACAGTAAACATTACGTGAAGATCGCGGTGGAAGATCACTATTTTCAGTAAAAATAGAAAATAATTTTTATAAAACTTTCTTTTCTTTTGAAGACAATTTTTTTTAAATAGAATTGATAAAATAACTCATTAAAAAAGAGAAAAGTCATATTTTTATATTTTTTTAAAAATTTTGAATTAACATATATTACATACACATATTCATAAAATAATAAATTATTATTAATTATAAGCTTTCTCACTTTTTGTTTTATTTTCCTTCTAGCTATTTTGTTTTTATTTTTTTGTCAAGCTTTTCAACTATTTGTTATCTTGTTAACTTATGAGTGATGTGGAATGAAATTTGCTAAGTGATCTTGCAAACTCTAAATTTGAATCATTTTAATTGTTTTTATAATTGGTGTTTGGGCTTATTAAGAGTCACCCAAATAGGCTATATATTTTTTTTGTATTGAAAAGAACTGTCCAAATGCCTTTTTATTATCCTGAGCCAGTTTTATTACATCTAAGTCCTAAAATTTTTCTATAACCCAATTTTATATTTTGGTAAAATTCTTGTAACCCAATTACATTAGGAAGGATTGGTACAAAAAATAAACTAGATTTTTGGTCGGATTTTAAATAGCCCAATTACATTATATTTTTGTTAGTTTGCAAATTTGAATATTTTTTTTCTTTAGACTAAACCCTTGAACTTTATTCAAATCCAACAGTCTATCGTCCTTAAATACAAATTTTTTTTTGTACTTAGACAGTTAAACAACGTTATTTCATATGAACTTAAAAGCAATGTTTCCATGATTTTGTTCTTAAAAATACGATTATCTTTTCTTGGACACATTCACATAAACCACATCTAGCAATTGTAATAGCTAGTGACTGACAAATTCTCAGTTGATTGATTCATATCCTAATTCATAACTGACATCACCATATATATATATATATATATATTAAGTAGCATTAAAACACATTTTGACTCTTTTGTCTAAATTCAAGAGCATCTTAACTTCTTTCAAATCAACTTGGGTTGGTCAAGTGATCAGCTCACTCATCCGCTTAAGCAAGTGTCGGGGTTCGAATTCCACCTTGTGCATACAGCAATCCATTGGCCAGGACAGACCCTTAAATAGAGCTCCGATCCGTGACGGATTAGTTCTTAACCTATCGGGTTGGGGGATACCGTGGGCAACAAAAAAAAAACTTCTTTCAAATTGCAATAGTGGTTTACATATATTACATACACATATTCATGAAATAATAAATTATTATTAATAAGAGGCTTGGTTACTTTTTGTTTTATTTTTCTTCTAGTTATTTTGTTTTTATTTTTTTGGTCATGCTTTTCAGCTATTTGTTATCTTCTTAACTTATGGGTGATGTGAAATAAGATTTAGTTTGGCTAAATTTTTTAAATAAGTTCTTTTGAAAAAGGAGTTTAAAATATAAGAGCTTTTATTAATAACAACTTTTAAATAAGTTATTTTGTGTTTGAAAAGTTATTATAGAAGTCCTTGTTTTAAAGTTGTGCATTAAATAGGAGTGATAAAATAGCTTTTGAAAATAGGAGAAGTCACATTTTTTAACTTTTTCAAAAACTCTTAAATAACTTTTTGAAAAGTTAAAAGTTTATCTAAAAAATTATACCAAACACTATTAATATAACCTTTTATAAGTCAAAAGCTAAAAAAAAAAGTAGCTTTTAAAATTTTTTAAATAAACCCTAAGTGCTCTTACAAATCCTATATTTAAATAATTTTAATTGTTTTTATAATTTGTGTTTGGGTTTATTTGGAGTCACCCAAATAGGTTTATATTTTTTCTGGTATTAAAAAATCAGCCCAAATGTCTCTTTATTACCCTTAGTCAATTTTATTACATCTAAATCTTAAGATTCTCCAATAATCCAATTTTGGTTTTTTGGTAAAACACCTATTACCCAATTGCATTAAAAAGGATTGGTATTAAAAACAAACTAGATTTTGGGCCGGATTTCAAATAGCCCAATTAATGTCTTATTGGTATAACCAAAACTACTACTTTAAGCAATATATATATATAAGGTAAACAAATAAGAGAAAAAATCGAAAGATTTTAGTAAAAAAATTTAATCTAATAAACTTTTTTTAGAATTGGTGGTTTAAAATTATGATATCAAATTTAATTATTATGATTAAATTTTAAGATTTTAGTTATTATGATATCAGACATGTTGATATTTAGAAATTTTTAAGATCAACTCCATCTTGAGTGACCTCACACATTTTGTTTAACCAATGATTTTTATAATAAATTGTATGTACATTTATATTATGCTTATAAAAAATATATATTATTACTACGTGCACATGAGTACATCTCGTCTCAAGTTTTATTGTATTAATTTTTTCTTTTTCAGGATATTTTTTATGTTGATAAATTCTTTTCTAGATCATTGACTTCTCCAACTGTGTCTGACTAGTACACACGTAAATACGCGCAATGATAGTAACTTAAGTGCAAAGAATAAATAAATATGATAATGTTATCTGCGTATCGTAGCAAGACTTTAGATGGTTTTTTTTTTATTAACAACAAAAATACAAAAAATTAACACAAATAATTAGAATCACTTAGTAATAAATAAGATACTTTATTAGGTAAATTATTATTGATCACAGAAAAATATTTGGATAAAGCGATTATTTTTTTAACTTATCTTTCGTTATATTAGTCATTCGAAATATATATATATTAAGGTAAAATTTCACGTACAGTTATTTTTATGTAAATTTAATAAGAAAAAATATATAGAACCAATTCCAAATCAGTTAAGAATGGAATAACTTAATTAATTATAAATATAATAATTAATTTTATTTATTTATGATCTAAAATATTGATTATTAAATATTTCACCACATTTAAATTAGGAGGAGATACGTTTAGTATCATTGCAACGTGAATCACAAAAACTGATTCTATTAGCCTCCGTCTCTTCACCTTCCTTCTCTCTCTAAATGCCTAAAACATGATAAATCAAAAAATAGATTCAGAACCATCCAATTTACAAAGAAAAAAAAACATCATAATACCTAGTATAAACATCATCCACATAAAAATTCTGAATTCACCCAAAGACATTTAGCTGATTTTTTACTAAAACCATCTTGATTTCCTAGTATTATTGATTTAATAATTGAAAATTATTAAATAATTTAATATGTTCAACTAAATTGTCATCTAAGAATTTTTAACTATTAACTTTAAATAAAGGCAACTACATATAAATTTCCATCGTACGTAAAAAAAACAACCCATAGACATTGCATTAAAGCCAGAATTTCATAGACCACTTCATATAGCTTATGTGATCTTGAGAATAACCAATTGCTACTTGAGATGTTTGAATAGAATCCGTCTCTACATTTAAAACTTAGTTACCTGAAATGAATCTTACAATCCAATATCCATTATAGTCTCGAACTACTCCTCTATATTTCTCATACTGCAAATGTGGAAAGTAGCTACCAATTACCATCAACATTAAGTTAGCCGATTTCAGGAGATTTTCATAACACAGTCGAAACTCGAAAGTCTACCAGTACAAAAAGGATACTTAGTTCCACTGATAAATTTTTCTGTTAAGATGTGATATTTGATTCAGAGTTATGATTTTTCACTTAATTTTATGAGTAATTTTTATTTTTCTTTGTCTCAATTTTACTCCTCGAGGCAATGATCTCCCTCCACTTTGGCTTAGTATAAAGACTCGATATGTAACGACAAAACGACAAAATAATGAAGGATAATATGGGTTCAATTCAAAAGGGTTATATGTTATGTATGTCTGAACATATCTCGTGAAAATTGGAAACATGCACATGATATGTTCAATTGTTTAGGTTAATGTTGCCTTTTATTTAATTTAATTGTTGACGAATACATTGGATGATTGAGAACTTTCATCATATCATATAGAGGGTTTGGTTGATCAGTCACCTCAATCTCAATCTTCGTAATTAGTTCTCAAATCCATCCAATAATCCATGAAAAATAAACCATAAACCTATCATTATTAAACATTGTTGTTAAGAGCAATTGAGGTATTTACACCACTTATATTTTCATTACAAACAAGGGTTAGGGAACAAAACAACAAAACGTCATCATATCATATGTATGTACAAAAAAAGTTATTAGTCCATTACAGCAACATAAATATTTTTAGTTTGAATTTAATTTTTATGAGTTACTAACATAAAAGATTTTACATAAATAATTAATCTTATATTATCATATTAATTTTCAAATATATTACTTACAAGATCATATGAATACATAAATTTAATTAGATGATTGTATAAAATATTTTATACTATTAATATATTAAAATTATTTTTATCTTTTACAAATGGAAAAGTCATTGGAATACAAAATTACAAATGCATGATTCTTATTCCTTTGTCAGCTGGCAATTTCTCTCGTGTGACCACATTCCTTCCTAAAACTAAAATGACATTCATATGAAATTAAAACTACCCCGTGGTACACTCTTTTGACTTGTTAAATTCTCTTTGTAGGATGGACAATTGATTATTGAATTATTCATATAATTAGAAAATTATAATTTTTTGTTTTCTTCTATTGACTTATTAATTTGTCAGTCATGGATTCATTCCCTACATTCTTTGTCTTTATCCATAATAAACGAGCAAATCTGAGATTCAAATTGGTCTCATATGACAAAATATCTTATTAGTTAAGCTCTCAGTAACATTTGTGATATCTTAAAAGATTAAAGAAAAAGGTGGTTAGTTTCTTGAAGAAGGAACCAAGATTTGTTTAAATTTCATGGGCAAAATTAGCACTTTAGTTTAACCTCCTCCTAATAACTCAATCTAAAAATCTTGGTTATAACTATGGACAAAATCAAATCAATTTTGATGGTTTAAAGTTTAAACACAATTATATTGCCCCGGCCAATTATTTTTGTGGGGTTGGACAACAATCATCCTTTATGAACCGTATGCTTAGATCTCAATTAATGTTTCAATTCAGAAGGAGCCCACTTAATTAATAGCTTCCCAGTTCCCTCTCTCACTTGCTAACAGTATGTTCATTAATTGCTTTGAAAAAATTATATCGGTCTAACTTGAAATGTAGACGCTTATAATTTTTAATTAGTTTTAATATTATTACAACCAATTTCCCTTAGAATTGATCATGTAAAGGAAAATTGATGGTTTTTAATATGCAAAAGAATGTGATGGATGATCATATATTACATTCATTTCTCATCATTTTACCGCAATTATTTTTCAACATTTTATTTTAACCAATACTATCTGCCTCTCTGTAGGAGGACATACTTATAATTTTCATAATAAAAATACTATTTGTACATTAAAATTAATTATTAAAATAAATCATTAATATATTTATATATAAATACATGGATTGTTTAATTTATTTTTAATATATATTTATATTCCAACATATATTTCATATTAGTAACTGATTTTAGTGTACATTTAACATGGTTATTTTTGAAAATTACTTTGCATAATTCTTTCATTAAAAAAGAGAAAAGAAAAGAAAAATTCTTTATTAAAGAAATGACAATATCTGCAACAAAGCAAATACATATACCAACTCCAAGTGATTTGATATTTATATTATAGATTAGACCAACTCTCACAATCTCACTGCCCTGTTTTTCTCAAACACTTTGTCCATTCTTTCCCCATCCATGTGCTTAAAGCAACTTCTCTTTACTTACCCTTTCCCTGTCTTTTATGTTCATTCCAAATTTCAAATCAAACATTTTTGTGATTACTCCTGTTAGCCTTAGCAGTTAGCACATAATTGATAGATATAGTTATATAGCAAATTTCACTCGCTCACAGTCACTTTTTCCGTTTCTTTTCTCCTCTTTTTCTATTCTTTTCTGAAGAAACAAGAGACCCCTGATGAAAAGGAACCTTTTTTCAACTGATTCTCAAATATTGTAGCCATGGCTACTTTTAGACAGATCCTTCTGTTTATATTATGATCCAAAAAAGTCACCTTTTTTCAGCAGATATACTTGTTCAGGTAATTTTGTGGCGGCTGCTGCTGCTGCTGTCGGTGGTGGTGCCTTGATGATGAAGGATTTTCCTTCTTGTTTTGGAGAGAATGGTGTTCAGGTAGCAGATGCATCATCATCCTCCTCCTCTTCAATCACAACAACAAGAGCATCACAGAATGTGGTTACTTGTGTCTATCAGTGCAAGCTAAGAGGATTTTCTTGCTTGATCATCAGTCTCTCATGGAGCAAGAATCTCATGGGTCAAGGCTTCACTGTTGGAATAGATGAGATGAACAATCGTCAAAGCCTCTGCAAGGTTGATATAAAACCATGGCTCTTCTCAAAGAGAAAAGGGTCCAAGAATTTGGATGTTGAATCTAGCAGAATACACATAATTTGGGACTTGAGCTCTGCTAAATTTGGTTCAGGGCCAGAACCATTGGAAGGGTTCTATGTAGCTGTTTTGTTCGACAAAGAAATGGTGTTGCTCCTAGGTGATCTCAAAAAGGAAGCATGCAAGAAGGTTAACAGTGACTATGTTCATTATGTTAATGAAGCCATTTTCATTGCAAAGAGAGAACACATATTTGGCAAGAGATTCTACAGTTGCAAGGCTCAGTTTTGTGACAAGGGTCAAGTTCATGATGTTAGGATTGAGTGTGACGCAACAATAGGTGTTAACAATAAAAACAGTGAGCCTTGTCTTGTGATTAGGATTGATAGCAAGACAGTGATGCAGGTGAAGCAACTCAAGTGGAAGTTCAGAGGGAACCACACCATTTTGGTGGATGGTTTAGCAGTGGAAGTGTTTTGGGATTTGCATAATTGGCTCTTTGGAAATGCTTTGGGGAATGCAGTGTTCATGTTCAGAACATGCATTTCAAGTACTGAGAAGGGGAAATCATCAGTTTCAGATCCTAGTGTTTTGTCTCAACAGTTAAGGGAGTCACAGTTACAATTCTCTCTCATTTTGTATGCTTGGAAGAATGAGTAGACAATAGGGGACTTGATAATAAGCAAGAAAGGATGTTACTATTCTTGAGGGTTATACTGATATTGCTAGCCACAATTTTCAACAAACATGTGATCATACAGTTTTCTCTCCTTTTTCTTGTGCTTTATATATAATTTGCGGCTTTTTAAAGTTCAGAATATTGATTTACATAGAGAACTTCTGTTTCTAAATTTTGGTTGGGCATGAAAAGAAAAAGGTTTCAATGCTTGCTTTCCAATTCTACTTTGAATAGTCACCTAAACATGCTGCATGAGGTTTGAATAATCAATAATAAAGCAAAGACAAATACTGAGTACTGAGAAGTGAGTGCAAGAAAGTAGAAACAGAATCTGCTCATATTCCTAACTCTGACATGTTTAAATAAAAATCAGTAGGATAGACTTTGACTCAGTAGTACAATTACTTTCCTTCTGATAATGCGGTGCACTGAAGAAAGAAGGTGCTATTAAATTATGTTTCTATGTACAAAACTTGGATGTATTTAATTTATTGAAATTTTTTGGTGGTAGGGGGTTGGTTTTGGTTTGAGTCTTAATTCTTTAGTCATTAGCCTTAGATATTGATTTGGAAAACTTAAATATATGAAAAATAATTTCTCTTGCTAGCAAATTCTCATATATGTTGGTAACCCATGGTTACATATATTCATACAGAAATTAACGTTACAATCTCTAAGCCAATTCACCTAATTTGAATGAACGTTTTATTTTAAACAGAAAATCACTGCTTCTTGGTACGACCATATGTGTCTTCAACACCATTTGTAACTCTTTCTCTTCGCTCAGCAATCATTTCTGAATATGCCTGACCCAACACCAAACATATTTAACCTCTCTATCCCTAATTTTGAAAAAACAAGAGTATTTAGGGTTTGAGATGATAGCTGACCTTGGGGTAAGAATAGAGGAAGATGAACCACCATGCGAGTATTAGTGATGATACGAGCGAAGTAACTAGCACTGAATGCGAAATTAACCAGCTAATAGCAATAACTGAAACTCCTGTTAGGGTTATTGTCCAAGGTTGACACCTACACAAGACATACGTATAAAAATACGATTGTTGTGTGGAAAGGGAAAGAGTTTTGGAGTTACCAAGAAGGTTTGGTGTCCCAGACGGAGTCGTATTCGAGGGAGAGTTGATTCAGGTAACCATCCATGTCATCCACAGCACCATTTTCTTCCAAGAACAATGCTTCTTTTTTTGACTCGCTGGGATTCACACCAAACGCCGTAACCCCTTTCGTTCTCCAATTCATTTGTGTTTCGATTGAGCTACGTGGGAATCCGGACACAGGAACCGCCATCAGAGGCAGTGTTAGTCTCACTCCCATCATTTTTGCCGCTCAATACACTTATTAATTATTATCTGCTCCCTCTTATATGTTTATATAATTATATCTGATTAATGATTTTAAGTTTTAACCTCACATTTTTCTGCGGCTACGGTTTCTTAGCCTTTTTCCTTATGTATATATATTTTATTTATTCTTGGGTATCCACTACCCATTACTGCTCATAAGAGAGCTTTAAGCTTCAACGTTAGTTGCCTTTGGTTTTACACTTCTACCGTTCTCCTTTGTTCAACTTCATTTTTCGCTCTTTTTTAAGAGAAGGGGTTGTGATTTCATAATTCATATTAATGCCTAAATTGTCTGTTAGCAGTATCACAATAAACTATAGTAATTAGTAAATAGTAAGTTTAGCTAGTACGTTCCAAATTGCATCACCAAGACTAGACCCGAATGAGTTGCTATGAATAATGTTTCCCTTTTCTTAACTACTAATTCGGTGAATGATTTCATTGATTTGCATAATATATTGTTCCTTTTCTTTTATTTATTTTTCTGATTCAGTAAATGATAATGGACTATAAATACTCTAGATTAAAAATGGTGATCTCCAACATGATGTATCGAACTACCGAAAATGAAAATTTCACTATCATGTGATTCCGAAAATTGCGTGTTTTTAACCAATCTGCATACAACTCAAAATTTTCAAAGGGAGCAAGGAAGAAATGACATCAATTTGAACTGTGTATCAAGACAAATATGGAGGGCTCCAACTACATAAAAGATCCCTTTCGGGTTCACAAAAAGTAGAATACATCTCTTCCGAAAAAATAAAATAAATCCATCGTACTGATGCTTAATGAAAACAACCTTCTATAGGGGAGCTGAGGAAGAGAACAGAAAAACAATTAGGGAAAAGAAAAATCTAACAGTAATGAACTTCAACAAGAAAATGTCAATGAAAGTTCGAAGTTACCGGTCCACAGTTACCTGGTATCCATAGTACCATTTTCATCTTCCTCTATTGCTCCCCTAGTACACAAAATTCAGAATGCAAAACACGAATGCTATGATTAGAGGCGAGAGTTAAACAAAGCATCTCTCACAAACAGTGCAAGCAACAACATAACTAAACTCCAAATGAGAAATGCTAGAGGCCAACACCTTTTATCAATATTAGCCAACCGTTTGGAGTTTGGACCAACACTTTAGTTTTATTATTTTATACTATTAGGAATTACAGTTTAGGGTTTAGAATTTAAAATTCTCTTTGTTGGCCAAGTGTTGACAAAAAAATGATAACTTTTGTTGGTCATATAGTATTTGCTCATCAAATTGGCTCCGTTCTTGTGGCGGCAAAACAGCTATCTCGGATATCCAACATTGGATATGAAAAACAGACTAGATGCAACTTGTCATGTAAGCTATTGCATTCGCCAAAATATATTATATCTATTCCTTCATAAGCTTTCAAAATAGTAAGATCATAAGCTAAACAATCACTGTAAATTTTTTACTAATATAAAAATTCAATTGATTGCTTTCAACATGGTCCATCATGCGCGAGTGTGCACATACAAAAAGAGAGTACCTAGTTCACCAAATTGTCGTCCTTATATCAATGCGATAAAATGTGATCCGTTGCAGGGCCAGAAGGTCGATGCCATCGGGACTTTCTTTAAAAAATACCATAGCTAGCATTATTACTATTTTAGCTGCTCAATGGTGATGGAGGACTTCTCTCACTATTCACCAGTATCAGGGGTCTCTGTTGCTGAGAAACAATCAAGAAATATGAGACTTGGCAACTATGGAAGTAAAAACAAAAGGTCTCTCAACCTGAGGTAAATACTCAAACTTGAAAAGTGTATAACCTTCTGTCTGATGGATAATCAACCATCAAACGCATCCAAGGCCTTGTATCCAAAACCTCCTTGACCGGCATAATACTGCAAAATAGAGCAGAACTTTATGATTGAATATATAATCACAGCTTTTTTTAAAAGAAAGTTTACGTTATGTGACCTTAAGGTCGGGCGAAACCATAAAATCAGCCACCGATGCAATGACCAGGTTAGCCAGCCTATATTACACCCCTTTGGCCCTTCCCGGACCCTGCGTAATGTGGGATGCTTGTGCACCAGCTGCCCTTGAAGAAAGTTTAAGGAACACATTGACAAATTATAAGCATTACCTAGAGCTGTAGCACATATGCTGCCGGTCAGTCCTTAATCCTAAGCCTTCCCTGTTGGATATGTCCTATTTAAGAGAAAGAATATTGAATTAAAATTTCAAATTTTAGAAGAAACTTATCTGTAGTGTAAAATATTTCTATCTACTCACGAGATGAACAAGTGATTTGAAATTGCCTGCAATGATTGCTGTCAACAATCTAGCAACTTCCATCTGCACATTAAACATTAGCATTTCTGGAAGAAATGAAGAATGGTTTGCAAAAGAAGGGAATGAAATTACAACACTCACCTCTTTGAGATGCATGCAATCCCTCAAATTTAAGAACTCAAGAAAATTCCCACCTTTGCTATTTCCAAGGTTTCTGAGAAATAAAGTTTTTAGCTTTTCAAATAAATATTCAAAGGAGACAATCAGAATCTGAGGTGCTATTATCGAAGTCTTGTAAAAAAAAAAAAAAAAAAACTGACCTCAAGAAGCTTCCCGTGATTGAAACGGATCTTGAAAAGTCAAGATATTTCAGTTTCTGAAACCCCTGCACATGCAGTTTGTGATTAATAACTCTTTGAATACAGTGTTTTGCTTTTACTTTTATTAAACTACATTTCAGAGAACTATTAGCCAAATTAGGAAATAAACAGTGGCTCCAAATCTCATACCCTCACTTTCACTACTGCCATCTCAATGCACATTCGTATTAACAAGATACCTTATACCTACATGAATTAACGGAAAGTTCCAATAGATGCACAATTCATGAATGTCTGAAGCAAGAGGTTTGAAATAGGACATTGGAAATAGAGAATTTCCTGACAACATACCTTAACCAATATGCGAACTTTATAATCATGTATCCTAATGCCTCTAAGAGATAAAGAAGTTAGATGTGGGCAACCAGCTACTAGATGTGAACAGGTTTGGATATTCAGAATTTTATTACGACCTATAATTAAAAAAAGATCAGCAAAGAGGCCAAAAAAAGTCCAATATGGCAAACTATAACTGAACAAGTGACTTACCAGTTGTTGAAGCTGCAAAAGCAAAACGCTCTATTAAGTGGCAGTTTGCACTCACTGAACTTAAGATACGCCCCAGTTCAACATCTCTAGAAGATATTAATATATAAGTACAAGTTATAAACAAATTAATGGAAAATATGTGAAGTCACATATAATGGCAAAAATCAAGCACCTACAAGTTGAGATAATTAATTAAAAAAAAAAAATCTAAACCAAAGTTTAAAGGAACCAAAAAATAAATACATTATCATAAAAACAAGTCAGAACTCCCAATCTAATAATTGAAGACGGTATTTAAATAATGTTTTGTTCTAATTCATATCCACTAGCAATCTGAAAATTGTTTATAAAGAAAAGAAGTGACAGATTGAGAGGTGGAAAAATAACTTACAGCCCTACAATTTCCAGATCAAGGAGAGAAGGACATACTGACAATGTCTCAACAAGTGACGGTGAATCCATCTGTCCAATATTATACAAGTGTAGCTTTCTCAAAAGGGCCCTGAAGAAAGAAAACTCAATTAAGATCCCATTTAAATTTTAAACAAGTCACCCAAACACACTAACCATTAAAATCCATGAACATACCCCAGAGCACCACCATCTGCATTTAAAGGGTTTAAACAGCATCTTGTAAGATGGCATGAATCCTTCTGTGACCTCTTATGACCACATGAATAACATTTTCTGGGAGTATCAGAAAGTGGCTGACATGATCCGGATGAAGTAGTAGCATCAGGGACAACACCAAGCATGAGAGACCTTTTTGAAGGAAGGAAAAAGATAGACGAAAGAAGTAATCAGGAAAAATTAACGATGTTGTCATGCATGTTCAAGAAGCTCACAGAAGTTGAAATGGATGCCGTTATTCATTTTTTCACCGCAATAAAAGAACTAATTAAATCTAAATAAAAAACAGTACACTTGAAACTACAAAATCTTGAAATTACTTAACCATGCAATTATAAGGATAAACAATTTAGATCAAGGATTCTGCAATACATATTATCGAACAAGTCATTGATTAAAATGTGTACACAACGCAGAAGTGGCACACCTTCCAAACAATTCAACTTATAATAGATACGCAAGCAATAT
Organism: Arachis ipaensis; assembly: GCF_059453495.1. Taxonomy (NCBI): domain Eukaryota; kingdom Viridiplantae; phylum Streptophyta; class Magnoliopsida; order Fabales; family Fabaceae; genus Arachis; species Arachis ipaensis. The sequence goes on from NC_142441.1 coordinate 2,189,481, forward strand.
TGTGTTTTGGTTTAAGGTGATTCAACTTATCATGGAAAGGGTCAGTACTCAGTACCTTAGTGCCTTTCCAGCTCGGTGTATGATAGTGGCGACTAGTGCATCGTTCACCTTTGGAACAGGTGTTCTCAAATCAATATGTGAATAGCAGAAAGGATCTTTAGCCCAGTTTCTAAACAACTTACAAGTAGCTGCTGCATGGCACAGGCTACTTTTATCGACCAATGAGAAGACCTAAACATTGCCACATAAAAATCAGAATTCAGCATCAAAGAAGCATAATAATCACGTTATATACGCACGGCAACAAAACTGATATAATGGATTAAGTAAATACGAACAATTACATAAAAAGTTGTGAAGAATAAGTAACCTTGATGGTGAGGTCAGGGGGGAGGGGCCAGGTGAGGGAGTTGTGAACAGAAGCGCGGTTTCTGTAGGAGTGTTTGGCGACTTCGAGGAGGATGGAACCCATGGTGGAGGCGCGGTCGACGAGGTGGTCGGCGTCAGAGAAGGAGGCGGAGGACTGGAGGAGGCGATCGAGAGAGAGGGAGAGGGAAAGAGCGAGCGAAGGGAGGTCGGAGAAGGCGAGGAAGTCGTGGAGGACGTGGTCGACGTGGTTGTCATCGTTGTCGTTGTTGTGGAAGCGGGAATCCATATATTTGCAGGTGGTGGGTGCTACTGGTTATTGTGATTCTCACGCTCACTCAGACTCCAGAGTGTAAAGGAGAGTTTTTTTTTTGTCGGTGGATTGGACAACCCGATCTTAGGTAGCCCAATAGATTGGACAAAGGAGAGCTGTTTTGTACTCACTCACTCTGTCAGTCACTCTAATATGCGTTGGGAGATTGAGCTTGGGCCAGAGCATACTATCCCACCCCCACCAATTCTGAATTTCTGATAAGTAGTCTATTATGTTGTCAGCTAATTATTTTTAAAATATAAAAAGTAAATCCTAAATCCTAAATCCTAATCCCTAAATCGTGAAAATTCATTCAAGAAAGAGTTTTAAAACTCCACCAATGTAAATTAAAGATAATTATGTTATTCTTTTAGATTTTTTAATAATTTTTATTTAATTAATCATACGAAAAATGTAACTAGCACTACACCTGATTTTCGTTTCTCAAAACAAATTCTAATTATTTAACTTAGAAATTCATACACTAGACGAATCGAAAAACTGCATATATCAATATAGAATTTCACAAAAAAAAAGTGACTATTCATTAAAGACTAACAACATTCAGAAATTAACCCTGCTATAACCATGGTGAACTAAAATTTGTTCATGGATGAACAAGAATTTACATTAATAAAAACTAAAACTTGTACAATCATCTCTTGGATAATTCATATCTGGTGCATTGTAAAGAGTGGAGTTTGACTGAATCGATGATCCGGAGTCTAAAAGGTTCAACTACAACAGACATAATTAATTGTATATTAGCAAAATGAACAATTGAATTTTTAACTAATTAAAAACAAGTCAATTTTACCTCGCTTTGAGATGTCTTTTTCTTTTTCTTCATGGCATTTCAGATCTTTTTTTCCAGGTTTGATCCAAGTCTGTTCTTGGGCCGACCTCTTGTTTTGACACGTGGTGAGCTTTGAAAGTCATTCACATTACTTAATGTCGCTTCTTTGTGGGTTAATAAACTTTTTCCTTTGCTTCTCTCTTGATATTCTTTCATCTCCGCCATGACCTTGTCAAATACTCGGTGCAGAATTTCGGTCAACTCTTCAGACTCGGATGCAAATTCACATATATTGTGCGACCGAAACACTAATTCGTCAAATCTTTTACTTTTTGGCTCCAGTAGAGGTTCATCTTGGCTGCTCTTGATGTGTGTATGCCTCCTCTTTATGTTCTTGCTCCAGCATTCCAATATGTATTTCGGTGCCACGTTATCCACTCGCTCAAAGCTTAGGACGCTTAGGGAATGGCGGCACAATATGCCCCTAGACTCAAACAGCAAGCAATGACACTTTACATCTCATGATACTGCGTCGTAGGTGACGTCAAACTTGTTGAATGTGGAGTTGCAAACATGCTCTATGACTTCATATGTTGTGCAACCTAGGGTGGAATGCATTGATCTTGTAATACAGTTCACTTTACCTCTGAATTGAGCTTGAACTTCCCTGAACTTCTCATGGGTATATACATGCTGAAACTGTGCCTCTATTGCTGTTTTTTTGCGCACGGTATCACGGTGTGAAAATCTGCAGCATCGAATTCTCTCTCTGCTTGCTAGGCAATTGTCGTATTGCTTCACGAATTGTCTCAAGGAGCTAGTCCGTGTGATGAACTTGTTGAAAAATAAATGCATGCTCTCGCTCCTTTGTGTGCTTTTCATCACAGCCCAAAAGTGGTGATCCAAGTAAACTGGAATCCATATATGTCGATCCTCGTATAGCTCTGTAAAACAAACCGAACCCATAAGGTGTGATGAACCGAAAACAGTGCATGCTTTGGGAAAAAAAAGATATGAGCATGAAAATAATTCGAATTGAAATCTCAATTACCTGAAAATCACTTGTTGCCTCCGAGGCCGTACTTTCTGAGGAAATCGATCCAGTTTCTGTCAAATGCTTCTTTTGTATACGAGTTTCAAATAACATGGCTCATCTCTTATTCAATTTCGTTGTGTCCCTTGTAGCCATTTAATTTGTTTGGGATCTTCTTCATAATGTGCCAGATGCACCAGCGGTGAATTGTTGTTGGCATGCACAGCTCAATTGCCCTTTGAATCGATGAGCATTGATCGGTAAGAATACCTTTTGATGCCTTCCCTCCCATGCAACGTAGCCAACACTCAAATAGCCATTTGAATGATTGGATGTCCTCATTTTTCATCAGTGCGCATCCAAGAAGTGTCGACTGGCCGTGGTGATTCACGCCCACAAAAGAACCTAAAACCAAATTGTACCTGCATAAATAACAAGCAGACGGTGGTGAACCGAAATATCTACACGCACTGAACATAAAAAATATATTTGAATGAACTGCCTGTTTGTGTTATAGGTGGTGTCAAATGAAACGACGTCTCCGAAATAATCAAATGCAGCCCTGCTTCTTGCATCAGCCCAGAATGCATGTTTAATGCAGTGATCGCCTTCAAGGTTGAGCTCAAAGAAGAAATTTTAGTTCTTCTCTTTTATTCTTACTAGGTACTTCCCAAATTCTTTGGCATCGTCTTCTTCGGAAATATTCCATACTTCCCTTGTGATGTAATTCCTCACATCTTTTTCAATAAAACCTAGTTTACGATGGCTGCCAGCTGCTGCCACAAATGATTGGTAAGTTTTGCTCGGTCTGATTCCAGCTTCCTCGTGGGTTTCGATGGTGCGACACAAACATGTTAAGCTCCCTGTGTTGTTTGAGCATCTCAGCCTGGTTTGGACAACAAGGATGTGAGTGATTCAAAACAACTTTGAAATTGTCCAAAGACCAACATCCTTCATTATGTGTACGTAAATTTTGGTCGGACAATTTAACCCAGCTGAAGGGTTTGTCTTCAAAGTTGGAGATATCTTGGATTTCCATCTCCCCTTTCTGGTGCATACAATTAGTTGATTCTTAATCTTGTCTCCGTCCCGAGTCGTGTTCCTTATTTTTGTAGAAAAATTGACAAGTTTGGAATAATGTTTGTAGAACTTTCCAGTTTTTTCTAGTGTCTTGAAAACCATTCCCACCTTTGGGACAAATTTTTCATCCACAACACAGCTGGTCTGCACGGTGAAACCGAAATCTTAATTATGGTGAACTGAAATCTTAATTATGGTGAAAGAATTATATAGTGCTTAAAGAACAAAATAGAATATATTCGTCTAATTTTTTTTACTCCTTTCTGCATACCGAACTGAACACATGCATATGGTGAATCAACTCTTTAGTACTTACCGAACCGAAAAGTTACTCACAGTTACATATTATTAATTCAATTCAATTCAATTCAGATATAGATCACCTCAGTCCATTCAATTCACTTCAAATAAAATTAGCAATTTCATTCCATTTAATTAGATTCAAAATTCAATAATCCAAACCTCATCAAATTGATACGTATCGGAAGAATTATCCAAATCGCACTCATTCAACTGATTTGAAGTTGATTCATTCATTGTTTCAATTCAGAAGTGCAGATCGAAGAAGAAAACGAAGAAGAAGATGAACGACGAAGCTAATTACGTTGAAGTCAATCCAGATCCATAATGCAAAGAAGAAAAACGCGAATAGAGGATAACAACGAATTTAATTAGGTTGAAGAAGAAGAAGGAGAACAGGAAGAAGAAGAAGAACAAGAACAGAAGAAGAACGCGAAGAGAGAAGAAGAAGGTACTTGGATTACGTTATATGGGAATGTTTACGTTGAGAAAGGTTGATCACGCAAAAGAAGGATTACGTTATATACGTTATATGAGGCGCGTGTAAAACAAACGAGTGCGTAGGTGGAGGAAAACGCATGGAGTGGAAGGTACTTGGATACTATCTATGTAATTTTTACATGGATGTAGAGCTTTTCTGTTCATTTTAAAGACTTGCATTTAGAAACTTATGATATATTTCGGAGAGATAAGTTACGTTATCAAACTGTTTTACTATTGTAACTCTAGTCAGTCTAATCTTCGCGAGCCGAAACTAATAGATATTTATATACATACTTATACATGCCTCTTATTCTTATTTTTCCTTCAAACTTCTGATTATCTACTTTTCTTTCGACGCGCTTATGTATATTATCGAGTGCGAACGATTGACGAATTGTCTTCTATTTAAGTTAACTTAACTCCTTTGACAGGCTTCTAGTATAATATATAAATATTTATATCCCAATTGTGTCATAGCATCAAACCATCAATAAATTATGACTTAAGTATAAAACAATGGACAAGAGTGTTATAATCACTAATTACCATTTTATATCTCACTAAATATTTAATATTTATTTTGTGTTAATTATGTAAATTTCACAATTTGCTCGTATGCTCCGTTTTCTAACATAGTCAACCATAACGTTGCCGCCGAGACAACAGTAGGAAAAACTAGTGTAAATTTACAAGATCAACATTTTACATGTTTTCTGTTGCCATTTTCACAGATGCAACCCTTTATAGTTTATACAATCTCAGATTTAGAATCAGAAACAGATAATACATCATATTGCCTGCATAACTTGAAAATATGATGTCATTTAAGGGTAAAAAAATTAACTAGCTATCTCTTGGAGCAGGCATTATCCTAAGTCTCTCCTCAGATGCTTGATTGGTTCCCCCACTAAATCTCTCCTCTGCTAGTAGTGACTGCAAATCACTACCATTTGCCAAGCTGTTAAACTCAACAGCTTTAGATGGCATTGTTGGGTATCGACGTTGGCAAAATGTCATTAGCCTCTTAATTGATTGCAAGTACTTGCGAGTAGTCTCATCATTCATAATGTGAGCAACACTGTTGGTGTAGATCTTTTCACGAGCAGACCTTTCGTGGATACCAACCATAGTAACACCAATAGGCCAAGGTGCATTCCCGATGGCCAGCTTGATGTAATGGTCCATTGCAGCCAGATAATCTCGCTTCATGCAGCAATCAACCACAATCATTAATGCCTGTCGGATGTCATCAGGAAGAACCTGAAAATTGCATGGAACCCAACACAATTTATCAGCTTATTGCTTCAATGTGCTTACATTACTGAACATACTATGCAAACAAGAAAAATTTATCCTTAAAACCATAAAATTTACTACTTGAAACAATAAACATTAAACATTCAACGAGTGTATATAATTATATTCAGTAAATCCTCTAACACGCCAACTCTCTTGTTGTGTCCCCCTCCCAACAACAAAACATTCTAGGACTGTGTTTCAGTATCTTCCTATATACTGACTAAAAGACCAAGGCAGAAAATCATACTTAAGAGGTAAAAAGCAGAAAGTAGAAACTAGCAACGACTGTGATTGCCGTTTCAGAACTAATATTGTCATTAGCAGGTAAAAATCATACAGGACGAAGCATAAGCTAATATGTACATCTAAATTATGACCAGTACAATTTCCAGCACATGCTCAATAATTAAGACAGAGGAGAGGGGTATATCAACTAGCCATGATTGTCCTTGTTGTTTCTGATCACCAATTTTAACAACAAAGCTTTCTCCTATGGAAGAGTTGGCACTTGGCAACATGTATCAATTGAAGCCATTAGGATCTATCATAAATGCAAAACCAAGTCAAAATGCTCCCCAACTGAATCAGATAGACTCCATGAACAAACTCAGCAGAGAAACTAAATTTTGTCCTACTAGATGGGGTTAGCCACAGACGACGCCACAATACCTATCATAAATCTTGTGTGTTTAAACAAATTATATCTAAAGTTCTTTAAATAATTTCTCATATATTTTCTTAGGTTTCTCTCTTCCTGTACTTACAGTACTACCCTTCATTTGATCCACTCTCCTAAGCCTGAGCATTCTTCAAAACCTAACACAAGATTCTCACTTCTCCCTCTCCGATGATGTCCATACCACTCATCATAAACAAACTTATAATAGTAGATATGCAGACATGGACTATTCAAGCTCCATTCTAACAAGCAATCCAAATATGTCTATTTAGACATGCAGGCATGAAGTAATCAAATTCAGAGTGTGCTCACTTTACAGATTTGCGAACTATGGTTTGATCAAACATACAATTCCATTTTTTCCCTCCAATCCTACTTCAATGCTAGAAAATCATACCATCATGCGTACTATTTTCATTATCGAAGTCACAATCACCCTACAAATCATTCGACACTGATCTTCAAATTTTAACTTCCACATCACTGTTTTCCTTTGAATAATTTCAATTAGAGAATAACAAGACCAACGAGCGTGTGAAAAATTCACCTTCTTCCTGCAGAACTTGAACAGCGGGTTGAGGTACCGCGCGCACTGCTTGAACGTGGCGACCATGGACTTCCCTTTCGCCGTTCGCCTCTCGGCCTCCGGCATCTCCTGCAGCTCTTGCTTCCACTCGTTCAGCAGCTTCTTGAAGAAAACCAAAATCTTATCCTCCTCGCACAGCTCCTCAAAATTCGCTTTCATCCGCTTCGAATCGGAGTCCTTGTCGCCTTCCATGCCACTGGACCCTTCACTCAAATCGTCATCTCCAGCACCACCTTCCCTGTCCTCGGAAGCGCCGTCCTCCGCCTTCTGCCTCTTCCTCTCGCCCAGCATCCCCGTCTTCTGACGCTTTCTCAGCTCTGCAATATCGCGCAGGAAATCATTGGTCTGCCCTTCCGTCATGTCGCTATCGACTTCAAACAAACCAGCTTTCAGCACGTACTTCAGGCGATCCAGCCTGGCATCGTCGTCTTCGCCGAACAGCGTCACCGGCTGCTTGAGGAACCGGAGGCGGCGGATGACCTCCTGTTTTGAGAGGACGAGCTTGTCGATGTTCTGCTCCTCGGTGAGGGAGGTTCCCGCGGCTAAGGAAGAGGCAGAACCGGGGAGCTTGGATGTACCACCGGTGGAAGACGATGCGGCGGCAGCGGAGGCTGAGCCGGAGGTGGAGGACGCATTGTTGTTGTTGCTATTGGTGGTGGCGTTGTCGTGGCGATTGGATTTGGCTTCCAACTCACGCTTCTCTTGCTCGCGGAGCTTCTGGATCTCCTTCTGTTGGATCTCGGAGCGCTTGAAGACTCTCTTTCCGCCGGTGACCTCGGCGAGGGATTGGCGCTTCTTGAGGAGCTCTTGCTTGAGGAGATCCATTTGGGATTCTAGGGTTTTGGCGGTCGACGACGGATATGATGTGTTTGTAACTTGAAAAAAAAATAAAAAATAAAAACAATTGGGCCTATGAAAATTTAAAGTAAAATAAATTGGGCCTCTCCTTCTCAAGAAAGTCTCAGGCAGATCCATATGCACCCCATAACCGGTACTGTCGCATCTCTCATCTGATTTCTTCGTTGGCAGCTGAAAATTGCGCTCCATTACTCTCCGCAGCTTCCCTCAATTTCAATTTCATAGCCTTTTCCTTTGAATCCCAGAGAGAGTAAGCGTCCGCTAGTTTTCAAAGGAGCGAGTAAGCAAGATGACCACCATCCGCCGCTTTTGCTGCAACGATCTCCTTCGCTTTGCCTCCGTCAACCTAGACCATCTTACTGAGACCGTACTTCTCTCTCTCTCTCTCTCTCTCTCTCTCTCTCTCTCTCTCTCTCAGCTCAACTTGATGATTTTGTGTTTCAGTTCAATATGTCTTTCTACATGACCTATCTCGCCAGATGGCCAGACTATTTTCATGTTGCCGAAGGCCCTGGAAACCGAATCATGGGTTACAGTAAGTTATTCAAATTATTGGTTTGTTTTGTGTTGTTCTTCGGTGTATGTATGTGTGCTCCAATATTCTTAGCTTGGTTTAGGGCACGGACATCATGTTATAAAATTATGGGATTTCCTATTTTTTAGCTACGAAATTAGTCTTAATTCGTCAACATTAGGAAATAAGAAGAGGGAATCTACTGATGCCGCATGATGTGACATTCGGATCTGGTGATGAACTGCATATTAAATCATACAATGTGAAAAGCCGATGTTTTTCTTGCCTTCTTTTGAATTACAATGGATATTAACACAAATGTAATGAATGTAGTTATGGGTAAAGTAGAGGGACAAGGAGAATCTTGGCATGGGCATGTCACTGCAGTAACCGTTGCTCCCGAGTATCGGCGGCAGCAATTAGCCAAGAAACTCATGAATTTGCTAGAAGACATCAGCGACAACATGTAAGGCATTAGTATCTGATGTGCTATTTATTAATCTTGAGCTTCTGGTTTATGAAGCATTCGCTTGGCCTCTGACTTTTCCTATTCTTGTTACATCATTAATAAATAAGTGGTGCAGTTTATTAAACATGAGAGTGTTTCTTTTAACTTTGGGGGATGGTGTTTGTTTCTGGTGAAAAATACACAAGTTACTGGTACCCTCATTGAGTCATTGTTGTGTATATGACATGTTAAGAATGTGGTTTTTGTAGTGACAAGGCTTATTTCGTTGATCTTTTTGTGAGAGCATCAAATGCACCAGCCATCAAGATGTATGAAAAGGTAATGATTTTGTACTTTCCATTTTTCCTCGCTGTGTGTGCTCTGATTGTCCTGTTCTATATCCTCTTTCCTCCAGTATCTCTTGTTTTATCAATAAACCTGTAGGAGTAGTGGAGAAAAAAGGGTGTAGAGAAAACATTTTTTTTTAAATAAAAAAAAATCAAAATCAAACCAGTGCAAACTGTTATTTCATCATCTGATGAGGACAGATTCATGAACCTTCATACACCCCATAATTTTCATCAATTTGGCAACAACTGTGGTCTTTTGCTCCACAGCTTCGTGTATTTTTTCCGTTATATTCCCTTGTGTTGCTGGAACACCGTTGTTTTTTACTCAGTGGCAACATGCTAACAAGTAACAAATCATAAGCTGTTTTGCAAGAACTTTGAAAAAGTTAAATGTTCTGAGACTATTGGAAGAAAATTAGATTATCAACTATTTAAGGTATAGAGACTCATTGATACATGTTTGTGATAAGTTAATTAAGCTATGTTATGTCCAATACTGTAATTAGAATCTGAGTAACCACAAATTGTCCTAACCTAAGTAAGCCTGTCAGCTGTCGGCTACAGATACATATTGAAATGGATATTTTCATGTAAAATGAGTGCATTAACATAGTAAATAGTGTTGGGTATCTGTATTATGGATTAAGGTATATTGCCACTGTAAATTGGGGGATAGAATAGTGTTGGATATCCATATGTTGGATTAGGAGTTTATTTTCTATTTTAGGTAAGGATTTCCTTAGTCTAAAGTTAGAATTGCTGACTAATTACTCTTTTTTCCTTTCATAATTGATATCTAGCTTGGCTATGTGATTTATCGACGAGTGCTACGCTACTACTCTGGGGAAGAAGATGGATTGGGTATGCTTCCTTGTTATTGTACTTGGCATTCTTTTATGTTAATAAAGCTCATCTTGTTAGTATCTCAACATTTTATGCTTTGTTTTCAGATATGAGGAAGGCATTGTCTCGCGATGTTGAAAAGAAGTCAATCATTCCTCTTAAACGACCAATCACGCCGGATGAATTAGAGTATGATTAAATCTGCTTTTTAAGCAACTATGTTGAATGAACTTATTTTTGTGATTTAAAACAAATGTTAATTAGGTATTATACTGTAACTAAGTTTGATTTCCCCAGTTATTAGAGTTTAAGACCAATTACATGTTTGAAAATTTGAAGCAGACACTTCTGGAAATTATTCCTGAACTACTTGAATCTTGACATTTGTACTTTGTTTTTTTCGGAAGTAACCCTATGTTCACTTTTTTCGTTTTCAACTTGAAAAGGAAGGTGTATTGGAAGGGCTAGAAAGTTAAAATGTTGGCCTGGTAAGATCATCTCGCTCAAAACATGAACTGGATTCCAATTCCAAGTTCAACATATTCTTTGATTGTCATAGTTTGCCATGCATTTGTTCCGACCCATTTATTATTTTTATTGTTATTGTTATTAATTTTAATATTCGAAAATGACAATTGTAGCCACATATTTTATAGCTTACTTTCTCCTTGTTTCTTGTCCAATGTGTTAGCTTTAAGTATCACTTTATTTATCATTTCATTAGATAAATACTGAGCTGTAACAGAAATGGTGTGCACTGTGTATAATTAGCTCTCAATCATACTAGAATTTTTGTGCTTGTGGTTTCCTTGTTTTTCCATCTCTCGTGTTCCATTTGTTGCATACTTGCACGTTGCACCTATTCAAGATGATGTTGAGGGATGTCAATGACTATAATGGGTAAGAGGAAGGAGGTGGTGTTCAGTGGTTATCATGGTTGCTATTGTTGGTGCCTGGAAGACAGAGAGAGAAACAATGAAAGAAGGTGAAGGTTCACCATTGATGCTCCATCCAACGCCGATTAACCATAAGTTGATCCTTTTTGCATTTTTTAATTTTTAACTCTTTTGTTTTTTATAATGTTTGATGATGTTAATAAATGGTGGCTACAGGACTTAAATTGAGTGGGAGTGGTTGCTTTGAAGTGCTTATATTTGCACATAAATCTTTACATATTTTGTGGTCTTTGATAGTTGCTAATTAATGGTATACTGGTTAGTTGATAATATTTGAACTCATCTAAATCTTAGGTGCGATAGAATTAATATCCAGTGACTGAGATGGTTTGTAATTGGAAACAATTGTAAAAGAAAAGAAAGCAAGGTTTTAGTTGAAGTTTAAGTAAGAAATGAAGTTGTCTTTTAAAAAATGGATTTTTAGTATATCACTATTAATATACACTTGGTGTCATTTAAAAATTAGACAATAAACTAATAGAGTTTGACGATGCTACAAATTAAATCATATTTGACAAATTATTATTATTATTCTATATTATTAATGATGATAAATTAATTATAGTGATTGGCATTTTGGCAGCACTAAGACTTAGCATTAATGTTATTTAACCAATTCTAACTATCTAACTACTCGGCGATTACTAACTTTACAACTTCTTTATCTATCTTTTGGTACGAATTTTCTATTCTTTGTCCATCTTTTTCTACATATATGAGAGTGTATTTTATAGTTGGCTCTAAAAAGGGTTTAAAAACAATGGTGCCATATGTTCCATTGGGATTCAATAAAATCTAAAATGTACTGAAGATAAATCATTAAATTCTTTTTTCACACAAGTTTTATTGTGGTGCTTTGTTAGTTTGTAGTTTGTGTTCTTCAACTAGTGACAGAACAAGGCTAATTTTTTTTGTTATGAAAGTATCTGTGGTGATATACTTTAACATTGTAATTTTTGGTGTTTTTTAAAATTGTAGAAGTACACAAATCGGAGGGTCTGATTTCTGTACCTTAAAAATTTTTTTTTACCACAAATCGGACGGTCCGATTTGTGTACCTTTCACAAATCGGACGGTCCGATTTCTGCACCTCTACAAATCGGATGGTCCAATTTCTGCACCTCTAATAAATCGGACGCTCCGATTTCTGCTTCTCTAATTAAACGATCCCACATTTGAGTATAACACCCTAACAATCCACATTTTAAAAAAACATCACTATTACTCCAATATTAAAAATAAAAAATTCACAGAACAATATATGATAAAAGTTCGTTTCTACTCGAGTCATAGAATATAATATATATATATATATATAAGTCAAAAGATAAAGTTTGCGATCAAAAGAAGAATAAAGATAATAATTTTTATCTTATATTATGCTATTTATTGTGGTAAAATTTAATAAACGTAGTTTTTTTTTTTTGGGTACATGAGACTTGAGAGTATCAAACACAAGAGTAACGCGAATGGAACTAGACTAAGTGAATATAACAGAATTAGGGTAGTGTTTGTTTTCGGAGACAGGACACAAAGACATGGACAGTACATATTTAAAATGTGTTTGGAAGCAGAGACATGGACACGGAACACATTGTCTCCGGGACAGTTTTTTATATTTTTGTGTCCACTCTTCTACGAAGGACAATGATGGACACGGGATTTGGAAGAGTGGACACGGACTCTTTTATAAATTTTGTTTTCCTTTTTGTCCATAGATATTTTTTATTATTCCACTATTATCCCTTCTTATTTTTCCTATAATTAGTCTTGAAACTTTTGAAAGATAAATATTATTAAAGGTAAAATTGATCTTTTTAAAATGCTAAAAAATAATTTATAAGTTGTAATTGATTTTATATAATTTAAAAAAATCAGTTTTTAGATAAAAAAAATTGGTTTTCTAAATAAAAATAAATTTTTATGTGCAAAAACTTTTTTTTTTCATGTAAAAATAGATTTTTTTTTAAATTGATTTTTTATTTAAAATTAATTTGGCTTATTAACCTAAACAAAATTTTTTATTAATCAAACTCAGATCTATTTTTTTATTAATCTTAACCATATGTATTCCTACATATTAATAATAAATTTAAAAATAAAATAAATATATTTATAATTTTTATTTTAATATAAATACTATTATATATTTTTTTATTAAAATTTTTTGTCTCTTCAAATATTTTTTCAAGTTTCGTTTGTACTCTTACGTACTCTCATTCTCTATTAAATTACTTTGTACTTGATGTAGAAAATTTGGAATCATATAGTTATTTTAGTCATTTCATATAATATTTTAGTCTTGTCCATATATATCCAAACATAATACTGGACATTACATTAGTGTCTTGTACATCGTATCCAAACACAATACACAAACAATAATTTTTAGTGTCTCCGTCCTATTGTCTCTGTCTCAGTGTCGTGTTCTGTCCTGTCTTTGAAAACAAACGCAGCCTAGTATAATAAATTAATAATCTATATAATAATTACAATTCTTTTTAATCTCATGCACGGGATATACACTCGTTTCCTATTTAAACATGAGATAAATGCTTTGTGAATTTTTTGGGACATGAAAAAACAAAAAAAATAGATGGTCAAGATGTTAGTCATTTCTAACATTTTTATGGTCGTTTATTGTAAACAGAATTTCATTAATTAAAAGTTAAAAGTCTAGTTTTATATTATTTTAAAATAATATTCTAAACTAAACCTATAATTTTAAATAAAAACCTTAACTATATAACATTAGAAATAGCCTAGACTATGTTTATGCCCTTATGGTCAAAATAATAAAGGTATATTCTATGGTGCCTACAAAATACACATGTTTTAATTTTATAAAAGAGTGGGTCTCATCTCTCAACGCTCATAATTCTGCAATATCGACACAAAATTTGTAGATATCATAAAATTTTCCAATAATTTTTTTATTAAATTTGGATAGATTGGACCATTCTCAATCATAACACCGCCACTCTTTTACACTATACACTCACCGATTAGACATTTAGGTAGTGTTTGGTGGAGAGACACAGACGTAAAGATTAAGAGACAGAGACTAAGAGACGGAAATTGAAATAAATCTTAGTATTCTGTTTAGTGTAAAGTGGGAGACAAAAATTGAAACAAGAATGAAATTCTAATTTAATTTGTACAAAGGGTAAAATTAGAATTAATTAATTGAAATGAAGATATTTTAGGTATAAAATGTTATTAAAGTTTCAGTTTCCATCTTTAAAAATTTTAGTCCCCTGTGTCCCTACTTTTTGGAGGTACTGAAATACTAAAATTTTAGGGAAAGAGACAGAAATTTTAGTACCAGTCTCTGAACCAACAAACATGATACTGAATCTCAATTTCTCAGTCTCTATCTCAATACCTCAAAACAAACGCTACCCTAAAAGTTTCATTTACTATTTGGCATTCATCAATATTTTAACTTGGATGCATCATATTTAATTAGTTCCGTTGTGAACACCCTAGCACATGTTATCTAAGACTCATTTTGTTGGTTATGGAAGAGGGGTTGGTGTTGTGCTGGGATATGGATTGAGGGGGTGCTACACCCGAATGTGGGGCAGCTTTTTCTGAGCCATGGCAGGGGGGAGTCGGACTGTCCGATTGCGTTGCGCAGAAAAAAAAAATTTGAAGTTGTGTGTAGTAATTGGACCATCCGATGAGCAAAAAAATTTTTTTTGGACTGAACTCGTAGGGTCCGATTCCTTAAGGGACCAAAGTTAATAATTTTTTATTTTGTGTATGAAAGTGGAATCGCAGGGTACGTGTAGTGGTTTTTGGTTTTTTTTTTTTTTTATGGACTCGTTGGGTCCGTTTTCTTGCAGGAAATTTTTTTTTTTTATAGGATTCGGAGGGTCCGATTCCTCCAAACGCTGGGTCCGATTCGTGGGAGGAGGAATCACTGGGTCCGATTCCTGTTATGGCTTTCTTCCTGACACCACTCCCTTGTTAAGCACCCAGTCACCCCATATCCACGCCTAACACCAACTACTCTCCAATATCAAAATTAAAAAGCGGTTATCTAAAGCGGAAACTCTTTTGTTTTTTTTCTTTTGGACAGGGAAAAGGAACTCTTATCTAAAAAAAGGGAACTTCCTTCTTCTAGTTTTTTGTTCTTTTTAGTCCAAAACTTAAAAAATGAACCTCTTTTGTTTTTGGAAAAAAAAAAGCTATTGAAGATTTTTAATGAAATTTTTCTCCTTTTATTTGTGGGTTGAATGTTTTTATTATTTGGATCATAGGTTGAGTATCTTATTAGATTATATTAGTAGACAAAGTCAAACGGTTCTAGCAATTGAGGCCTAGTTCAAGTAGTAAATTATATATCTTTTAATATGATGTATTTGCATTCGAACTAATTCGCCAAGTATTGAATATGAATCCATTTTAGTATTGTGTGGGTGAGCGTATAGTGTGATAATACCTAAAATTGGCCATTATCCAATCCAACTGATTCAATATATATATATATATATATATATATATATATATATATATATATAACATTTGAGAGTGTACTATGACAAAAAAAATCTTAAAGAGTTGACTATCCACAAAATAGTTGAGAAGTAAAACTAGTTAGGAAAATATTTGAAAATGAAATACAATATAAGTGGATATAAAATATTAATGAAATGCATAAAGAAAACTAAAAAATGGAAGAAGAAAAAAAATTAGAAATGCGTGCAAAATATTTTTCATCCTTGGTTGACAATAATATAAGTGAATATAGAATACTAATTGACTTTATATAATTACTATATGCATCTTCAAAGGATACTTGCTACTCCAAAGCATGTATCCAAGTATTTTATCAAGTGTAAAATGTAGATAATAAATCCTATGTCATATCAAATTTAAGAGATGTTTGATCTCTTTTTACTTTTGAAAATCATCCACACTTCTGAATTCTGATACATCTCCATCTCCATCTATCTTTTTTACTGGATTGTCTATGTCATGGCCCTCATGGTCAATGGGAGAAATAAATGCAATCATGCATCAATGCTTTTGCCTTTACTGCTACTTTTGCAGCCCTTTAATTCAAATTCAGCAGTAATACAATAATATTAATTTTAATGTAACTTTAATTATGCATGCCACATATATAACGAGTCAAGTGTTGTGATTGGATTATGTATTGGCTTTCATTGGATTTATCTTAGATGATAAATTTTTTGATAAAATACACTATTTTACTGATTTATCTGAATGTTGATCAGTATAGAATGGTTGATAAAACGGTGTCTAATAATATATTGGTCTCAATTTTCTTCACTTTTTAAATTCAATTTTAGGTTAATCTACTAGTTTTGTTATTTAATTTTATTGATAATTAATCTTTAACTAGTTTATTGATGTAAATTGATAACTGGTATTGATAATTTGGTCCAATCTTCTATTAACTTTTTTAGGTTAAGAAAAATTGATAAAAAATAATAGCATATATGACAAAACAAAATAACATAGTGAAAACAAAATTAACCATACCATATAAACATTAAAAGTGTAGTTCATATTATTTTATCAAAATTTTCGAATGTCATTATTCTATTTTATCTAAATGCTGATCAGTATAGAATGGTTGATTAAAACAGTGTCTAGTGGTCATCTAGTCTCAATTTTCTTCACTTTTTAAATTCAGTTTTAGGTCGATCTACTAATTTCGCTATTTAGTTTTATTGATAATTAATCTTTGACTAGTTCATTGATGTAAATTGATAATTGGTATTGATAATTTAGTCTAATCTTCTATTAATTTTTTTAAGTTAAGGGAAGCTGATAAAAAATAATAGCATATATGACAAAATAAACAACAAAGATAATAGCAATAATATGGTGGGGAAAAAATGAATCATAACATTTGAACACTAAAGGTGTAATAGAGTACAGAATGTATTTTAGTACTAAAAAACATGAGATTTATCTCCTCTACCATATTACCTAATAAAACTATTCAATCTATCATTTTAGTAATATTATCTAAAATGAAATTGATTTATAATTGAATTGCAATGCATGGTATCAGAAGGTATAACACTAATTTGCATGATGGACAAATGTTTACATGAATGAGCTTCTCTTCAGATCTTTGGACTCTTACCTACACCTGTTTATGTTTTTGTTGCTATTTAATGTTCTGCATCAGTTATCAATTTTAGTTTGTAGTTTTCCATTGTTATCCTGATGAGAGCTATTTTAGCTTATCCAAAATTTTTGTCAGTATTCAATGTCACTTATCTAGAGTGATTCATGCATTTTGTTTTGTATTTTTCACTCTTTCCTCTGAAGCTTATTTGGAGATTCATATTCCAACTTATCTAAATAATTATTTTGGTCAGTGTGTAATGTCACTTTTTATTGCTGCTATGGAATGAATGCACGGTATTCTTTCACGGCAGGACAGCAGTTTCACAACAGTAGAATAGCATAAACATGATTAAATTATCAAGAATTAATAGAAATTCATAGCATGGCTAATATCTCGAAATTCACAGCATGGTTAATATCAGCAGATTCACAGCATATATCTCAGTTTCACATCAAGTATGTCCAAATTAACAGCATAGTTAATCCCAAAAAATTCACATAAACATTATAATTGAAATTCACAGCAACTATGATTCACAACAACTATATTTCACAGCATGGTTAATCTCACATGATGGTTAACATCAACTATGATTAAAATTGAAATTCACAGCAATTTTGATTCACAGCATGCTTAAACTAAGAAAATGCACATCCTGTTAAAAATGAAATTCATGAACCTGACTGACCAGTGAGTTGCCATTTGTTACACGAGCAGCTGTGTTTGATCAGATCCACATCAACTTTGGATCCCTTGTAAGTGACTTCAAACCGTTTGCGCTCGTTGTCACTAATCCACTCCGCTGTCCATTTGTTGCTTGGTTTGATAAGCCTCTGTAGCCTTTTCTCTTGCACTGGCGCCAGTTTTCCTTCATGAGTCCCCAGAAGTTTCTTGTGTTGAACCATTCGCCGCATCACATAGCACCGTAATTCCTTGCATATTGTGAGTATGGGCTTGCATCTGTACTTAACCACCTTTGCGTTAAATGACTCGCACATGTTGTTTGATAGGTTGTCGACCTTGGGACCATGGCTAAAGTATGCTCTAACCCAGGTAGCAGGATCAAATTTCATAAGGTAGGCCCAAGCATCCATGTTCACTTCTTTCAGTCTCTCCATGGTTGTCTTGAATTCAGATATGGTGGTGCATCTTGCACAGTCCCACACTATTTCTCTTATGTACAGATCCTTGAATCGGTTTATGAAATTCTTCCACATATGCATCACACAGTTTCTAACATGTGCACTAGGCATTACCTCTTTCAGTGCAGGTAACAGTCCCTAACAACAATGAAGGCATCAAGCCATGTTTACAAAAATATATAAACCAGAAAATGACTCAGGCAAGAAACTGGGAATGACAAAAAAGAAACTAACCTTCCGTTGATCTGACATAAAATTCCAACCGTGGTTGCCAACATCACCAATATCCTCCTGTAATAATGTTAGGAACCACTTCCATGATTCTTTGTTTTCGGATCTTGCAACTGCGTATGCAACCACGTAGAACTGGTTGTTTGCATCCTGTGCAATAGCAAAAAGTAGTTGTCCCCCATGGTATGTTTTAAGAAATGCTCCGTCTAGGTGGATCAATGGTCTGCAGCCACTCTTGAATCCCTACTTACAGGCCTTAAAACAAACATACAACTTGTCAAACATAGGGGGTGCTTGAGGCTGAGGAATTAGGTCTATCAATGCAGAAGACCCCGGATTACTTCTATGTATCTCTAATAAGTAATCCCTCAATTTTTCATACTGTTGCTTTTCGTTACCCATCATCCTCTCCCTTGCCTCCTTCACAGCTCTATACACCATCTTTGGGTATGCAGTAAGGTCAAAGTCCTCTCTTAGAAAATCAACAGCTTCATGAGTTGTCATATGCGGGTGCGTTGACATCCTCTTCTCCACTTTTTTACTGATCCAGTGTTGATCAGCAGCATTGCTTCCAAGGTCCCTTGCACAAGTGTGCTCGTTTCTATAAGTCTTGACTTGGAAGCATTGTAACTGACGGTTGTATGACAAGTGCGCAATCCAACCACACTCTTCGTCCTTGCACCCAACCCTTACTCTTTTCCTATCATTCTTGATCCAAACCAACTCCCGACCTTCAGCAATGAAGGTATCCTTTACAACCTCTTTGAACCTCTCAATTGTTGCAAACCTTGTTCCAAGCTTAAATCTTCCCTCTCCGAAACTATATTGGTCATTGAACTCAGGCCACTGATGTTTGTTTCCCTCATCCTCAGAAGAAACGGGTGTATGCAGCTCCTCAGATTCATACTCCCATATAATATCATCACCATCAGTGTCTGCATCACTCATGTAGTCTACCAGTGCTGGCCTTGGTCCTCTGGCCCTATTGGGCTCCCCTGCAGGCCTAGATCCACTGGGCTGTCCACCAGGCCCACCTGCCTCGGGCTCATGGGCAGGCCCTTTCTTTCTTGCAGCAGACCTTGTTCTCTGAGACACGCGTCGAGCTTGCTTCTTGGGTTGCTTACTTGGCTGAGGGGTTCTCTTAGGGGAATGAGGCACTTGTTTCCTTTTTCCTCTGCCAGACACAGACCCATTGACAACATCTTCTCCACTCTCACTGTTACTTTCGTTACCGGAAGGTGGAGGTGCATACACATCATCCTCTGCGCTATCGTAACTATCGTGCTCTGTCGACGACTGATCCAATTCATCCACCTCGACACGAACACCATCTTCCTCTACCTCATCGTTTTTCTTACCAGCACAATCTACAGGCTCCGGGTCATCAATAGGATGATCAAAAAATATGTAGAACTCATCAGTATCTTTGTTTCTCATCTTTGCCTGGCGCATCTGGTTGATGACTGCATCTTCCCTCAGAACATGCAGCCCTGACTCTATATTCTTGCTCTTTGGATCATACCAGTAGGCCTCCTTGTATGATTGATATCCCAGTCCTTTGAATAGTGTTATCAAGTCACCGAAATTTACAAAATTCAGGTCCATCGGTGGGAACCTCTCAATCTTACCATCCAGGTAAACTAATTCACCATTCGGGGCCCTTTGAAAGTAGCCCCCGTGATGAAAAACAGGAATCACGAATATATCTACCATCTGCAGCATTGTTTGACTCAACGATTAGCACTAAACATTAGCAAATACATAACTACCTTTCACCTAAATCCCACACAACCCATGTCCCTCCCAACACTACAGTAGACCTAAACCCCAATCCACGACAAGCATAGCAGATAACGTTTGAAAATAACGGTCCCATTCAGTGTCATAACAAGGGTACTTACCGGTACAGATGCCAACCAAAGTTCCACCAACGAAGCTTCACCGGTGCAACGTTAGAAGAAAACAACGAAGGGAAGAAGATCAATCGTTTTTTTTGGAGGAAAAAGATCATACATATGTGCGCTAGGGCTTCTTTGGAATTGTGTGTGATTCATATGGGCTTCTTTGGAATTGTGTTGAAACTTAATGTTCTCAAGACGTTGCCGTTTTACCTCATAAGGACCTATTTGTCCAAGCCTTTTTCCATAACGGCCACACGAAGCTTCCTCAACGGTACCGTGTTGACACATAGGTCCAACACACGCCAACTCAGCAACACATCACCCCTCTCCGTTACGTCTGGGAGGGTATTTTGCACGGAAGGATCTATCCGTCACACGTTTTGAATAGTGAAGGGCGTTTTTGTAATTTTATATCGTGAGGGACGAATATGTCTACGACTTAAAAGCTCAGGGACTAATTTGTCCTTTTTCCTTGTTTTTAAATGACAAAAATGATGGAATAGATAACAAAAAGGCTTGAATGGATTCAAACAAATTGGGCTAATACAGAGGCCCATTAACGGGCTAACATATCAATATTATTAGATATTTCCATGGACACTTGTTTCTTCCGAAGCTAAAAACAACTATATATACAACTTTGTAAATGGATGATATTCAATTGTCAAAAGACAGAGGCTTTTGTAGATCAACAAGTTCTACTTTCAGTTGAGCAGGTACTTCTTATAATAACTAATTTTATTGAAATTAGTTTACATTAACCAAATAATTAGAATGTAAAGATAGAAAGACTCAAATTTAAGTGAATATCAGAAGTTTCAGAAGATTATGCCATTTGAACTATAATTAATTGATATATTAAATAAATTCATTAAAAAAATTATATTTTATATATTTTATTTATGAATATATTTTAAATGTATATAACAAAGTTATTACAATAATTTATTTATATTATTTTATAGTAGATTTTTTTTATAATATGAAGTATAAAAATATAATTTACTACTATAATAATACCAACAAAGTACTCTAATTTTAAAAAATAGATAATTTTTTTATATTTTATCAAATTTAAAATAATATTTTTTATAAAAATTAAGATAATTTTTTTATACAACAAACCCTTATTAATATTTTTTAATTAAAAAAATACTAATCATAATTATATATATTACTAAATATATATTATTCTATTTGATTATATAATATTTTAATTTGGATAAAAAACACAAATAAACCAATGGAGGATAGTTATTACATGAATAAGCCAAATTGAAAATTGATTCACGAATGAGCCAAAGCATACTTATATGTAATTCGAACCTATTTGGTTCGAACTCCAATTGCATATAAATCGAACCTATTTGGTTTGAACTAGGCACACATAATTCGAACCTAATTGGTTCGAATTACTAAGGAATAAGTGTGAATATGTTATGTGCATGGGATTGTAATTGACGAATATGTTTCGTTTAAGGAGTTTTAAAGGAAATGTCTATTGAACACACATGCGAATAAATTAGTCTATGAAGTAAATTAAGCAAGACATGATGCGAAAATTAAATAACATCAAAACGTAAAATACAGATGTTTTCAGAGTAATACACATAAAGATAGATACGAAGTAACACTAACAAAATACATACACGAAGATAGGTAACATATAAGCATTTTTTACTGTCAATGAAAAAGTTGATCTTTATCTTTTGTGGTTGTACTTCTTTAGCTCATCGTTGTTTCTAAAGATTGTATAACTGAAAATTGGAATTAAATTAAAAATACACTTTATATATGCAACTTGAGGATTATTTAATTTTATTCTTAAATTTTATTTTATTTAACTTTATTTAATTTTAATTTTATTTTATTAGGATTTAATTTTCTTTAATTAAATTGAAATAAGGATAAAATTAACACAAAATAAAATGTTGAAAGTAAATCTAAACGAAATAAAATTTAACATTAAAAAATTAAGACAATTAAAGATATAAAGTATATTTTTCTCTTACAAAATTTGTAAACCAATTATTAAAAAAAAGTTAAAAAGAATTTGATTTTAGAAATATTTTTTAACAACGCAGACAATTAAAACTAAACAGAGACTAATATATTTAAAAAAAAAAAGCCTAATTTTGTATTACAATAAGTGATAAGTAAAGTACAAGTTATATTAAAAATCAGAAGAGTACACTAACTATAATTTAGAGAAGTTTAGAATTGGTCTTAAAGATATTTTTTATAAACTTTATATAATAACTAATTTTTTCGTATATATTACACCATTTTAAATTTGTTCCATTTCAATGAATATATAATTTATTACAAACATTTTTTAATGTCAATAAAAAATTTGATTTTTATCTTTTACGTGTATATTTCTTTAGCTTATCGCTGTTTCTAGAGATTATATAGTTAAATATTGGAATTAAATTAAAAATACACTTTATATATGCAATTTGAAGATTATTTTAATTTTATTCTTAAATTTTATTTTATTTAACTTTATTTAATTTTAATTTTATTTTATTAGGATTTAATGTTCTTTAATTAAATTGAAGTAAGGATAAAATTAACACAAAATAAAATGTAAAAGTAAATTGAAACGAAATGAAATTTAAGATTAAAAAACTAAGACAATTAAAGATATAAAGTATATTTTTTTCTTAAAAATTTGTAATTAAATTATTAAAAAAAATTAAAAAGGATTTGATTTTAGAAGCATTTTTTAATGAGGCATACAATTAAATCCAAGCAGATACTAATATATTAAAAAAAACTTATTTTTTACAATAAATAATAAGTAAAATATAAGTAATCTTAGAAATTAAAAGAGTATATTAATTATAATTTAAAAAATTTTAGAATTAATTTTAAAGATATTTTTTATAAACTTTATATAATAAATAATTTTTCTGTATATGTTACAACATTTTAAATTTGTTTCATTTCAATTACAATCCCATGCACATAACATATTCACACTTATTCCTTAGTAATTCGAACCAATTAGGTTCGAATTATGTGATAGCCTAATTCGTGTGTAATTCGAACCAATTAGGTTCGAATTATGTGTGTCTAGTTCGAACCAAATATGTTCGATTTATATGCAATTGGAGTTCGTAGGTTCCAATTACATATAAGTATGCTTTGGCTCATTCGTGAATCAATTTTCAATTTGGCTTATTCATGTAATAACTATCCTCCATTGGTTTATTTGTGTTTTTTACCCTTTTGATTTTAAACTAAATTTTTTAGAGGTCTAATTTAGGGTAAAAAACTCAAATAAATCAAGGGGGGAAACTTGTTACATGAATAAGCCAAAGCAAAAAGAGATTCACGAATCAGCCAAACCATATTTATATACAATTCGAACCTAATTGGTTCGAACCCTATTTGGTAATAATTCGAACCTAATTGGTTCGAACTTTAAGTTTATAATTCGAACCTAATTGGTTCGAACCAATTAGGTTCGAATTATAAACTTAAAGTTCGAACCAATTAGGTTCGAATTATTACCAAATAGGGTTCGAACCAATTAGGTTCGAATTGTATATAAATATGGTTTGGCTGATTCGTGAATCTCTTTTTGCTTTGGCTTATTCATGTAACAAGTTTCCCCCCTTGATTTATTTGAGTTTTTTACCCTCTAATTTATGTACTTTTATAAATTAGACTATTTGATTTTTAAACATTTAATAAATTAGACGGTCTGATTTTTACTTTTCTAATTAAACAGTTTCACAATTAAAAATAAAGAATTTAAATTTTTTAAATTTTAAATTTTACTTTAAATGACTATTTATTTCATAAGTAGAATCACAAAAAAAAATATAAAAAAAAATTCTTAAAAAATGAGAGATCAATTTTATTTTTTAAAATAAAAATTTAAAATGTAAAGAATTCAAATTTAAAAATAACACTAACTATTTGCATATTAAAAGACATCGTTACTGCTCAAATATCAAACACAAAAAGCACAAATCCAATTCCAATTCCAATTCTGGGTTCCTAATTGTATCATTGACGCTGCCATGAACAACGATGATGGGGTGCTGTCAATCCCACTGAAGAAGACTGATCCGGTGGAGCTGTACCTGCCGTTACGTAAGTTGGTAGCCTCAAAATACTCCGAGAGCGATGCACAAAAAGTTGAAAGCGTTCTCGAAACCCTAAACAAATGCCGCCGGGACATGGTGGAGCGTAGAGCGGACCTCTCCCTTCCCATGCAACGTGACTGCCTCATCCACTACTTCAAATGCCTTTCCATGGTTGAGCCACTCTTCACCTCTATCTCTTCCGACGCCGACCCCATTCTCTTTGTCTGGTACGACGCCTTCAACCCTGACCATCAAGATGGGGTCCCCTCACAGCTTAAGGGCATCCAATTGGAGAAGGCCGCTGTTGTCTTCAACCTCGGAGCCATCTACAGCCAGATTGCTGCCTCTTGCGACCGTACCACCGCCCTTGGCCGTCACCTTGCAATCGAAGCCTTCAAAGTTGCCGCCAATTTCTTCCGCAAACTCGGGCAGTTTTTTGCCAACGACGTGGTCTCCGCCACCCTCGATTTAACTCTCCTCTTCGCCGATTTTCTGCACCTCCTCTTCTCCGCTCAGGCTTCCGAGCTCGAATTACACGAACTCCTCAACAAAAACGACGCCAGTTACGCTTTCCAACAACACCGATGTGCCCTAGCGTTTATATCGGTCAGTCTTCACTCTTGATTGATGATTTTACACTTACTTTTCATTCTAATGATGATGAATTGATGATGATGATGATGTAGGTTTATGAGCTTCATCGTAGAGCGTATGAAACGATAAGGAATGATTCGGCTGCATGGAAACATTTCCGCTCTTTTGACCGAACCTGGTTAACTCATCTTAAAAAGAAGGTGACATTCTTATACGCGGAGGCTCGTCAGAGGGAATCATCCATCCTACCCCAATCCGAGCGACCTCATGTTTGTTCAAGGGTCGATTCTTGTGCTCTTGATCATGATGCAGAATGTGTCACTGAGATATTAGTTAGAGGGATTTGCTCGACGAAAACCCAGCCATTCGAAATACAAATCCGAATGTACGTTGACCTCATCCTCTCCGAGTACAATCCTTTCAAGATTATGAAGGATGGAAAGTTGGTGGCTTACCCATGGGATATGCCTCCTCCTTATCCAACAGATTCGGCGATCCTCTCATCTTCGATGTCTTCTTCGTCCTTGTCGGATATTCTTGGATCCCTTCCTTTGAAGAAGACTGAGCCCTTGAATCTCTATGAGTCCTTTGGAAACTTGGTGGCTTACCCATGGGATATGCCTCCTCCTTATCCAATAGATTTGGCAATCCTCTTATCTTCGTTGTCTTCTTCGTCCTTGTCGGATATTCTTGGATTCCTTCCTTTGAAGAAGACTGAGCCCTTGAATCTCTATGAGTCCCTGCGCAGTTACTTTGTCCTCAAATACTCTGAGAGCGTGGCAAACAGAGTAGAAGGCCTTCTCCAAATGCTACACAAATTGCGCAATGAGATGCTGCGTGATGACCTTTCGCTACCCCTTCGCCGTGACTGCCTCATCCTTTATTTGAAATACCTTTGCATGATTGAGCCTGTTTTCCCTATGAATGCCTCACCCAACCCACCTATCTTTGTTTGGTACAATGCCATCATCCCTCATCAGCACTCTTCTCAGCATAACATCCATTTGGAGAAGGCCTCTGTTCTCTTCAACCTGGGATCCCTCTGCACCCGCATTGCTCTCTCCTGCGATCTCACCACCATCCATGGCCTTCGCCTTGCCATGGACGCCTTAAATGATGCTTCACGTTGGCTCACTCGACTGAGATACTGTGAGTCTCGCCTGGCATCTGGCACGACTGACTTGTCAGAACACTACATCAATATGATAATCCGTCAGTTTGCCCGCTTGAAATCGAAGTTTCCTTGTCCCCAATCTGTTGAATCATCATCACCTAGATATCGTGTATGTATAATCATCTACCTTTTCAGTTGATCTTTTCTTAGTGCAATTGATTGATGTCCATCTTGATTTGTTAAATTGTTTGATTGAGATGATGCAGGCCTACTCAGCTTATGATCCGGTCAAATATGAGCTTTTGGCTTATGATCCAAGTGATGTCACTGAACAATTTCTTTTGGGATATTGTAAGGGTTATTCCATGGTTCAAGAGGTATGTGAAAGAGGATTGCCATGGGAAACACCACCATGCTTGGACCTTCTCTCTGAGGTTAGCCCTGTCAAGATTAAGGATGGAAATCTTGTGGCCAATGCAACCTTAGAGGCACCAAATTCAGCATTGGAGAACATGAGCTTGCAGGAGACGACACTATAGTAACATTACCGTTGAAAAAAGCTTTAGGACTTAACTTTTTTACTTTGTTGGTTGATGCTAGAACTTTGATCTCCTAGTTATTGCGTGTTATTGTTGCATATCCGTAAACTGAACTTATTCAGTGTTTCCAATTTCCATCAATGCCTAGGGATTTTAAACAAGCAAATAATATTGTTTCATTTAGAATGAACTTCTGCTTTGGAAAGATGTGAATGAACTTGTTTCCTCTTCAGAAAAGGATATCATCGACCAACTATATGTGAGCATGTTATGATGCCATTGCTTGGTTCTAAGTATGTTGGTGCTGGAGTATGTATCACATAAATGTAATAGTTGCTCCAGCATTGTTTGTTTCATTGTTTAGTTTTTGTTTCTTTCAGTACTACACTCTGACTAATTTTACTGTTGAAAAAAAATGGGTTTTGCTAGTAACAAGAGTTTCTATGATACTGTGGTTAATTATGGCATGAGAAAGTTAATGACTAGGGATATCTTAATACAGTGTTTTGATATTTTCTTAGGTGCATGTTTTGGTGTCTAGGAAATTCCTTGAATCAATTGAGAAGATTGTTATTAGCCAACGTCCTGTGTTTTTGGTAAACAATGTGATTTTGGTCTTCTTATGTCTGATCATTCTGTGTTCCCTTATCGTACTGGATTTTTTTCTCCCCTATTTCGGTTAACTTGTTGAAAAAAAAAAAAGTCAAACGGGTCTAGCAGCTGAGGCCTAGTTCAAGTAGTAAATTATATATCTTTTAATATGATGTATTTGCATTCGAACTAATTCACCAAGTATTGAATATGAATCCATTAGTATTGTGTGGGTGAGCATATATTGTGGGTGTATTGTAGTGTGGTAATACCTAAGATTGGCGATTGTCCAATCTAATTGATTCAATATATATATATAACATTTGAGAGTTTCATGTGGCAAAAAAAAATCTTAAAGAATTGACTACCCACAAAATAGTTGAGAAGTAAAACAAGTTAAGTTAGGAAAAGATTTGAAAATGAAATACAATATAAGTGGATATAAAATATTAATTAAATGCATAAAGAAAACTAAAAAATGGAAGAAGAAGAAAAAAAATTAGAAATGCGTGCAAAATATTTTTCATCCTTGGTTGACTAATATAAGTGAATATAGAATACTAATTGACTTTATATAATTACTATATGCATCTTCAAAGGATACTTGCTACTCCAAAGCATGTATCCAAGTATTTTATCAAGTGTAAAATGTAGATAATAAATCCTATGTCATATCAAATTTAAGAGATGTTTGATCTCTTTTTACTTTTGAAAATCATCCACACTTCTGAATTCTGATACATCTCCATCTCCATCTATCTTTTTTACTGGATTGTCTATGTCATGGCCCTCATGGTCATTGGGAGAAATAAATGCAATCATACATCAATGCTTTTGCCTTTACTGCTACTTTTGCAGCCCTTTAATTCAAATTCAGCTGTAATACAATAATATTAATTTTAATGTAACTTTAATTATGCATGCCACATATATAACGAGTCAAGTGTTGTGATTGGATTATGTATTGGCTTTCATTGGATTTATCATAGATGACAATTTTTTTGATAAAATACACTATTTTACTGATCTATCTGAATGTTGATTAGTATAGAATGGTTGATAAAACGGTGTCTAATAATTCATTGGTCTCAATTTTTTTCATTTTTAAAATTCAATTTTAGGTCAATCTACTAGTTTTGCTATTTAATGTTATTGATAATTAATCTTTAACTAGTTTATTGATGTAAATTGATAACTGGTATTGATAATTTGGTCCAATCTTCTATTAACTTTTTGGGTTGCACTAGCGTACAGATTCAAATTTACAGAGATTCATATTATTTTGACACGTGTGCATTGGATCCCCCTTGGAGTAAGCAGCTTTGTAGATAGTTGTTTTTAAGCAAATGAGCGGCTTGGCTTGGCTTAAATTGTGAAACGGTACTCTCTCTATGTTGGGTTGGATTGAATGTGTATGGATTTGTTTGCATTTGGAACTCACATGTAATTTTTTTTTATAGTTAGCAAAAACTTGAACATACAACTCCATTATTGGGTATGGGTACTCACTACTTTTACTGCCGTAAAATGGTTTGTATCACTTGAGCTCCCATGACCACAAAACCAAAAAAATATATTGCAGCCCTATAAAAAAACAAGAGATTTAACTTGATTTATCTATATTTTTCAACACTATTTAACTTGCAGTTTATTTAAAGATTTATATTCACACTTCTTTTTATCTTCATGTATAATTTTAATAAATAACTAAAAAACTTTTATTTTTAATTATAATCAACTATAGTAATATAAAAAAGTAATATTTAGCTAAATAATTTCAAAAAAAAGTAGCAGTTTGGTATTAAATTTCAAAGAAATGACATATTGAAAAAAAATTACTTTTCTATTTATTTTAAAAGTTAAAAATTAATGTTAAAAGGTATTATAATTTTTAAGGGTATCAAACCCTCTCTTGAATATATAGTTGCTGGTAGGGTTGGAAGTGAGTCGAGTTAGACCAAGCTCAAACTCGACTCACAAAAATTGAGCTTGGCTCACGACTCGACTCATTAACAATCGAGCCTATTTCTTAAGCTCAAGCTCGACTCACCAAAAGCTCACGAGTTGGCTCGAGCTCACAAGCTGACTCAAATAATATGAATATAATCTATAATTCTATATCAATAAATAATAACTTATATATTTTAAAAATTATTTAAAAAGATCAATTTTATATATTTTTTATCCATCAATAAATTATAAATTTTTTATTTATGTCCTACATCAAAGTTATATATAAAAAATAAATATAAAATTTTAAATAATTAAGATCATTAATATATATAATTATATATTACTATTTCATATGTATGTATATAATATTAAAAGTATAGATTAAATACATATATATATATATATATATATATATATATATATATATAATCGAGCTAGCTCACGAGCTAATGAGCTCAGCTTATTCAAACTCAAGTTCGATTCATTTAATTTATGAGCTCAATTCCAAGCTCAAATTTGGTTCACCAGCTCACGAGTTTAGCTTATCGAGCTATTAACAAGTCGAATTTAAACTGACTCATGAGCTAGCTTGACTCACTTCCAGCCCTAAGTTGCTAGAATTATTGTAACAAAAGATCTTTAGACCTTAAAATGTTTACTTTTGGAGAGAAACACACTAATTAATATTTTAAGTAAACAAAGGGATATGCCAAAGATAAAAAAAAAATCAAGTGAACAAGTTATTTTAGGTAACTAAAAGTCTACTCAAGTCTTTTTTTTTAAATATTATTTATATATCAAAATCAATCATTAAAATTAATCATCATAGAATTGGTGTATAAATATATATAGTTAAATTCATTTTAAAAGTATATTTTATATTTTAATATATATTCTACCTTTATAACTAATATTAATATATACCTAAACATGATTACTTTTTTGTTTTTTTTATATGTCTCCTCCTTTTTGTATGTGCCTATCAATTATTAAACTAATTTAATTACATTTAATTGTCAAACGACTTTATCATGTAATATTACTAAGATAAAATATCAATTTAGGAGAAACAATAGAATAATAAAGTAGAATAACAACATATAATAACATAATAATTTTTTTAATATCTTATATGATTTTATTATGTAATTTTCAATTGTTTGTTTGATGGTATTTTGTTAATTTTGTGTTGATTTCTGATTTTATTATCTAATTGTAATAGATTTTAATTTTTGAGTTTGTCTTCTGAACTTCTGGATGTAATTGTTGATTGTGTTATGAACTTTTAAATGTATTTTGTTAATTGTATGTTGATTTATGATTTTATTGTCAAATTATAATAGATTTTAATTTCTGAGTTTGTCTTCTGAAATTCTGGATGTAGTTGTTAATTGTGTTATGATGTTGCATGTGTTGTTGGTTTGTTGATGTAACTAGAAATTGTATAAATTCATAAACTATTTCCGTTGATGTATTCGTGGTGTTGTTAACTGTATTTGATTTGTGCAAGTTTGTGTTGGTGATGGTTGCTAATTGAGTAATTATAAATTTTTATTTTTGAAAATAGAATTTTTAATAATTTTATTTTATATTTAATTAAATCGGTTAAACCATTAAATCGTTAAACCAATTATTTTATCGGTTTATTGACCGGTTTGGTTTTCAGAACCTTGATTCTCATAACTACCTAAGCTGATTGAGTTCTTCTCCTTCATGTTGTTCATCTAGTATTTTCTTTTTTTTCAGTTTAGTCTGTCTGAGTCTCATTGAAAATGACAAACATGATGAGATTTGTAAGAAAAAGCCAATAAGAGGTAAAAGACAGTGAGTTAAACCGTGAGAAAAAGCCATAAGATGTTTCAGAGGTCCTTTGTACATCTTTCTGTTTTATTTCATGATCCTGTGGGATTCCCTTACAAGATGGGTTAGCACTTGACTGTTGAAAGCTAGGTTAAGTCCTACTCAAATTCAGATTAGGTTAGAATATGGATTTGTCCCATATAGAATTGAATAGATCCTAGGGAAGCATTGATGTTTGTAATCTTGTAAAAGAGATAGTGAAATTTCATCATAATTGTGATGGAGACTGGATGTAGGTTACATTGCAATAAGATAGATTAAGTAAATTAATAAATTTTTAGTGAAATTTATATTTATATTAATAACGGTATATAATTAAAATATAATTAATTTTAAAAATAGAAAAAACAAAAATTAAATTAAATTAGATATTTATGTATACTATATAATTAGTATTTGTCAAATATAATATTTAGAAGTGCAATGGCTAAGTGACAAGTAGAGGTTATTTTTGCTCCAAGGTTCTTGGTTCGATACCTTGTGGAGACATTTTAAAAAAATTTTCAAGCAGACCAGTTTGGTTAGACCGATTTGCACCGGTTCTTACCGATTCACACCAGTTTTATTCCTTAAACGGTCTAAGGAGTAAATCGAACTGAACTAGAATTCGGTTCTAGTCCGGTTCACTAGTTTTCCGGTCGAACCAGCCGATCCAGTTCGATTTTTATAATTATGGATTCAAATACGAACATAATTTCAGAGACCAATAAACAATATCTCTTTGTTGACAATTAAGTTGTTTTAATGGTAATTAAGATCTAATAATGGTTTATAATAAAAAAAGCATTCTTTTGCAACAATGAACCTATAGTAGTAGTTAGAGGTGTTCATAGATTAGATCATATCCATATAAATCCACAGTATTTATCCGTATCTGATGTGTAATTTGAGGATATGATCTGATCTGTAAGATGATTGGATTAGATCGAATCGGATCCACACTCTAATCAGATAGAAGTAAATATGTTTACAAAAGTAAACAATAAAAATTATTGACTTTTTTGGTAAAAATAATTTTTTTTAATATTTTATATTTCATGGATATGTTTGATATCTGATCCAAACATAAAAAGTGTGAATATCGAATTTGATCTAATGAGTTTAGTGCGGATTTGATCGAAATTTTAGCCATATCCCATCTGTAAACACCCCTAGCAATAATAACTAAAAAATTATAATGATTATATTTTTAACTAAGAGGAAGTGAAAAAAAAAGTACTAAATACAAGAACATTTAATCAAATATTAAAAGAAAATTTTACTTTAAAACAGTTGGACTTTTTTTGCTCATATATATATATATATATATATATATATATATATATATATATATATATATATATAATGTAATAATAAAAATAATATGATAATTGTTTGATATATCACATAAATATAAACGTTTTTTTCCCCTATGATCTTAAGAAAGGTTTTGTAAGTTTCTAACCTTGTTATCGATTTTTGTAGTGTTAGCCCTCATATTATCAATTTGATCCATATATAATTCGGATGATAAATTATTTGGAGACGTGCTTCCTTTTTTACTGTGATATACTTGTTTTTTATTATTATTATTATTATTATTATTATTATTATTATTATTATTGTTATTATTATTATTATTATTATTATTATGTACATTAAAAAATAACAGGCCAAATTATTGCCATAACATAATAGAAGTATGGAAGTTTATCATTCTTCTCTAATGGAGGAAACAAAATTCTTTTCAATAGTTTATTTAACGTTTAGTAGAATAAAAATAAATTTTATTAGAATAAATTTTAGTATGAGTTTAATATTTTTATTCATCATAAAATATTTATAGAATTACTCGTAGATAAATTTAAAAAAAAAAAACATGATTTTTAATTTTATTTTTAAATAAATTTTATTTTTAATTTTAAAATAAATTTTAATTTTATTTTTTAATAATATTAATTTTTTAATGTATATAATTATTCAATTATTTTTTAATCATATATAAATAAATTACTCTTAATAAGACTTTTTTGTGTTATTCAATTATCTTTTTTAAAAAATAATTTTTTATTAAAATAATTAAACTTTTCACATCAAAAATAATAAAAAAAATTAACTATCTTGATAATTTTTTGTATTTTATTCATATTTTAATTATTTATGAAATGTGACTATAGATGTAGATAAAATTTAGTTATATTATTTATATATATATTTTCATTGTATTGTATTGCTTATAAAATTAGATTATAATTATGACAATAGAATTGTTCTTGTATTTTTATATGTGTGACTAATTGGTGGTGTTAAAACATTACTCTTAATTATAAATAAGGTTTATAATTTAAAAAATCAAAGACTCAATTAAAAAGATACGAAAAAAATAACGTTAAAATATTCTAACTCTTTAAAATAAAAATATTCGAAATTCAATTAAAATTTATTTAAAATTTAAACTCAATAAAAATTTATATTTAATGTGTTTTGTATTAAATATATTTAATAACCTATTATATCATATTGGTTGAAATTAATTTTTATAATATTAATTTTTAAATAACACTTTATTAGAAAAATGATATTCTCAAAATTTTTTAAAAACTAATTAATATTATATATATTTTATTACATTACATCTTATTATAAAAAATTTATTTAGTTCTAATTCTTATAATAAAAATAAAAATAAAATTTAAATTAGTAAATTTTAATCGATAATATAATAATAATATAGTAATTGTTTTATATATTATACGAATAAAAAGTAATTATTTTTTTATTTATAAAAATTTTAAGAGCTTGTTATATATATATATTTTATGGATGTGATATATTTTTTATGTAAATAATTTTTTAAAAAAAATCTAATAGTTAATCTATTACCTTTTTTGTTTTAGTGTAAATTAAATATTTTTTATTATTTTTAAAAAGAAAATCTTTTGAGAAATTTAATAATATGTGATGAAAAATACCGAATAAATTATACAAAAACCAATTAAAACACAACATAAAAATATCTTTAAAAAAGGACGTTTTAGACGTCTTTATCTGAGTGAGTAGCCTCTTTATATTTTTTGCTCAACCGTCAAACAACACAGAATTAATTAATGTTCCAGTGTGCTTGTAACGCATGCCACCCTTTCAAACATGATGCCCCACGGCCCACCCATATCCAAGGCCACACATGGAGCCCATCCAACCATGGCCCAATCCTCCACATCCTGCCGCAGCTACTTCTATCCAAACGGAGCCAATTCCCTTCCCGCGCATCAGCTACTCGGCTACATGGTGGCTTCATGTTACACCGTTGCCGTGGACACCTGTCAGCACCACATAGCCCCAGGAAGAATATCTGTATCCTCACATCTGTATACTATAAATCCCCTAACTTTTTTAGGTTAAGGAATGTTGATAAGAAATAATAGCATATATGATAAAACAAACTAATATAGTGGGAAAAAAAAATGAACCATACCATATAAACATTAAAAGTGTAGTTCTTATTATTTCATCAGAATTTTATAATGTCATTATTTTGTTTTATCTAAATGTTAATCAGTATAAAATGGTTGATAAAATAGTGTCTAGTAGTCTTCTAGTCTCAATTTTCTTCGCTTTTTAAATTTAATTTTAGGTCAATCCACTAATTTCGCTATTTAGTTTTATTAATCAATTAATGTTTGACTAGTTCATTGATGTAAATTGATAATTGGTATTGATAATTTGGTCTAATCTTCTATTAACCTTTTTAAGTTAAGGGAAGCTGATAAAAAATAATAGCATATATGACAAAATAAACAACAAAGATAATAGCAATAATATGGTGGGAAAAAAATGAATCATACCATTTGAACACTAAAGGTGTAATAGAGTACAGAATGTATTTTAGTACTAAAAAACATGAGATTTATCTCCTCTAGCATATTACCTAATAAAACTATTCAATCTATCATTTTAGTAATATTATCTAAAATGAAATAGATTTATAATTGAATTGCAATGCATGCATGGTATCAGAAGGTAACACTAATTTGCATGATGGACAAATGCTTACATGGATGAGCTTCTCTTCAGATTTTTGGACTCTTATCTACACCTGTTTATGTTTTTGTTGCTATTTAATGCTCTGCATCAGTTATCAATTTTAGTTTGTAGTTTTCCATTGTTATCCTGATGAGAGCTATTTTAGCTTATCCAAAATTTTAGTCAGTATTCAATGTCACTTATCTAGAGTGATTCATGCATTTTGTTTTGTATTTTCCACTCTTTCCTCTGAGGCTTATTTGGAGATTCATATTCCAACTTATCTAAATAATTATTTTGGTCAGTGTGTAATGTCTATTGTCAATTATGTATTTTGTTTGTTTTACCTTCACTTACCTGTCAATTGACACTCCAACTATTCAGATAATAACGCATCTATATACTTTACATTATTAATTTATATTTTTATAAAATAATAGTTTTTAATAATTTCAAAACTTATTATACTTTTCACTATTCATTTGTTACTTATTTGTTCAGACTCATGATCTGTTTTCATTTTTTCAGGAAATACTATTGTAAATGCTATTTAGGTGTTCTTAAAAAATATTTTATATGAAATATAGCAGCACTTACAAAAAAAAAGAGTAAAAAACTATTTATATAATATTTACTATAAGAAATTTTACATGTAGTATACTAGACCAAGATTTGATAATTAAATTCTTCCACTACATTCTATATCATCACACAACAAAAAAAAAAAAGTTTACTAACCTTATTTAATGTATAATATAAAAATGACAAAAAAAATGTATTTATTTATTTCATTCTATGTCACTATTCTCCTCACTTTCGTATTTGTCATTTTCTCCCACCCAAGTTCTCGTTTTTTTCTTATTTCTTTTGATTTTTTTCTATTTGAATTTATTATAAACAGAATGTATTTTTCAAGGTTAGTCACAGGGAAGTATATGTTATTGATTACTAACTTATACAGGGTAACCATTAATGGAGGTCAGAGTTTGTTCATAGACATCATTTTAATTTTGTAAATTTTCAATCAATTTGGTCTATTCGTTAACGATAACCCCTTAAATAGAGTTTAAATGTGCGACAAATTAATTTTAGTAAGTCAAACTGAAAAATACTATAAGAAACCAAAAGAATTTATACATATTTTCTTTTTTTTTAATACCATAAATTTTTTATTTTCCAATAATATATACATATATATTGCATTACACAATAACATAGAATTATTGTTTCAAAAAATCATGATATTAGCTCATAACTCAAGCTCTATTCTATTGTTTGCACTATTTACTATTTAGGCATGTGTGGACCAGCTTAGTTGAAATTAGCTTAATTACATATACAATAACACAAAAATAGTTACATTTTTCTGAACTACTCCACCAACTTTAATATTAAAATATTGAAAACAAGTTGTTAGACTAGTGTTAACAACTTCTCCACCACCCTCACAATGTTGGCTGAGATAAAGCCAAAGTTGAAGTACTGTTAGTATTCACTATTTGCTTCTCTTTTTCAACTTATCATTCTGTACTGTAATTCATCCTTTTTATGTTGTCTATTCTATTTGTCATAAGTTATCTATATAGGGCAATATTGCTAGCACCAACCTTATGGGTCATGTCCCCTACTTTAATATTCCTGTTACCATACAAGGCAATAATGATTTATTTGGTGATTTGATCAAATTATTAAACCCAAAACTAAACCTATATGGGTATAGCTGGTTTAGGTATTAGATATTTTCTGGAATGTTGAAGAAAGATAAATGTTCATAGAGTCATTATAATTTATTATTTTTTGCCATCACTTAGTCATTAATTCAATTCTTTTAATTTAATTTTTTTAATCTAATAATCTAACAACATATTTTTAAACATTAATAATTAACTGATGATAAAAAATAATAAATTCTTATGATTCTCTGACATTTTTCGCATAAAAAATCTAGGTAATATTAGGTAGACAAAAAAAAAAAACAGTCAGAACTTATCTTATTTAGCATTAATTAATTGTCGCAACAATTAATGAATGCTAAATAAGTTAAGTTATGGCTTTTTTTTGCTGATTTTCTTTCGTTACCAAACATTTTCGAATCTAAAAATGATAATGTAGCTAGGATTCGGTATATATATATATATATATATAGCTCCGCCCACTTTGTCACGTGTCCAAACGTGGTCTTGTCTGCCATGCATTCTTATTATTATTATTGCCTAAGGAAACCATTTTCCATTAGACAAAGTTGTCTAAATTAAAGGGATATCTATTCATTTCTAAGAACAACATAACGTGCTTTCCCTTATAGTAGCCCACTTGCTAAATTTGTTCAAACCACCACTATCTAATCTAATCTCCTAGCTTTCAACATGGGTCAATGACTCAAATGGGTTATATGTTTGGCATACGTAATGCTTTCTTTTGCACTTAGGTTATGTTACGTGCATATATATTTTATAATATATTCAAGAGTTTAGATGCTGTAAATTGATAAACATCATCCCATACCCCCTTTAAGCTATCTTTCTAATCGAACTTGATTCTGTTTATAGGGTTAGTATAGTAAGCTACTACCAAGTTGGATTGGTGTAGTTCTAAGCATGCTTGTCCTTTTAATAGGTCTAGGAAATAACCTTTCTTTTTTTTTTTCTTTTTAAACTATATATACAATTACAATTACCTGTATAAAGACTATTTATATATGCTCAACTTCGTAAGTATGGTTGAACTAATTTGGATTGGTTTAATAGTTAGGTTATTGATCGTTTAAATAAGTGTCGAGAGTTAGAATCTTATTTTGTACATGTAATAATCTATTGTCCAACAGTAAATCCTTAAATAAAGCTCAAATTTATGACAGATTAATCATTGATCTGTTAGACTAAAAAATAACAAAAGCAACCAAAATTTTATAAATATTGCTGAATCATAAAGATGCAATAATTAATTAAGAAAGTCTTATTCACATGTTTGTTTTATAGATATCCGATTGGAAAAATATAATTTTCTAGTTTAATAGTGTTGAAATTTTTTGATAGAACATATCTCTACTACTTTGGAATTTTGGCTTCCGATTGTAATTAAATTTCTTAAGAGCAGTTTCTGCAATGATGTTATCAATTGATTATGTATTTGAATTAGTGGTATTTGACTATTTGCTCATATGGGAGCTGATGTATTATTTTGGAGTCAAAATTGAATTAGGTGTGTAATTTGCTATGTTTTTGTAACATTGGTTAAATTGAAATACGACAACTTCTTATTATTCATTTATTTATATTACATTGATGGAGATCATGTCCTTGTACACTTGTACAGTTGTACACTGATGCAACTACAAACCTAACTCATTTCATTAAAGATCATCATCAAACAACTTTCTCAAAGAGAACTTTAGCAACATGGAAGTTGATGGTCCTTGAATCACAAAAGGCTGCATAGTAAAAACTCTTTGCCACCATCAGGAAAGTGTTCTTTATGTTGAAACCAAGATCATTAGTTGAAGATTTTTGTAACACCAACTGCACAAGTTCTCTCATCTCAGACTCTACTTCTGAAGTTGTAATCTTGTGCTTCCCATCGTACCTTCCAGGCTCATTTTCCTGATGCAAAATACAATCTAAATTAATGATGAAGCCATTTACTTATTAGCAATTTAATTCTTTTTCTTTCTTTTTTTTTTTCCTTCATATTTTGTGTGCTAGTGCAGCACTAAACTACACGACAAATTTTATGTGTAGGATGATGCTATGTTGGGGAATGGAATTCAATTACGCAATACTTAAATGCTAAACACCTCACCTCTTAACATAAGTGACAATAACTTAGTTGTTTTTGCTCACAAGCAATGTCATTGAAACATGAATATTATTAGTCCTGTGAGAAAAACTATAATATGGTGCTTACTTCTTTTTTTTTTTTTTTTTTTTTCATTTTTTGGAAAAAAGAAACCAAAACCTATGAAAAGAAAAGTCTTAGGATATGGTTGCCGTGTCACACTGACCTTGTCCTTTTGGAAAGAATAGAGCTTGTGACACACTGAGTTGGTTAATTGGAGCAAATGCTGATACTGTGGATTGAAGCTTAGCTCTTCCTCTGAGATCCAATGTCCACCGCTTAGGTTTATTATATGCACCAATAGCCCTGCTTTTCCTTCGCAATTGTTCCCTTCTATTTGCCAACTTGAAAGCCATTTTTTCCACTGTTTAATTTTTGTAACATTTATGGTAAGAAAACAAAGATAATCCCATGGTTTAATAATATTGATTTTTTTTTTTAAAAAATAAGTAATTTGGTTTGGTGCTAGTTAGTTGATGCACTGATACCTATATAAATTAAATACTTATTAGGAAGATAATTACTATTCATCTTTCTAGGAAAACAATGAAAATTAATTTAAACAAAAATCAAACATAAAAATCTAAACATAACACATTTAAAAATCATATTAGCTTATTATTGATTACTTTTTATTTTATTTTTTTTAGATTTATTCAATTATTTTTATAATAATTTTTTGAATAATTATATAAAAAAGAATATAATCAAAGAATAATAAGAAATTTACACTATTTCTACCTTACATAGTAACATTCTATTTTCATTTTGTTTTTTTCCACTTGGGTAGTTACAAGTACTATTTGTTACAATGGTCAAATGGATTATTATTCTCCTGAAAGATAATTTTGTAATTTTTGATATAAATTCTCAAGTTTTATCAATTAAATGACATTAATAATAAATCATATAACAGGAAATACATGAGAACAAAAAGACACTTACTGCATGAAGCATGTCATATCCAATTTCATGACCATGAGATACGAATATATCCCAAGAAATTTGATCTATATCCGCAACTAAAGTCTGAGCAAGTTCTTGTCCTGTTCTATTCTTCTTCAACCTCCTGCAGATAACATTCAAACCACTCTTTAGTGTGTTCAGTTTCTAGAAACTAACGACAAAAACGAAAGGACCACTGTAATTGATTCCTCCAACTTTCCAGAACTCATTTCATAGAAAGTATCGAAAACTAAATACCTTCAAAAAAAAATAAAAAAATATCTAAATTTCAACATGCAATATACATTTGTGAAGATTTACAGAGTACACTAGAGTACTTACCGAATATTTAAAAAAATGCAAATAAAATCACCTATGCTATCAATCTAAAAATATAATCATTCATAAAAAAACACATTTAAATATTTAATTATATTTTAATATTTTTATTATATCTAAATATAATTTATATCAAAATATGTTGAGTCATAAATAAATATATTAAAATTTTAAAATAATAAATATATTTAAAAATAAAAAAAGTAGTAATACATATCATAACTATTTGTTTATTAATGTGTAGAAGAATATTTGCTATTAACATGCATGCAAAACCTTTGGTTAAAAAAAATGTATATTTATGTCACACGGCACATAAAAAAACATTTGATTAAAGATTCCTACGATTTGTTTTATACATATCTATGTATATCATTAGACAATAAGAGAAAGAGTATGTTAAATTGACACAATAACTTTAAAATTAAAATTAAATGTCCGAATATACTACATAAAAACAACAAAGAGTAGCTAAGTGTGATGAAGCATTATTAATAAAAAAAATGGGGTCATGCAGATATCTAATGTTTTTAGATATTATTAGCATGTTCCATTAATTTAGGCGACATTTAAAAAAAAGAAGTAACTAAAAAAAGTTACCATCCAACAGAATTGTCACATTTGTCAAAGCATTGAGTGAATTTTGTGACGAAATCTTTTCTTGAATCAGCATCGTCGTCCGTAACATAGGATGCTATTGTTTCAAGCAATGCGGTGGTCTTGGCCCATGCAAGCCTCTCGTGGGACCTTTCAGGTTCATAAATGCTGGCTGCCGCCAAAAAGTATGCCAATAGCAGAGAGTTTTTGCTCAGTCCAAATTCTGCTAATTTCAAATTTGAGTACCACCTAAAATATATTTATCTATTGTCAAATTCAATTGTTATATCATAAAATTGTTAAATGAAATTAAGGACAAATGAAATTTATTGATAAAGATTACTTAATTGTTTGATCTTACTTCTGAATTTTTTCCCATTCTGTTAGATGGACAGCTTGGCAGTTGTTGTAATCTAATTTAGCTAGCTCCAAATAGTGGTTGTTGTTCACAATTGGCATCCTATATACAAATAAAATTATAAGTGATGAGTACTACTATTTGAATTCAATATTTCTAAGTTACTCATATATATATATATATATATATATATATATATATATATATATATATATATATATGCTAAATGTTTTTTCTATTAACTTAGGTTTTGATTTCATTCTATTATCATAAAATTAGTTATGCTAATCATCATGGAAATATGTGTCAAATTATTCCTATAACAAATTTAGATGTACTTTTTGCATTTTGGACATTATGAGTTGAAAGAAATTTTTGTTAAAAAAGGAAAAGAAAAAAGGAATATTCTTTAATACATTGGAGTTTTTATTTTTCAAATAATAATTTTCTAATATCCAATCGTGCATATCTATAAGTGGATGTTCCAACAAGTAGCAATGACATAACATGTAAAAGTCTCTCTCTGGTGACAATAAAATATGGGTTTGTCGTTATCATACTCTTCTATCATTTTTAAAAAACATACCAACAAAAATGAAATTTTATATATTAAGT
Organism: Arachis ipaensis; assembly: GCF_059453495.1. NCBI lineage: Eukaryota > Viridiplantae > Streptophyta > Magnoliopsida > Fabales > Fabaceae > Arachis > Arachis ipaensis. The sequence continues at coordinate 2,231,215 of NC_142441.1, forward strand.
TGGAAAAAGAATACAATACTAGTTCACTCATGACAGAGGATTGTTTTCAAAGAAATAGTATCATGGGCCTAAACTATAAGTAATTATAATTTCATATATTTATTTAGTTACTTAATCTTAATACCATTATTTTAATTACAAAAAAAATTATAATTTCATGTAACATGCATGATAGATTATTGTGTTTTTATGGCATTAGTACTTGTGATGTAATGATATGAAGCAAGTGTTAATCTTATTATTATCAAATAATGAAAATAGTGTGTAAATTTTACTTTTATTAAATTTTATTTAATAAAGTAGAAATTTAAATTGTTAATTAAAAATAAATTAAAATTAATTAGATACATAATTAATAAATACTGATTGTTTTCATCAACTATTCAAATATATTTAACATACTAGTTTAGTTTTTTTTTTTTTAATACAAGTTAAGTTATTAATAATATTAGGATTAGAAGAGAGAAGTTGTAGATACCTGTAAAGAGTTTTGCCAATCCAAATGTCACTCTCACCACCATATTGATCAATGTAGAATTTTGTCTCCACTCTATTCAAGCTTGCATACCATGGGATGTCCAAAGCATATGCCACCTGCCCAACAAATTAACACATTCATTACATTTCTATACAAACCTTAGACCCATTTTCTATCCACATCATCACCAACCTAAGTGGTCCAACATGATAACATAATAAAAAACAAATATTAAATTATCAAAATAAAATCTAATTTACTTTCTTTTCTAGATATAGCTGGTTTGTAGCATCAATTGTTATACCTCTTCTGGCAAATTCTTCATTATGATCCATTTATCAACTAGCTGATTTGACTCTCGTTTTTCCCTCAAAAACTTTTCGGAGAAACTCTTTGCACTCTCAAGAATCTCTTCTCCAGGGAACATCAACTGTGTTGCTCTATATAGATTGAACATTCCAGTCAACCCTTGTGTTGATTGCCCAGCAAAGCAGAAAAATTCACCGTTTCTTTGGAAGTTCTTAAACACATCTAAGTAACCAAGCATAAAAATCCATAGTTAATTAACAGAATATAAAATCGTAGTATTTATCTTATAATACGTGGTTATAATACTTACTGGCTGACATTTTATACCCATGTAGTCTTAGTAATCTGAAACCCATTGCTGTGTCATCAATATCTTGAACACTCGAATTTTTTGCCCAACAAATACCTTTCTCAGTCCAATAACTGAAATTTCATTATACAATATTTTTAAATAACAATAATAATCAGCATTTAGTCTACCACTATATGTGTTGGCCCCATAAAGGGTCATATCCTTACATAATAGTTAAATTAAATTAAATTAAATTAAATTAAATTAAATTAAATTATTACTTGAAAACATAGCTCAAACAGTCTTTGATATGTTGGCCAAAATATCGCGATATCCCGAGGCGCTGCAGTCGATCTACCGTCCAAAGATGTTCAAACAAATCCACTGGATACACATTTGGAACTAACATGCACATGCACCAAAAATAAAATATAATAATTTTATGTATAAATAATTAAAATTATATTATATTATATTATATTAATAGTACATTAAAATTGAATGAATTTGAATTAAATTGAATTTACCTCCACCGTTGAACTTATTAATGGCTTTATTCAAATAAGAGAGGCAATTGTGATCTTTGGTTTGCATGAGAGCAAAGGCAGTGGAAGATGGAGAGAACAAGAATGAGCCATCTTGAGATTGAAGTTTTAGAAGCTGTTTCCAATTCAAGCCTGACATCCCTTCCAAGCTATGTAAAAGAGTTGTGGGCACTTTATGCATCACTTCTCTTGGTATTCTATTTCAATAAGGCCCACATCACACAAACAACACACCATAATTATTACACACACGTTAAAGAGAATGCCTTTCTTTTCTTCTTTTTGCATTAGCTTCGAAATTTGTGATTCCATACAATACTTTGCCACAAAAAGAGCTTGCAAAGATAAGGTTGATTTGATTCTATTATGGAATAAGACATGGGTGTAGTATAGTGCTAACCGCTGGCAACCATATAATAATAATTATGGCACAGAAACTAAGGTGCTAATTAAATCAGATTAATTATTGAGTACTTATATACCTGGTTAGTTTTAAGTTTCTCTTGGCATAAATTTCTTTTAATATAGGTGAATCCTCAGGCACTTCAATGTTCAGCTTACGCGCTATGTCCATAAGTGAAGGGAAAGCTACTTCAAACCCAATTGGCATGTGTTCATCATTCTCATCCTGAAGCTTCTCAAGGTTCTCTTTGAAGAATTTCATTCCTAATAATAAATAATAACAAATTGTAAGAGCTTTAACACAATGAAGTGAAACTTCTTTCAAACTAGAGAAATAAAACAATCTATATATATATAATATTATATTTACTTTACTATATACCGTACCTTTGTCACATTGTTCAGGATGCATATTCCATGTTTTTAATGCAACCACACAAGCTAAGGTGTTGAGGATTCGATCATGGGCTGAGAATACTTGACTGTCACCCCAAGAACCATCAGGGAGTTGGTTGTTTGAAATCCATTCAAGGCTTTTTGGAAATTGAGGAGAACCACTTCCTTTAACATCTTCAACAAGAGCAACCCATGCTGTGTCATAGGCAGACACTGATATTTCTCCATCTTCCATTGAATCCAACAACGATCTTATAGCTTCCACCCTTTTTTTGATCTCATCCTTCACTTCAACCTAAATATTAAATAAATCCCACAAACACAGAGATTAACATAGATCTGAAAACTTATAACATTATTAAATAACGATGAATTTAATTAACTAGCTAGTAGTACATACCTCAGTATTTTGCTCCTCTTGTATTGTTTCATCTACATTAATCTCATTCACCTTTAAGGTTGTTATGCCACCCTCCAATGTTTCTAAATATTTTTTTTATTTGTATAAGAACAATAATAATAATAACAAAATTTAATTCAATAATAATAATTTTAGAAATGAAAAATGAAATTATATATATACCTCGTGGCTTCGAGACAGCTCTGCATCTTAATGCCTCTTGTTTTTTGCCTTTATTATTAGCCTCCGAAAACGCAACACCTACAGTAATAATAGTAATAATAATAATAATAATAATAATAATAATAATAATGATATGCAAAGAGAATAAACCAATACAAATGGTTAACTTAGCGGCTTGTTTTAATTGTTATTGGTTGGAAGCAATGAATAATCAAAGTACTAATAAATTGCTTTCTTTAATTATCAGCTTTTCGTAAAAAGCTATAGTACTCCACTACTACTGTATGTATGTACTTTATTTTCTCCTTTCCAAATCTTTCTCTTTTATTAGTGAAGAAGAGAAAACAAAAGACAGTACAAAATTCTAGCCTGCTTGATAACTACAGAAACCTTTTTTAATTAATTAGAGCTAAAAGTTATTAACTAACAGAACACAGAATGGAATAATCTCATAAATCATATATTGTGATGATTTTCCTTTGATGATGAATAATTATATGCTTCATTCATACATATAGTTTCATATAGAGTACAATATCAAAATTTATTAGATAACATTATTGCTGATGTTTATGATATATAGGAGCTAAATAAAAAGATGGTGACGAATGATTACTATATATGCATGAAAAGAGACTTACACGCAGAGGTTTTGGAGAATATTAGATGAGAAAAAGGGGGAAGAGTACGATAAGAAGAAGAAAAGAAAGAAGAAGAGTGAAAGTGGGTGGAGGAGAGGTAGTGATGAGAAGACATGACGAGGGTGTGAATGAGAAAGAAGAAGAGAGTGTTTGATAAAAAAAAGGAGAAGGAGAAATGAGAATGGGAATGGAAGCAGACAGAAATGAGTTGGTAGGAGATTCCCGCTAATGGGTGCATGGGATCAACCTTCTACTACACTACTCCTTTTATTGACGCACCTACGAGGGGGTAAAACTGTCCTTACACTGAATTATTCACTCATTTTTCAGATTTTTTGAATTTCGATGTAATTATAATTCTAAGAATTATATACGCTGCACTGACTAGGATTTCGATCCTCTAAACTGAGTAAGGGACCAAATTTATTTCAACAATAAAAAAGCAAAATATTAATTATCTATGAATTAGTAACGCTGCCTGTGAATGGTCTTGTTGGATAAAAATTAGGTTTAATTATTCTATTAATCCTTATAGTTTCGTAAAATTTTTAATTAGATCTCTATATTTTTTTTAAGTTGATTCCTGATCCAATTTTTTTTTTCAATTAGGTCCTTTTTTGTAGTAATTGGTTTAATTGTATAGGGATCTGATTAAAAAAAATTGGTACAAAGACTTAAATAAAAGGAAAAAAAAAAGTAGAAATTCAATTAAAAAAATTTTGGTTTAAGGACTCAATTAAAAGAAAAAAAAGTACAAGATCTAATTAAAAATTTAACGAAACTATAAAGACCAACAGAATAATTAAACCTAAAAATTATATAAATTTAATCATATATAATTAATTATTTATTCTTTTTACTTTGCAGTTTTATAGTGATGACGATGCGTGAATTCAATATAATATTTTAAATTAGTAGTGCATGTTATTTTAATTTTGAGATAATACTCAATTTGGTCCATGAATTTACACGCGAGTCTCAATTTAGTCCTTAAAGTTTTAATTGTCTCTATTTAGTCCCCAAACTTTGTGAACATAACTCATGCTAGTCCTTGAAACAATTTTTAACGTACAAACGTTAACGGTGACAACCGGATGCCACACTAAACTTTGTAAAATGATGTCATTTTGGTTTTGACACTCAAATAACCTAAAAACAACATCCTAAATGGTGTTTATTAAAATTTTACCTAACAAAATAAGTAATACAATGTCGTTTTTGAGTTATTTAAATGTCAAAACCAAAATTGCATCATTTTACAAGTTTTAACGCGACATGTGATAGTCTACAATAGTGCTCTATTAACATTTTTATACTAAAAATAGTCTCAGCGACTAATATGAGGCACGTTTATAAATTTTGGGGACTAAATAGAGACAATTGAAACCTCATGAACTAAAATGAGACTCACGTGTAAGTTCAGGGACTAAATTGAATATTATCTCTTTAATTTTTAAAACTTTTTAAATATTATTTTTTTCTAATAGGTCATACTAATATAACTAATCATATTGTATGTATAAAAGGATTAGCATAATATATAGAAGTTGATATTTAGCATTTTATAAAATATTTTATTATATTATTATAAATAGATTGAATTATTTAATTATATTATATTTAATTATTTTAATAATTAATTTTTAATTAAAAATTTACAAAATAATATATAAAAATATATATAAATACATAATAACTTATGTGATGACTAATTTTTTATATAGAGACAATATTTTATGCGAACGGATTTTCAAAGTCAAATTTATGCGAACTCATCTTTATACAGATAATTAATTAATTATGTACTCACGTCTTGAACAATTCAACTTAATAATTCTAACATGCATTAACTGTTATATATATACAATCTTCTAATAACATATGTCTGTTTTTTAAAAGTTAATTTTTTAAATTTTAATTTATAAAAAATCATATTAACTGTATTTAGTATAATATTTTAGATATATTTTTAATTTTTTAAAAAATTATTTAAAAATTGTTGAAAAAGTTAAAAAATTTAGCTTTTTTTATTTTTAAAAGTTATTTTATCACTTTTATTTATTAGACAATTTTAAAATAAATATTTTTATAATAATTTTTTAAATACAAAATAACTTATTTATAAACTGCTTTTAGTATAAATTCTTATGTTTTAAACTTTTTTTTTAAAAAACTTAATTAAGTTGTTTATCTAAACTGATCTATAGTAATTCTAATTTTTAAGACATACATCAATTGTATTATTATTATTTATATTTTTATGAGTGATTTTAATATTATTATTTTTATAAAACTATTTCTTTTAAAATTTTTAAATAAAAAAAGATAATATAAATGATTATATCTCTAATATTTTTTTAAACAAAAATTTAAATTTATTAAATATAAAATTTTAATATTATATTATAAAATAATTATATTTCGTATATATCATTATCATATTTTCACCCTTTTTTATATATATAAAACAGTTATTGCTCTTCAATTGATTATATTGTAGAAAGATTATACTTCGATACATGTATTAACGACCAATTTTCTTTTCTTTCCCTGTCAATTTCTTCCTAACGCATGCATGCTTTAATTTTAAATAATAAGATATTATACGTCATATATAAACTTTGAGAAACACAAATATTTACTATGAACTAAGACAATGAATCATACATGCATTCTGATATGTGAGAGTGGGGACTGTTGAAATTATGGAACGATGAGTCCGTATTCATAAAGTGCGTGTCACATAAACGAGTCACATATTCTTAGCTAGGAATAACATCATTAAACTTTTCTTTGATGTTTCTGCATCTAGCTAATTTCTCTGATATTATTTTGTTAAAAAATAATGTTTAGCCTTGTTGCTCCTTCATCTTGAATTTGAGTTCTCATCATTATTATTTGAGTTATTGTGTGAGTTGTTTTGAATGTTTTTAAGGCTGCGATTAGTTCTGAGAATAAAATAAAATAAGAAACAAGATATAAAAGACAGATATAATAATTAATATTTTTATATTTTATTTAGTAATAAATTATAAAAAATTATTTTATTTTTAATAAAAAATATAATTATAAAAAATTAATAAAAATAATAAAAAAATAAACAATAAATTGTCTTTTGTTAGTGTCTTGATATTTTTTGTTGGTATAAATACAAAATACACTAATTCAATATTATGTCCATATCTCATCTGTTAAATATGATTTTGTATTTCTGTATCCATATTTTATTGTCTTATCCTTCTAAACAAACACCACCTAAGTTATCATCTCCGATCTTAATCCTTTGGAATCCAATTTAATTAAACAAATTTTTATCACTAAGCATCAACCACTTTGAATGTGGATGGTGAGTCCAACTAATTGACTGATGATGATGAGCTTAAATATCAGTATTATTAAATAATTAATTTTAAAAATATGTTATATACTAGGAGTATGAATGGAATATAATGATGTTTACTTGACTTGCATACTTATTTATGTATTAATTTCACTATATTTATAATGTACCAGAAAATAATAAAATAAAGTGAAAAGGCATTCTTATTGCTTTAATTTAATTTCCTTGACGGACCGTACCCTTATAAATGGTAATATTGGTTTAACTCGATGCAAATAGATGGAAATGGTAATAGACTAAAATTTCATGGTCTATAATTATTAAGAAAACTACCATGGTTATGATAAAATTAATTGCTAGTTTAGTAATCAGACACATTACCTATCTAATTAACCGTAGGATTACATAATTTAAGAGGAACTACTCTATTTGCATATAAAAAAAATGATGGAACGTAATAATTCAAAGCCTTTTTAACACAACAATTGGTTTCCATATAGAGCAGTATGTATATACAATGATGTTTTTATATAACAAGTAGTAAAAGCAATAATATATTCAGTTATTGTTTGTCTCTTTCTATTTTTTAATTAATTTATACTTTAATCTATTGACCATTTATATAAGATTTTGTAAACACTTCAATAATCAATATTTATTCATATGTCTACTTATAAACACTTCATCAAAAAAGTAAATTTCTTTGTAAATATATTATCGCAATAACTTCATCAATGTTAATTAATGATATATTGGTATATATCACATAACCCAACAAGATTATTGATTTGTGAACTTGTGTTAGTGATGATTAAAAACGACAATTATTATTATCCTGGCTTCTAGCGTTGGTTTATGTATAATGGAATCTTCACCCTAGCCACACCTTTGATGCTCTTTTTTTTTTTTTTCATATTCATATATAACTATCTTCTTCATTTTCTTTCATTCTTCTTTTAATGCACTCGACATATATTTTTGTCTTAATCTTTGTTGTATCTTTTATGGCATAATGCAGTTCTTAGGACCGCAACTACTCTATCTCAGCATTACACAATTAATAATGCCATGCTCTTTTTGAACAATGATTCTATAATTTATTTTTATATATTGAGAATATATATATATATATATATATATATATATATATATATATATCAACAATATTATGTGATCAGTAAATATTATTATTTTATCAGTATTTAATAAATAATAGTTTACATTTATATTTATAGGTATTTGTACACAAAAAAATATGATTTATACCTATATTTATTAAATTTTATACACATCTCAATTTGTACTCATATTTTTTAAATTTAAATACATAAATTAATAAAATTTATTTATTAAAAATAATTTAATATTTGTGCTATCCAAATGATGACCAAAATTGCTAAAAAGCCTATTATATTCAATTTTAATAAGAAGCATTTACATGAAAATAATAACATCATATTGTTAAAGCAAATATTATTGAAATGAACATTGCATAGTTAATATTATAGCTAACACTAACATAAGAAAAAAATAAAAAATTAAAACATGCAAAATTTAACTAAAATAAATATTTAAAATTTAAATTCAACAAAAATTCATTCTTATCCTACTTCGTATTATTGTAGTGAATGAAATGAACATAGCATTGATTCTGCAGCAATACTCTGTCGATTAGTGCGAACACAAAACACTAGGCACTAGAAATTTGTAAAACATTCTTTTTATACGGAACACAGCAGACAGTTTTCGTAATCCGTCTCTAGAATTATTATTTTATTTTTGTAAACAAAGGTACTCCATTTAGCATCCATTAGTTCACGTTGTTCATGTTTGGACATCTCCATTTTTATTAGCTTCTAATAAATCAGCCAACTAATTTTGACTACAACACTTTACTGTTATATAAAACTGAAAATAATCTAGAACGCAGAACATTTCAATTTTTTTATTCTGACTTTTTAGATTTCACTACAATGAATGTCTTAAAAGAATAAAAGTATCAATTAATTAAATTTTCAAAAGAAGTAATGCTTTCTTTTCTTATCTTTTCTATTCTTGATCAAATCTGAATGAGTTAATGATATAACGTAGCTAAACAGAAGTGTTTAAAGTGAGAATTTAAAAAATGAAATGTAATAATTATAAGATGATAAATTTTATAGAACATTAATCAGAATAAGTAAACAAGAGCCGAATACCATTTTCTCTCTTTTTTACACAAGATAGACCTTAGAACCTACTATACATGCATTTCCTGAATAGGTTCAATTGAGAAAAAGTTACAAATTGGTGTTATTTTAACAATATTCGATAAATTGAATGACCTTATCTAGTTTTTTTTTTCAAGGGCCATTAACATGTTTTAAATAGCTGTTGATGATAAAAGAGATAATGAAGAGCTAATTCGAAATTTGAGTTGGCATAATCACATTTATAAACTTGACAAAAATAAAGATTTGCACGACAACTTTTATTTGAATAAAAGATAATAAGACTATGCAACAAAGCCTAAGTTCCAAAGAATGCACAATACTATAGGCAATTGAATCAACAGAACCAAAAGATTTTTCCTAGTCGTACTCTTATTGTTTTTTGTCATTATTTTTCAAGTTGGTTAATTAACGTTTAGATTTGTTGTAGCAACATCGTTTCATTTTTCTAGGGAAAAATTTTGTTGCATGGTTAATTAACATTAAGATGGGCCACTGTTGGTATTAAATCCAATCATTTGATATTGGGGTGGGTCCAACTTTTGGCCTGTTTTGGTCCAAATTATGGGAACTCTTCATGTGGAGCCAAAATTAAAGCCTATTTATTGGAGATTTATGTGGTTTTCAGGTTGTGAGTACCATGAACACGAATTGAATAACTAGGTTGATTTGCATGGTAATATAGATTGAAGTTATCATGTTCCTTTTGTTAAACTAGTGATCTTATGTTTAAGTTTCAGATATGACAGTATCTGCTTCAATAATCAATGACAATTTTTTATTTATGAGTGATTTTATTTAATAGTTTACTTTAGTACAAGGATAGTACCGTTGTAAATTACAAGATTGATAGCCTTTTTATTTTTTTGTTTAATACAAGACTTTTTTTTGGTATTTACAAGATTGATAGTTAAATACAAAGGAGGTTACATGACAAACAATTTGTTGCAAAATTGATTTCTGTTCACCAATTTTTTTTCCTTCCTTTTGGTAGAACTTTTTTATCTTCATTTTTTGTTTTGGAACTTTTAGCCCATAACAAGTGGGATGCGGACTACAAAAGAACATGTTGTCATATCCAATGTGGATCATGCCTTTAAAAAAAATTGAGCTATATCATTAAAAAAAAACTTGAAAAGTCTGCATCATATCTTGGAATTGGTATCATATTTGATGATTACTTATTACACATCCTAGTAGATTTTCTTATAATAATAGAATTTAATTGTGATGCATTCAGTATAAAATCGTTTTACACGTGCATCTAATCATATAACATTGAATTAGTAAAAATTATTATCCAAAAGAACAGGTATGATTGCATGATTATATAAAACATTTTACATGCATCAAAATTAAACTTATAAATTATTAAGTAATTTAATATAATACATATTAATATTGAAGTTATTATTAATGTGAATAACTACTATATATGTTTATTTAATGATATTTTAAAAATATAATTTTCAAAAAAATACTTTTACCTCTTAATCATTAGTATTGGACTAATCCAATGTAAACTTGAGAGGTAATGAGTAATAACTAACCGATTTAACCTATTTTAATCAAATCCACATCAAGTAGTTATTTAGTAGTAAGATAATATTCTTTTGGTGACTAAATAGTAAGATAATATTTGACTAACCACGTCATATGAGGCTCATTTTTTTATATGAAAGTTGTGTGTGTTGTGCCTCGTTATGAATACTGTAGGTGTTAGACATAAATGTGTGACAGCTTTATCTAAATTATGGTGTGGTCCGATTCCTTTGTTAAAAAAATTAGATAAACTAATCGGACAGTCCGATTTGTGTGGAAGGGAAAATTTGAATTTTGGTGAATCTAATCGGACCGTCCGATTTCAATGTAATGTTAAATATTTTTTTTTTGGGAAGATCAAATCAGACCGTCCGATTTGATTATTATTTATGTTATTTTAATGCGTCAATACAAATCAGTTGGTCCAATTTATTATATATATGTATGTATATATATAAGTGTGTGTAAGTCGTATACGAGTTTGTAGATCTCCTCTCCTTCTACTTCTTCTTCTTCCCTCAATTCCTGCATCCAAATCTATCTCTATCATTTCGTATGAGTTTGAAAAAAATTGAGAGTGAAATTCATATTCATGTAAGTGAGAAAGATGGATGATAGAGTCCTATTAAAAGTATATTATTTTGGTTAGATTTTGTTACAAACATCTGAAGGAGTGAAATTTATTTGTGAAAATCCGTTAGATATTGTTATTCATTCACAATCTCATTCGAAGAACTAAAATGTGTGATTTGTGAGAAGATGGATTCTGAAATGTCAAGGAAAATATCACGTATTTTATACATGTATCCTATACCGGTATTTGGTGGATTTGTTCAATTTCAAACCAAATATATAACCGATGAAGCGAGCATACAAGAGATGTTTTCAATGTATATTGAAAGTCACACTCAGATGTCGTTCATTGAGTTGTATATTGAGTTCGAACAATCTGAAGCCGACTAAAATATTCAATGGGAACATTACAACAGTGACAGTGAGGAAGAGTTTGAAAGTAATTACGAAGTTGTTGGTCCAAACAGAGTCAAAGATCAAGGTGACGGCATTATGGAGGCAAATGTGACAGACGTGGCAAATGCATTGGTAAACAAAAATCCGTTTGAGAAGTCATCTTTTATGCAAACTTTAGATTTGGAAGTCATGCATGCTTTGGAGTTTCCAGAATATATGAATGCAGGTACGTGATTGCCTATATTTATATGCAGGATTAGAATTTTCTAATAATTTATATTGATCGATGGACCAAATAGTTACGTGACATGTGAAAATATACTTAATTAGTATTTGTTTATGTGTTTATTTAATTAAATTTAAGATAATAATCATTTTAGTTAGTTATTGATTTAGTTGAAAATTAATTAGTATTTATTAATTAGTATTAATTAGTATTTAGTTAAATATTAATTAGTATTTGTTTATGTGTTTATATTTTTATTTAGTTATTAATTAGTATTAATTTCTTGATATGATTCATTTATAAGTTATAGATAGGTTTTATTTTTAATTTCACTTATTAAATATTTGTTTATTAAATATTTATGGTATAGCTGTCGTCGTGGTAGAAATTCCTATGGTGGCAAATGGTGAATTTGCCATGGGAATGGAATTCAGTTTCAGAGAAGCTATTATTATGGCGATGAAAAATTATAACATCCGAAGAGGTGTAGACTATCGGGTGTATGAGTCAAAGTCGTTGACATTTTATACCAAGTGTACACAGTATGGGTCAGGTTGTGATTGGCTTATCAGGGTTAGCATGATCAGCAGAAAGTACTGTTGAGTTATAAGGTGGTATAATGGTAATCACACTTGTACTAGAGCCACAATTTCTCAGGATCATTCAAAGCTGGATTCAAACACAATTGTAGAAGCAATAAAGCCGTTGGTTGAGGCTGACCCCTCGATAAAGGTGAATTCAGTTATTACGGAAGTGCAGTCGAAGTTCAATTACACCATCAACTATCAGAAAGCATGGTTGGTTAAGCAAAAATCATTAGAAAAAATATTTGGAGGTTGGAATGCATTGTATGAAGTTTTGCCCATATGGTTTGAGACCATGTGTCATAAGGAGCCATCAATAGTCGTCCATTTTGAAATTATGCATGCATATCAAGGCGATGATTTGGTAACTGATATCGAGGTATTACACTAAGTCTTCTGGAGTTATTACCCCTGCATTAGAGCATTTAAATATTGTAAACCAGTTGTCCAGGTAGATGGGACTCACTTGTCCAAGGAATACCTATCCGTCATCAAATCAGGCTGATGGCTAGATTGTGATTAGCCTGGATCTGCAGCTATGAACCCAAGTAACTAGCTAAAAGAAGCTCTGTCTCCTGTGTCAAACTGTGGAGTACTCCAATACTGCTAATGTAATGAGTATGACGGGATAAATTGTGTTTGAGGTACATATGGGACCGAGGACTGTGGTTGTTCTTGTGGAGGTAGAGGTGGAGGTGGCGGTGACTATGGCTCTTGCTCTTGATTATCATCATCCATAATTGGATTACCTTCATCATTCTCTTGAACCACAAGATCCAACAAGTTTAAGTAGTTGCCATATTTTGTACGGTATCAATACATGTAAATCTCTAAGGGATGATGTGGAGGCACAAGAAGCTCAGTAAGAATATGATTATACCTGTTTGTCCACTGCATCACCCAAAATGAATGAGTCGTAGATATGGCCCAGTCAAGATTCTTAGGACCAGTCAGGACTTCCCTGTGTGCCTTGTCTAGATTTCGTCTTGATGAGAAACTCCCTAAACGAAACCAAATTGTCACCTAAACTTATCGGTTGCATGCCACTCAATGCATTCAAATGATACCAATGGCACCGTAGTGCTCCACACAACTGAGTGCACGTAGATGTATGAAGGAATTATGTCTGGATCAATACGATCAACACCATAGGCAACCCACACAAACTGCACACAATAAAAGAAACAGATGATTACAAGCCAAATAATAATAAGACTAAACCCGAAACAAATACTTCTTTAGTGAAAACACACCTGGCCTTTCTGAAGATCATCCAATGACTTCCTAAAGTGAGCAAGACTAAGATATCTATAGCGTCGGTCTCTACGCTCCCAATTACACCACCTAATATGATTTATTTCATTAACACAATTGGATTCTAAATATGAAGATACAATATAAGTCAATAATGTTACCTGTTTGCAAGTGAAAAAATGTGGGGTTCCCTAGGAACAGGCGCAAGATATGGTAGATGAATCCAAGCCCAAGTTAGCAGAAGTATTAGTAGACCATCGATTTCCTTGCAGTCAAAACGATATGCCCTGTGTATACCCTGTAAAATTAGCAAATAATTAATCAATAAGTTAATATTTAATAAAAGAAATTTGAGAGGTGAATTTTATAGTTTAATATGGTAAAACTAATTAAAATAAAAATTTTGACACTAATTTCAAAGAATTTGACCCAAAATTGGGCCAAACGGGTCGAGTCGGTCGAACTGGGCCCAAAATAGGCCAAAGGCCCAAACCAATAAGCCCATACACTTAAAGAAGAATTATCTCTTCTTCCTCCATTCAGCAAGTCATGCTGAAGCTCAACACAAGAGGGGGGAAGAACATAACAAATTCACAAACCCTTGATTATCATTCAAATTCACATAGCTTCTCGCCAAAGTTTCAAAAATTATATAGAGTGGTGTTGAGATTTTGGTTCTTAGATGTTATAGGATCCGAATAGCTTGAGGAAAACATTCACTCTTGCTTATGTGGCACTTGGATAAGGTGAGAATTCTAGAACCTTAGCTAATTCCTTAATTGAGTATGTTAGGTATTAAATTTTGGGTATGTATGTGTGATATATGTGAATTAGGTTTGTGTATATGTAAGTTGGAGCTTGATTGTATATATTGGAGGCTTGGTGGAGTTCGGGTGTCATTGCTTTGAAGATTTTAGATCTTTGGGAATGTGTTTGGTGCCTTGGTCGTGTCTCGGGTTATACATAGAAATTAGCCAAGGTATGGTTTAGGTTTCTCGTATTTAATATATAATGTCTTGTGAAAACTTAGGTTAGAGAACCATAGGATAGGTTGGAAGGATTAAGTATGTTGAATGCTTAGCACTTGTGATAATGATTGATGATATGGAATGAGCATGTGTTGGTGATCATTGTTGTGATGGGAATAGAATGCTAAAAGGGTGATTTAATAATGATTGATATGTTGATAATGTTGATTATGCATATAGGATGAATTGTTAATAACCTTGTTGATGAAAGTGAGAAATTTATATGTGAAGTTGTGTAATATTAAAGCATGATTGATTGTGGTATGATGAGAGGATTGTAGTGCTGTGTTGGTATGCTATGGTATGTTGTTGTGTTGAATATATGTATAGGAGTTTGGATTTGATGTTGGGTTTTAATGAAACTTGAGGTTTGAGGTTTTTGTGTAAAATTGATTTTTAGCCAAACTTCGGCGAGCCATAACTTGGCTTCTGGACCTTCAAATTGTTTCAAACTTATTTCACGTGAAAATTGGGTCCGTGAAGTTTACGCCATTCGAAGGACGGATGAAAAATATTTTAAAACGAGAAAGTTATGCGCGTCGGAAATCCGATATGTAAAACTTAAATTCTGCAGACTTTGCCATTTCTGATCAATCTGCAGTGTATGCATACGCATACCCCTCATTCGCGAAGGGTCGATTATGTCCAGCGTATATGCGTACGTGTACAAGGCTATGCATACGCAAAATGGGCCAAAATGCACTACCACGCGTACGCGTGACCCTTATTTTCAGCAAATGGGATTTTAGTGTTTTAAACATGATTTTAAACCTCTAAACATCTATTTTCATTCTTTTAACCCTAGATATTATTAGTAAGCCTATTAAAAAGATGGAGTTAGGAAATGGTGGTAACTTGGGGGTGAAGCAAGGTTGGAAAATTAATGAGTTATATATGGAAATGTGAATACTTGGAGTGTATGTGGTGCCATGGCTGTAATGATTGACTGTGCAATGATTATGAATGTTTATGACGCTTATACACTCAATTTTATCTGAGTTTTTCTGGGTAAAGTGCCATGGCTTGTCACCACGTGTTCCAGGTTGAGACTCGATACTCTGTTGACCCTACGACGTAAGGGTGACCGGGCACTTATAAATTCCCCAGAAAGTTGACCCCCATTGAGCAGTTATATATATATGAGAAAAAGCTATGCATAGACTCTTGGGGATGCGCGTCGGGGGACAGTCCATGGTTTAGCAGCCGGACTTGTCAGGTTGGCTTGATAACCGACAGATGAGGCACATCAGCCACAAGACAGGCATACATCGTGTGCATATTGTTTGAATTGCTTGCTTGTGCATTAATTAGGAATGTCTAATTGATTATAATATGCTGATTGTTATACTTGCTATCTGTATTACTTGTATTCTACCTGTGTTTGCCATTGTTTGCTTATCTGTCTGTGCAAATTCACCGGAGATGGAGGTACGGAGGAAAGGTAGAAAGATTTAGTGTTCAAGTTAAGTTTTAGGTAGCTTTAGGAATCCTTAAAAGACCGCCCGTTTATGGTTTTTGTTTAGTCCTTTAAGTTTTATAATCTGAGTGTCGGCATTCTAGGATTGCCTCTGGCATTCCCAGGACCTTATATCTTATGTACGTGACACTTTTACCATGCAGAGAGCCCCCGGTTCTCATCCCTTACGATATTGTTGTTTTTCAAATGCAGGTCGAGAGGCACTTTGCTAGGCGTCTGAAGTTCTGCAGCGAAGTAGATTTTGGGACTTAATTTTGATGTATAGTTTATATATATGGTCATATGTATTTAACTCTCCAAACAACTTGCTTTATTTTATACCTCTTAGAGGTTTATGGAGAACTAGGGTTTTATATATGTATTTTGGACTTTGGGTTATGTATAGATGTATGTAAATATTCTCCGGCCAGCCTTAGCTTTGCAGGTTAGGTTAGGAGCTTGTAATTTTTGTACTCTTGGCCCTCCACTCTTGTTTTCTGTATATACATGTTAGTGAACTCTAGCTTTATTTGTCGCAAGTAATCCTTAATCTTGAGTGCTGCGCTTTTAATTTTATGATTTTGTTTTACCTATTCTTCAAGACTCCTAGTATACTACCTTCTTTCGACTATCATAGTATATATGTTTTATTTTAGAGGTCGTAATACTACACCACCTCTGTTTTATGGCTTAAGCGTAAAGCTTTGTATGGTAGGGTGTTACACCTTACATAACGCCCTGTGTAACACCCAATTACCCTAAGCCTTACCTCATGCCGTAAAGCAAAGGTTAATTAAAGGTCACGACAATTCTAAGGCTTATACAATAATATATATATATATATATATATATATATATATATATAGTAATTCTAGAAGCCCGATGAAGAAATAAGCTCAAAAAAAGAGTTACAAAAGTGCAAACGTGCACAAAAAGCTACAACTTAAAGTACAAGATATAGGTACCAGGTAAGAAAGTATAAATAGATATATGAGTATAATAGTCATAAGGAACTAGCCTCAGTCCGCGGAGTTTAGGCCGGCTAGTTATATACAGACATATAGAGTATTGAAAGTTAAACAGAATATAACATTTCTCTCTCAAAGTAAGCCTCAAAGGTAAATATAAATACAAAAGTGAGAGAAACTAAGCAGAATATCCAAAAGGGGATAAATCTCCTCCGCTCTGTCACCATTACGTAACTCACCGAGGTGGGTTACGACCTGCATCTGAAAAATAACAACAAAATATGGAATAAGAATCATAGGTTCTCAGTATGGTAACAGTTCCGAGTAATGTAAGATGTAAGACTCCGGGACGCCAGAGGCAATCCTAGAACTTCATATCAATCATGGGATTCAACTTAAAGCATAACTAAATATAAAACCATCACTTTAAAAATCGTAATTGAAATAAAAGAATCTAACTTAGGGATTTTCTAATCTAGCATATACACCACTATCCCACAGCCTTCGCCAGCCTAACCGCCATGTGATCCCATCGCCACCGCCTTCTGAACCTCCTCAATCCTAGCAGAAAACACAAGTAGTAGCAATGAAAGTAAAGCACAAGTATAAACATGTATATCAAGAAATTCAAGAAGCAAATAATTATGTTATACAATTAGGCAAACAATTCAAGTCGGCAAAGTAAGCAAATAGATAGAATATGCACATGATGCATACCTGTCCTATTTGGCTGTGATATCACATTCTCGGTTCAACTGCCGACCCGACACATATCCATGGAGATGTCACCTTTCGATCACGAATATAGATACGAAAACCCCCATGGATATAGTGCCGGGCACGCTCTTGTGATCTGAAAGGATGCGAGCGGGATACTCTGCTACAGACCTCATATCTCAACGTAAGCGGGATAATCCAACCGTCTTTATGCCGTCGCCGCGACCTTGACAAGCGGGATTAACCAACCGTCCTTGCCAGGCGCATAACATCTCAACAATCTCAGTATAAAACAATATATCAGTGGTTTTTAAAAATCATTTTCAGTACTCAGTGCACTCCGAGTCCTAGACTCGTCTCAAGCATCATCAAGTCCACAACTCCACAATTTCATCATACCAATCGTCTTTACAGTACTCTACCACTTCACTCAACTAATTCACCCTTAGAACTCCATAATCCTAAGGCTCCGTCTTCTAAACTTTTTACCTGAAATTGTCTAGTTAACTTACTTATGGTATTCTCTATGTTTCAAAACCTAAAAACAAGTTAAGACACCCTAGATAAGCTTTACAGAAGTTCACAAGCATGCCGGGAAGGTAAAACAGTTAAAAACAAGATTTTCTTAAAAAAATAGGGCGGTGTTCATACGTATAGAGTTGTGCGTACGCATTCTCAGAAGAGTTTTCTCAAAGTGTGCATACGCATAGAGGTGTGCGTACGCACACAAAGCAAAATTCTCCATTTTGTGTTCGTGCATGGATACGTGCAAACGCCCTCGACAGAAGGCACTTCCCAGCGTTATCGTGCGTACGCACAACTTGCAAATTTCACAGGGGATGTGTGCACACCAGAGTGTGCAAACTGGAAACACTCTCAACAATTAGCATATCCCTGTGTGTGCATACGCACATTTTCAAAATTTTATAGGGTGTGCATACGCACAAGCCAAAACATGGCCCCTGCTCAGAGCACGCGCACAACAGTGGGCGTGCGCGCACAAACCAGAGCTCACAATTTCTGCAACTCACAGAAATCAGATTTTTGACACCAACTTCCAACGATCATATCTTTTTCTACAAAATTCTGACTTTCACAAAATATATACCGTTTTAAAGCTCTTTGAATTATCTTTACTTTGATACAAAGTTCAATCAATTTCAAAAACTGTAGCTCAAGATATGATCCACCAAAGTTCGTCAAAAATCCATTTTATCCAAAAACTTTTAAACCTTAATTTTACCAAACTCTCAATCCAAAATCACTTATTCCATATTCAAAATAGTCCTAATGTACCTAAATCATATTCATATACCTTTTCATCATTCGATAACCTAGCAACACATAAAATCATCCATTCCATACACCAATATCTACTTGTAAACTCAAATCTCAACAATTTACATCACAAAATATCATTCCACCATCCTCTATCAACATTAACAAACCTCATCATTCATTAACAATCCTCAAAATCATCATTATCTAATCCCACATCATACATCAACATCATCATTCACAGAAGTAATCGCAATCATCAAAATTATCATACATCAACAATTATCACAACCAATTCAATCCTATCCTAAGGTCTACTAGCCTAAGTGTCTAGAAATATTACATATTATATAGAAAAAATCGAAACCATACCTTGGCCGATTCCCAATATGTGCTATACACCAAATTGAGTCCAAATCATGCCTCTAATCACCAACAATTAATCCAAAGCTCCAATAATTCACAATTCAAGCTAGACATACATAATTTATCATAAATCAACACCTATAGTTCATCAAATTCACAAATTCACAAGGCAAATAGTTTTTTTACCTTCTTCGATGGTGTTTGGGGGCACAAATCACCAATAGCCCAACCTTAGATACCACCTAATCAATCAAAACACAAAAATTTACTCAAAACCAACACCCACATTTTCGAATTTCTTAGGGCAGGAGAAAGGAGAGAAAATTTTGAAATCTTATCAATATAAGTTAGATGAAACTAACGGGCTCGGAAAGAGCTTCGCGTAGCCGCTGACGACACGCGAATCGGAATATTGTAGCTCGAGTTATAGCTACTGGAAGTGGAGGATGAATAATAACACTCTCCCTTTTGCTCTCACTTTACTTCAGCCACTCAACCCTTATGTGAGTGTGTTTGTGGCTGAAAGGATTCATTAATGAGTGATATATGTGTTGGGCTTGAGCCAAATCCAACTCGCTAGCGTTTTTGGCCCGTTTAGCTCAAAATTGGGTCAAACCTTTAAAATTAGCGTCTGATTTTCAATTCTAATTGTTTTCTCAAAATTTCTACTGTTTTTATCATTCTCACACAGTACCGGACAGATTTAAGTTGGTACTGCCAGTTAATTTACCGGTACACGTTTTTACGCAATTTTCTGCTGAAAATTACATTTTCTAACTCAGAAAACTCTATTGACTCCAAATATCATATTTAAATTTTCTAATTAATATTCTAAATTTTTGGATCCTATTTTCGACAATTAATTTAATTAATTAAGTGATTAATTAGTCGCAGTTTGTACACCCTGTACAGGTGTGCTAGGCATGCCGATCCCCAACTATACTGTCCGATACTACTAAAATCATGAAGCATAGGCAAAAACTTCCAGTGCACAGATGTCTCAGACTTGTCTCTAAACAATTTCGTACCAAATAACAACATAATGTAGCACTTCGCGTACCTCTGAATACTATTTTCGTTAATCAAATGTAAACGTTCTTTTAAATTCCGAAGCCACGTCAATTTTATGAAGCTTCCTCTACAGTCTGACTTTCTCAGTGCAACATCAAATTGGTGCAAACGCCTCTAAGACTTCAAAACTACTTATAGTCACTCCTGTCACTGGAAGACCGTTCGTCGGAAGACCAAGAATAACAGCCACATCTTCCAGTGTCACAGCACACTCACCAACCGGAAGGTAAAATGTGTGTGTGTCTGAGTGCCACCTTTCGACTAGAGCATTTACCAGTGCTTTCTGACATTGAACTATACAAAACATATTAATTAAATACCTAACAGGTATCATTAATTATTGAAAATACCAAAAAACAATTAATTTTACTAAATCCAATTAACTAACCTCCAGAATAATAATAATTTAACTTCTAAATTTTATTAATAATACTAGAAATTATTTCGAATGGTTTTTAAATTTTAAAAATTATGATATTATTATACATATTAAATATTTAAGTCATACTGTTTCCTAAAATGAGTATTGAATTGTTTCTTATTACATAATTATTTATTTATTTATTCATAAATAATTTATCGATAATAATTTCTATTTCACTAATAATAAATACTAACTATTAATAATAATAACTAATAAATAAAACCAATTCCTATTTAACTAACAGTGTTTTACTTTATTAAAATCTCAACTACAATAATATATTTATGTCAACTAAATATCTAACAATAAATAAATAATTATTACCAGAGAAAAAATATATTATATTTTACAAAACCTAATTATTAATCATAATTTTTAAAATTATTACAAAAAATTATACAACAATTAACGTAACTCTAATAATAATTAATTATAATTCTCAAAATTATTACAAAATATTCTAAACATATATTTTTTACTAATATGTCACATTAATCTAATTCAAACATTATCATTGATTAAAATATTTACTAACTATATTTAAACATATACATTTCTAACTATTATTTAAACATATATTCTTAAATTTTTAACAATAATAATAATTCTGTTATAAAAAAAAAAAAACTTACATAATCAGAATGACAGAAATAATTGATAATATAAAGTTCAGAATGATCAACATCTTTACATTTTTATTTCTTTGGCATTGTAATTTTTTTTAATTGAAGAAGAAGAAGGAATTAAAATGGTAAAGAAGAAGAAGAAGAGAGAAAATGATGACTGCTGGGTGGGTTCAAGAAAGAGACTCCAGTAAAAGAGAGTGGGTTCAGAAAAGAGAAAGGGGTATGTTGGTATAAGTGACACGGTGTTAGAGCAGAACGCATGCGCAACACATGGCTTGATAGACTTAAATCGGACGGTCCGATTTATGCTACTTAAATCGGACCGTCCGATTACCTATCCTTAAATTAGACCGTCCGATTTCTCTTATCCTAACACTACCTTCGTGTAAAACACTTATGCACTCCATAATCGTGTCCTATACTATTCCCCTCCCATATGTAAATTAACAAGTGCGTCATATGATACTAGTAAATGGAAAACCAAAATTTGACCTAGACAAACCAAAAATAAATAAATAAATTCATTCAGCCATTATCTCAATAATTAATAACTATTTTTTTTTTACCAAAGATAGGGAGACTCAAACCCGCGACCTTTTAGGTGAGTATGGAAGACTATGTCATTTGAGTTATAGCTCGTTGGCAATAATTAACAACTATATTGAATACTAAAAAAATAGTTATTAAATTAATTATAAGTATATATATCTACTTAATATACTAAAATTGGGTTTTTTTCCTAACTAATAAAAATAAGGTGTCAATTCCTCGTGAATTCATTTTCTCTCCAAAATAAAAGCACTATTCTCTCTTCTAAATTTATTTTAGAAAAATATCTTTATTATAATTATATTACAATTAGCATTTAATGAATAATACATAGTTATACACTTAAACTAATTTAGGACAATATCTTTATTATAATTATATAAAATTAATATTTAATGCATTATCAACTAATGAAAGTGAAATGTCAATTTTTTATGAATTTATTTTCCCTTTAAAATAAAAGCAATATTCTCTATTCTAAATTTATTTTAGAAAAATATCTTTATTATAATTATATTATAATATTATAATTATATTGCAATTAGTATTTAATGAATAATGCATGATTATACTAATTTAGAAAAATATCTTTATTATAATTATATAAAATCAATATTTAATACATTATTAAACTAATTATCAATCGAAAATATTTTTAATCATTTTAATTATATTGATACAATTCTATTTCTCATTCATTATACAATAATTTTATTAGTGACAAATTATTATATTAATAGTGACCCATTTATAATAATAATAATAATAATAATAATAATAATAATAATAATAATAATAATAATAATAATAATATGTTTCAATAACAAAATGCTAAAATAATTGTCAAACATGGTCTACCTAGCTTAAATTAGTTAACAAATTCAATTTTAGTTGCTATGTTTTATTTTTTACATAATTATGTTAATTGTCAATCATTATATATCAAATTATCATTTAATACATAATTATATTAATTGTCAATAATTTTCTTATAATTATACATCAAATCAGTATTTAATACATAATTATGTTAATTGTCAATAATTTTAATTTTCAATCATTGTAATATAATTTTAAATTAATCATAATTTCTGCTAAGCTAATATTGATATCTACCTTAAAAAATTAAAACAAAAATATATGATTCTAATTATGATAAAAATGTATATGATATGATAATGACTTATTCAATCACGACAAATATATGATGTATAATGTAAATAATAAAAAATTAACTTAATAATAACTAATTTATATAATTATTTTTGTTCTAATAAAAGTTATATATAGTAATTTTTTGTGGTTTGTGAGCCTAAATCTGAGAATCAATTCATTTTTTAGTACTTATATATATATATTATTATTATTATTATTATTAAGTAATGGTTATTCTTTGTGAAAACATATGATAATACTATAGATATATATAGTGTATCAATAATATTAGTTTATAAATATAGTTGTTTATAGTATAATATTTTATTCCAATAACATATCTTTTTGTTTCTACTTCTTATATAGCAATAATATTTTATATATTTATATATCTCCTTTTTTGGTTCTTTCTTAAATATATCACTACAAGAAAAATACCCATTCAGCCACACTTTTTTTAAGCTACATTTGAAAAGCGTAGCCTATTCATAGAATAGGCTACGCTTTTCTCTGTGTTGCCTTTTTATATGAGAAAAGGATACACAATTGTGACATCATTTAAAAAGTGTAGCCTTAGATATTTTAGAAATCACTTATAAAGCGTAGCCGTATGTTGATATCTATAGGTTCACTTTTCGTATTAAAGGGGACGCTTTTAGAGAATAGCCTATTTATTAAATTTTGGGTGCATTTTAAAAGTGATGCCTAATGTGTCTAGAATAAAAAATTTAACACTTAGTAAATTTTTTCCCTCCTCTTAACTTTTTCCCAGTGTAAAGCACACACTCTGTAAGCTCAAGTGAAAAATTTCATTCCCTCCAAAGCTCAGAAGTCACCCTCTCAGTAGAGAAGAAAACCCTAGTCCAAACACACGAAGAAAACCCTTTCAGAAAACCCTGCCTCCTGCACCGCGCGAAGATCATCGCACCCCAGTCCCCACTCACCACTCAGCGCCACACCGTCGTGAAGCTCACACCGTCGTGAACCCTCCTGCACTCAGTAACTTCTTTTTCTTCTTCTTCTTCTTCTCCTTCTCCTTCTAGACTCGGACTCGCCCGCGTTGACCCGGTCCGGGTTGACGCTCTTTCTTTCCCTGCTTAACTGTTTCTCTTTCCCTCTCTCCGGTTTTTATCTCTTTCCATCGTTCAACCTTATTGCCATCTTCAATTTCTTCCTCCGAGGTAACTCATCCATGATCCAATCATGATTTTTCTCTGTGCTTGAATTTTCATGTGGCTATGGCAATGTGTTTCTGATTTCGTATAATTCCTGCTCGATTTGTTATTCCTTTGTCTCTAGCTCTTATTATCTTTTCGTAATTCTGAATTTTCGATCGAGTAATCACAATGTTGTTAGCTCTGGGGAGAATTTTTTTTTCTTTCTGTTGTTTCATTTGTGATCTGAGTTTTTCTGCTTAAATTTTACTTTTTTTTTCTGTGTACAAGTGAGATTTGTGCCTTTTATTTATCTCTTTTTTTGGTACTTAGTCCTTTCTCTTTTTCTCCTCGGATTGGTCATCTATTCACTGATTATGAGTTTTTCAGCCAATAATTCAATGTAAAATAAGTAAATAGACTAATGTGACTAACGAGATTTGTTTTTTCATTTGCAATAGGTAGGTTCAGCTGGAAAAATTACTCAACTAGAAAATATGTTATTCTTTTGTTAGATTTATTGAAGCAAACAATATAAGTCAGAGCTCTTTTCCTCTGTTCTGATATAAGACTCAATACTATTTGTTCTATGATATTTATATTCAATTCTACATTTACATTTACATTTACATTTACATTCACATTCCTAATCAATTCCCATTCTTTCAGGCTTAAAATACCACTACGTAGCTGTCACCGCCTCCTCCAAATCTGACCCTGGTTTGTTCTAAACCTATGCTATGTATTTATTTCTGTTACATGTATTGTTAAATTGCCTTGTTTAAACAACCATCAGAGTTCCTCAAGTTGAATCCTCTTGCTTTAATTCCCGTTCTGGTGGATGGCGATTTTGTTCTTGTTGAATCTTTAGCCATTATTATGGTTGGTCCTCCAACTCATGATTTTAATTCCCCTGTTTCTCTTATATATTCTTATTTATACTATGTATGCAGTATTTAGATGATAACTATCCTCAATACCCTTCGCTGCCTCATGACATTCCCAAAAGAGCACTCAATTTTCAGGTATACCTGCTGCATAATCTTAAGCTCTAGTCCTTTTTGTTACTCGGCTTTCTAATCATCTTATCCACTCTCCACAGGTTGCACATATTGTTTTGCAGAATAACGTCATTGAGAAAAATGTTGGCCCTCATGAAAAACTTCCTTGGGCACAAAGTGTCATTAGAAAGGGCTTCACAGGTGACACTTCACTGAATGCTATTAAGATATATTCTGGTTTGTTACTTCCAAACCAATTATTCATTTGAGTGGTTTTTTTTCTTGCCTTAATTAAATGTTGCATATTTTGCATTATTTTCAGCACTTGAAAAGCTACTAAAAGATCACGCAGGGAGATATGCCACTGGAGATGAAATTTTCCTGGTACTTGCAATTCATATGACAATGCTCAGTTACTATTATTATACCATGTGTGTTTGTATGCGTATTTTTATACTTAAATTTAGCTGTAGCACTGTATTTCTCAAAATTTGGAGGTGAAAAAGTTTCTGATTGATGCACTAGTTTATGAAGTTTTATTCATTAATTTGTCTTCAATTTTTTAAACCTTTTGCTTCAATTTACTTGTGTAACTTGATGTAACCTGACGAGAGGCGCAAAAGGGAACTTGCTGACGAACTGAGAGCTCAGGTAAGATCTTACTGTTTGAAATGCAAATAAGATAGTTCTATTTGCTTTAGTACACTTATTTTTTAAAAATGATCTCTGTAACCATGGTAGACCGTTATGCCATTGTTTTATTTTTAGGTGGTGGAAGAGTTGATGAAGAGATGCGAGGAAACTAAATGGTAGGATTTGTCATATATGATATGAGAATATATATATATATATATATATATATATATATATATATATATATATATTTGTTGGTTTATTTTTCAATGACTTTATTATTTATTATTCCTGTGTTGCTTCCTTAGGTTTATAGAAGGGGACTTTGATACATATTTAAAGAGAATTCAGCAGCCTTATGTATGGGGCGGGGAACCTGTGTTATTGATGGCTTCTCATGTTTTGAAGTGAGTATTCATTTTTATAGAATTCGATTTCTGTGTTGGTGCTACTTATTTGCTTGGTTAAATTTGCACTTGATGTTATGCCTAGACAGTAGTTATCTTTCATAAACAAGAATTTGTTGTTGTTAAAAATTGAAATTCAAAAACTACAACAAATCATCAAGGTCCTTTGTTTCTTATAATTTTTTAGTATCCAAGTCTCACAAGTCACAAACTTTTAGAATCAATCTCAAAACAAACCACAATTATTTTGAAATATGATACAAAAAAGGCAGATGTGTTTATCTGTAGATAGATATAAAATTTATTGTTCTAATGCTACTGCTAGGATTCAGTGAATATGATTTTTGTTTATTTCTAATATTTGTGTCTAATACACACTGCATAAATAATAGGACACCTATCTCAGTCTTAATGAGGGACACAAGCTCTCTTAGTTTAGTAAACATAGCTAAATATGGGGAAGAATACAGGAATGAGAAGGACATGTGTATTAATGTGTTGTTTCATGGGTATGGCCACTATGACATTGGAAACTTTATCAACCGAGAGTTTCCTGGAATCAAATAGATACTGTGATATTGTATCTTATTTATCTGAGATATCAAATCTGCTAAGTCAAAGTGCTTACTATAATGAAATCTGATGCATATCAAGCCACATATGTCACGGCTAAATATTAGGAATTATTAGAAAACAAATTCCTTTCAGTTTTTAGTTGATTTGGTGTATCCCGTTTTATTAGCTGTAAATATCTTGCATTACCATAATTAGGAAATCAGGTAGCTAATTGTTAGGTAGAGTATTGTATATATAATTGATATGCTATTCAATAAAACACAAGGCAATTTGGCATGGTATCAGAGCCTGGTTGGCTCTGATAATCATCACACAAAAGAAACCTCTGCCGCTGAAATGGCTGGAGTAGGTGTGACTCCTCCAAAAAGAGAGGATTCAAAAAAGGACGAAGATGGATCCAACAAAGGACCATCGCCTTATGATCTGAGCATTAGCGACAATCCTGGAAACGTAATCACACAAGTGCAATTACGAGGAGAGAACTACGAAGAATGGGCTCGAGCTGTGAAGGTGTCGCTACGTGCTAGGAGAAAGTGGGGGTTTCTAGATGGAACTCACAAGAAGCCACAAGAAGGGGCATCTGAAATGGAGGATTGGTGGACGGTTCAATCCATGCTTGTCTCATGGGTGATGAATACGATTGAGCCACGGCTGCGCTCTACCATCTCATACACTGAAGATGCAAAGGATCTCTGGGAAGAAATCAAGGAGCGATTTTCTATCGTGAATGGTCCTAGAATTCAACAATTGAAAGCTGAACTTGCCGAGTGCAAACAACAAGGACTGGCTATGGTGGAATACTATGGAAAACTGAAGACTCTTTGGGATGAGTTGGCAAACCATGAACCAGTGCTTAGATGCTCTTGCGGAGGCTGCAAGTGTGACATTGGGTCACGATTAGATAAGAGAAGGGAAGAAGAAAAGGTGCATCAATTTCTAATGGGGTTAGAAGACGTAATCTATGGCACAGTACGATCTAATATTCTCGCAACGGATCCTCTACCTTCTCTCAACAGGGTGTATGCAACTTTGGTACAGGAAGAGAGAATGAAGATGATCAGCAGAACCAAGGAAGACAAAGGAAGCTTAATGGGACTGGCAGTACACACTGGGTACAAGCACAAAAGCCGAAATGAAATAAAGCCACTCGTATGTTCTCACTGCGGAAGAACAGGACACGAGATCAAGGGGTGCTTTCAACTGATTGGGTATCCGGAATGGTGGGGAGATCGATCTCGAGACGAAAAGGGAAGCAACACCAAGACCTCGCATAAGCAGGGAGGACGCTTGCGAGGGGGGGGCTGTCATACGTGCCAACACAGCACAAGCCACAACAGAAAAATCAAGTAACCATGAAGAAGAAATAGGAGGAAGCGCAGTGACTGGACTTAGCCAAAAACAATGGCAGACGCTGTTAGAGATGCTAAATGGCAACAACGGAAGTAGAACTGAAAGCATGACTGGTAAGGAAGGATATGTTGTGTGGATTATAGATAGTGGAGCCTCTAACCATATGACAGGGAATTCAAGAGATCTAAAGGGGTCTAGAGCGTATTGAAGGATGCATGGTGGGGCTACCAAACGGAGAAGAAGTTCTTGCTAATACAAAGGGAACAGTGACTCTTGATGGAGGACTTAAATTGACCAATGTTTTATATGTGCCAAAACTAAGATGCAATTTGATTTCAGTATCACAATTAACAAAGGATGCAAATTGTACTGTACTATTTACTCATGAGCTTTGTGCTATGCAGGACCTCATTTCGAGGATGCTGATTGGAGCGGGTGAACAAAGAGATGGGCTCTACATGTACCGTGGTGTTCGCAAATTCACAGCATGTCAAACCCAAGAGAAGAGTAGTATTGATCTTTGGCACAAGCGAATGGGACATCCTTCCTATAAAGTGGTACAAATGTTGCCGAATTTGAATGGTGGTTGTAAATCTGAAGAGAATAATAAATTATGTGAAGTTTGTGAAAAATCTAAACAAACACGAGATAAATTTCCATCAAGTGATTTTCATGCAACACATCCTTTTGATTTAATACATTGTGATTTATGGGGACCTTATCGTACCCCCTCTTCTTGCGGAGCATCTTATTTTTTAACAATTGTTGATGATTATTCAAGAGCAGTTTGGATCTATTTGTTGTGTGAAAAGCGGGAAGTGTCAAGTGTGATGATTAATTTCTTTGCTCTTATTGAAAGACAGTTTAATAAACAAGTCAAAGAAGTACGCAGTGATAATGGGACCGAGTTCATCTGTATGCGTCCATATTTTTTGCAGCATGGAATTGTTCATCAAACATCTTGCGTTGGGACACCCCAACAAAATGGAAGGGTGGAGAGAAAACATAGACATATCCTTAATGTAGCTCGTGCACTGAGATTTCAAGGATCTTTACCCATTCGATTCTGGGGAGAATGTGTTTTATCTGCGGGACACTTGATCAACCTAACACCATCATCTGTTCTTAACGGGAAAACTCCTTTTGAAATGATACATGGAAAACCACCTGACTATAATCATCTTAGAGTTTTTGGCTCATTGTGTTATGCGCACAATCAACAAACCAAGGGTGATAAATTTGCCAGCCGAACTCGTACATGCACGTTTGTGGGATACCCATTTGGAAAGAAAGGATGGAAACTTTATGATATGGAAAGAAATATTTTCTTTATATCTCGTGATGTCAAATTTGTAGAAACCGAGTTCCCGTTTGCGTGTTTGGCCCAAGAAAATTTGGTTTCCACTTCTTTAGTGCATGAGGAAAAATTTTTGGAGCCCATTAATAATAAGTCCACACTTGATGATCACGAGGAGGTCCTTCCTCAGACTAATTCCAATGACGAGTCCATTGTTGTTGTTGGGGGAGGTGAATCTCCACATACAGACCCAACAAGGACAGCTTCACCCCTCATCGAAACCAGCAGCCCCTCACCAACTGTCTCAGATGATGTGCCTCTTTCTACCGACACCACCACGCCCTCTGAACTTCCTCTGGGTCGTGGACACCGAGTAAAGCAACCTTCGATCAAGCTGCGTGATTTTGTCACCAACACCATCATCGTAAACCCGTCCATCTCTTCACCCTCTCCATCACATTCCTCAGGTCCACTCTATCCCTTATCTCAATATATGTCATGCGATAAATTTTCTGTGCAACACCGTACTTTCCTCGCAGCAATAGGCGAAGAACGTGAACCCACAAATTTTCATGAGGCAATAGGTGATGCTCGATGGAGAGAAGCCATGAGCGTTGAAATTAAAGCTCTTCAGGACAATGGTACTTGGCACCTTACACATCTACCACCGCAGAAGAAGGCTCTGGGGTGCAAATGGATTTATCGCATCAAATATCGTTCGGACGGGCAAGTTGAAAGGTTTAAGGCACGCCTTGTCATTCTTGGTAATCATCAAATTGAAGGGCTGGATTATAATGAAACCTTCGCCCCGGTCGCAAAAATGGTAACTATTCGCACTATTTTAGCTGTGGCCGCTGCTAAGGATTGGGAACTCCATCAAATGGATGTTCACAATGCCTTCCTCCATGGGGATCTTGAGGAGGATGTTTATATGAAATTGCCACCGGGGTTTCATGTCCCTACTCCTGGCATGGTGTGCAAACTTCAAAAATCCCTCTACGGACTCCGCCAAGCTCCGCGCTGCTGGTTCTCTAAACTTTCTGTTGCCCTCCTTCAATACGGGTTTCAGCAGTGTGCCTCCGATCACTCACTGTTTGTCTCTCGTCATCACAATATTCAACTTGTGGTGCTCGTTTATGTTGATGACCTTATCGTGGCTGGTAATAATTCTCTTGCTATTCGCCAGTTCAAGGACTACTTAGATCAATGCTTCCACATGAAAGACTTGGGGAAACTAAAATACTTTCTAGGGGTGGAAGTGGCTCGCTCTCCTACTGGCATTTTTCTTAACCAACGCAAATACGCGTTAGATATTATCATGGAGACTGGCATGCTTGGCTCTCGGCCTGTGTCTACACCTATTGAAGAAAATCATCGTCTTGCATTGGCTGAAGGACCTTTGCTCTCTGATGCAGCCCAGTATCGTCGTTTGGTTGGTCGTCTCATTTATTTGTGCTTCACTCGCCCGGAACTCTCATACAGTGTTCACATTCTTTCTCAGTTCATGCACCAGCCTCATGAAGAACACTGGCAGGCTGCCTTACGAGTTGTTCGCTATCTAAAAGGCCGGCCTGGGCAAGGTGTTTTATTGCGCCGGGAAAACGATTTTACCTTGCATGCTTGGTGTGATTCTGATTGGGCGGGTTGCCCTCTTACTCGTCGGTCTCTCACTGGCTGGGTTATTCTCCTTGGCAACTCACCAATTTCATGGAAAACAAAGAAACAGCATACAGTGTCACGGTCCTCTGCAGAAGCCGAGTATCGCTCCATGGCTAATACCACTTGTGAACTCAAATGGTTAAAGGAACTGCTCTTGAGTCTCGGGATCTCCCACACGCAACCCATACCTCTCTCATGCGATAGCCAGGCAGCACTTCATATTGCTAAGAACCCTGTTTTTCATGAGCGTACTAAGCATATTGAGGTTGATTGTCATCTTGTTCGTGATGCTGTCATCCAGGGCCTCATCCTTCCCTCCTATGTCCCAACAAAATCTCAGGTTGCCGATATCTTGACTAAAGCTCTGAGCTCCCATTCATTCGCATCAATGTTGGACAAGTTGGGCATTAGTAACTTACATGCCCCAACTTGAGGGGGGTAATGAAATCTGATGCATATCAAGCCACATATGTCACGGCTAAATATTAGAAATTATTAGAAAACAAATTCCTTTCAGTTTTTAGTTGATTTGGTGTATCCCGTTTTATTAGCTGTAAATATCTTGCATTACCATAATTAGGAAATCAGGTAGCTAATTGTTAGGTAGAGTATTGTATATATAATTGATATGCTATTCAATAAAACACAAGGCAATTTGGCATACTACTTTTGATAGGTAATGAGCTATTAGAATGCTTTTAGTTTTGTTCGAGATGAGTAACTGTTACAATTGTTTGGTAAATAATGCTGGGATTGGTTTGGGTGATAAATATCCTATTGGCAGTAAAGTTCAAGCTGTTTGGAGTGAAGATAGGGAATGGTATATTCAGCAATTAATTTCTTTTTCTTTGTCCATTTATTCAGCAATTAGTATGATGATCATATATATTTTAGTATTTCAACTCAGTTTGTGATCTTACTATTTTGGTTTATTTAATTTCTATTTACACTTTTTTTGTGCGTCTTTAGAAGAATTTTTTTGTTTAAACTTCTTAGAAGTGCAAGTATTTTTGCAGCAGCCCCGCTGGGAATGAACACTGATACAATTGTTAAGGCAAAGAGTTTTCTTGATGGTGATGAAGATCAGCATGAAAAAGATGTGTTTGAGAAGAATCTGAAGGCGCTTCAGAATATTTTTTAGTCATTATGCCAAGATTAGAAGATTAACGATTTTCTGTTTGTTAAGCTCTTTTTCGGATATAGAGTGCAAACTTTGCATTTTAATTGATATGTGATACAAGTTTCATGTGACTTAAATTATCTTAAGTTATATTTTGATTGTTAATTGCTTCTTAAGATTATGTTTTTGAATTGTGTAAGGATAATTTTTATTGTTTAAAGAAATTATTTAATATAATTATGTGTTTAATTTTATTTTATACTATTTAACTCATTTAATTAAAAATATAGAATTATATATGTAATATTATTAAATATTATGTTGTATAAAAAATTATTAGAATATTATATACATACAGAAAATTTAAAAAAATTAAAAAAAAAACAATGAGGGACTTAAGGCTACACTTATATAGAGTAGCTATGGTTATACAGAAAATAAAAAAAAATAAGAGACCTAAGGCTACACTTATATAGAGTAGCTATAGTATACAATGTGGCTACGTTTTACAAGTGATGCAGCAGCGTTGAAAAGTGTAGCCTATTCTGGTAAAAATGGAAGCTGAAAAGCGTAGCCTTTGGTCCTGGACAGCATCACTTGAAAAGCGTACCCTATTCCCAAACGCCAAAAGCGTAGCCCTTGGTGCAGAAAAGCGTAGCCTTTGAGAATAGGCAACGGCCGAATAGGAATCACCCTAAAAAGCGTAGCCGTAGCCCAAAAAGCGTAGCCGTAGCCTAAGGCATCATTTTTTTTCATTTTTGGCTACACTTTTCAAGTGTACCTGAATGGGTGTTTTTCTTGTAGTGTATTGGCATATATATATATATACTGAGCAAGTATATCTCCATTTAATTAATCATAAAGGTTAATAAAATATAATGGCATAATTTTTAATTAATTGTAGTAAGTATTTCCATTAAAAATATTGGCTAATTATTAATGTGCACAATTTGTGTGTGTGTATATACATATGAGTAATAGTTAATTTTTATAATTATTTATCATTTAGAAAATTCATATTTTAAACATAGTTCTTCTTTTGTTTTTTATTCTTCATACCTAATGACTACTAACTACAATTCTATCAATAGTATTATCTATGATAGATTATGTGATGAAAAAGTTTGGAAAATAAAGGCAAGAATTATAAAGTTATGAAAAGTCCCATTTAAATTTGACAAGAGCAAGACTGCTTACATAAAAATGGTTATCATAGATGATAAAGTTAGTTGATTATTTTTCATGATTCTTTCAAGTGATGCTAGGTCCAATTTATAAATATTTTTTGTTCGTATTTTAAGTTTATTTGGTAAGTAAACCCTTACACAAATCAAAGACAGTGCAATTTAATAGGTTGATAAGTGCTAATAGCTTTTATATTTAATTTGTTTTATAGTATGATAAAATTCATTATTCAATCAAGAATTATTTGGCAAAGATGTTTGAGAATGAACTAATTGAAGAGAAGGTTTATATCTTTTGAAATTTTCTGATTGAGGAATCAAGTGGAATTCATCTTTCGACTGCACACATGTGTAGAATAACTTTTAAGAAGCAGTCATGTATAGTAAATATGGTCGATAATCAGTCACCAAAAAAAATATGGTCGATAATCGTAAAATTCCTACTAATCATTTCAATTTTCTTGCTCATGCTAATATATTGAGACAAACAAATGAACAATCTAACTTATTTGGTACGTAGTTAATTTGTATTAAGCTACACAATTTTTTTATTTTACTTTTTGTCAAAAAAATTACATAATAGCATCATTTTATCGATAACATAAATTTTAACAGTTTATTTTATACAAATATTTGAAATTGTATTGTGACCTTTTTTAAAGGTTTATCATTTTATTAATATATTGTTAGTTTTATCGTTTAATATAAAATAAATTGGTAAAAATTTTTTAAGTTATAAGTAATTTATAATGTTATTTATTTATTTGTCCTTAATTTGATGCTTTTAATTCAGTTTTTTTTTTAATTAGATGTTATTGTACTCTTGACCAGAAAAAGAAGAGCTTATATCATGGTCAAAAATAGAGAGAAATAGCCACTACATTGTGGTTGAGTTTCATGATTTGCAGTATGAGACATTTTAATATTTTACAATGAGATCTTATTTTATAACAATTATCTATTTATATGCAACATTTTTTATTTTTTTTATTATATATTACTACTTATTTTTCTTAATTCCCCTTTTTATTCAGAAATGAGAAAAAAATAAAGTGCACGCCGTGAGATCAATTTACAATCCAATTACTCAATTATTTATGTGATCACTACTAAACAACCGAATACATACTTATTCTCTAATTTACAAAATTTAAGGCATTAGTAACCATATTGATTTACCCATTTTCTACTCGTATTTTTATTTATTAAGTATTGTATTTTTTATATTTACAGTAAATATTGAATATAAAAAAATAAAAAATAATATTAATTATTATCTATTTTATTTATTTAGTCATATTTAAATTTGGCTCAGAAGACCTATTGTTATTTATTATTTAACATACATTTTTTATATTTTTTTAACCACTTATTTAATAAATTTTTAATTAATTATATTATTTTAAATTAAAAAATATAGATTTGATGATGTTAGAAGTTCAAATAAAAAATATTGCACTTGCAAAAATTAAAGAGTTGCTTCAGTCAAATGGCAAGTCATTGAAAAAATATTGTGGAATATCATATTTTTCAGAAAATTTGGTGTCCAACTTAAAAGACAGAATTATAATGGAAGAATTAAATTTTAATGTTAATACTCTTGCTAAGTTACTACTTATTTCTCTTAATTCCCCTTTTATTTAGAAATGAGAAAAAAATAAGGTGCACGCTGTGAAATCAATTTGTAATTCAATTACTCAATTATTTATGTGATCACTAAGCAATCGAATACATACTTATTCTTCATTTTGTAAAATTTAAGGTATTAATAAACATATTGGTTTACCCATTTTCTACTCATATTTTTATTTATTAAATATTTATTTTTTATATTTACAGTAAATATTAAATATAAAAAATAAAAAATAATATTAATTATTATCTATTTTATTTATTTAGTCATAATTAAATTTGACTCAGAAGAGATATTGTTATTTATTATTTAACAATGCATTTTAGATTTTTTTTAATCAATTATTTAATAAAATTTTAATTAATTATGTTATTTTAAATTTAAAAAATACAAATTTGATGATGTTATAAGTTCAAATAAAAAATATTGCACTTGCAAAAATTGAAGAATTGTTCTAGTCAAATGACAAGTTATTGAAAGAATATTGTGGAATGTCATATTCTCCAGAAAATTTGGTGTTCAGCTTAGAAGACAGAATTATAATGGAAGAGTTGAATTTTAATGTTAATGCTCTTGCGAGTGAACCAAGTAGGTATTTAGAAAAACCAACTGATGAACAGAAATTTGTATACGATCAAATAATAGGTGCTGTTAGCAGTAACATGGGTAGACTTTTCTTCTTATATGGTCAATGCGATTGTGAAAAAACATTCTTATGGTCAACTATATCATGCTCAATTGGATCTAGAGGAGATATAATTTTAAATGTTGTTTCAAGTGGATTGCTGTTCTGTTGCCTAATGGAAGAACTGCACATTCAAGGTTTAAAATTTTTTTGACCATAAATGAATATTTTTTGTGTAACATTAAACAGAAAAGTCCTCTTGCAAGGTTAATAACTAAGACCAAATTAATCATATGGGATGAAACTCCAATGATAAGTAAGTATTGTTACGAAGTTTTAGACAAATGTCTTAGAGACATCTTGAGGTGCTCAGATTCGTATAGTTCTCACTTGTCATTTGGAGGTAAAGTTGTTGTCCTCGAAAGAAATTTTAAACAAATTTTACCTATGATTTCTAAAAGTTCAAGGCAAGATATAATTCAATCTTTTATTAATTCTTCATATTTGTGGCATTTGTGGCATAATTGTAAGCTTCTAAAGCTTACAAAAAATATGATATTGTCACTAGGTGAAAACAACATACAAGAACTCGAAAATTTTGCAGAATGGCTACTCAAAATTGGTGATGGTTTGGCTTGTGATACAACAGATGGTGAATTGATCGTTCATATACCATATGAAATTTTGGTTAAGAACTTTGAGATAAATTTGGATGACTCATTGATTTTGTGTATTTAGATATGTTATTCAATTTATCCGTTGAAAATTATTTTAAAGATAGAGCAATTCTTGCACCAACTCCGGATTGTATTACTGATGTCAACATCAAAATAACTACCGAGTTACTGAACAAAAAAAGAGTTTACTTAAGTTCTGATTCTGTGTGCGTTGAGGAAAGAAATATGGAATTTAAGTAAGATGCTTTCTCACCAGAGATTCTAAATGGAATAAATTATTTAGGTCTACCACCACACAAGTTGATCATGAAGGTTGGCGCTCCTGTTATGTTGCTGCGGAATAAGACCAAACTAATGGTTTGTGCAATGGAACGAGAATGCAAGTTAAAAGAATGGAAAATCATGTGATAGAAAGCAAGACTTTAACCGGTAACAAAGTTGAAAGTGTTGTTCTTATTCCAAGACTAAATCTAATTCCAAATAACGAAACATTACCGGTTAGATTTCAAAGAAGAAAATAAATAGAGACAAACTCTATCAAAAGTTGGAATATACTTTCTAAGGCTAGATTTCAACCATGGTCAATTGTATGTTGCGTTATCAAGAGTAAAGAGTAAAGATGGACTGCGAATGTTGTTGCAAGATCACGGACATTTGGAAGCTAACTGCACAATGAATGTGGTATATAGAGAAGTTTTTGAGAGTTTGTAATGAAAATATAATTTCTAATTCTCTTAATCAAATTTATTACTACCAATTAAAAAAATTGACAAATTCTAGGTGCTAATGGGTAATATATTCTTATTCTACATATATAACTTGAGAATATTAACATTATCATAAAAATCGGATTGTTTTATTCTCTTGATTACTATTTTAAAATTATATTAATCATATAATTTTGTATACTAATATTGATATAATATTGTTTCAAGTATATATTTTGAAGACATCAAATGAGAATGTTGAGTTATTTTTTAGTGGGTTTAAATTATTTATTATTTATTGAAAAACTTTGTGCATTAAAATTCTCTAATGATTTATTGTTCATTTTAAGCTAATTTTGATATGTCCTTACTTAACAATAAATTAACATATAAAATTTGTTGGTAGGTCTAAGTATTACTAGATTTTTTTTGTGACATTGAGTATATATGTTTAATTTATTAAAAAAATAAATTACTAAAATCGATTAATAACTATTTTAGAAATAATACACTTAATACTAAATTAAAAAAAAATAAACAATACATAACATATTTTTTTATTAATTAAATTATTATAATTTAAATTAATTTTAACAAAACAACTTAAAATTATAATTTAAATCTTTATATCCATATAACACCGATTATTAGACTTGGTTTTTATAACTAATTTTGGCTGTGTGTAATGAAGCGTGTATTCACTATTCACCGCTGAATGAGTTTTTAGTAACGAAAATAAAACAAAAATGGCGTCACTGCGCTTCCCCTTCTCGTTTTCTCAGACCCAACCACCTCATTATTCCCGCCCTCTCTCCTCCTTCCCCGTCGCCGCCGCAGTTGGAGCAACCGCCGTCGGAGCCACAGCAGCATTCGTCGTCCTCACTTCCTCCTCCTCCTCCTCCTCTCACCGCCAATTCTTGGAGAGCGCGTTTAACTTCCTCTTCTCTTCGGACCGTACTTCTCTCCCCGCGTGGGGTACCCTTAGCCTCGCCGACATGTCCGTCCCCGTCGTTGAGTCCAAGAGCGGAGCAACGTTCCCTTCCGTTCTCGGCGATTCTCAGAAGCTCTGCGGCATTGGCTTGCGCAGAAAGAGCGTTTTCGGTTTGAAGAACATTGACGTCTACGCATTCGGTATACAACGCTTTTTTTTCTCTTCAATTATTATTTGAAATTCTAAGTATTTAGAATGTGTTGATAAAGCAAATCTAGAATGTTACCGATATATGCTCGGATTTGGAATTTTTTGTTGCAGGTGTTTATGCTGATGACAATGACATAAAGGAATGTCTTGCTGGAAAATTTGAGAAGCTTTCTGCTTTGGAATTGAAGGGAAATAAGGAGTTCACTGAAGATATATTGGAGAATGATATATCCATGACCGTTAGTCTTCAAATTGTGTATGGAAGATTGAGCATTAGTACCGTGCGGTCTGCGTTTGAGGAATCTGTAGGTAGCAGGCTGCAAAAGTTTGGTGGATCGGATAATAAGGAATTGCTTCAAAGGTAAAGCATTCTTGTTCTTCATATCCTATTATCCTGAGAAGTGGTCATCATTCATTATGTGTACTAGTGTTAAACTTGTCATGAAATTCTAGATTCACTTCCAAATTGTTGAACACTAAGCATACATGTGGATATATATCTAGAATGCTTCAAAAATCTTATTAAAGGTTAGAGCATTATATATAATTTCGGACCAACTAGGTGGGGGGAATTTTTGTTGCATATTATAATTAGTTATTATCAAGCTGTGGTACAGGTTCACTGCACAATTCAAAGATGAAATCAAAATACCAAAAGGATCTGTGATTAACATCTCAAGAGAGAAGGGCTATGTTCTCCGCACATCAAGTAAGATATCCTTATCCCTGTGCATGTCTCCATCTCCATCTTCTTAACTTATAGAATTATAATGTAGTGCATACTTATTTCTCTTATGCTTGATGAACTATGTGTATGATGAGAATTCAGGTCTTCTGAACATTAATTCGGAAGATTCAGTTGAGAACTCATGCATCTGTTATTTCTGATTGCTTCTTTCTTTAATTAGTGCTTAGTCTAACTTATTAACTTAAGGAGTTCCCTATAATAATACATCATATTTTATATTCTGAGGT
This sequence comes from Arachis ipaensis, assembly GCF_059453495.1. Lineage (NCBI taxonomy): Eukaryota > Viridiplantae > Streptophyta > Magnoliopsida > Fabales > Fabaceae > Arachis > Arachis ipaensis. The sequence continues at coordinate 2,270,763 of NC_142441.1, forward strand.
TGACAATTTGATCATGTAGAAGCTCTCCATCAAACCTATAAAGCATATTTCTTACTATCAACAGAAAATGGCAAGTATAATAAATATAACAGATAATGGTTGAGGTTTGTCTTTGTTTAGAGTTTCTTTTAAGAACTTTTCAAAGTGGAGGTAGGTGCTTCTTTTTTTCCTGTGCATGTTCTGTAAGCATCTTGTTCAATGAATGTGCCATTCATCATACGATTTGTATTTTAGTTATACATTTGAGGCTTTGACATTATCTTTATTTGTATTTTAGTTATACATTTGAGGCTTTGACATTATCTTTATTTGTTGTAGTTGATGGACAGGATGTGGGAAGCATCCAGAGTAAACTCCTGTGTAAGTCAATCTTAGATTTATATCTGGGTGAGGAACCGTTTGATAAACAGGCCAAAGAAGACATCGAGCTCAACTTGGCGTCTTACCTCCAGAAGTAGACACTATTTAGTTAAGAATTACCTTATTGCATGGATTAATTTATTTCATTACTTGTAAAATCAACCTTGTTGATGATGATACCTTAGGTCACTTCTTGATTGTAAAAGGAATGGTTTATTTAATATCTCATCATAGAGGTCAAGTACACTACAATATGTTACACATCTCCCTGGCCGAGTGTCAAGAGCTTCAGAACAACTAAGATATTTCATACTATCTTATCAAAGTGTCCATGCCTTTGATGATTTATTTTATTGCATAAATGATGATTTGCTGGGAAAAAAAGGAAACACGGGTGACATCTTAGAAGTTTCATGGTTTATATCCCAAATCCGAATGAAAGACGAAAATTACATCACTTTTTGAAATAGAACTTTGTCAATGTGTGATATAATTGTCTGATCGTCAAAATAGGCAGCATAGTAGAAACTCTTGGCCACCAGAAGAAATGAATTCTTAACACGGGGTTGATTTTGAATGCCATCTGGGGAATTTTGGAGCACTGTTTGCAAAAGCTCTTGCATTTCTGATTCTATTTGTGGTGTGGTGACTCTGGTTCCACTCATGTTGCAGCTGCCATTCACATTTGCCTCCTAACAAATTTAAAATTTAAGAATTATAAAATTTTAGCAACAGAATCTTGGACGTTGGCATAATATTAGAAACTTCTTAATTGTATTATTCTTGTTACAACTGACCTTACTACTTTGGTAACATCTGAGTTTATGGCAAACTTTGTTAGTGACTTGCAGCAATTTCTGATACTGAAGATTTAGCTGTAGCTCTTGTGACCAACAGCCACTCATTATATGTATGGTTTTCAAAATCAGCTCCGCTTCCCTTGTGGAACTGCTTCCTTCTTTTTGCCAACTAAACAACCAACTTTCCCACTGACCAATTCAGAAGAAATGTTCACATTCTTGCACATTACCATTCTATGCACAATTCATAAGAAAGATACATTTTAGTGTGTCACTAGAAAAGAATACTCACAATTTGATTCAAATAATGAGAAATTTCCTGCCCACGAGTTCGAAAAAACTCCAATCCAAGATACTCAATAGTTATCAGCAAAATCCAAACAAGTTTTTCTGTTTTGTTGTTCTTATCTAGCCACCTGCAGTAGTAAATTCACGTGCAAGGTAAGATTGAATGTGTTGCAACTTGAATCTCTCATGTATATCATATTTACCACAGATTCAATTTTCTCAAGCTAAGTAAGATATCTAATAATCTATTTACTTTTTGGGTTTGGTTTACATAGGGGGTTTAGTTAACATAGGGCACATGATAAACTTAAAACAAATGCATTAGAAATTTAAATTTTTTATATTTACAATACAAACTTTTTTAATTTGTAAACTTAACATGTACCCTTAGAGCATAAGTTAGATAAATCCTTACTTTTTTGGAAAATCTTGTCTGTTAATGCTGTTATTGAATTGTTCTACAAAAGCCCTCCTTGCTTCTTCATCCCCTGTATAGGACTTCAATGTCTCGATCAAAGTCGTGGTTTTAGCCCATGAGAGTCGCTCTAGGGACCTCTCAGGCTCGAACACGCTGGCTGCTGCCACAAAATAACTTTGCAGAACACTTTCTTTGCTCACTCCAAATTCCTCTAATCCTGTTTCCAAGTACCACCTAATAATTTCCATTGCCAAAATTGTAAGTTCAATTTTTTGTTATCTTTGTGAAAAAAAAGTGTTGCAATATTATATAATTGAAGCCCTCACCTTTGGATTTTCTCCAATTCTGCAGAGAGCATATCTTGGCAGTTGTTGTAATCTAATTTAGCAAGCTCCAGATAAATATCATTATTCACGTATGGCATCCTATCAAAAGAGCAATTCATTTAAGAGTGAAAAATAAGAGTTAAATACACATACACTAAAATCAAAGAGTAATAAAATAAAGATAATTTCTCACAAGCTATGTAACCATGTCATGTGTGGCAAAACACATAATATTAATTGATCCATTAATGTCTGGATTAAAGAACTAATTCTACCTGTAAAGTGACTTGCCAATCCAAATATCATTTTCACCGCCATATTGTTCTATGTAAAATCTTGTCTCCAACAGGGGTAAGCTAGCATACCAAGGCACATCCAAAGCATAGCTCACCTATAAAATATTAGAAAAAGTTTAATTAACAAATGCTCTGGCAAAATTAAATAAGAAAAGAAAAGAAGTCTTAACAACAAAAAATTAAAACAAGAAAAAGAATAAAACATGATCATCAGTAGTAATGAAATGATAACCCACCTCACCAGGCAAATCTTTTGTTATGATCCATTTATCCACTATCTCATTAGCCAACCGTTTCTCAGTTAAAAATTTGGACGAAAAAAGTTTGGCATTCTCAAGAATCTTCTCTCCAGGAAACAACACTTGAGAAGCTCTATGAAGATTGTATATCCCAGTTATAGCTTGATTTGATTGTCCAGCAAAGCAGAAGAAGTCGCCACTTTTCTCAAAATGCTTGAATGCATCTATCAAATTTAGTACAATAATTAATAATTTAATCATTTCTAAAACCATTGATATATTATTGTCAAATTTAGCTCTAATTTTACCGGGTGAAACTTGGTGGCCATGTAACCTTAGCAATCTAAATGCCATTGCAGTATCGTCAATATCTTGAACTTCCGAATTTCTTGCCCAACAAATACCCTTCTCGGTCCAATATCTGAAAATTTTGATTAATTTACAATAATATTCCACATATTTTAAATAAGTCAAAATCTAAAACAAACAATCCCACGAATTTACCTTGAAACATATTCCATACATTCTTTAATTTCTGTCTGAAAATATCTTGAAATACCTAAACGTTCTAATCGATCAACAGCCCAAATGTGCTCAAATAAATCCACGGGATAAACGTTTGGAACTGCCAAAATTAGTAATAATTAATTATGATCCAAATAGTGTTATATATATATGGGCATTGTTGTAATTACCTACCTCCCCCGTTAAACCTTTTCACAGTTTTCTCCAAATATTTGAGAGCATTTTCATCATTGGTTTGCATGAAAGCGTAGGCTGTGGATGATGGAGAGAACAAGAATGAACCATCTTGTGACTGCAATTTCAAGAGTCTTTTCCAATCCAAGTTTGCCATTCCCTCCAAACTATGAAGCAGTGTTGTGGGAACCTTATGAAGCACCTCCATTGGTATTCTAATTAAACACACCAACCATATTAATATTATGTCACAAACATTAATTAATATATAATACAATAAAGTATATACGGTAACAATAATATGTACTTCGTGAGTTTTAGGTCTCTCATGGCAAAGATTTGTTTCAAGATAGGAGAATCATGTGGCACTTCAATATTCATACTTCGAGCCAAGTCGAGAAGAGAAGGGAAAGCTACTTCAAACCCGATTGGCATATGTTCAACATTCTCATCCTCAAGCTTGCTTAGATTTTCCTTCACAAACTTCAGCCCTGTGATATAAAAAATAAAATGTCGTTCTTCAATATATATCTATATACGGTGTATTTCATAGTTAGTGGAAAAAAAACTTTATAGAAATTGCTCCCAAACAAATTTCGAATAAGCCATTTTAGTTTTTAATATTTTTTTAAAGTCATTAAAAATTATTTCAGTTGGATAGATTAAACCTTAGGTGGCTTTCAATCAAGTTTTTGAATATACATATTTTTAAAAAAATTTATTATAAGAATTAACTCAAAAAAATATCATTATAAGCTATTAATTTTCTTTAAAATAATAGAAGAACAAATTTATTTGATACGAATAATTAACTTTTAAAAAATACAAATTTATTGAAAAGTAAAGTTTTGAATTTAAAATTTGTTGAAGATTAAGTGAGTGTTTACTCATACAAATATACATAATAATAGATGAATAAAAATATTATTTATATATCAAATATTTTTTATATTTATAAAAAATATTTATACATAAATATATATAGTTTTTTATTAATTTGTTATACCTTTTTATTTTTTTTAGTTTACTTAATTACTTTATCTTAGCTGTGAGTGAAACTCTTTGGAAAATCCTTTTTTTTCTTTTGTCCGCTTATGTCCTTCATCTTGGACAAATTTTTTTTTTGATGAATAAAATAAATTGAATGTCTTTGAAAAAAAAAATTGTGTATTTAAATTATTTTTTATTAATAAAATAAAAAAAACAAATATTTAATTGTTAAAAAAATACAAATGTCAAAATTGTGTTTATTATAAACAGATTGATGAAACCACGAACTCTTAAACAAAACTTTTGATTGAAGATAGTATGGAAAATAAAAATAAATAAATAAATATAGATGACAGATGAGGTGGCATTTATAGATGAATCAATTACCTATGTGAGATTTTTGGGGGTGCAAATTCCATGCTCTCAATGCAATAACACAAGCCAAGGTGTTAAGAATGCGATCATGGGCATTGAAAAGTTGAGCATCACCCCAAGAACCATCAGAAAGCTGATTACTGGCTATCCATTCAAGACAAGATGGGAACTGAGGTCCTCCTCCGCCATTAACATCTCTCACCAGACCAACCCATGCTGTGTCATAAGCTGATATGCTTATTTCTCCATCTTCCATTGACCCTAACATCCTTTTCACCACATTTATCTTCTTTCTTATCTCGTTTGTCACCACCACCTTATACAATATAATTATCACCACTTCATCACAAACCAAATAAAACCCTTCTTATGGATTAAATGTAGTAACTAACATCACGTTTCTCATTGACAATTGCATTAGTAAGAAATTTTCACGTACAAAATCTTTAAAATAAGATTGCATTATCAATTTAAGAATAATAAGAATAATATTCTCTTTCAAATTTTAATATATAAATAAATACAAAATTAATTAAAGCAGTTGAAACCTAACATAGATTTAAGCACCATATAATTTATAGAAAATAAAATTTTCCTTCTTATTAATTAATGCAACATGTGATATAGTTGTAAAGACACAATAATAATGTTAAGAGACAAACATCCCTAGTCTAAAAAAGAAGAAAGTTAGATTAGTGTTGATTTGAGAGAAAATCAAAGAAAAAGTGTCAATCACCTAAACCTCTATTAAAGTTATAGTACTAAAATTGAAAGGGCAAGCATGTAAATCTACCTGATGAAAAACATGTTCCTCAGTTGATTCAACGTCGTCCTTCAAAGTTTGTAGCCATTTGAAGTACGGCCCACCCTCCTGAGACACTTCACCGTTAATATGTCCCCAATAATGTACTCATAATATGTGAAACACATGGATACTTTTTAATAATCATTCGTACATAACTTAACCGATGAATTGAAGAGAAAAAGCAATGTTTAACAACAGCAGTTGTATAGTCCCTAAATATTAATATTATCATAAACTAACAAAAAAAATTTGTCCACCGACCTTGAATCCAAGAGCTGGATGTGATGCTGCAGATATTGGACGAAATCCACCACTTTTCTTTGCATATTTTCCTTCAATAATGATTTGGTGAGAATATGTACGTATTATTAGAAATGATGATGTTCCAACCAAGCTAAGTGATTGATTTGTTAAAAAAAAAAGGTGGGATTGGTGAATACAAAAACACCTATGTACACTAATTTGAGTATTTATATTAGGCTTTATCTATTTAAAATTTTTACCTATATTAAATTTGACATTAAGTATGTTTAACAATTTAATTATTAGTATAAGATAATTTTTTTAGTCCAAAATAAAATTATATAATATATAATAACATATAGACTTACTACTATATGCACATAGAAGCTTTTAAAGCTTTTTAAAAAAATATCTAGAATGAGACATTTCCATATTACACAATCCACGAACCTTATGTTGTAGAAATTTCTAATTTACAAACATTAAATAATCTTATGCACGTTCTTTATGTATAGATAATATATATTAAGATAAATTGAATCAAATATATATATATTAAATAAGAGAACAAAATTCATATATAAACAAACATACCCCAAAACTTAGCAGGAGGACCTTGAAGGAAGAACTTGAATCCAAATCTAGATTTGTGTGAAGGTGCACTAAGATCAGAGTAAAGAACCGTATGATCTAGATTGAAGAGAAATTGAGAAGTCATCATGCACTGGTTGCCGCAGATTCTAGCTGCCTCTGTGTTCTATGGTCTATTGTACTTCTATTGGTCCTGTAAAAAGTGTGACAGAAGATTATGTACCATTTCAAACCATATTTTTAGAGAATTATGTTCATTGATAATTTATTACTGCAAATTGTGTTTTTTGTAAATTACAATTGGATTTAATGAGTACATATTTTCCATGGAACAATTTTCAAATAAATTAACTTTTTTGATGACCCACTACCGTATCAATAAATGTCTTTGATGACCTAAAATGTTTTTTTTTTTCTTTTTTATAAACATTTACCCGCACTTATTTGTAATGAATATTCATATTTTAATTTTGTTGATGTGATATTATATACTAATAATTATATATAATTAATAAATATTATTATTTTTTATTACCATTTGGTCAAATAATAATTTATACTCATAATTATAAGGATTTTTCTCATAAAAATTATATAGTTTGTATTAAAAAATTTGTACACATAAACTAAGATAATTTAGTATTTATACTGTTAAAAAGATTAAAAATCACTGACATGCAAGTGTTTTTCATTACATAATTAAAAGCACAACGAAAAATTCTACACAGATAATTCAAAAATTATAATTATATTCGTAAAAATAGAGCCTAGATGATAATCCAAAAATTCAATTAATATGTGGCTTAAGAAGTATGTTATAATTAATGTTTATAAAAATTTTAAAATATATTTTAATAAATGTGTTAAAAATTTAAATTTAACATATGTTTCCGCACTAACTTTGTTATTAGTAAGATTAATGTATATCCCAAGAATACATGTACTAACTTTGCTTATTTTGTGTGACAACCACAATGCAAGTTGGTTTATTCTAGAGATGAGCATACATACTGATAAAGAATGAACATCGCATAACCATGAATGTCTCTTAAAAATAATTTTGTACACTTAGAATAAATAAACAAATAATTAAAAAATATATAATTTTTTTTATTTTGGTTGTAAATAAAGTATCATTTTTATTTTAAAACGTCATTAATTAATTTTTATCTATTATACTTCCACTATTAAATAGAAAAAAAAAAGTTAAAAAATTAATAGAAAATTAGTATTAAAAATACTTTGGTTTCTCTCTTAATGGCTTATATTTTCAATAAAACTTAATAATGATTCTCTCCTTGACTTTGATAGGTACGAAGTCACTAACCCAAAAACTGGTTAGGTACGTGTAGTCACTCCAAGAGGTTATATACCAAACTAGAGATTTCCATTTAAGTATGATCTCAATATTCATGCAGAAGACTACAAAAAAAAATGTCAGTTATAATTAAGAAGAAATACTTATGCAAAAACACTGTATATATGATTTATAGCCAATATTACGTTTATAACGCTAGTTTTTCATGCATAATGAATTTTATTGATCCAATAATCAAATTCTAACATCTCATTTTATAAATTAATCTAAGAAAGTTATATAATTTAAAATTAATTTGATATATCATCCAATTATAATTTGTAAACATATTATAAATTTAAAAATATAAAAAATACAATTATAATATATATTAATCTGAATTTTATGTAATTTAAAAAGTTTAATTATAACGATAATATGATATGATTCGATGACTGGATGGATTAAATTTATATCCCATAAAAAGTCACTCATCTATAAATGTAATTTAAATTAAATATATCAATATAAATATTTTATTTTAATATTTAATTTGTAGTCTATTAGCTCAAATAGTATCAATTATTTCTTTTTTTTAAGTGGAGTTTACAGATATTCAGAGACTATGTAAACAATGGCGTGGAGAACAGTGATGAATACACAATGGGGTGAGAAGGAGAATGAGAGTACCTAGTGCATGTTTGGGCGCCATTATTTTGTTAAAAAAAGATCTTTTTTCAATGAAAAAAGATCTTTTTTTATTTTTTAACGTGTTTGGCAAATTTCTAGTAGTAAAAGTAAAAGCACTAGTAAAATAAAAAAAAGATCTTTTTTGAGAAGCTGTAATTTACATATTTTTTTAAAAGATCTTTTTTCCTTAAAAAAAAGATGTTTTTCATGTAATAAATGAACAAAAAAGTACTTTTATACTGTTATACCCAAACATAATTGATAGATAAAAAGACCTTTTTACATGAGATATCCAAACATAAAATTACTTTTACTTCTCTATAAGATCTTTTAAAAAAAGATAACTCAAAAAAAGATCTTTTTTTAAAAGCTCACCCAAACAAGCCCCTAGTTAAGTGCTATTAGAACACAAACTGAAAGAAAAAGAGAGAAGCAAAAGTAATGAGACGCATGAAAGTTTTGCTTACACAACTATTGAGGGACGAGGAAGAAATTGATATTCCCAGACAGAACTGACCTTTGAGAATTGAGAAGTTAACTATACTTGCAAGAATAAGGTAATTAAATCCTAATCCTCTTTATATAGATTTTTTTTCTCTCTTCAATCCGTATTCTAATTTTAAAAGCTTTAAAAAATAGGATGTGATATTAAAAATTTAATTATTCTATTGGTTGACTTAATTCTTAATTAAATTTTTATAGTTTAAAGTTTGTAACTGAATTTTTATATTTGATAAAAATCATTTATTACTTTTTTTTAAATATATTTTTTTTAAAAATATTTATTTTAAATACTCTAAAAATAAATATTCTAAAATTGTTATTTATCTTATAAAAAATAATAAATAATAACGATTTAACTATATATTTTTTTAATATAACAACACAATTATAAAATTTTAAATTATAAAAATTTAATTAAATATTTAATAAAATTATAAAAAATAATAAAATAATTAAATTTATCGTAATTTTTTTCTTTAATTTTCTTCTTTTTTTAATATTTAAATAACATATATTTTATTTATTTTATTTAAAATATTCTTCAATAATCATTGTAATTATATATAATAGTAATAAGAATAATATTAATAATAATATAAATATATATTTATTTTTAATGTAATAAATTTTATTTATTCTTAATATTTTATCAATAATCATACAACATATAAGTAATTTTAATTTAAATATTTATCTAACAAGTTAAATATTAAAAGTAAAAAAATTTGTAAAATAATAAAAATATTTTATATTTTTAAATCAACCAAATAATTATTACTAAATTATTTATATAATTAAAATTATTAAAAATATTTTAATCAAATAAAATAAAATATATATTACTTAATTCTAGGAGAATGTATATTATAGAAATAATGGAGAGAGAAATATTATTTAAACATCTTGTTAAAAAAAGTGTTATATTTAATTATTAATATATATTTTAAGAATATATTTAAAAATATATTTTAAATATTATCAAAGATAAAAATTAAAATATTTTATTATTGTATATTAAAATACTATGCTTTTTTTTACTTATTAAATATATGGGTGAAATGTAAATTAACTAAATTTTTAAATTATTAAAATCAGTAGACCTCTGAAAATAGAAGTGCCTCGGATTTTTCAAGGTAGAGTTATTTTATCATAATGGGTTAGGAGAAAAAGGAAGATTATCCTCTTGGAAAATGTTAAATTCAGTCAAGTTGAATGATAAACTTATTAACTACAGGGTAGGTGAGGAAATTTTGCTACAGATCACCCGGGTTGGCTAACCGTTTTTTTACCCAATCTACGAATCATCGATTAAAGTAAAAGATAGTTTTGGCATAAAATATTTAACTTTTTATTTTTATATTAGATTGACAATATTATTTTTAAAGTGAGGAAATTTTGCTACAGATCACCCGGGTTGGCTAACCGTTTTTTTACCCAATCTACGAATCATCGATTAAAGTAAAAGATAGTTTTGGCATAAAATATTTAACTTTTTATTTTTATATTAGATTGACAATATTATTTTTAAAATTTATAAATGGTTAAAGTGTTAATATCAGAGGTAGTACGTTTGATTTAAAATATAAAAATCAAATGTTTCGATTTTTAAAAATATATAAATTGAGAGTACATCAAGAATACAGAATATACTTTAGAATTTAACTTCTATAATTCTAAAAATGAATTACAATATTAACATATTATCATTATGAAAAAATTTAGCCAAATTACTTACGTATTCAAATAAAAAATAATTACATGCTCTTAATTTAATTATATTTTCTCCACTATATTCATTAAACCATTTGACCAATTTAATGGCTTGTAATTCACGTAAATATGAAATCTTACCTGTATTTTAAATACATCAATCACCAATAAATATTCAAAAATTTTTTACATGGATCTTGATTTACTATAAGTATGATACTTTTAAAAATATAAAAAAAAATATAAAAATATAAAATTTAAAGTTTTTAATGATATTAAATATATAATAAATTAATTTCTCTACATAAAAAAGAAAAATCATTTATATTTTAACGAATATATTTAAGAATTTAATTTTGATACAATATAAAAATATTTTACACAGATGCATTCAATCACATAACACTGCATTAATAAAAATATATGTATTTATATTTATGTATAAATACACATATAATTTAGTTTATTTTCAATAAATTTAATATATACACAACATAATTAACAAAAATAATTATCTTTTTAGACACTTTTTAAACTTTGCAGTCTGCTCTCCTTGCAAAACTTAAAACTTAACCAACTTAAAACTTAACCAACACCTTACGGCTGCAGCATGTCAAGCCTGTGATGAGATTCTTCGCTTTGTTATATCCAAAAAATACCGGTCATGAATATTAAAAGGTGAACAGAAGTTAAATGAACAATAGATTTTTCAACTAAAATTGACAAGGGATAAAAATTCTAATTACATTTCTTGCTATAGAATTAAAGTAAAAGAAGAGAGATATATATATCTACACACGACAATTGTTGCATATAATGTGTTATTGTGTTACATAATTAGGGCTCATGGTGAACTTGCAAATAATTGCCTTATAGAAGGCAACAAGAATGCAGTTCCTAATCCCCTACTTCCGATTTCAAAATTGTTAGGCGCAAATCGATTGTAACTTCATTTCATTATCACAATTCACCACAAATATAAAGCAAGTGGTTCCACCTTTTCCAACATGAGATTCTTCCGATTTGTTGAAATAAAATAAGCCATGTGAATTCTAATACTTCAGCTCGGACAGGTGGCTGGGGAATGAACTTAATATTGATGGCACATTCCTCCCACAAACTGGGGAAGATTTCTGGCTGCTCCCGGCAGAGGAATTCTCAGTTTGGTGCTTCTGTGAAGTGTTTATTGATAATGATGGAACAGGTTTGCTTCCTTGGGAATTTGTCTTCATGTTGCCACCACCATTAGGTGGAGTTCCTGCAACTATTGAATTTGTGCCAAAAGGCTGGGTGTTACTCAGAAGTTGTTGCCCTTGTTGGGGTGGCAGGGCTGGCATGTAACTTCCCACGAAAGATATTTGGCTGTGACCTTGTAAAACTCTTTCTTGCTCATAAGAAAAACCATTCAGCGATGGGGTAGCAGATGTTACAATAGATGTGTTCTTTGACTGAGAAGCTTGGTTAGATATTTTGCATTGATTAAGAGTTTGCGAGAAAACTGTGGGACTGTTAACATGTTTTGTAGCAATGGTAGAATTAGTTGATGATGCTTTATATTGAGTAGGCATGGCAGGTAGCTGCTGCAACATACCATGTTGCTGCTGGAGATGAAACAGCTGTAGTGGATGTTGATGAGAATTTGAAGCAATACTAGAAAGTGGCGAACTCGAGGTTGTTGAAGTCGAAGTCATGGAATGGCTGGGCCAGTTTACATTCATAGGAGGTGGCACAAAGTTGAGATTCTTTGATGAATTATCGAAAACAAGGGTCGTTGGCACATTGGTTGATGACTTACCAGAAGTTGAGGCTTTCTTTTCATCATCTTGGTGGGATGACTTACCTCCATACTTCCCTTCAGTAACTGAATAAATGTTTTGCTGCATAGTGTGAGATGCACTTGCAGCTTGATATCCTTGCCATGATGCAATGTCAGGGAGGTTCTGAAATATCATTGGGTTCTGTGCCAGAGAAGAGAAGTTCAGATTTGAAGGAACAGCAGAACCATTGAATGCTGCAAATGATATGGCAAAAGGTTGAGATGGCATACGATCATCTCCACCTTTTGGAGCCTGTGGCAGTTGCTTCTTGTCACTGAAATTTCCACCGTTACCACCAACAATATTATCTGATGTTCCAGATGGCCTGAAAGAAAAGTTCACTGGCTGAACCGGAATGGTGAAGTTCTGCCCAAACACATTCTTTTGGGAGTAAGATGTTCCACCAATAGATGGACTGTTCTCTCCAGCCATCCCAATCTCATCATGCTTGTGAGGATTAGACAGCAAAGCGTGCTGCTTTTGTAACAGCTGTAGTTGCATAGGTGTGGTTAAAACACTATTATCATTGATTTGTGTCCCCTGTGATTGCTTATGAGAAGATGAACCATTTGAATTGCTTGCATTGAGATAACTCGGTTGAATCAATGATTGGGAGTGAGGATGTTGAAGAGGATGGAACATCTGAGAAGTGTACAAAGGCCCATTGAGTATAGGTGTTGGTTGTGCAGGGCTTGCACCCTTGATGGCAGCAGATGCTCCAAGAGGAGTTGAGAAGGGGAATGGATACCCACTATTGGGAACTATTGTCATATAAGGAGTGTCATTGGCTGTCAAATTTGGGGAGCTAAAGCCCGTTGCAGCAGCAACTCCTGCCAATGTAGAGGAGGTACCAAGAGCTCCCACGGGTGAACTATGGGATTTATTAGATAAGGCAGCACTGCTGGTGGAGTTAACTCCTGCGGCCTGAATAGCGGTGGTTGTCTTTGATGCTTGATGCTGGCCAGTAGGAAATAGGAAAGCAGGGCCATGCTACATCCAAAATCAAAGCACGTTAATTTCCAAAATGATATCAACCAAAGCAATCAATTAAATAAGACAACATGGCATCCTATTCTTGAACTTTACAAAAGAATAAGACAAGATCATACCACTAGATTACCAGTTGACCCTGGTTGTGAACCTTGCTGAAGCACAAGCTGCTTCATTTGTGTTGAATCTATTGAGTTGGCAAGAGCAGAATTTCTAACTGAAGCAAGACTATAATCGTTAGTAGCAGCGCATCCCTTCTCTTGTGCAACACTTTGGTTCAAACTTGAGTGTTTTTGAGACTTCTTCCCAACAAGCATACTCCCTGCAGAGCGCATACAATTGATATCATTGTACTTTGTGTTGCACGGAGGAGGACCAGAGGCAACAGCTGATGGCAAAAGGGGGTTCATCTTTGTACGTTGTTGGTGGAAGAAGACGTTGCGAGCAATGTAATGATGGGTTGCACATCTCTTTGCTCGAGGTTCAGAGAGAACAAAACTCATATGCTGCATGAATAAATCCATGAGAATAAGGAAAAGACTCAAACAGGTACAACAAGAACTGATTTAGCTCAAAATTATAGTACCTCCTGCGGGGCCATTGCGGAAACTGTGGTTTTTTCAGTCTTCACTACATTCTGCATGGGTGCCATGTATCTGCTGATCAACAGTTACTGATCTTAGAAAAGTCAACTCACAAAATTCACACCACCAATGACATAGTAAAATTGGATTGGCAGCAGAATGAAAGCAGAATCCAAGGGAATTAAAGGATGTAATACCTGACAGCCAGGAGATTGCCTGGCCCTTCTGATACCGCTGTCGACAAAGACACAGAACTAGATTCACCTGAAGAAGGAAATAAGAAACATTAATTCTGAACAATAATAATAATAATAATAAATAAATAATAAATGTGCCAAGTTACCAGTTTTCTCCACTTTGAGGTTTGTGAATTTAATGGGTTGCTCCATATTTCTAACCTGCTCCTCGATATGTTTGCTTGGCTTCAAATCAAGTTTTAACTCATCCATCGCCACGTCTTTGTCTTCTTCCTTCATTTTCTCTTTCTTAGCGAGTCTTTCTGCATTATCTTTAAGTTTGACACTATCTTCACACATTAACAAATTATCCCTTTCTGGGGATGTCATCATAGGAGGAGGAGCCTGTTCACAAAGCCACCATTCTTCTTTAATATACTTGACAGCAAAAACTAAGGGGGAAATGTATTTGCCATGCAAACAAAGAAGGGATCCTACCATAAGATCAATCTCAAACTTGTCCACTCGTTGGCCTTTGTCCTCGGAAATAGCAGGCACACTAGCAAATTCAACAACCAACCAAATGGGGTCACTAATTAGGAATCCCAAAGAAATCCAATATATATATATATATATAGTTTTTTTCCTTTTTTGTTAATGCTTACTCTCTAATGGAAGCAAAATCCTCATGTTTGTTAACATCCAATTTGGAAGGAGTTTCACTTGTGAAGAACTCTGATCTTCCATCTGGGAAAATGTCATATCCAGCACCTGAATTCAAATCATTTTCCAATTTTACAGCCTCTGATGATCCAATTTCATGACAAGGACCATTGTCAGCATCATCAGAAAGCTTCTCCACTTTTACAAATTGGGCAGCTAGAGCCGAAGAACTGTAATCTTCCACTTTCTTGTTGTCTTATCACAGAAAATGAAAAGGTAGAAAGAAAAATAAAAGGGTCAAAAATCAAATAATTATTATGAAAGAGAGAGAAACTCGAGGAGCTGATCCTATAATTAAACCCACCAGCATCATCAGAAGGAAGAGTCGATGGACTAGTACTCGGTTCCAGCTTCTGCGAAGAAGAATAATAGCTGCTATTGGAGGTCTTCAAATCGAAGAGAAGCTCAGCTATTTCAATATCGATGTCTTCGTCAGTTGACGAACACAATTTCAACTCCTCCGAAAGCCGAGTCTTCGATCCTATCAATTTCTACAACAACAACAACAACACAAACCAGAAAACTCAGTCCCGACAAACAAACAAAAAAAAGATAAAATAAGAGCGAGTTTTTTAAGAGCAAAGAAAGAACACAGAACAATTACCATCTTCTTCAGAGAAACACTGGAAAAGGAAGGTGATGATGCCGCTACAGCACTCCGTGAACTTTGCTCCTCCGATGTTCCAAACGCCGGACTCGCATGCGTCCTTTTTGCACCAGCTGCACAAGCCCGCCAAAAAAAATAAGAGAATGATAAAAACTAGAAAAAGCATTCAAAAAACAGTGGACTCTGATTTCAGATGAAAGCGTGGTTTGACCTGAGCGAGCCTTGCGGGGAACCGTAACACCGATGATTTCGCGACTGATGGAGGGAGGACGAAGAGGAAGAAGAGGCAGCGGGGTTGAGCTGAACGTCCGACGATGGTTTGAATCCGGTGCAGAGGACGAGGCCGTATTTGAGGAAAGCTCCCGCGAAACACCGGCGTCAAAAACGTCACCGTCTTGGTGTTCATTGGCAACACTCTCAGCTTCTTCGTAAGAGCCTCTCCTTCTCTTGGACGGTTCCCTTTCCCGATCCCTTTCCCTCTTTCCCTTCAACCTCACCGTCTCCGTCTCCGTCTCCTGCACCAGCTCCACCTCTCCCTCCTCTGCCACGTTAATCAGATTCAAAATTAATAAAATACAAAAGACGCAGAGAAATGAATAAAAAGAAAATAGAAATAAGAACGTACGAGAAGAGCGACGGAAGGGAATAGTGGAGTGACGGCGTTTAGGGAAGGCATTAGCGGTGAAAGGTAGTGGTCTTCTAGAATCTCTAGTTTTGTTGTTGTCAATGTCCATGGTGATGAGATTGGGTCGTTGTCGTCCCTTGTTGTTGTTGTTGCTCTTGTTATTGTGTTGATGAAGATGAAGATGGTGGTGTTGTGTCATGTGATGTGATGTAAAGAAAGTGAAGCGAGAAATCAGTGGGTGTGGGTGCTGAGCGCAAAGGCTGATGCGGGAGAATTGGACGCGTCACTCACCGGAATCCCTGCACATGCGGCGGCGAAACTCTCGGAATCGTTGACGCCGAAAAGAGTGCTCTGCGAAGTGTCCAACCTCAAATCAAATAAAAACATCCAAACACTCACTCACTCTCTCTCTCTCTCTCCCTCTGTTTCAGCCTTTCTTTCCGCTTTCCGATCACTTTTTTCTCTCTTCTCATCTCCCTTGTCTTCTTCTCGAACCACAACTTCGCTTCCCTATCTTTTCTCCCTCTTTTTTTTTTATTCAAAATTCATAATTATTTTTATAATTATTACATAAAACTCATCTTTCCCTTTTGGTACTTAATTAAAAAGGAATAAATGTTTTGTCTTTCGCTTTCACACTCTATCCGAAGCTACTACTACTGTCCACACTGCGCAGTAGTAGTGCCCGGCTGAGATTTCGTAATAACGATGATCGAGCAATATACACCCTTGGATTAGTTTTGCATCGGACGGTTGATCAATTAAAGAGCCGAGTTGCTTGGCATGGCGCACACGTCCTCCGGCACCTGGCCATTTTTCTCCCTTGCTTCCACGCGTTACAGTGGCGCGTGCTTTTAGTACGGTGAAATGAAGGAGGAAGGAGATGAAATTACAAGGCACGTGTCGATGGATTATTGGTTGGAAGGCGTAAAAGAAATATCTCGTACAACTGCCACGGAAGATATTGAATAAAGTAGTACTAAGAAAAATGAATGGTTAAATAAAATAAAATAAAATAATTAATTACGTTAGTAAAGAAAAAAGGAAGGAAGAAGAAGGAGGATGGCATGAGTGAGAGTAGTGGACCATTGATTCCCTGATGGGCCATTTGAGCAGTTCAAATCTATGTCAGGTCAATTTGAGAATGGTTTGCATGTGAGGACCCACAAATTGAAAACTCAAATGAAACAAGGTGGCACCGCCAACCAACTACCTCGTGTTTCCAAGCCAACTCACATTCATGTAACAAAAAATATCGAGTCAAAAGAATCATCCTTAAAATAATATTGTATGTATGAGTGTATGACCAAAAAAAAATATATTGTATGAATAATAATGAAAAATAGTCAAAATGGTTCCATTAATTAAATTACGTTTTCAAATTTTTTACCTAATTAAATTAGTTTTTAAAATTTTCTAATATTATTTTCTATTTTCAGTCAATATATTACTTGTAATAAATTATCACTTATTAATATAGCCCATATCATTTAATTTAAGGGACAATTTGATTAGGTGAAATTTTTTAAAAGTGTTTTAATTATTTATTCGAACTATAATGTTGTATTTAAATATAAAAAACAAATAAAATATATAATATTATCTTAAAAGTCACAGCAAAGTGTCATGGGTGATAAACTGATAATTGAAGAATGCATGGACAAATTTAACAAAAATATTATTTATATATTAAAATTAATTATTAAAAAATAATTATTATGCTATATATAATATATATATTATTTAATTTTTTAAATATATATTTTATATTTTAATATATATTTTATAATAATAATTAATTTTAATAGTTAATTTTAATATATACGCAGAATGATTGGATTTTTATATACATATATCCTTATCATAAGACAGACAACTATATATAATGGATCGATCCAATAAGTTCACATACATTGTTTCCCTATACTATAGTATAAACGAATTAATAAGACAATAATTAATAATGCTCAATGCTAGGGCAGTAGTGTCACTTTGTTGGGACACATGAAGGTCTGAAACCATAACCATGAGCCATATGCCATGTCCGTGCCTCTCTCTGTTTGTAGGTGGTGTTTGTTTTGAGAAATGGACGAACTTGCATTCTATAATTTAAGTGATTTCAGTTTTGCCATGTATGCAAGGCTTTCGTTCTCATTCATGCATGCATGATTTGCCACTTTCAGCAGCTGGACGACACTATAATGAATTATATAATTCATACAATAATTATAGGAGTGGATAACGTAAAGAAATCGATCACACAAAAACAATGCATATTATTTTTTTTATAAATTAAAGCATTGAATACGTAGCAAATTCCATCATCCCGTCATCATCATCACCATGTATATCTCTTTTGAATTCGAGATAACGAAATTATAACCGTTGATTGCCAACCTATAAAATTAGCACGCAGAAAGAATTCGTGGATATTTTTTTTTGGGTAATCTAATGGGGTCTAAGCCCAACTAATTTGACTTGGGTCTGGAGACCCTCCAATCCTGCTCCATGAGAATCTCAAAATTAATCCCATAAAAATATTCTCACTTTGATTGGCTGCTCTGTGGGTTGTATTTTTATATACCAATATATATGTGGTTAGCACTTAACAGGGCCGCAGGTCTAGCCTGAAGTGGAATTTTGTTTGTAATAAACAGCGCCTAAGCCCAAGGAAAGAACTACATACTAATTATGCGAAGAAAAACTGCTTTTTTTTTTTGGAGGGGGTTCGGGCCAGAAACCACCTGAACCAAGACCCAACCCGACACCAATACAACAATTCCTATCACTCATAGTTATCGAACCGGTAATTGATCTGGTCATACGACTAAGTCACCGGGTCACTGATTCACCCAGTTAACCCGGTCATAATTAAATAAAAATATAAAATTATAAAAATAAATTAGAGTTAAAAGTTAAAATTTAAAATGTATGTCTTCACAAGTATATTAATAACGCTACGTCAGTAAAAATAATTATCTTATATATTTAATCGTATGAATGATTATTTAAAATAATAGATATAATAGGACAACTATGTAAAATATTTTATAATGTCAATGTATTAAAATTAAATTATAAAAATAAATAAATATAATATTATTGTTGAATAATAAAAATAATATTTTATATTATTTAAATTTTATTATTTTAATATGATATAATTATTAGTTTTTTTAAGATGATAAATGTTGGTAAACAAGAGGTATTGGTTTATTATATATATAATTATTAGCATATTTACTTGCCAAAGAACCACTAGCCTAGTGAATGACTTAGGTGCAGTACATTGAAAGGATCCAAGATCGAATCCACTGGAGTGTGCTTTTTGAAATATATCTTCTACTGTGAACCCGCGAACTGATGGTGCACGTGGAGGTGCGCGGGTTACATTGACCCGACCGGGCTAACTTGACCGGTTCAATGCGGATAGACAGGTTTTTTACGGGTTAATTGTAGAAACGGTTAGACATTTAACCCGGACCGGTTAAGGGTCTGGTTCACTGGTTTTTCGATCGAACTGTCCGGTCCGGTCCGGGTTTGATAACTATGCTATCACTACCCAATATGACTATCCCAAAGTGTGTTCCCTCCCATGTCACTACCAATTTGAATTAAAACCCATTTAACACTATTGCACAAGGACAAATGAAGAGTTAATGGGAATTTGAGTTATGGAGATATCTTGGAAGAAGTTCTTCATAGTAGCCAAATTCGGACTATGAAAGAAACCGCTGCTACGCCAGACTGAGTGACGTTGCGGGTTGAAGCCAGAACCTTCCTTTCTTGGCGACGACAGATAGGACGAAGAGGAATATGCCGCCAGCGAAGGTTGCGATTTTGGCTATCGATACAACCACAATCGCTATTTGTGGAGATGGAGAGGTATGCCCAATTTTTCCTTTCTGACAATTTGTGCAATCTGGCTGGGTGGGCATGTTGGCCAATTGTTGACTAGTTGGTTCTTTGACTTTAGGATGGCGAGATTGTGAGCTAGCTCATTCCCCTCTCGAGGAATTCAGGTAAATCCACAGTTCGGGAGTCTCTTCTGAATTGTTCTTATGTCTTGAATAATTGGATCCACTTTCCACAAGTTTTTTCCTAATTTGAGAATTTGAACTAAATGGCAGCAGTCTGATTCAATTATTACATTTTCAATGTTGAGATTTTCTGCTAGAATGATTGCTTCTCTAATTGCAATTGCTTCTGCAGTAAGACTAGAGTTTGTATGGATCTCAGCTATAGTCCCCCTAAGTGATCCATTACAATCCCTTATGACAGTTGCTATTGCTCCAGAATTTGATTTGTTGAGAAAGGTTGCATCCGTGTTTAATTTGAGCCAGTTGGAAGGAGGTGCTCTCCATTTGACAGGTACTAAACTTTTCCTGATTTATTCTTTGAGTTCACTGTTGCTCTCTTCTGCTGACTTGAGATAGTCTAGTTCAAGAACTCTAGCATAGTTGATGGTTGACTCTGGATTTGGTTCTGAGTTTTGATAGATTTTCTCGTTCCTCACTTTTCGAATTGCCCACAATATGATGCCGATTTTACTCCAATTCTGGATTGCTTCTGATTTGTTTCCTTGATTGCATTTTCTGAGCATCTCTTATAACCATAATCCTATTGACTTGACGTTCTCTTTATTTTGTGTGCACTGTATTTGTGAGCCAAACCACACATCTCTCGTCCATTCGTATAGTAATAATGCATGCTCAATTGTCTCTTCCTCCTGCAAACAAATAGAACATAAATTACAATTAGTTATCTTCTTTTTTATTAAATTGGCTTTAATTGGCAAAATATTATGAGTAGCTCTTCACATAAACATGATTTTTTGGGGAGTTTTCATGTTCCATATTCCTATCCAAATATCTTCTAGTGAGGAACTTGTTGATGGGTTGTCCGTTGCGCCTTTTCCCTCTTCTTCTTTCTTTGCAATGTGATACCCGGTCTTGACTGTGTAGTTTTCATCCTGTCTATACGGCCAAATCAGTTTGTCCTACTCCACTATTTTGCTGATTAGTGTTCGGATGATCTTTTCAGCAATGACTGGAGGAAAAACTTTCCTATCTTAGGTTTGTCCCACTCTCTTGATGGTAGGATCAGCTCTTCCACTCTTTTGTCTTCATTACTATCCTTATTTAGTGGGTAATTGATGCCATGTATCCAGTTGTCCTCCCAAACTCTGATGTTCCTTCCTTGACCTATGATATATTTTGTTTTGTTCTTCAAAAGCTCCCTCCCTTGGAATATATTACCCCAAATCCAAGATCCACCTCGATTTTTTTGGCATCTCAAAAGTCGCAATCTGAAAAATATAGAGCTTTAAGTATCTGTACCCATATAGCATTAGGATGTCAAATGATCCTCCAAGCTTGCTTTGATAGATGGGCAGTGTTTTGCTAGTGAAACTCATTAAATCCTAGTCCTCCTTCTATTTTGCTTGTGCAAAGCTTTGTCCAGGCCTTCCAATTGATACCCCGTTCTTTTCCTTGAATCTTCCACCAAAATTTGACCACTTTTGCGCTTAACTTGTTGCAAAAGGACTTAGGAAATTTTAAGATACTCATGGCATAAGCTGGAATTGCTTGAATGACTGATTTGATGAGGACCACTTTTCCTGCTTGATTTAACAGACTTTCCTTCCACCTTTCTATCTTGTCATCTACTATTTCCATTATCCAGTCTAGTGATCTGCTCTTTGATCTATCCCATTACATTGGTAAGCCTAAGTATTTTTTCGGGTTGTCCCAAGCCGGAATGTTAAGGATTTTCTCTATGTTGACTCTAACTTGAATTGGAATGTGGTTACCATAAATTATCCCGGATTTATCTAGATTGATAACTTGGCCAGATGCTGAGGTGTACTGATTTAGAATTTGAACAAGTTGGTATATTTCTTCTTCCTTTGCTCTTGAAAAAATAATACAGTCATCAGCATATAACAAGTGGATAATCACTGGTGCTAAAGGATCTAACTTAACCCCAGTAATAAGATTTTTATTTAGTGCATTATCCATTAGAAAAGAAAACACTTCCGATGCAATAATAAAGAGGTAGGGTGATCTCCCTGTCTTAACCCTCTCTGAGGCGTAATCTCTTTGGTAAGAGTTCTATTTATCTTGAACTTATATGTCACACTCCTGATGCATTCCATGATAAGTTTTACCCACTTCTCATGGAATCCAAAAGCCTTGAGCACTTCCTCCATGAAATTTCATTCCATCTTATCATAAGCTTTATTCATGTCCAACTTAATAGCTAGGTCTTGTGATGCTTGATTTCCTTTGCTGGTAATCTTGTAGAAAGCCTCTTGAACAATGACAATATTATCTTGGATCAATCTTCCACTTATGAACGTACTCCGGATAGGAGATACAATCTTTTCCAAGATGCCTCGAAGCCTAGCCACCATCACCTTTGATATAATTTTATATACATAATTGCAGCAGCTTATGGGCCTTAGGTGATTGAGGGTTTCTGCCTGCCTGATTTTTGGAATAAGAACCACTTGAGTCCCATTAATCTCTTTGGGAATGTGGCCTTCTTCAAAAAAAATTTTAGCAACCGCACATATGTCTTCTTTAATGGTACCCCAGTACTTTTGATAAAATTGACCACTCAGACTGTCGAGCCCAGGAGCTCTAGTACCATCTATGCCAGCCTATTTAATTTCCTCTTCAGTGACTTCTTCTAAGAGATCATTATTCATCACTTCGATCACTTTACAAGGGATAGCTTTGATGCACTCATATATGTTTATGGTTCCCTTTGAACTATATAACCCCGAATAGTACTCTTCAATCAATTTCAAGATTTCTTCCTGGTTCTGAATCCAATTGCCTTCGTTATTTTTCAATTTGTCAATGCGCTTTCTATCCCTCCTCTGTATAGTTGATGCATGAAAAAAGCTCGTATTGCGATCACCCCATTTAAGCCATTTGATTCTTGCCCTTTGCGCCCAATATTTTTCTTCCTGACTCCATAGCACTTTGATTTTTTGCTTTGCCTTGTTGATTTGGTTTGTTGAGTAATAGTGTAGGGAGAATTTTGGAGTTGCTGAATCTTGAGTTGCCATCTCGCTATCTCCTTGTCCACTCTTCTGAAACTTGATCTGTTCCAGTCTTTCAGCTTCTTAATGCAATTTTTTGTTTTGCTTATCAATCTGTTCCAGCTGCCTTCATTGTTGTCCTTCTTGAACCATCCTTCCTTGATCACCCGCTTGCATTCTTCTTTGTCATCCTAATAGGCTTCATCTCTGAATAACCTTGGGACTTTTTGACTTGGTTTAAGATTAAGGAGAATGGGGCAATGGTCTGATGAAATAGCTGGTAGGGTAGTGAGCGTGGCATAAATGAACATTTACCTCCATTTCCAATTGACCATGGCTCTATCAATTTTTTCTCTGGTCACAAAGCCTTCTCTTGGATTGCTAAACCATGTGAATTTACTTCTTTTCAGCTCCATGTCCATGAGATTCTTCTTGTTCACTAATTCTTTGAACACTTCTATTTTGATAGGTGGTTTTGGTTGTTTGCCAATCTTTTCATCTTGGTTGAGTATGTCGTTAAAGTCCCCAATGAAACAACTTGGTGCCTCTACCAGGTCCTTTGACTCGGCTAACACTTGCCATGTTCTTCTTCTTTGCTTGAATATGGGGTTTCCATAGGTAAAGCAGCATTTCCAATCTGAATTATTGTTACTCTTAACATCAGCAATGATAAAATTTAGGCACCATGAATAAACTGAAACATTAACTTCTTCATTTCATAAAAGACATTGACCACCGAACAGGCCCCGAGGTTCTACACAAAAAATATTTCTAAATTGGATCTTTCTTGCAATTTTTCTAATCTTATCCTCCTTAGCCCTAGTTTCCATTAGATATACTATGGTCGGCTTGTGCTTTAAGCACAAATTTTTTAATTCGGAAGTTGTCATGGCCGCCGCCACTCCGCGACAGTTCCAGCTTAGGACGATCATGGCTGGGGATGGGGCATGGTTAGGCCCACCTCCTCAGCCATGGTTGTATTGCATCGCTGTTGTTGGTTTACATTCTTGCTCCTTTTACTGTTCCTTGATTCTTGATCCTCCTCCCAGTTTGATTCAGTCAATCTCATAGCTTCTGTTCCTTCTCTTTTCCTTTTGACTTTCAGATTGTGTGTGCATTCCTATGCTTATGACCTCCTCCCAAATCTTCATGTTGCTATTACATTGGTTACTTGCCTTTGATTCCTCATCCTCCTCATCTAATGCCATTTTCACATAGTAGTAGATTTCTCCTTTTTTATTTCTGAAAAGTTGTCTCTCCTTGTGCCTGCTGACATTCATCCACTTCTCTGCTTTCTCTCTTGTAGTCAACTTTACCATTTGCTCTGTTTTCACGGGCCTGGTTGATATTGCTTGAGGTCTAGAGTCTGAGGTAGATGGCCTTGAGGATCCTTTTGTTGATAGTGGCCTTCTTGGTGGTTTACTGAAGAGGCTTGAAGTCAATTTGGATGGCTATTGAGTAGGCCCAAATTATTAAAATCTTGAAAGCTGTTTATTTCTTTTTGGACTTGCTCTACTATCTTCATAGCTTCATTTGTGTGAGAGCCTTTGGGATTGGCCCAATTTGATAGCCCAACTATATGTTTTGCCCTTTATATCCTTTTTTCTTCTCCTAGTACCATTTTCTCCTTTTGCTTGCTTTCATTAGTATTTTCCATGCCCTTTTCTTTTACTGCCCTCAGGTTTTCCAATGCTATTTCTAGGAGATTGAGAAGGCACTCTTCTCGATCTTCCGGGTGCTTTTTTTGTGGCAGTGGCTTAGCTTCTCTACCTTCTTTCTTTTCGCCGCCACTCTCCATCACATCTTAACCTCTTGCTTTTCCCGATGACACCTTTATCTCCAAAACCTCTAGTATCCGCTGGTCCTTAGCTATGTTATCAGAGCTTTGACTACCCTCATCCTCCCTCGCGTGATGTTCACGCGCTTCTTCATGTTTCATGAACCGTTGCTCCCATTTCTCTTCCTCCTTTCCTGCATTCAGAGGTTTGACTCTCTTTGTTGCTAGATCCTTGGTGAACCTTGGTTTTGTTGGATCCCAGCATGCCATGGCTACTGGCTTGTTGCAATTTTTCTTCTCGTGCCTAATAACACCACAATTAAGGCAGAAGCAATCATGGAGCCTTTCGTATTTGAAACTAATCCAAGTTTTGGCTTTATTGTTTCGATTAAGCCAAAAACTTATTTGAAGAGGTTGTGATATGTTGATGGCAACTCGAAAGCGCAAAAAATTTCTCTCTAGTATTCTATCGTTTATTGGGTTTTTCACCTCTCCCATTATTCCGATGAGATTTCCAATAATTTTTGTTGTTTTAGCATTTAGGTTCTCGATCGGAAGTCCATGTACTTGAATCCAAAATTCCATAAAGTCATGGCTAACATCCAATATTGCCTCTCCCTGTAGCCATCTTTGGAGGTTTAACAGATTCTTCATCTATTAAAGAGAAAGGGAGCACAATTTTAAAAACTGGTGGCAGACTAACTGATACTAAAAAAGTTGGTCACCAAGTCGCTTATCAAAACACTTAATCAGAACTTTGAAATAAAAAAACACCAAGACAGTTTTGAACATAATGCACGTAGTAATCACATCATGACTCATCCCCATCTGAAAGATAAAATAAGTAAATAAACATCATCGGCCACCCAGAAAGAAAATCTAGACAACATAAGCATTAAGGCCAAAAGGATGAACACAGTTTCATGTGAATAAAAAATACCCCATTACTCTCCATACAAAATAAAAAAAATTGTTAGTATCCAACTCCAGTTAGACAAAATAACAATGCCAAATTCATTAAACATTACCTACCTACCTTTCACTTATATTTTATTAGTGTTCAAATAAAATAAAATAAAATACATCATTAGTGAGCTGCCCAATTTCCTTCCCTTTTCTTCTTCAACTCTGAACAAAGTCCCCAAATCTTGACATCCCACCTTAAGACACTATCAATAAGAAAAGCCTTAAGACAAACTTCAAGTAACTATCTTCTACTTACAATCACTATCATTGCTATATCTAAATGTTCAATTACAACATGAATGTCAACAACTCAAGCAATTTGAGATAATAAGGTAAATTTTGGTTATAGTTTTAGCAAAACACATCACAGGCAAGCAAAAATATTTATAGTCTTATATTTGTAAATATATATTCACCAGAAAAATTGAGAATGACATTCTTAGTTGCTGGACACAGCTAAAGACGGAGAATTTTTTTGCACTCCAAGATAATCAAGCTTTCTTCCATTGCACACGTATGCAATAAGGAAAAACATAATATCTTAAATTTAACATATTCTAAATTTGCACTCAAATAATTATAATATAAAAAAATTGAACAACTTGTCATATTCTTAAAATAAACCCTTGTCAAACATCTAGCTATAACACTTGTCATGTAAAGAACTATCTAATATTCTTCTATTATATATTAATAGAAGATAAATTATATATTAATAGATAGATAATGTAAGCTGTAATTTGATGAGTTCAGTCTTAATGATAATTGCCAATTTTTCTTTCAACACTTTCCTCTATTCTCTTCTTATATCTAACCATTTCTTCTCTTATTTTAGAGCTTTAGGTTCTGATAGCTCACAAATACACTGGACACCTAACGGTGTATTGTTACTACTATAAACAATGGACAAAAATAATTATAAACATGCAGTCATTTCTAAATCACTCCCTCTTTTAAGAAATTTAGATAAAAAAAATTCTAGTGAAATGTAGAATAGCAGTATTGAAGTTCTTTCCTATTATATATTATTAAAAGGAGATCAAAAGAAATTAAAAGAAAAAATTTTTATGAAATAAAAATTCTAAAAGTAAAGAGCTAGATCACTAACTTTGTACCATAAGACCACTTTCACTCTAACTTGCAGGATCAAATACCACCATAAGCCATGCCTTTCATATCATTAACCATTTTAATACGTCTTTCTTCTAATTATTATAGCTACAAAAATATAATCACCAAAGGATGAATCTAATGCTTGCTTTGAATTAGTTCTTTTTAGAAGGCTGTGTAAATATAACATTAAATAGAAATAGTTGAAAAATAACAAAATACAAATTATCAACGCATTAAAAATCATGTTTAAATTTTAAGAAACTAATTAAGAAAGAGAGGCCAATGCAACAACTTATATAAATAGATAAATGAAAAAAATCAAGTAATTCCAAAAAGAAAAATTAAAGCCAGCAAATATTTACTCTTGTTTTTTATCTTTTATATTGAGTACTATTTATTACAAATGCCAAGTAATAATAAATCAATTAAAGTTTTTTCTCCAAAGTTGCAAATTGTCTAGGCATCTATTAGAATTAGGGTTGTTATTCTTACTCATGCCTACTTCCCACTTTCTCAATTATTGTTGATATCTTTTCCATTGAGGTGGCTAAACAGAATTAAAGTTTAGATATAAATTTTCAACGAAAATATAACCAAACACACACATCAAACCTATCATATGCCCAGAAGAAATCAAATAATCATGAGAAAACAAAATATAAATTACACACCACGACCCAATTTTAAGCCAATTAATTTTAAAAATAAACAAAAAATCTTTCAAAAAAACAGGATCACTTATACATTGGCAATATTACATCATGCAGTCATATTTCAAGGTCAATTAAAAAAATACCAAAGTTAGAAATATTGGCTGAATATAAAGACAGACCCACACTTCAGGTAAATGTATTATAATTTTTAAGATATATGAAAACACAGCTTTTTTGTAAAATTTAAAGGTCAAAGAAATACTTCCTCAGTTTCATTGATTTCAGAGAAACACAATGATTTTGTGTGGCTATTCTAACTTTTAAAAGTAAATTACTTCTGTAATACTGCCCAAGATAGGATATCAAAGCTCTCCGATTTCGTCACCAGTATCGTCAACTTGCTGCTAAGATTCCAGTCCCAAAATGATTGTTTTTTCCTCCGCCACTTCCGATGCTTTGAGTGACTTCAAACCACCAAAAGCTTGTCTCTGTGCACTCTTTTGTTGCATCATTCCATAGGTGTCATTAGCGAGGATAGCAAGCTAGCTCCACCATTGTCGATGTCAACATCTTGTAATCTCTCTTCTTCAAGTGCGGCATACCATTCTGAAGATATTAACATGAAAATCCATATTCAGCTTCAATCAGCATTTTCAACCAATCAAACAACAAAATAAAGTATGTTCGAGCGAGAGAACAAACCATTCTTCATTCGCAGCACCCATCGGCGAAAAAACAACTGCGACACCGTCCTGCGGAGGACGCAGCTCTACGGATCGAACAGCAACGATGGACTCCATCATGGCCATGGCCTCATTCCTCTTCTTTTCTCTGTCGATTTAGCTTTCTTCTCTGTGACCGTCACTATCGTCCTCGCCACCATCTTCTCCTTCTTCCGTCAACCTTTCTTTCTTCACCGTCGTTTTCTTCTTCTCTACAACATCGCCGGAGGAAGTCTTTGCCTTGCCGGTGCCAACTACTCCCTCTACCAAGACTCGCTGCTCTGTCTCTCATCTTCTCTTCGCGTTTAACAATTTTTTTGGTCTTCTCTTCACGTTTAACATATATATATATAAGGATAAAAATAAGCTAAAAAATGATTTTGAATTTGAAGTTGAATCAAACTCTCGCTTAATTACTTTATTCACAGATCTGCTTTTGTAGCTTTACCACTTGTCATGTAATTAAAATCAACACTTGTCTACTATAAAATGCATCACTTGTTGATCAATTAGCCTATACATTTGTCAAACATTGAACCTACTACTACTCTCTTATTATATATTAATAATAGATAATAGATAATGGAATATTAATAGATATTCACTCGAGGGTGACAGTGTTATATTTGTTTGAGAAAAGGATAAATAGGTCCCTAACCTTTTGCCCCGCGGACATTTTCGTCCCTGACTATTTGAAAATACTTTTAAATCCCTGACCTTCACAAAACTTGAACGGATGAGTCCCTCCATCCAAATGCCTCCGTCAGACCCAACGAAAAAGTCTGACGTGGCTCCCGTTCTGATGCCTTGGCATGACGGATTGGCACGTGGACTGATGACTGGAAGGGTACTTTCGTAAATTAGACAAATAAGTCCCTAAACCTAAAAACTACGTCGTTTTGCGTTTCTTTGTGGAGACTAGTGGTGAGGAGCCCTACTTTAAATTGATGCAGTAGAATGGTGGTGTTGAGCTGATTTCTGGTTTGGATTCGGGTGACCCGATTGGTTCTGGAATGGATCTGGGTGTGATGATGAACGAGGGCTCATTTGGGAATGGGGGAGGCAATACGGTGCCGTTTAGCTTGGCGGAGATCTGGCCGTTCCCGCAGGCCGTCAACGCTGCTGGAGGCGACGCCTTGGGGCTCAGGAGGCCGCAGTTTGGCTTGGGACAGTTTGGGGATTTCATTGCCGGTCCCAACTAGGAACCTGGACCGGTTGCTTCAGAACAGAATCAGAGGAGGAAGAGGCATGAATCAGAGGAGGAATCCCCTAAGGGTGTTTCCACCAGCAATGTTGCACCTAATGCCGTGGTAATTTTCATTATTGCCTCTATTTATCCAATTACTACAATTAATTTACTGTGTCTCGAATTAATAAGAGAGAATTAAATGGAAAAATCATGTTCAATGCTAGTATTTTTTTTCTCTATTTCAGTTAAAATAATGAAAATGGATCTGCATCTAATGATAATTATAGTTCATGTTATACTTTCTGATTGCATCTAGTTACAATTTGTTTATGTAGTTTGAATTAAGTGTAGTGAAAGTATTGTGAATTGAATTCATGTGTGAGTGTCTGTGTGGCTTGGGCAGAATGATGGGGATGGAAAACGGCTTAAAGGAGGAGGAGGAATGTCTGGGAGCAGGAATGAAAGCCGTGACGCGAAGGTTTAGGGATTAGAGTTCCTCACCACTAGCCTCCACAAAGAAACGCAATCAATTTAAGGATTAGGGCCAAACGCAAAACGATGTAGTTTTTAGGTTCAGAGACTTATTTGTCCAATTTTCGAAAGTACCCTTCCAGTCATCAGTCCACGTGTCAACCCGTCACGCCAGGTCATCAGAACGGGAGCCATGTCAGACTTTTTTGTTAAGTCTGATGGAGGCATTTGGACGGAGGGACTCATCCGTCCAAATTTTGTGAAGGTCAGGGATTTAGAAATATTTTCAAATGGTTAAGGACGAAAATGTCCGCGGGACAAAAGGTCAGGGACCTATTTGTCCTTTTTTCTATTTGTTTTTGGTATTGGGCTAACAGTATTTTCTTTTTTGGTTTTTGGTCAGGTTACAGTGTTAAGAACCCATAGGCTCCGTTTGGTAACGAAGATACAGAGTAATGAACAGAGACATAAAGACATAACAATACATAGACATAGATATACACAAATTTTTTTTATTGTGTTTAGTAACAATATACACAACAATACACTAATTTACATTCATATCAACATACTAAATTTACCCTCAGCAGTAACACCATTATCATCACCACTATCAACATCTACAATCACCACCATCATCTATAACCATCATTAATACCAATATCAGATTCATCATCATCATTTACATATAATTAACAAAAAAATTGTGATAAATTTCTTAGCAATAATCATTTATTTATCTCAAAAAAATGAGAGCGAAAGGCAAGACAGTAATTACAGTGACAATAAACCAAAATTTAAAAAAATAAAGAGATTGAGAGATTGTGTTGACGACAATAGAAGGGCAGAAGAGAAGAAGACAGTAGCGACTGCATGTAACTGGAAGGCGAATAGGCACGGCACTGCGAGTGTTCCTATGTTGGGAGGGGTGGGCGCTGCGAGATGCTGGGTCACGAGAGGTGGATGACGATGACGATGTGAGTTGCTGGGTCGCGAGAGGTGGACGATGACAGCGCTGTGACGACGCCGCGACTTGCTATGTCGTTACGGCTAGATGGTGACGCCACTGCGATTTTGCTGTTATGTGAGAACTGCATGGCGACGGCACTGCGACTATTGCAGTGGTAGGCAACAAATTTGGATGAATGGCAAGGAGTGGAGGCAGTGGCGGTGGTAGAGGGAGGAGTGATGGAGGGAAGAAGGTAGTGACAGAAGAAGATGAAGGAGGGAGGAGGAATGAAGGGGGGACACAACAATAGAAGAAGGAGGAGGATGGAGGAAGAAGAAGGGAAGAGGAAGAAAGTACCTGGATGTTGGAAGGTTTCTGACTTTTTGGAGTTAGAAACTCAGAATGAAGAAGATAATGGGAAAAAAGTGGGTTAGGGTCAAGGTAAATAATTGGTATTTCAAAAAAAGAAAGGGATAGAAATGTAAAATTGTGTGTCTAATCAATTGTGTCTCAATGTCTCTACTCAAGTGAGAGACACTGAAAACATGTATTTCTTGTACACTTGCGTGTCACTGTGTCCATTAAAAATTTGTGTCTTAGCAAACAAACAATGAACATGTACCACCGTGTCTATGTCTTTGGTGTACATGGACACCAACCAAACCCTACCATAGTTCACGTGTTCCTTTTTTTCTTTTCAGCTTTAGTTGGATATATTTTTATATGGGCTTCAAAAATTATTTTCGTATGCTCACCAAACCCGTTGCACATGACATGGCCTTTTGACGAAGTATATACAACAACTATCTTTTGGGCCTTACATGGCCTTTGCGGTTGTGAATACTCAAACTAAAAAAACTAAAAAGACGTGGCCGAAAACAAGTAAAAAGTAAAAGAAAAAATAGGGAAAAAAAAGAGAGAGAAAACAACTAGTACAGAATTAATAAAACAATATAAAGGACCTCTGTTGTTTACCGACAAGAGAGACTGATGAATGTATGGAAGTTAACTTTATATGTAAAATCCTCCCTGTTTTGTTTGTCATTTCTAAACACCATAGTGCAACTGGGAAAAGAATATTGGTTGGGTTCGTTTTGTAGACAAAATTCAATTGCTAAATGTAAAATTATAGCTGGCTACATTTTGCTTAACAATCCTTGTCTATAACAAATGAGACAATCATTTATTTCTTTATTTAATTCCACAAAGAAAAAACTAACAATATTTTTATTTTGGGATTTTAGGATGCTGATAAAAGAGTAAAAAAGAATTTTAAGATTTTTAATTTATTTACTGTAAATTTAAATTTTGTCAACCTTTGTGTGTGTGTGTTAAATTTAAATCCTTAAATATTGCACTAAGCATTGATTAGATTTAGAGCCTTAGAGAAACCCTATGTTATATTATATTATATCAAGCGCCATTAATCTATAATGTGTTGTATCCTTCCATGTTAATTCCCTGACTTTCTTTCCTACTTCCTAGAAACGTGAATGGAGAATGGAGATTTCCAGTTATCTTCCTCATTTAGATCACAGAGCAGTTACCTAAGCTGGCGTAAAATTTAAATTAGAAGAGGGAATAGCAAAGCACAGCGAATTAATTAAAAAAATACTGCAAATAATAATAATAATAACGGTTCCCTAGACTTTTTCTAATAATAATGAAAAACACAAGAGAACGACACGAGCATAAGGAGACAATGGTGCAAGTGCTAGTGTCCGATAGTGATAGTGATGGTGATAGTAGTACTGCTAGTGGTACTACCACAGTCCACAGTGAGCGAGAGCCGAGCCGGCTTACAAGCCGAAGTTGCCGCTCCCAAACACCCCATATCAATAACACGCGCTCTTCCACGTGCACACTCTAAAACTTTCATTTTATTATTTTTTTTTCCCTTAAAAAATATATGAAAGAGTAATGGTATTATGGTAGAGAAATCTAAGGGAAGCTCAAGAAGAAAGGACAAAAGGATCGTGTATATAACTACCCCCATTTCCAAACGCACCTTTCAGTTCACTCTGGCTTTTAACTCCTCCCCACAACAGGGATTCACAGAACGTGCATTCTTCACCCATTAATGACTCTTCACTAACACACTTTCCGCTTTGCTTAGCTTTTTCTAGTTCCGATCTTTTCTTCTTCTTCCTTCTTTTCAGTTTTTCTCACACTCATACACTCACTCACACAAGTTTTCACTGATCAGTGAGAGACTGAGAGTCAATGGAGCTAAGCAAAGTAACGCTAGAGATCTTCTCCAAACTAGAGCAGCAATGGCTCTCTCACTACGAAGCCAACGGAAAAACCCGCATTCTCAGCATCGATGGCGGAGGCAATACCGCCACTGTCGCTGGCGCTGCTCTTATCCATCTCGAGGACCAGATCCGCGCTCACACCTCCGATCCTCACGCTCAAATCGTCGATTTCTTTGACATCATTGCCGGTACCGGCATTGGTGCCATCCTTGCTGCTATGATCACTGCCGACGACGGCTTTGGTAGGCCCCTCTACACAGCTAGAGACGCCGTCGGTCTCCTTGCCGACAGAAATCACGAGCTATACAAACTCAAACACGACGGAATCTTCCGCCGGCGCAAGAGATTCTCTTCCAAGAACATGGACAATGTGCTTAAGCAAATTTTCAGTAGAAAAGAGGAAGAAAAGTTGCTTACCTTGAAGGACACGTGCAAGCCGTTGCTCATCCCTTGCTTTGACCTCAAGAGTTCGGCGCCGTTCGTGTTCTCCCGCGCCGACGCGTCTGAGTCGCCGAGTTTCGACTTCGAACTCTGGAAAGTGTGCCGCGCCACCTCTGCGACTCCGAACCTCTTCAAGCCATTCCACTTCGCCTCGGTAGACGGTAAGACCTCCTGCTCCGCCATCGACGGCGGAATCGTCATGAACAACCCTGCGGCATTAGCCGTCACGCACGTCCTCCACAACAAGCGCGACTTCTCGTCGGTGAACAGCGTTGAGGACCTACTCGTACTGTCAATCGGAAACGGAGCTCAAGCGAAGAAGGTTCGAGACGTCGGCGAGTGCTCGACGTCGTCGGTGGTCGACATTGCCATCGGCGGCGTTTCCGAGACCGTTGACCAGATGCTTGGGAACGCCTTCTGTTGGAACCGCACGGACTACGTGAGAATCCAGGTAAGCCATTGTTCTCGTTCTCTTTCTCTCTCTTCCGTATCGTTTTTCCTTTCCGACGCTGTTTGGTTTCCCGGAAAATTGAGGAACGAGAAAAACAAAAGAAAATTTGGCTGCCTCGTTACTTGTGAACTCTCAGTAGGCAGTGACAAAATTGATTTTCGTTATAACTGATTATTTGACGGATTGACCTAACGGCGTGTGGTGTTGGTGTGCAGGCGTTCGGTATGGAAGAGGAGGTGCTTAAGGAGAGGGTGCTTGAGTCGTTACCGTTTGGTGGGAAGCGTTTATTGCAGGAAACTAACGGTAACAGAATCGAAAGCTTTGTGCAGCGCCTTGTTGCCATCGGAAAAGCTAGCCTCCCACCCAGTCCCTGTAAGGTTCCGCTGTGAGCACTCTCGCTGACGCCGTCTATTTTTCTTTTTTCTTTTTTTAATATCTAGACGCTGTAAGTTGTATTATCCAAGCTCAGGTTATTATTAGTTGAGGAGGAAAAAAAACAGAGAGAGAGAGAGAGAGAGAGAGAAAGTGGGGAAGTTTTCTTGCTTTGGCTAGCTGAGCTGTGAATGTTGTCAGAGCAAATAGCAGTGAATAATTTAGTGGTAGAGTTTATTGTTTCTCTGATTCCATCCCTTTGATTCTGATATTGACTTCTACCAATGAAGGAAGTAGAAGTGACACATTTTATCCAAACAGCGACTACAAACAAGATAATTACCACCGTTTCTTTTGCGGGAACATGCTAAGCTGAATAGTAACTACAGTTTCATGCAAATTTTAATTCGCCAGAAATGGCTGCGTTAATTAAGGAGCATTTACCACCACTACTAAACTCGTGACTAGTAACTAGTCTTTTTTTATTATTATTATTATTTGTTTTTTCCGTTATGGAGGAAAATACTTGTAGGAATTTAATTATAATTAACAAGAAGACTTCACCTCAGAGTTTAAGAGTTGCAATCTCTATTCCGTGAAGTCTTTCAATTATTCAGTTATATTAAAAATTTAAATGTGCTATCGTATGTGTCCACAAATCAGAACTTGGCACCTTGATCGATCTTCAACTTTTAGAACGAGTTAAAAGGTGGTGTCTATTCTCTCCAACATTAAATTGTTGTATGTGGGGGTTTTCCTGCGAAAATTCTAACGCCCAATTGGAAAGGATTGAAGAAATACAGATTATACAGTTATTGTGTACCTTGAAATTGAATAGTTGAACACTTGAATGTGTTTCTCTCAATCCTCTGTTATTGGAAATTCTAACAGCATTATAGGCGACCGTGAAATTTGTTTCATACCCCCAAATATATGAAAATTCCTAATAGTAACACTATCATTTTTAACCATTATACTATGTAGATACTAAAATTTATCATTAAAATCAATCATCAGTATAAAATACATCTTGATGACTGATTACGAATAGTACTTTTGCATTTCTAATCATTACAACAAATTAATTCTACTAATTCCTTGTAATATCATTTAATGTTACAGAGATAATTATATCTTTTTATGCAGGAGATGGCTCATGTAATTAATAATCTAATTTTATCCACTTGTTTTATAGTTATTTGTTGTTTTTTTTCTTTGCTTTAAATAATTTTATTGTGTTGAGTTCTTTTTATTAAAAAAATAGATAATACATTTTCTATTTACGAAAATATATACGTATATTTACCATATATATACGTATGGCTTTTTAAAAACTTAGGCAACCTTACACAAAATAAATAATGATCTAAACTTAGCTTTCTTATAAACATGATATTGTATAGCCAAAGTGCTAAACTAAGGAGAACAATAATAGGTAATATCATAAAAGACTTTATTAGGCAGACAATAACTTTTGTAAATAATATAAATAATAAATTTTAAAATTGACCTAATAAATTAAAAATACACTACACCCTCAAATTATCCACTTAAATCTTAATATTAAGATAATTATTCACACACTTAGTGAATTGAACATTCGATATATTCATTGTTCATATTGTTTAATATTTTCATCATCTACCAATATTTTTCCTATCATAAAAATTAGTAGTCAATATATATAATATGTAACGATCTTTCGCTATATATCTGACAGTGTTGCATTTACAAATTACAGCTTTACATAGAGACCATATTAATTGCATAAAATGTACAATGTACGATGTAAATGGAAGATACGCGTCGTGATCGATGGTGGCAAAGCTAAGGCAAACCCACCCAAAACTTTTGAAGAATAGTGGCAGCAATTTCATGCACTATCACACACACAAGGAAATAATGGAATCCAATACATAATATATGAACCCCATTTTATTTTTATTTTTTCTTTTAATGTCATACTCATATGATATCATCATTATTGCAAATGCAAACTCCATGATTCATCACAAAGCTCACAAGACGAAAACAACTAACTAATGACCCTTTTTTTTTTCTTTCCATTAAATTAAAAGTTTATGAAGCTTTTTCATTTATAGTATGCTCCTCTGAATTATCTTTGGTACTCTTTAGGTAGTTGAGTTTGGTGATGGCAGTGGCAGTACCCTGCCCAATACTCTCTCAGCCTTCCCTGCTTGCTTCCTCTGCCTTCACCGCTGGCATCACACACCGGCTACGTTGCTTATGCCACGCTATATTAAATGGCCTGCAATCTCAGTTACTTTATGTCACTTTCTTCCTTCGTTTTTATGTTTCTTCTTTTGTCATCTTTCATTAACTAGTTAATGAATCAAGGTTAACAATTAGGAAAGAATTTTAATTACTAAGTATATCTATATTTTAATAATTTTAACTGTTAATCTTAATTATATAATATATATAATATATATTAATTAAAAAGATATTAAATTAAAATAAAGTATAGGATACTAACATATTATTTATTAATTTATTGTCAACAATAATTAATTATTATATTTTAAATACATATATAAAGAGACACATCTAAAAAATATATCTATTAAATACAGTTATAAATAAGAGTTGGCTGAAGTTGGCAGAAATGCTGTTGGTAAAATAACGAAATTGTAATTAAAACTAATGATTAAAATTATTAGAACATTAATGTTTCAGTTAATGTTTTAGATATATTTAAAAATTTTTCTAAAATTTGTAATAATATGTCCCGATTTTTTTTAATAGTAGTAGATATGATGTTTTTCTAGGAAAACGGTGTATTTTAATATTTTACAAGTGTGTGGTGTAAGATAAAAATTATACTTTATGATTTCATTTTTTAATTTAAAAAAAGGAAAAAAGAAACGAAAAATCCCACACAGTCATTTTAAAATTTTCACATGATGATTTCACTTTTTATTTTACTGTAAATATTCTTTTTTTTCTAGAACTAGTGAATCACCACTAATAAAATAAAAAAAAAATTGTTTATCTATTTTGTAATTAGACTTCATTTAATTTGTTGTATATTAATCTGTATTATATTGGGTTGTTAAGAATAAATTTAATGTAAATTGAAAAATTTTAGAATAAAATTTTAAAATATTTTTTAAATTTTTAGTAAATTTTAAAAACGAAAAATATATATATATTTTTTAAATATATATTTATTTAGATTTTTCGCTTTCTTTTTTTTCTTTTTTCCCCTCCATGCAAGACAATTCTCAAGAAGTTAGGCACCGCTATATATAATGTAGAGCAAACTGGATACACTGCCTCTCTTTATCATTAAGTATAATCAAGATAAAATTAATGCCTTAGTAGCAAACATTAAATGTTCTGCAGTTTACATAAAGTGTAAGATAAAGATAATAGACAAGCCACCTTATTATACCGAGTATTTAATAAGTCTACCAATTCATAAGAATAATAGAATATCAACATCTTTTAGGAGTGATGATAGAATATGATCACAAAAATAATCATCTAAAAGCATTAATTACATAAATAATATAATATAATATAATAATAAAATCTCCCCATCACTTCGTATCTCTTGCTTAGCTTGTCTTAAAAATTCATAAACTTGTTCCATCATTGTGTGCACAACAATTTTTGACAAAAATTTGGTTGTTGAAAGAGACAGTGGTAGCAATGATAATAATATATATAGTTAATAATAATGTTGAACTAGTAATTATTGTTGATGTGAATATACTATAATATGTGATACATTGTCACCAATCATTAATATAAGATGAATAAAAAGCTAATCCTTAGTTAAAACCCAATGAACCAAGAAAAGAATCCTTTTTTGATAAAACGAAAAGAGTATGCAAAGATAATAGAATTGTAAAAGATGAAAAAATTTTATTGATTGTTGATTGATTGAATTGAATTGAAGTGTAAATTATGAAGGTAAAATTAAATATATATAAAATATTATTCTATGAAAGATAAAAGCAAATAAAAATAAGATAAGAGCAACTAAATATAAGATAAAGATAAGATAAGATAAGATAAAATAAGATAATAAAGACTAAAATTGTAATTGAATTTATGTATTCTGGCAAGATGTGATTGGTTGCGTACCATCGTTTAACTAATAGCCCGTTTTTATGTTTCCGCCAGTCGCAGTTAGGGCATGAGGTGAAGGTCCTGACGACACGCTCGCCGTCGTTGAAACCGCCGGTTTGGACGAATGTGCCGTCCGGCGTCACCGCGCCGGAGGAGCACCACGTGTCGGTTTCCACAAACAGGGTGCGGTAGCTGTTGGCAGCGACGTCGTATTCGACTGAGTGTGCCGTGCAGTCATTTTTAACGACCATCTCTCGCGGGTTTCTACGGCATCTGGCGTTGGGTAATGAGAGGTTGGATAATCCAAAGTTGGTGCGGTCGAAGATTACGACATGGTCGTTATGTAGAAGTTGCATGTGCATGGCTACAATGCCAATACTTTTCTGTAGGAGCTGCCACTCTCCGCCCCCGCCAGCCGCTTCAACAGGCAGTAGTGGCAAGAACGTGGCGGTTGCAGCCGTGAAGAGAATAACAACAAAGTAATGGAGAAAGGGAACTTGGAAATGCGTAGTATAAGTCATTAGACGTACGGATTGGAATACTTGGATTGGGTGAGAATGGTGAGAATGATGAAAAGTGTATTGTGGTGATTGCAATGGAATTGGAAGATGTGTGATATAAATAGCAGGGAACAGGGACGGATCTATATGGAACTGTGTGGGGGCAATTGCCCCCATTGAACTTTTAAAAAACCAATAACAAATATATATGTGTAAATAATTGCCCCCATTATAATAATTTATTTGCCCCCATACTTTAAAAAAATTATATGTAAGAAACATTTATATTATTAGATATTAATACAACAATAAAATTATTGTATTATATAAATTCAAAACAAATATTAATAATAATTAATAATAATATAATTATTTAATTACCTAAAATCAAACTTAACTTTTTAAATATAAATGAGATTATTAATATTTAATATTTTTTATAATATATATCATTTATTTACTTTTTATTATTTTGTTTAATTTAATTTTGTTTATACATACATATAATATTGTTCTCGTTAAATAAAGCTTTTACTATGATATTATAAAATGTCAACTTTGCGATTAAATATCGAAAAATTATTTAAATATTTGTTTAATATAAAAAATATATTATCTTGTCTATACTTACATATAAAAATTATTGTAGTTGTTTGATTTAAATTTTTATTTTTTTTACAAATTTTTTGTCCCTCTCGCATAATTTAAAAAAAAATTCAGACACCAAAATAAAAAATAATAAAAAAATTTAAATTAATTCATTCGAATTATATTTTTTATAATTTTTTAGCTATTGAGTTATAATTTTTTTTGTATCATATGATTATATAATCACTATAAATGTGATTTGGCGGATATTAGATGTTTGACTAGACGTTAATATTAATAATAAATGTATTACTCATGTAATATTATCGAAATATTGAAACAAAAAAAATAGTTTCAAATTACTATACTTGTACATATATTAATTATATTTATTTATTAAAAACTTGACTAACTGATATACTCTAAGATTTAAATATCTAAATATATTAATATTAATATTTTTTTATTATTTTGCTATATTATTTTGCCCCCACTTCTAAAATTTTCTGGATCCGTCACTGGCAGGGAAGGGATGTGAGGTTTGAGGATTGAAGAGTGTGAATTTGTGGGCCACGAGACTTCTTTATTATTGTCATATGCTAAGGTGGAATAGTAGTTTAATACGCCCCCGCAAGCTGATGGATAGAAAATGTCAATAATCCAAAGCTTGGATAAGTTCCGATGAAATTGTTGAAAAAAACGTGTATGTGACGCGGAGGAAGATGCGTGCGGCGGAGCTTGAGTTGCCGGCGGTAAAAATATAAAAGGAGATGCTGTGCTTGAGCAGCGATCTTCAAAAAATGCGTGCGGTGGAGCTTGAGCTGTCGGCGGCAAAAATATAAAAGGAGATGCTGTGCTTGAGCAGCGATATTCAAAAAATGCGTGCGGCGGAACTTGAGCTGCCGGCGGCAAAAATATAAAAGGAGATGCTATGCTTGAGCAGCGATATTCAAAAGAAAAATGAAAAAATAAGCGCGTAGAGCGCAATAAGATTGATCTTTAGAGGGCGCGTATGGCGCAATAAGAGAGGGCGGGTAAAGTGCGATAAGAAAGAGGGCGCATAGAGCGTGATAAGAGTGCAGATGGAACTGCTAAAAATAGATGTAAATTGAACTTGCTGAAATAGAATGCAGACATGACTGCTGAAATAAAATACAGACGAAACTCTTGGAAGAAGGTAGGTGCAGACAAAATTGCCGATAAAGAACCGGGATAACCAAAACTGGGGTAGAATTTTCACTTGGATGCATTTAACAAAGATTGGTTGGATCTTGAACTGAATTGGAAGATTGATTATTCATTGTGAGAGGAGATTGAAAAAGAAGCATGGTGATTTCTCACCGAAAAGATGATAACTTATGTATCCTCCTTAAGGAGGATACCAAGGCTCTGATACCATGATAAAATTGTGAAAGAATAGGAAAAAAATAGATGATAACTTATATATCCTCCTCAAGGAGGATACCATGGCTCTGATACCATGATAAAACGGAAAGAGTATGCAAAGATAATAGAATTGTAAAAGTTGAAGAAATTTTATTGATTGTTGATTGATTGAATTGAATTGAAGTGTAAATTATGAAGGTAAAACTAAATACATATATATAAAACATTGTTCTATGAAAAATAAAAACAAATAAAGATAAGATAAGAGCAATTAAATATAAGATAAAGATAAAATAAGATAATAAAGACAAATTATAATTGAACTTATGTATTTTGGCAAGATGTGATTGGTTGCGTACCATCGTTTAACTAATAGTCCGTTTTCATGTTCCCGCCAGTCGCAGTTAGGGCACGGGGTGAAGGTCCTGACGACACGCTGAGATGGTTGTTGTGTAGGAGTTGCATGTGCATGGCCACAATGCCAATGCTTTTCTGTAGGAGCTGCCAATCTCCGCCCCCGCCAACCGCTTCAACAGGCGGTAATGACAAGAACGTGGCAGTTGCAACCGTGAAGAGAATAACAACAAAGTAATAGAGAAAGGGAACTTGAAAATGCGTAGTATAAGTCATTAGACGTACAGATCGAAATACTTGAATTGGGTGAGAATGGTGAGAATGATAAAAAGTGTATTGTAGCGATTGTAATGGAATTGGAAGATGTGTGATATAAATAGCAAGGAAAGAATGTGAGGTTTGAGGATTGAAGAGTGTGAATTTGTAATGGTGAGAATTTGTGAATTTTTCTTAGAGATTCATAAACTTGTTCCATCATTGTGTGCACAACAATTTTTGACAAAAATTTGGTTGTTGAAAGAGACGGTAGTAGCAATGATAATAATATATATAGTTAATAATAATGTTGAACTAGTAATTATTGATGTGAATATACTATAATATGTGATACATTGTCACCAATCATTAATATAAGATGAATAAAAAGCTAATCCTTAGTTAAAACCGAATGGAACCAAGAAAAGAATCCTTCCTTCATATTTCACAGATCAGATCGAATATTTGATGGAATTATAGTAAGAGTTTCATGGTAAGAGAAGTGCATGCAGGGGACCACAAACCATAATAAGTTAATAACATTGCTTCGGTAATAATCTTAATGGAAAGTAGTAGGGATGATATGACTTCAATTAAAAAGTCAATTTTTTCACTTAATAATATTTTTTTAAATTTTTTATTTTAAATTTTAATTTTAATTTTTAAACTTTAAATTTTTCAAAAAATAAAATAAATTTTTTTTATAATAAAAAGTTAATTAATATTAATTAATTAAAAATTAATTATACTTATTTTTCACACATCCGTGTCAATTCTCGCTTTTGATTTTTTATATGGAAAAGAGAGTGTAGCAATACAACAATGTGGAGAAGAGAGATATTTTATATATATATGGTGTTAGCAGAAAACGGACCCTCCGTTTTGAGTTTGAAAAAAAAATTAAAAAAGTTAAAAATCCTAATCCGATGGTCCGTTTTGATTTAAAAAAGAAAAAAAAAGGGAAAACAAAACTAATCGGACGGTCCAATTTGTAATTTCGAAAATAAAAAAATTTTAATATTGAAATCGGACCGTGATTTTCATTTTAACAAATAAAAAAATAAAAAATACATATCGGACCCTCCGATTTGGTGTTTATTTTCTTTTTCAAGCAAATCGGACCCTCCGATTTGTAGTTTATTTTTTTTATCAAACAAATCAGACCGTCTGATTTGAATGAAACACCATATAAAAAAAACACCTAATTTTTCAATAACAATGTATTACACATATATTTAACCAATATAAAAAAAAATTAGCCGTCAATTTTCACTACTACTTTATGTTTTCTCATTATCTTATCATTTTTTTTTTCTTTCTTTTATTATCATTATTTTTTTTGTTAAAACTCCTTAGCCACGTGCAAAAATTGTACTCGCTTCTCGTGGGAAGTAGTGTGGGGACGATGGTCCTCACAATTTCACAATTATTAAAAGGATTTAATTTAACAAGTATGTCTTATTGTAGATTTTTTTTGCAAAATAAATGAAACTAATAATAACTATTTATTTTTAAACCTTTTTTCTTGAATTACTTTATCAAAATATAACACCATTTTTTTATGCCTACAAGCCAAACCACCCTCCCCCCCGGGGGCTAGATTATTAATAATAATAATATATGTAGATTATTATACAATAATTGTTTATGCTTTTTTCTTTTCTCATAATAAATTAATAATCATTGTTTTATTTTACTTTTTAGATTTATTAATAGTTTGATATATGAGCAATAGTTGAAAAGGTTTTAATTGGGCATTGTAATTGTTAAGTACCCTGTACAACACAAACATGATTGGATTTTGGTTGTCATAAAAGACAAATCGAGCTAGCTAGTTAGTTTTGTCCTACTACATATATACACCCCCTTGATTAAAAACATTAGCTGTGTGTGTGTTCTAGAAAAATAATGGCAACAAACTAAATGTCCAATATAAATTAAATCACATGCATATCTCCCGAAGTA
Source organism: Arachis ipaensis (assembly GCF_059453495.1). NCBI lineage: Eukaryota > Viridiplantae > Streptophyta > Magnoliopsida > Fabales > Fabaceae > Arachis > Arachis ipaensis. The sequence continues at coordinate 2,314,472 of NC_142441.1, forward strand.
AAATTTGAATATAATTTCTCTCCATTTTAAATCCAACCAATCAAACACAGCTTAAGTATAATTTCTATACAATTGTTTTTCTCCCCTCTTTTCAAAATAACATCTCTTTTACTTTTGTTCAATTCACTAAAAAATAATATATTTAAATAATTTTTAAATGCATTCTTTTTTTAGTAAATTTAAACATACAAATATTTATTGTTAAAAAGAATGAGTATATCATTATTAATTATTATCTCTCTCACGCGCGTGTGTGTTCTAGTTAAAGAAATACGAGTAATAATTAATTTAGATTAGTTAAGTGATTAATTTATTCGTCTACTTAAATAATTATTAAAAGTTAAATTTTGTCATATATACTTAATAATTTATTGATTATAAACAAAAAATAGAGATTCAGATGCATGTATCTTTTTATAAAGTTAATAATTAAAAATTATTTAATATATTCAATTAAATTATTATTTAATAATTTTTAAATATTAATTTAACATAAAAATAATTACACGCAGGTTAAAAATAAATTAATTATTGATTTGCGAAGTTAAAAAATATCATTAAATCAACTCTAAATAAGAAAGAAATGGTTGAAGTTAATTTGTAAATAGAAGAAAATAAAATGTGGTGGGGCCCGGTGGAATGAGCCAGTGAGCCAGCCATTCCATGGAGCCAGCGGCTTAAAATTGAGGCATTTGTTGAATACAAAATGGTATTGACTTGACTTATTATTTTGTTCCAAAAACAAACCACCTGAACTGGACAAAACAGTAAAGTGGGTCTAAATTACTCAAATCTTTGTGTGATCCCATCCTCTCACCCTCACCCACTGTCCACTGTCTTTACTTTTTTCCATTTTCTTTTACCAAAAACTAATCATTTGTTTTTTTTTTTTCCCTTATAATGTTCACGGGTACGGTGCCTCCTCTTACATCACAACACATTTCATTGTCTCTCTAAGACAATTATTTTCTATTTTAAGTTATATTCTCTCCTTTTCAAATTATTTATTGTCCTTTTCGTTTTCTTATTCAGAGTTAATTTGGAGTTAAACTAGTATATATAGATGATTTTTTATTCAATAATGTTACGTATATATCAAAATTAATCATATATATATAGAGAATATATATTAAAATATAAAATATTTATTAAAAACAAATTAATATATATTTATATATAAATATATAATAATTAATTTTAATAATTAATTTTAGTATGTAAATAATATTTTAGTGTTTTACCGTTTTAATGTTTAATTTGAAGTTTAAATAAGTTTTTAATTATTATAATATATGTTATTTTGGTCTCTATAAAAAATTATTTTGATTAGTAAAATTTAAAATTTTTTTATTTTAATTTTATTGTTAATTTATTTCATTAAGTGTTAATGTAAAAAATTAAATGTTGATATGGTACTTCAGCATTTAACAAAATAAATTAACAACATGAATCAAAATAAAGACATTTTAAATTTTATTGAACCTAAATAAAAAAATTATTAAGGCTAAAAAATGATTTTTTTTTTATAGAGAAAATGTTTTTATTTAAACTTAATTTTAATCATAAAAATATATACTTACTAGCTTCTACACAAATTATTATATGTATTTAATGAAATTTGTAAATGTTTGGCATTACATTTCCAATAGAATATACGTGAATTTTAATTAGATATACCATGTCTGCACTTTTCTTTTACATTAAACTTGCTCACTTTTTTTAACAGAAAAGAAAAAGGTAAGTAGCAATTAGGTGATGAGTACAAATAATATTATGTTGTACTTTTAGTTAGTATGGACAGAACAATTTTGTCAATAACTTTTTGGCTAAGATATAAACTTTTCAATTTAAAATTTTGAAAAATTATTTTATCTCTTGCAACTTTTTTAAAAATGGAAATTCAAGTTTCTTCTAATTTTATATAATTATTTATTTTTTGTAATGTTTGTTACAAACTAAATAAAAAGCTTGAGCTTTGTTGTAAAAGTTAGGATGTTTTTGGAAAAGGAGGGTGGGGTTAATTTTCTATTTTCAACTTTTAAGGGGATTCATTTATTCTTTTTGTAAAGCTTGTATATCCTTTTTGAAACAAACTTTTAAGTGATTTGGATAAAAGCTCCACCGCAATATTAAAAATTAATTATTAAAGGGGGAGATCGATATGCAAAAATGACCACTGTTTGACATAAAGGAACCAACATTATTTAATTAATAATACATTTAGGGTTTCATAATTAATTAAAGAGTAAAGGGCAAATAGGTCCTTAACTTTTAATTTGTGGACATTTAAATTCCTGAAGACTAGAAAATATAAAACGATTCCTGACCTCTCAAAATACCGTACAAATTGGTCCTTCCGTTCAATTTATATCGCAACATGTTACGGATTCAGGTTATGTGTCGCTTAGTTGGCGTGTTATGGGTGACCTCTGCCGTAACGGTGTACAGATGTAAAGGTGGATTGAGGTTAGGGACAAATGCGTCCCTGGATGGAAAGACGACGTCGTTTTTCTTGTCCTCAAATGAAACCCAATCGTCATTGTCGTTGTCATTTCTTTGTGAGGTTGAGGGTGGTGGTATTGTGCAGTGTTAAATGGCCAGCGACAGAGTTTCATCCAGTACACGACGCGTTTCACTACCGTCAACCGTGATGTATAAATCCTTGAAACGGTTGATGAAATTCTTGAATTTTGCACAATCTCGCACCATTTTTCTAATGTATAAATCCTTGAAATGGTTGATGAAATTCTTCCACATGTGCATGATACAATTCCGCACATGTGCCTTCGGCAATATCTCTTTCAATGTAGGCATCAGACCCTAACGCAGATTGATTTGAGAAGGGTTGTCATCAAATTGCATGATAAGTATTTAAATTAAGTAGTAAAAGTCACTTACTAACCTTTTGATGGTCCGACATAAATTCCAACCATGTTGCACATCTTCAATGTCCTCTTGTTAGCATCCTGTGCCATGGCAGACAGTAGTTGGCCTTCATGATATGTCTTGAGAAATGCTCCATCCAAGTGAATGAAAGGCATGCATCCACTCTTAAATCCCATCTTGCAAGCATCGAAACATATATACATCATGTTTTTGAAAATCGAACTGGACCGGCCAATTCAACCGGGTTAATCGGGAACCGGTCTCCTAGCCGGTTCGGTTGAAGTGAAAAACTGTTTGGTAAAAAATCGGTAAAAAAATCGGTCAAACTGGTGATTAACAAGTGAACCGCTTGAATCGGACGGTTTTTTATCGGTTTTTAGTTAAAACATAAAAAAATATATATATAACCTCCCTCCCTTCTCTCTCGCACACACCCACAACCCACTAACTCAGTCACCACTCACCACCCAGCCCCTCTCTCTCTGTCTCTGATCTCCACACGAAACCCTAGCCGCTCTCTTTCTCTCAGACCGCCAGCAACAGCAGCCAGCAACCAGCGCCGCCGTCACCAACGAACTCTTCTCCTCAGCCATCGTCGAGCCCCGCCGTCGCGATTCTCTTCTCCTGGATCGCTTCACCTCGCGTCGCCAGGTATGCTCGCTGTTGATGTCACCGCCTCTATCTTTGTCGTCGTTGGCCACCTTGAAATCATGTCTCCGTCGGTCCATCCTCATCGTCGATCCCCTCTCTCGCGCGTCAAGCCTGTCTTCAATCCCCTCTGTGCCCGAGCTCACTTCCCTTCTTCCATCGCCGTCACTTGGATTCCTCCTTCGCCCCCGATCTTCAATTTACTTTTGCTTGCTTTTGTACCTTTATTTGGTTTCGGATTTCTGATTCTGAGTTTGCTAATTTCTGCTTAGTTTGAGTTTCTGAATTTCTGAGTTTGTAAGCAGATCCCTACCCTGCTTCAGTTTTCATTTTTGGGAGTTAATTGCTGTTTTTTGGATTTGATTATGTTGATTGTTGTTTGTTTGTCTGGGTTAATTGTTGTTTTTTCATTGCTGTCTTCTGCATTTGATTTCTGTTGAGTGTTGTTGTCTTCTACTTTTTTATTTTTTCCTCCAAATGCAATTGATACCCTAACAATTCTTGGATCCTTCAACCTTAGCCATTGTGATGATGATGATGAAAAAGCATTCTTTGCTGTTGATAATGCCTTGTCTTCTGTTTTTTAGCTTTTTTTTATTTTGTTAATTAAATGAATTAATCAGGTTTTTGTGATTCTGTTTTTGTAAGTTTTAAATTATGTTTTTGTTCTATTTTTAATTTATTACTGTAATTTGATTTCATATGTTTTTATAATTCTGTTTGTTTGTTCCAAATTATGATTATGTTTGTTCCAAATTCAAATTATGATTATGTTTGCAAATTCAATGGTTAGTGGTTATTAGTATTACTGATTTGTTTGTTTGTTTTTATTATTAGGTTATAAATTAAAATTTTAAATTTTAAATTTTAAATTTTATGAGGTTAAATTTTATTAAAATTTAAATATTTAAAATTATATATTAAATTTTTAATAATTTTATTTAATATTTAATTAAACCGGTCGAACCCCAGTTGAACCCCGATTGAACCATTGAACCAGTGAACCAGTCACTTTACCGGTTTATTGACCGGTCCGGTTCTCGCAACCTTGATATACATTTTGTCAAATGTTGGGGGTGCTTGTGGCTGGAGAATAACGTCTAGCAGTGCAGTAGACTTTGGATTGCTTCTATATATCTCCATTAGATAGTCCCTCAACTTTTCATACTATTCTATCTCGTTGCCCATGATCCTGTCTTTGGCTTCCCTCACAGCTTTGTAAACCATTTTAGGGTGTACAACTAGATCAAACTCTTCTCTTAAGAAATCAATAGCCTCATGTGTGTTCATGTGGGGATGGGTAGTCATCCTTTTCTCCACTTTTTTGCTTATCCAGTGTTGGTAAGCTGCATTGCTTCTCAGATCTCTTGCACACGTATGTTCACTTCTATATGTTTTCACTTGGAAACACTGCAGCTGTTTGTTGTAGGAAAGATGGGCAATCCAAGGACAATCCTCACCCTTACAGCCAACTCTAACCCTTTCCTTGTCATTTTAAATCCAGACCAATTTCCTCCCCTCAGCAATAAATGAATCCTTTACAACATCTTTGAATCTCTCTATTATAGAAAATCTTGTGCCAAGTTCAAATCTATCTTCTCCAAAGCCATACTGTTCATCAAACTCAGACTAGTGTGGTTTGTTCCCTTCATCCTCCGATAAGACAGGGGTACGTAGCTCCTCAGACTCATACTCAAACACAATGTCCTCATCCTCTGTATCTATATCACTGACATACTCTGCAATGGCTGGCCGCATGCTGAGCTCCCTAGCGGGCTTAGTTCTATTGGGCTGTCTTTCTGGCCTACTTGTGCTGGGCTGTTTAGTAGGCCCAGTAGACCTTGAGAAACCTTCACCAACTGAGCCCACCCTTCTTGCTTTAAATCTCTGCCTTTTAAACTCATGTGTTACTTTTTTTTTTTTTGGCTTCTCCTTGAGTCCAACCCTTTTTCTCGACGTTGGAGATATTTGTTTCCTCTTTCCTTTGGCAGCTCTAATCCTTCCGCCCTCATCATCTTCACCACTCTCACTCCCACTTTCATAACCAGCTGGTGGTAGTTTATAGAGCTCATCTTCCTCACTACCATTGCTATCATTGTCAGTAGACGAGTCATCCAACTCCTCCAAGTCATTTGGATTGACTTCTTCCTCAACCTTATCATTTTTCTCACACTCACCATCTGCGATCTCAGGTTGGTCAACATGATGGTCAAAGAAAATGTAAAACTCATCCGTGTCTCTGTTCCTTAACTTAGCCTGTCGCATTTGATTGATCCCTGCATCCCCACTCAGTACATGCAACCCTGACTCCATATCTTTATTTTTTGGATCATACTAGTAAGCCTCCTTATACGATTGATATCCCAATCCTTTGAACATCGTGACCGGATCCCTAAAATTGACAAAATCCAAGTCCATCGGAAGAAACCTCTCCACTAGACCATGCAGGTAGACTAACTCACCGGTAGCCGCCCTTGAAAAGATGCCCCCATGATGGAACACGGAAACACCGAATATATCAACCATCTGCTAAATTTTTCAATCCACAACACAACACAAAACAAATCCTTATTATCAAAATCTCCAATACCTCACTAAACAATTCCTGACAAATGACTAACCCCACAACTAATCACCTACGACAGTCACTTACAGACCCTATCAGTCCCATCGTACGACATTGATAACAAATAATGGGTATAAGCAAAACAAATTTGAACAACAATATACTCACCATTCTCCACGGCAGATGCAAGTAGAACCACAAAGCTTCAATGGAACTGCTTCACGGAACAGCAACGACGACACCAAAGAGACGAAGCGTTGTATTTTTTGGAGGAAAAACGTACGTGCTAGGGCTTCCTGTAATTGTCTTTGACTAAGATGGGCAGCATTGGCAAAGCTCATAAGAACCATTGTAAAACGTTTTCCAAAACGACGTCGTCTTAGGACCCAAGGACCACAATGCTCCATAACCTTTTTGCAGTTGACCACGTTAGTCCCGTTCACACCATCCTGGAGACACGTACCCTTTGCTACGCCACATAGGTGCCACGTAACCTGAATTCGTAACGTGTTGCAATACAGATTGAACGAAAGGACTAATTTATACGACGTTTTGAGAGGTCAAGGATCGTTTTGTATTTTTCAGTCTTTAGAGATTTAAATGTCTACGAATTAAAAGCTCAGGGATTTATTTGTCCTTTACTCTTAATTAAAAATTCCATGGAAGAGGAGCCGTGGTGTCTTGATATGGTTGCATTGGTTTATTTGGTGATCATGCATGTTCGGTTAATTAATTTATTAATTATATTTTTTATTATATAATATATGTTATTGTTAGTAGCAAACAAAATAATTAAAGAGTCGAAAATTATTAGATAATAATTTTATATAAAGATAACTGTATATAAATTTTTATCTTATTAAAAAAGTTATCAAAGGAGATTAAAAAAAAAGAGGTTGCAAAATTTTAAATAAAATGTAGATTATAATAAAAGTATAAATATTTTGATTTTCAAACCAATTCATTTAATGTAATGATATAATTATTACTCTTTTCTTAATGATGAGAGAACTTATACATTATGCATGAGTTTTTTTTATCAAGGTTAAATATTTATGATAGGTAGAGTTTAAGTATTATTTAAAAATTATTAATTTATATTTTTAAAATATTTAATTTAATTTAATATATTTTAGGGTAAGTACGATTTTGGTCTCTAACGTAGGGATCGAAATTTTTTTGTTTTTAACCTTTTTTTGTTTACAATATCATTCTTAAGGTTTAACTTAGTTTTAAAATCATCCATCGAACCAAAATACTCCTTCCTCTTTTTCCCCAAAATTAAGCAAAAGCAAAACCAGAACCAGAACTAGAACCAACAACAACGAAACAATGTAATAAACATTAAAAAATTGATAATGGATCAACAAATCTGTATAATGAAATAATGAAACAATGTAATCAAGCAGAAGCAGAAGTAGGAGTAGGAGTAGAACAACAACAACAACAATGAAACAATGTAATCAACTAGAAGCAGAAACAACCAGAAGCAACAATAATCAGAAATCAAACATAATAGGAGTGGAAGCAGAAGAATAATGAAAGCAGAAACAGAAGCCAGCGAGCCATCCGAACCACCCTCCTTTCTCTTTTCTTCTTTCTCTCCTCTTTTCTCTTCTCGTTTGTTCACTGTCCCTTGGCCGATCCGCCATCACAATGCCGCCACCCTTTTTTTATTCTCTTTTCGTACTACCTTAGTGCCACCGTCACAGCTTGAAGCCCTCTTCTCCTCCCTCGGCTCACCTCCAGTTTGTGCCATCTTCTTTGAGCTTCACCATCACCGTCGGCTTCTCTTCCACCCACCATCATAAAACTAGTGAAGCCTTCCATTGTTCTTGCCTCGAACTAGAAACCACAGCCATCGAGCACTTCCGCTGAGCCCACAGAAGCAACGGCGAGATCCAGCAACCGAACGAGGAGCAGCGGCGGTGGATTTCCTTCCCCTTTCCTTCCCTTCACCCTCTTTTTTCCTGAACCTTCCGCGTAATTTCCTTTCCCTGTTCTCCAGCCTTTTAAGCCGTTTTTTTTTTCTTTTTTATATTTTTTAGTTAGGGATAATTTGGTAATAAAAATTAAAATTTTGGTAAAAAGAGCAATTTTAAAATTAAGTTAAACCTTCGAAACCATTTTGTAGGCAATAAAAGACCGAGGACGAAAATTTTTTTTGGCTTTTACGTTAGGGATCAAAATCATACTTAACCCTATATTTTAATTTTATTTATTTAATTACTAAATTAGACTTTATATTTGTAGATTTATGATTTTCTTTATTTTAATCTAATAAGAGGTTATAAATACCTCATTAATTATTGTAGTCATAATATAAAATGATTAGAGAAATATCAAAATACATTTTGATTTCGTGATGAAATCATAATGTAGACAAATGAAATTGAATAAGCCCATTTTTTGTTGTATTGAAAAATTGGGTAAAATTATAGAAGATTAAATGATTTTCTTTAATTCAATTTCTAAATTGTAATATAGAGACAAATTAAGTTAAGGAAATTTTTGGTTTGCATCAAAAAATTAAATAAAAAATTGAGTGTCTTTCTTTCTAAATTCAAATATTAATTTTTCACCTTTTCCTCTACCATATATATTGACTAGGATCAACTGTTGCATATAGAGGCTTCTTCACAGTTGGTATTTGGTAAGAGAACTGAAATAATCTTATTTCTTGTAAAAGCGCTGATGGTGTAGCAGGCAATTTTTTTTTTTTTCCATGTGTCAATATTTTGAACAATCTTAATTATATATAATATGTACTAATTAATATTAATATTAAATTTTAGCTAATTTAAATTAGTTTAAGAAAATGTTATTTATTTATTATCTTAAATTATAATTATACATATACCATTATATTGTTGATTTTGTAAATATTTTTATTTATAAATTTTTAAGCTGAATTATAATGTGTGATTGAATTATTTTGTATTATGTTTAAATCAATTAAAATATTTTTTATTATTATTAATTTTTTACTTTTATTCATATTATTAAAGATATATTTATTTATATGCCGACTCCTATTATTTTTTTTTTAAAAATAATTTCATGACATAATATTAAAGTTCTTATAACTTAAAAGGTCTAGGTTCCATTCTTTTTATTTTAAAAGAAAGAATTTTAATATTATACTTATAAAAAAAAAAAGAAAAAAAACTATATAAAAAGATTCGCACAAATCCAAAACAGAGTATTAAGTGAGGATCATGTTAGATATATAAATAAAAAAAAAGATTTTATGATATATATTTGCAAGTTGCAACTTGCAACCTGCTGAAATTTATAGATAAGAACCCAATAAAGATAGAAAATGAAAATGAGAAAGTCACACATAAGAATGAAAGACGGAATAATAGTTAAACTTACCATTAACGAGTCCATGTTCATCTATCTTTGTTAATGCGAAGGGATAATAATTTAAAATTATTTTATTTAATTTAATATTCATAATTTTATATATATAGTACTTATATTATATATTTATTATATATAAAATTATTCAATTATTAGAACAGTAACTAAGAATATAAAATAAAATAATTTTAAACTATTTTAGATTAATTTTTTTATGATTTTCAAAACATTTTTGTTTCATTTTTAATCACATGCATGGTTCATGCAAACAACTAACAATAACAACAAATTAAATAGGCACGCTTTTATATACGTTGATGATCACGGATGAGAGTATATATATATAAAAAGCATTCAAACAAAAAATATATGTATTTTTAGACTGAAGAAGAATAAAATCTTATGGACTGCGTCACACACTATTGGTTGTGGAGAAAGACATAATGAAACCCTATTATTTTTCGGTACAAAAGAAGTGGACGATTTGCTTGGTGAGAAAGTCGAATACCATTTCAGCACCAATTTAGAATAATAAAACCGGTTTGATTTTAGAAAGTTCGTATACTACTGTTATTACTTATTATTTCTCATCAAGTTTTATCATACTTTTCTTTAATAGAATAAAGAGTAATATTTTAACGGGCCTCTAAAAAATTTTTAGTCAAACATTTTAATCTTTTAACAATTTTAATAACTAGTAAGTCTATAACTTTTTATTTTGAATTTGGATCCTTAAAGTTTGAATTTTACCTTAGAGATTAGAGGATCCAAATCCAAAATTAACTGCTCTTAAATTTCTACTACCAAAATCACTTGCTTGATACAGAGCCTCATAATAAAGGAGGATTCTCCCATGAAGATGGGTAAAACTAAAGACATTTATATGTCATATTATTATTGGACGTATTAATGAACCGGTTATTTTTTAATTTCTTAATAAATTAGAATAAAATCGATTTTTTATAACAATAACAATAAACTCAGTTGTTATCAGATTCGGTCGTATCGACTAACATAATCCACTGGATCATGTTTTTTTTTAAATAAAAACCAAAGATGTATTTATCTTTTAATTTTATCAAAAAATTTAAATATAATTCGATTTAGATGATATAAATCGGTTAGATCAAATTGGATCTAATAATTATAGTGTGGGCAATTGGATTTATTATTGTTGTTATAATAAACCGATTTTATTTTGATTTATTAAAAAATAAATTATTAACCGATTTAATAAAAATGTCCAATAGTATCATAACACATATAAACGTCTTTAAAAAAAAAAGACATTTTTAGTGTCTTTATCGATGTAGTCTTCCATAATAAATAAGAGAGTAATGTTCCCTTAAATTTTAATTATTTCTTATAAATTACATACAAATTTTAATTTAGTCATTTCTAAAATTTTTATTTTATTATAAAATTAATAAAAATAATTAATTAAAAATAATTAAAATTTATATCATTTTATTATAATAATTAATAAATATTACATAAAACAAGTTCTCACCTTTTTTTTTCCTTAACCGTAAAATTAATTTCTGTCTCTTCCTTCATATTTCACCTAGCTCTATCCCTGTTTGTCACTTCCTCGCTCACTCTGAATATGAAGTAAATCAATCACAAGTTCTCTTGCTATTAGTATCTCAAATGAATGATCAATTTTGACGGATTTTTTTAATAAAGTTAAAATATATAACATGATTTTTAGTCCATTTAACTAAACTATACCTTTCAAGAATTATAATCATAATAATAATAATAATAATAAGCTTTGTTTTCTCATTATAATTTTTGTTATTGACTTCAAATAAAGCTGTGTGAATTGAATAATGGGAGAGCAGGCTGAGTATGAACAAACATGATGATATATATTGAGAGGATGCATGGGTATAGCTAGGTTGATTCTTTAATTGAATGGAATTACCAACTGGGATGAGAATTCAGAAGATTGAATGAGAGTGGAGCCCCATTGCCTTAGGGCTTTAGGCATAAACCCTGACAATCTGACATACATTAACATGAAAATAGTATGCCGACACCGAGTTTCTAGTACACTTACTTCTGCTACTCTAACGTGATCATACTCTCTCTTCATTCAACAATAACTATCAATGCCTCAACAACTAACATTCCAATAATAATTATATTCAACAATGCTCTCATTTCCATTTTTATTTTTCATTTTGTATCAGCACAGGTAGAGCTAGCCAGTTCTCATCAAATCATTTTTTTCTAAAAGATTAAATTAATATGGAATTATGGATATATTTTTAACATGTTTTCGCAAACAATTTTTTCTTTGAATTTTACATAAAATTTTGCATGTGTTTTATTGTTTTTTTATTTGTCTTATACTAAAATTATATCGAATTGATTCACCAAACATCAAATAAATACATTATTCAAAATATTTTTTGTTCTTGCCTGTGGAATAGGTCGGCTCCTTACGATGGATATCTGCCGAGCTATCTCTTCGAGAGGCTGAGCTGCTAACTTATTGAGTCCGAACTTTTCCTTTTGACTTGTGAAAGTATGGACGATGAAAAGAAGGGGAGTGTACTTGCAAAGGCACTCCAATGCTTAAGTCAGTTTTAATTCGGCGTTTTTGGTTCATAACATCAATTTGCCGAGTTATAACTCATAAAAACCGTGTTTGTAACGTATAATGCCGAGTTATGGCCTAGATGTAACGTGTGATGTCGAGTTTTATAAGTGTAACGACCATATCACTTTTCAATGATTTATAACTCAAATAGTATAGTTTTCCCGCACTCATCTAAAAGTAACGGATTCAAATATCTTATTACTAACTTTAGAAAAAAAAAAAAAGGAAATCACAACAAGAACCTTAATTTTTGGTGGCTCAACTTGGTTACCATAAAAACCAGATTAATACCGAGTTTTATTTTAAAATAATACCTCAAATCAATCTTTGAAAAATATTTTGTTGAATATTTTACTTTTTAACTAATTTTAATCATTAAATTAATTAGTTCTCAAACTTTTATTATGTTAAATAAATTAGTCCTTGTATTAGATTGTTCGTTTATATAGAGAAATTAATGTAAAAATGTTAAAAATTCTTATTTTTTAAAGACTACTATATATGTTTTTGTTAAGTAACGACAAAGATCGTTTGGTTTATCTAGTTTTTTTATTTTATTAAAATTTGATATTAAAATTGATCTGTGTAATAAAATAAAAGGATTGGGATTCTCTAAAGTTTGAATTTCACTTTAGAGAGTAAAGTGTGATCTTTTATCTTTGAATAGTTTCTCTTTCATATTTATTATTGGTCCCACCTATGAAATCAATGATGAAAAATCACACTTTACTCTCTAAGGTAAAATTCAAACTTTAAAGAATCCAAATCCGTTAATTTTATATAAAATTGATAGTTGAGAACTATTAAAAGATAATTTAATTAAATTTCTTAAATTATTTAATAATTTTTATCTATTAACTTCACGTAAAATTAATTACAATTAAATTTTTACCGGTTTTAGTGGCGATCACCTCGGAATGGAAGGTCCATTTGCATTGACCGCCGATGGGGTCAATGATATATACGTTCGTATTCGTTGTGGTGAATTTAGTTGTTACCAAATTATTATATAATAAAATAGAATAAATTTATAAATATTTAAGACAATTAAATTCAATAGAATTTTCTTATAAAGTGTCCATGAAATATTTTGGCAACTTTGTTACCAAAAAATATCTGAAAAGTGTTTTCACCCAGCTGTTACATTATTTTGTTCTGACACGATGGCTCTTGGCAATAAGGGCCCCGAAGGGAAGTGATGACTAAGTGAGGAAGGAGAAGGACAGAATGAGTTAGATCACTGCATGCATTCAATGAGATTTGCAAAGATCTCATAATAATAATTTAATTCAATTAAGATTTTAATGCGTTACATAGTTCAACTTTAATAATTTAATATACTCTATCTCGCAGGCAGTTACGTTTAGGGAAGAAAAAGAAAAAGATATGCGAAAATCTTTCAGTACTCTGTACACCGTCCTTTGAGATTTAGGGTTGAATATTGTGGTCCATTTGCCAATCAGGCATTAGTGATTTTAAAAAAAAAAAATTCTATAACGAAGTAGAGTAAAACTGTTTTTTTTTTTTTTTAATACATTAAGAGATTTTATTATTTATCAAAATTAATTTTATTTATTCAAATAATAAAATTGCTATACATAACAAATGCTCATTTATATTTTTTGATGTATTAAAAATATAATTTTTCATAATTTTTTTCTATTAATTTAAGTCTTTAAAAAATTATATCGTAATACATATATGTTTTTTTTTTATATTATAAAATTTTATATCTCTCTAAGATAAAGTATCTACATAATTTATGAGTGTAAAATATATTTTACCTCATAAACTAGCTTTAATCGGAGTTATTTGAGTTAAGCATATTCAATCTAATATTATTGAGTCACCCACCACTTATAAATGTTTATGCTTCAAACATGAAGGGATCGACCAATTTATTATGTGGGACCGTTAAAAAAATTTAATTATTAAAAAGAATTTTTAATATTAAAATTATCTAGAAAGATTAATTTTATAATATTTAAAAAAAAATATTTTTTTATGAAAAGATAAATATATTTTTAGATTTTTTTTTTATTTTTTTTAAACATAATTTTTTAATTATCTATTATATTTAAATTCTTATTTTTCATCTATAATTTATAGAGACATTTGTTACTGTCAATCACAAAACATAAGAACTGAAGTATACTGATGTCTTACTATTATCATATATAAAGTAGTTAACAATAAGCATTAAATAAATCATTCAAAACTTGTGGAATTTGTCTCGAGAGATCTCTTTCTTCAATTATTCAAGGCTTAACCCTTGAATCAAATGCAATAATTGGTGCTGATCTAATTGGTCTCTGGCGTAAAATATTTGTATACCTTTGTGATAGATACCAAATCCTGACAGGTAAGTTGATTTTTCAACGCTGCATTTGGTATATCTTTACAGAAACATTGCTATTGAGTAATATGTTTCTTTCAAATTTGTTTTTAGATTCCTCAAAAGTAAGTAAGTCATGAGGGGTAATAGAGGTTTATTCACTAGCAATATTTCTGCAAGGGTATACCAAATGCAGTATTGAAAAATCAACTTACCTACTAGGAGTCAGGTGTACAAATATTTCACGTCAGAGACCAATTAGATCAGTACCGATTATTGAATTTGATTCAAGGGCTAAGTCTTGAATGATTGAAGAAAGAGATCTCTCGAGACAAATTTCACAAATTTTGAATGATTTATTTGATATTCATTATTGACTACTCTATATATGATAATAGTAAGATATTAGTATATTCTCAGGTACTCTCTCAGATCTTATGTTTTGTGATTGGGAGTAACAAATGTCTATATGAATTATAGATGAATAATAATAAGGATTTGAGTATGATAGGTAATTAAAAAAAATATGTTTACAAAAAAATAAATAAATAAAAAATAATCTAAAGATATATTTGTCTCTTCAAAAAAAAATTTAGTCCATTTTTTTAAATATTATAAAATTAATCCTTCTAAATAATTTTAATATTAAAAATTCTTTTTAATAATTTAAGTCTCATATTTTTTAAAAATAAAATATCTAAATAATTTGTAAATGTGAGATATTTTTCATCACATAAACTAACTTTTGACGTTGATTTAGGCCTATTTAATTTAAATTCTAATATCTAAAAAAATATATCTTAACATTAGATTGTACTTCTAATTCACTCCTTGAACGACCGGTAGGACTAATATTTAATTTGGAGCATAATAATATTTACAAAATTGGACATTTATGCTTGGATTATCCAACTATAACCATATTAATATAATCAAAATCTCAAAAAAAAAAAATTGAATTTATTTAAATTTTTATACAATTTTTTTTCTTTTTATTTTTGCCTTATGATACATTTTTTTTTTTTTTGGTTTATCAGTGATTAAATTCTAAATTTTTTTAATATAAAAAATTTAATACCATATCGTAAAATTATTCTTTACCCTTGACACATACAATATGTTGAGAATATCTGAGTCTAAAACTAGAATCCACGAAGATGTAGGTAGATGAGATCAGAAATAATAGATGAGGTTTTGTCACGTTGTACAAATGTTGCATGTATATGTATATATGCTAGCTAATTCGTATTTGTCGTCTCCTCTGCAAGTGTCACGAGAGATTCCCAAACAAAGTTCCCTCCCATCTAGGTAATGCACATACATAAATCAAATAAATAAACAAACAAATAGCAAAATCTTTTTATACAATTTAAGTTAAAGATTAATTATACATAATGCGTACATGGGTAAAACCATTTGGCCTAGCTGGCATAAAACTCAGCACATTTCTACTCTCTAGTTGACTTGCACATTATTTTGTTTTATTTTATTTTTAATAAATGTTGCTAATTAATAAGTGTCCCTTCTTAAACATACGTATTAAAGTGTTTAACATAAATAGTTTTGCCGAAAAATTAAAATTTAAATATTTTAATGTATAATAAAAATATTTGTTAACAACAAAAAAATCAAAACTTACCTTATTTAATATTTATTAATAATTATTAAAATTAATAAATATTAAATAAAATAAATTTTAGCTATTTTTGGCAATCTATTATTACCGTATATATATACACATGATACATTCATACAACAGAAAGTCAAGAAGACACGTACGACACTAGTTATTAGAAAACAAATACATATTGTAAAAGATTTTAAAGTTACAATGAATAAAACTATTGTCATGTGTTGAAATATTATGATTTATTGACCAGCTGGAAAGAAAGATTTCCTTAAGTTATATATCTCCTCTTTTTTTCCTTTTTTAATGTATTAGACTTGTGAAATGCTTGCTTTAAAATTTAACTTCAAGCATAGATTAAACTACATAATATTCTGTTTGTTATATAAATGACAATGAATTTTGAACATAAATTTCATGCCGTTTTATATCTAACTAAACTATTAAAAATATTTGATAACAAAAAAATTTAATTAGTCAAAATCAGCAATAATTTATCTTATTTAGTATTAATTAATTACTGTAGCAATTAATAAATATTAAAAAAGATAAGTTGTGCGTAGTTGTTTTTTTTTTTGTATACATAATTATATATCCTTTAATATTATTATTGATTAGCTTTATTATCTTCATAAATGCAATATAATTTGATCAATTTATACAATAATGTATAAATAGCATAAAAAAACCAAGGTAATAAATAAATTCAAACATTTTTTAATATATGAAATTTATAAGTTATTATTTTTTTTTTTACCAAAGATATGAGACTCGAACCCGCAACCTCTTAATTGAGTATGGAAAAATTATGTCATTTGAACTATTACTCATTGACAAATTTATAAGTTATCTTGGGTTAATATGATTAATCTGTTTGATAAACTCTGTATTGATGATATGGAACTCCATCCAGTAGCTATGCTGCCACCATCAATGCACATATGGTGATCAGATCACTATCTGTTACTGCATTTGCTGGATTTGCTCTATCTTCTACGTCAGAGACTCCATCTCTACATCGCGAGCATTCCTCTCTGTCATGCATGTGATGAACTTATTATACCTCTCTTTAGCTAGATACAACTGTTGACTTTATTCTAAAGGCTCTAGATTAGACTGTGGACTTTCTTGCATAAATCAACGTCCTGTGAATTTGCAAGACTAGTAGTTGAGGTGAACGAAAAAATCCTCAAAGTAAAGATTAAGAAGTTGCTGACGAAGAACAACTCCCCCTTCAATGTAATATATAGGTCATTTTCTTTTCATACTAACAATGTTAGTTTGTTTTAAAATATTTTTTTTCCTGACATTTATGATTTTTTAAATCTCTAACATTTGATTTTGTTAGAATATAATTAGGATCAATTATAACTAATTAGTATTATTTAGTATATCTGAATATTTATTATAGGAGATTATGTTTTTATTATTACGATTCTCTTAGTACCTATAAATACTCTTTTATATTGTATTATTCTAGACAACTTGATTATTTAATTTTGTCATTGATATTTTTAATTTATGTCAAAAATAATCCTAGACATTATTTCTATTTAATATGTTAATAAAAATAAAATTAAAAATATCAAAAAATAATTTTAACAAAACGTAAAAACATTTGAAATAAAATTGAATCAGCCAAAAATATTAATCGCATTTTTTTCTGGATGAAATCGTAACTCACGATCTCTTTTTTTTTTTTTTATGAAAATTCGTATTACACATAACATTGGTGACTTGAAAAAAAAAAAATTTTACTCTATATGAAATCGTGAGTCACAAATTTTATTTTATTTTTATTTTGTTTTTTGCAAAATCGTCATCACAATTTCAATTTTACTTAATTACTTCTATATATATTAATGTATTTAATTAAAATAATATAATATTTATGTAAATTACACCTCTTTATCCAATATAAAAAAAAAATTTATTCATTTTGGTCCTCAAAAAATTTTGGGTGAGACACTTTAGTTCTCAATTAAAATTAATTATTCGATTGGTTCCTAACAATTAGTTCCGTCAGTCACTTAGGTCATTGCCTCTGTCAACTCTAACATAAGATAAAATAGTTTTTGACAACTCTAAAAAAAGGGACAAAATGATCCCTAACAACTCTAACAGGAGACAAAATGATTTCTTGACCCATTTGTTCGAAAATGACACTGTTCTTCCAATTTTCATCAAATCTCGCATAATCCTAACATTCATACTTTCCTTCTACACCTTCACAGTCTTCTTTTCCATCTTTTTCTTCATCCTCTTCAACTTCACGATCAAGTCATGGTGTAACTGCCACGCGTGTCGCACCTACTTCAACATGTCATCCTAAATTTCTGTGAGTGGTACACCCACCTCCTTCGCACTTCACCCACCAGAAGCATTCACTTCTACGTCCTCGATAACAGCAACACCTCCAACCCCAACAACGTCCACCACATCCTCAACTACCCTAAGGGCATGCCTTTCTCCACTCTCCGGCAAGTAATATAGATTGTTGGACATTAGGACATCATTAGAAGATTCTCCTTTGACATCATATGCAAATTCTCATTTGAAATGGATCCCGAATGCTTCATTCATTCTTTTCCGAAGTCCAAGTTAGCAAACAGCTTTGACCTCACATCCAAGCTATCAGTACAACGAAGTTGCCGTTGCTGCTCATATGAAAACTGAAGCGATTACTGAACATGGTTTGGAGAAGAAGCTGAAGGAAGTGATTGGAGTGGCGGACAATGTGGTCATGGAGATGATAGCGCTGAGGAGGAGGGAGATGGCGACAATGACGACGAGTCTTAACAAATCAGACTTGCTGTCTAAATTAATGGGATCCATCGAAGACGACAAGTACTTGAGAGACATAATCATTAGTTTCCTCAGTATGAATTAGTTGAGAACAAGTTGAAGGTTTTTCTTCTTATGAATATTGAAGTTACAGAGTGTGCATTGTGTAGCTTGAAGTCACAGTGTTAAACTGTTAGTGTTATGCGAGATATGATGAAAATTGGAGGGAAAAACAGTGTCGTTTCCGAATAGAAGAAGTCAGATACTATTTTGTCTCCTGTTAAAGTTGTCAAGAATTATTTTGTCCTCCATTAGAATTGATAGAGCAAATAACCTAAATGACTGATAGAATTAATTATTAAACACTAATTAAATAATTAATTTTATTTAAAGACTAAAATATCTTATTCAAAATTTTTTAAGAATTAAAATGAGTAAATACTCAAAAAAAAGAATTAGCCCCACATAACCCATGATATAAAGTAAAGTGATGGAACACCTATCTGATAAAGTGATGGCCAAATATATCAATAAAAGAAATCAGAGGTTATTATGTTGTTGTGTCTATGTTTAATTTATTGGAGCCTCAAAACCAAAAGTTTGTGAAAATCAAGTGTAGAGAAAAGAAAAAGCTGAGGATGCCGGAGTATATATTTTGCTGAATACAATGCAAGTATTTGAAATTCATTATTCCTTGATCAGCTTGCAAATATATTTGCAGAAACTAACATCGTTGAAAGTTGAAAAGGAAGACACGTGGCACACATGCGTGTACGGCTAAACTGACTTCTATGCAATTCGTGTGCCAAAGTTGACTTCTTATTATACTACTATTATTAATTGCTAATAAAAAATTTATTTATATACACTAAAAAACGTGATTTAATTAATATTTTATTAACATAATAATTTATTTTTAAAATAATTAAAAATATAAAATATATTTTTTATTTTTAACGTTTATAATTTTTTAAAAATATTTTTAATATTTAATTTTATTCAATTTTTTAACGTTTTTAATTTGTATTAAAATTATCCTTAAATATTAATTTTATAAAAAATATTAGAAATAAAATTAAAAATTTTTAAAGATAATTTTAACACAAATTAAAAATAAATATAAAAAATCAATTGAAATTAAACGATAAAAATATTTTTAAAAAATATTACAAATATTATGAATAAAAAATATAATTTATCTTAATTAAAATTATAATAATAAAATAATCAAATATAAAAGGACTAATAATTATTTATTTAATAATATAATAAAATTATTTTATAAAATATCAAATGCGTATTTTTATACGCTAATTGATCGTTGATTTTATCCCCTCTTAAATTTCTGGACTTAAAGTAATAAATTCTTTCCAAAAATTACAAAAATCTCTAAAGCATATGTTGCGATTTATATATCTTGTGGCGAGTCAAACAATGTTTTACTTTGTTATCGTATCATTTTTGTGTGTGAGAGAGAGAGAGAAAAACGCATCTATATAATAGTAAAATAATTAATTAGTTAGAGTTAATCACATACTTATTAAAAAAAACTTGGTGCGGGGTTTGACTTAATAGAAGACCATGTTCTTCACTCTCATGGCGTTCAAATAAAGAGTCAAACGAGCAGCCTAAGGAGTATCTATATGTGTCGGTAAGTAGATGCTGCACATGGATGCAAGATCGAAGTCAGAGTACAATATATGCTACATTATTAAAATAATATAATATAGTTTATTTAAATTAATTAATTAATTAATTAATTAAGAATCGCTCCATCAACAACCTTGCACTTAGTAATGTTAATTAAGTACTCGAGATTCATGTAATATATGTCTCGTGAAGCAACATGTATCTAATTGAATCGGATCCGTATATATATATATATAATATTTAATTGTTGAAAAATTAGTTAAAGAAAAAACTAAAATTTATTTTAATTTTAAAAATTAAATTAAATCAAAATAAATATACAAATATGTTTAAAAAAAAGTCAATAATTTTAAAACTAAAATATATTCTTTATATGTATTTTTAATACCATGTAAAATAATATAATTGTTTTGTTATAGGTTGCATTTGATTCTAAAAATAAGATAAGATATGATACTGAAAATAAGACATAAAAAATAACGACACTAATATTTTTTGATAAATTAAAAAAAAATATAATAATAAAAAATAAAATTATAAAAATTTGATAAAAAATAATAAAAATAATAAAAAATAAATTATGTCTTTTATTAATATTTTTATATTTTTTTGTCACAAAAAATATATTAATAAATATTTCTAAACACAATATTTATATTTATATTTTATCGATCTGTATCGTTTCAATGTTTCGTACTTATAAACAAATGGCATTAGTGTTAGTGGTACGGTAGATACATACACCACTACAAAAATTGAAGTATTAATGGCATATGGCAATGGAACTTAACTAATTACATGCAAAGATATGATGATGAGGCTGAGTATAGTCCTAATAAGCTAAGAACTTTGATTAGATTATCATCATTACAATTAAATAATAATAGTTACAAAAATAATGCACGCTGGTGCTTATAGAATATAAAATAAATAATAGAGTGGACGCTAGAGACAAGTCCCCTAACAGTAATAATAATAGTAGCACTGACATTGGAAGTAAAATATAGTGAAATAGAAGCGAGAGGAAAAGGACAAAAGAAGATGTGTTGAGCAGTGAAAAATGGCTGCAAATAATGAACGAGGATATAGGTAGCTAGCTAGCTAGAGACTAGTGTGTGTTTTGGAAACCCAAGAGAGGAAGCTTCTTCTTCTTCTTCTTCTTATGCTTATACTTCATGATAATAATAACTTCCTTAGTGTTTCTCTACTTAAATCCGGACCAAATAAATAAAACATTCCTTAGATATTTTTGACCAAAATATGGCTGAGCGATCAATTATGGGTCCACCCAAGAAAACTCATTAATGGATTTTTAAGCCTGTTACTATTCCTATGACCAAAACAGAATTCTGTTACCACAGTACTATTTCACTGACCCTAATTAAAAAAAAAAAAGAAATTATATATATATATATATATATATATATATATATATATATATATATATATTTATGCATAGTTATAAAAACCGAACCCGTGATCAAATCGGTCAGATTATTGATTTACTGGTTCAATCGATAAATAATTAGTTGAATCGGTAAAATCGATTTTACGTAAATAAAAATATAAAATAGTTTAAAAATTTTGAAATACATATTTTCACCATAGTTGTAAGAATCGAACCGATAATCAAATTGGTAAAATTACTGATTTATTGGTTCAACCGATAAATTACTGGTTGAACTAAAAAAATCGATTTCGCGTAAATAAAAAATATAAAAGAATCATTAACTTAAAAAATTCAAAATACATATCTTCACCAACATTTTAAAAACAACCAAGTCTCAAATTCTAAAAATACCTAATACAAAGATAAACATGAAATTAGTTAGTACTACTACAATAGTATCTTAATTAGACATAACAAGAATAACAATCCATGAACTATATCCAAGGAGTGATTTTAAAGTCGGAGAATTGTTCTTCATCTAACAAATGTGGAGCTACATCCTGACTGGTTTCATTTTGATTTGCATCTTTCACATAATTATTAGCTCCATCATAATTCCGATTATCTTTCAAATCCAAATAATCTAGCATTATAGATAATGTTTCACAAATCAAGATAAAAAATAATATAAAACATCTTATAAAGCATACTAAAATCATAGTTGATCATAATTCATAAATAAATAAAAGAAAGCATACCTAAATCATTAAAGGTGATTAAAGAGACATATTTACAAGATCATTTCGTAAAGCATCAACTTTTTCAGGAGTTAAAAATGGTGGTAAATTTTTCAATATCCATTCTGAATGATCCTCAAATGCATCAAGACAAAATTAGATCATAAACTTGCTTTCTCATTTGGTTCTTATGTTATCAATATATTTCGTTACTCTTATGATGATTAAAATTTTAAAATAATGCTTTCAACTTAAAATAATTAAGAAAGTACCTTTGTTGTAACTTTAAGTTGTAATGAACATAAACAAGATCATTAAGTTTTTTATGCTCTAACTGATTCCTCTTCTTTGAGTGAATGTATTAAAAAATACTCTGATTACGCTCACAACATGAACAACTACAAATTTGACTTAAAATACGAATCACCCAACTTTTACAAATTTGGCGCTCCACAACCATAAGATTCCCACCATTGATCTTAACATAAAAAAAAAATAATATATCACAATCATAAATACATCACAATCATAAAAAACTAATTTTATGAAGAAATTCACCTAGCATATCAATGCTTCGTTCATGTATTGCAGACGGTCTTCCAAAATCTTGTTCAGTATTTTTAAAGATCCTCATCTCACTTATTAGCTTAGAATTTAAATATGGATCACCATAAGCATATTTCTTAATGATACCTAGCAAGTCAAAAGTCGTTTGTTTGTGCTTTTCAACTTCTTTAGCATTAAATCGAAAAGCTAAATTTAACCAATAACCAGCGGCATGAAGATTTTTCCGAAGTTGTAAATCCCGACATGTATCTAAAATCTTCAAATAAGGATTAGCAACATTCTTTATTTTTTGAAACCTATTCACCATTTCTCCTCTAGCCTTATAAATAGCTTGATAAAGAAAACTCGTGGCAGCTCTGTCTTCATTATCAACAATATGTAAAACATGAACAAGTGGTTCAGTAAGCTTAACAATATCAGTGCATTGACTCCAAAATTTAGAATCCAAGACTTGATCCACAAATCTTTTAACTTTGGCTTTTTTGGAGTAAGTTGAGCTTATCCATTCTTTAGAGGTCACCATAGCTCTCAAAGGATCTTGTTGAGCCAAAATACTTTGCAAAGCAATGAAATTAGTGGCAAATCGAGTTGGAGCCAGACAAAAGATTTCCCGTCCACCTGTAAATTTTCTCATCAAGAACAACGGATAACAATATTATAGATATACTTGACGATCATTGAAGCTTGTGACACAATTTCACTCACTTCTTGTAACTTCCCAATAACTTGAAACATCATATTAACACAATGACTGCACAAGGTGGCCAATACAATTTAGGAAATTCAGACTCCAACAACCTTCACGTAGCAACATAATTTACAGCATTATCCGTTACAATATGCACAACATTCTCACTTCTCAGAACCAATAAATAATACAACATTCCTAAACAACTTAAACAAAGCATCAGTAATTTTCGAGACATTAGAAGCATCAGTTGACTTTGGAAAAATAATTCCTTTAGGACAATAAACCAAAAAATTAATCAAAGTATGCCTACAATGATCAGTCCATCCATTGGCCATGATAGTACATCTAGTTTGTTTCCAAATCTCACGATAACCATAAATCATTTTCCTGACATCCTCAACCAATTTACTCAACAAATACCCACGGACTCTTGGATAATTTAGCCCTTTATACCCTGCATCAATGCCTACAATAGCATCAATCATTGGATGATAATAAGCTGAATTAACCACATTAAATGGCACAAGGCATCTATCATCCATTTCGCAATAGTAATATCATTCACACTTCTCCACTATTTCTTTGATTTGAAGAACGCTTTCGATAGTTGGTTGAGCTTCAGGCGTTGTTGCCGATAGAAAAAAGGATTGTAATAATTTGACTTGTTTTCCTTTTCTAGAGTTAGGTGCTGGAACTCTAGATTTTTATTGTTGTCGCATCTCATTACGTTCGATCTCGTCAAATTCTCTTTCAATATCATCACAATCATTATAATTTTTTGCATATTGTTCTTGAGTTTTTATTTTCTTGCTTCGAAGCTCTTCAATGCTTTGATGGAATTGGTGTCTCATTGCAGTTGGCACCTTTTGACATAACTCAATATCTCCTCTTTTTCTAACAAAGTGAAGCTTAAACCGATGAATTTCTCCACCCCTAATAAGCTTCTCACAATATATACATAACAGAATAATTTTTTCAAATTCCACAACTTGTTTACGATGACCTCATGTAGGATCGGTTTTTGCTCTATTGTTATTTTTTTGGGTTCCAATTGATGTATCAGGAGTTTATTCTTGTTCTTGCGAAAATGGTGTTTCTGATGGTGTATTCGCTGAAATCATTCTAAAACAATATGTAATAGCAAAAGTATAAAACGAATAGCTATTACAAATTTACGTCACATATTTCCTATTCCTTATTCCCTATTCAGCAACCCTAAATTCACAGCAACATCAACAAAAATAACTATAAACACTAATAATAAAAAAGACATAAAAAATTTTAACCAATTCAAGAAACTCAACAAACAGAGTCATACTCAACAAATTCAAGAAATTAACTTAAACAGATTCATACTAAAAAAAATTTAAGAAATTCAAAAAAATTCAAGAAATTCAACAAACAGATTCATACCCAACAAATTAAAAAATTCAAAAAATTAACCTAAACATATTCCTACTCAACAAATTGAAAAAATTTAACAAGAAATTCAAGAAAGTAAGAGAGACCACAAGCGACGATTTGGGAATGAGGATACGAGCAGAAAGCCAGAAACCTTGAAATTTTTATTGGAAGACTATGTGATACGTTAAGGGATACTACAACATACACCTAAGGGTGCGTTTGTTTACAGCTACGAGACACTGAGACAGAAACACATATACACAAAATCATGTTTGACAGATGAGATATAAACATAAATATTGTGTCAAGAGATACTGAATTAGTGTATTTTGTGTTCATCCTCCAATCAGGAAAGACATAGAGACACTAATTAGAGGCACAACTTATTTTTTATTTCTTCTTTTATTATTCTTGTTAATTTTTAATAATTATAACTCTTATTATTATTATTATTATTATTATTATTATTATTATTATTATTATTATTATTATTATTATTATTATTATTATTATTATTATTCCTACATTTTTTGAATGAAAAAATTGATAATAAATTAGACATTCATAATTTGTTATAGTTTATAACAAAAAAATACAAGAACATTAATTTGTGTGTTTCTGTCCTTTCTGTCTAGTTCTCAGTATTTTGTCTTGTCCTGTTTTCAAAATCGAATACAACCTAAGAGTCTTAATTGACTATTAACATTATAAATTTATGAAATTTGATCAAATCAAAGTTTAATTGAGAAAGAACTTGTAGTATTGGAATTTCTCAATTTAGGGTTCATTTGATCTAATTTCATTAACTAATAATGTTAATAGTCAATTAGAACTATTAGGTGTGTGTTGTTATATTATTTAACATACTACATAAACTCTGACGCCGTTAACAATAGAAGTGGCAAAATGACTAACATGATTAATTTAAAATCTTTAAAGGACGAATTTGATTAAAAAAATATTTAAAAAACCAAATTAAAGAACGAGTAATCTTTCAAGAATTAATTTGACTATTTACTTATTAAAATACTAAAATATATTTTACACATTAATTTTAAAATACTAAATTACACTTATAGGATTATTTGAAATTCTTTGATTACATTAAAAATTAAAAATATTAATTCAATATTAAAATAGAATTAATTTAAAAAAAATTAAAATATCATTTTAGAATAAAGATTAAAATACTCTTTCAGAATAAATATTTGTTAATTATATTAGAAATTATAAATTTAAACTTTAAATAAAAACTAAAATGCCCTTATAATTAATTTGTAAAAGAACACAATTCTAAAGTAATTTTAAAAGAACCAATTCATACTATTTAATTGTATTAGGAATTAAAAATTTAAAATAATATTTAAAACATTAAAATACTCTTATGTTTACTTTTTAAGATATTAAAATAGCCTTTTAGGATTAATCTTGGAAATATAAAATACTCCTTTAAAAGTAAGATTGCTTAATTATGTTTAAAATTTTATATTATAATTTTGAAATATTAAAATATCTTTTTAGAAAAAAATATATTTAACTATTTTTTTGTTTGTTTCAGTCTTTATATACATTTTAAATAACAAAATATTGAAACATAATTTGTAGATTCCGAAAAATTAGTGAATAATTAATTAATAAAAAAAATTAAAAATATTAATTTTATAGTAAATTAAGATAGAGCTAATTAAAACAATAATTTTGACACTAATTTTAAAGAATTTAGCCCAAAATTAGACCGAACCGATTGAACCA
This sequence comes from Arachis ipaensis, assembly GCF_059453495.1. Lineage (NCBI taxonomy): Eukaryota > Viridiplantae > Streptophyta > Magnoliopsida > Fabales > Fabaceae > Arachis > Arachis ipaensis. The sequence continues at coordinate 2,341,483 of NC_142441.1, forward strand.
GACTCATATTGGGCCCAAGGCCTAACCCAAATCCACTAAATGAAAGGAGCTCCAGCTCTTGACCTCTCTCTATTGGCAATTGGCAAGAAAAGGGGGGAAGGGTTAGGGGTGAGAAGAGGAGAAGGAAACCTAATCATCTCTACCTTCAATTGCTTATATCTTTCAATCCGGAGCTCCGATTGATGAGCTATTTATGGCTACGCGTTCGTCTCGGAGTCCTCTTCGTTTCTATTTAAACCAAGTGGTAAGAACCTTTGTGATTTGTGCCCAGTTTCCTTTCCCCTTTCTGTTTCGCGTTTTTGTGTGTATATAGAGTGATTTTGATGATTTTGGTGGTTTAGGTGCAATCTAATATTGGATAATCGTTGGGTTATACTCCAATCATCAATGGGTAAGGTAAGAAAACTTTAAACCCTTGTGAGTTATCCAATTTTGTGTACCTAGTGCTAATTTAGTGAATTGTGTAAATTAGATTGAAATTATGTTAGATTGAAGTTTGAATTGGTGAATTGGAGCTTTTGGACCAACTTTGGTGGCTAGATTTTTGGAAGTGGAACTCGTGAGCTTGCTTTGTGTGGGTTGTCTCGGGTAATACATGAAAATCGGCTAAGGTATAGTTTAGGTTTCTCGTATTTAATATATAATATTCTGTGAAAACTTAGATCATATTAGACGACCATACGTTAGGAATTGAATTGTGTTATTGTTGATTGGTTATAGTGAATGGTATGAATTATGTTGCCATTAATTTTGAGGGTGAAATTGATGTCTTTGTTGATGAATCATGAAAATTGCATGTGATGATATTGAATTATAATTACTGGTGATTAATGAGATTGAGTTATTCAATTGAGAATTGGTTAGAAGTGGTGGATTGATGAATTGTGGATAAATAAGAAAGTAGAGAATGCTTGGTACTGAATTGGTAAGTTTTGGATTGAGTATGTATTGATGATTAATTGTTTGATGACATGAATGTATATGTTTAGGATGGGTGAATTATGATTTTGTTGATGTATTTGAGAGATTGATGCATGACATTGTTGATTTGAGATATGGTAAGATATGGTGGTTATTGTGGTGTTGAGGAAAATGTGTTGTGTTGGGGATTTATGGGTATGGTAAGTTAAATTGGAGTTAGGTTTTTAAGAAAGTAGAGGTTTTGAAGTTTTGTGTAACTCTGGTTTTTGACCAAACTTCGGCAAGCCATAACTCAGTTTTCGAACCCCCAAATGATTTCAAATCTATTTGATATGAAAATTGGGTCCGTAAAGTTTACGCCATTCAAAGAACAGAAGAAAAATGATTTAAAACGAAAAAGTTATGCATGTCGGAAGTTTGGGTTTTAAAATTGAAATTCTACAGCTTTTTAGACTTGGTTAAAATTTTTTGAGAAAATGTACGCCTACGCGTAAGGGTGACCCACGCGTGCGCGTGACCTGGGGTTTGCGTACGCGTCTAGCTGCTCGCGATGCGACCAACCCTTTCGGGTTGGGATTCACGCGTACACGAGCAGGGACTTGCGTACGCGAGCAAAGATTTTTCACGCCCACGCGTACGCGTGTCCCCTGTTTTAGTAAATCTGGTTTTTTAATTTTAAACTTCTAAACCTCTATTCTCATTTCTTTGGTTCTAGATTTTGTTAGTAATCTTAGTGATGAGATGGAACTAGAAAAGAGTGGTAACTTAGGGGTGAAGCAAGGTTGAAAATGATGAATTATCTATGAAAAATGCAGAGAACTAAAGTATATGTGATGCCATGGTTGTAAAGGATGATTATGCGTTGGTTATAGATGATTATGAATGAATTATAATGATAATGAAATTGAAATTGATTGTGATGTGCCTCCGGGTAAGATGCAGTGGTGTTAACCACTTGCTCCGGGTAAGAGGCGAGATTGCCAGGTAAGATGCAGTGGTGTATCCACTTGCTCCGAGTATGAATTGAGAATGAATGGATGAATGAATGAATGGTTATGATAATGAAAGTGTATTTCTGTATGTGACTCCAGGTAAGATGTAGTGGGGTTATCCACTTGCTCCAGAAAAAATTCAAGGCTTCGGGTAAGATGCAAGGGCTGTGTTCTGTTACTGCTTGCTTCGCGCCGAGAATGTAACACTACCTGGATAAGAGGCAGGGTGAAGTTGTCCCCTGCTCCGGGTACGCGGGTAAGATGCAAGGGTTGAGGCGTTGTCCCACTTGCTCCGTGTTTGGTGTTCTGTCCACGGTTAGCTACCAGGACATGTCGGGCTGGCTAAGTAACCGACAATTGATATCAATAGTCATAGGACAGGCATGCATCATAAGCATATTGCTTGAATTGCTTGTTCATATTCTAATTGGGAATGCCTATGTGACTTTCATATGCTTACTTTTATACGTGCTACTTGCATTACTTGTATCCTAATTGTGTTTGCTATTGTTTGCTTGCTTGTCTATGTGATTATACTAGTGATGGAGGTTTTGGAGGAAAGAGGAAGATGGAGGGTTAGGTTAATGTATTTGGTTAAGTTTAGGAATCCTTAGTAAACCACCCTTATTTATGGTTTCAGTTTTAATTCTCAAGTTTTATAATCTGAATATCGGCGTTCTAGGATTGTTTCTAGCATTCTCAGGACCTTATATCTTATATGCGTGGCACCTTTACCATGTTGAGAACTTCTGGTTCTCATTCCATACTATGTTGTCGTTTTTCAGATGCAGAGCGAGAGACACCTCGGTAAGCGTCTGGAGTTTCTGCGGTGAAGTGGTTTACTTTGGGGTTTCCTTTTGTTATTTTGATATTATTATGTATAAATTTATAGTTTCTCCTCTCATGTATAAAATTGCTTTGTTTATGTACCTCATAGAAGTTTATGGAGAACTAGGATCACTTTTATGTATCTTGGGGTTATGGATTATAAATATATATGTATGTAACTATTTTCTGGCCCGCCTTAACTTCGCAGGTTGAGTTCGGAGCTTGATAATTATATCTTGATCCTTTACACTTGCTTTCCATGTTTATATGTTTATGAACTATTAGTTTTCTTTGTACACAAGTAACCATATCTTCTGAATGTTGCGCTTTTATATTTTGCGATTTTGCGTTACATTTTCTTCAAGGCTCTTTGTATATTAAATTTTTTCAATTATTATACTATATATATTTTATTTTAGAGGTTGTAACGCTTCACCACTTCTGTTTTACATCTTAGGTGTGGTAGGGCGTTACATAACTCAATCTTATACACTTTACACTAAATACAATACAGAAAATTATGTAGTCTTTGTGGTCTTTTAATTTTTATCTTTCAATCTCTCTCTCATTATTAATCTATCATCCAAACGCAGCCTAATAATTTTATTTATATTTGAGAAGCTACATTTAGCTTTGGATAAACAACTAATGAGATTATTATTATTATTATTGTTGTTGTTGTTTGCTTTTTACCTAAGTATATATATTTTTTTAATTAAATTTATATAATACAAAATCTTTTATTATTGTGTTTATATTTAATATTATAATTTTGTTTCACACAAAATAAAAATTGTTATATATTGTTTGCTTTTTACATGAGTATATATGTTTTTCTTAATTAAATTTATATAATACAAAATTTTTTTTATCATTGTGTTCATATTTAATATTATAATTTTGTTTTACACAAAATAAAATTGTTATATATTGTTTGTTTTTTACGTGAATATTTTTAATTAAGTTTATATAACACAAAATCTTTTATCATTATTGTGTTCATATTTAATATTATAATTTTGTTTTACATAAAATAAAATATACTATAAATTTTAATATTATATACATAATATATATTTAATATTGTTTTTTTTAAGATTCTAATATATTTTTTTTTTGAGTTTAGCGTATGAATTTTTAACTAATTTTTTATATATTATTTATTTTAGTTCTAAAGTCTAAATATTTTTTTTGTACAAACATTATTTTTAATATTTATATACTATTTTTTTATTTTAGATTTTAGTCTAATATCTAAAACTTATAAAAAAAATCTAAAATTTATAAAAGAAAATAATTAACCTAATTAATAGATTACTTTTTAAATTTAGATTATTTAAATAAAATATAATAAATAAAAAATTTAAATTTAATGAATTAACAAGGCAAATTTTTTTTTTGGTGACAACAAGGCAAATTTAAGAAGAAGCTTTTAAGGGTGAGCCAAATTTTTTGGTACGAAAATTCAAAAATTTGGCACCAAAATTTTCTGCGTACTAAAATTTTTCCGCCAATACTCCCACCTTCACACATCAACCATGTCCACAGACTCAAATAGTTCTCTTAATCTCACCTTTTCTCCCATCACACTCTTCACTCATCTGTTCATCCATGGCTCCCAAACGCAAAAGTTTGAAGCGCAAACTCGAACATGATTCGGTTGCACTTGGATCAGATCGCACCAAGTCTCCACAGCCGCTTCAAAATTCTCCTCCTCCTTCTTCTCGTGATTTCTCCGCTGTCATTCTTTCACATGTAGATCTCCTCAATTCCCCTTCATCCACATATGTGACTGACCGTGCTGCTCTTTTTAGATCGCTCCATGCTCTCTCCGATTTGGCCCAGAACGGTACTAATTTCTAAAACAACCATGGTTTCTTTACTGGATTCTCTCTTTTAATTTCTTTATGCGTTGATTTTGCTCGTCGCACTAAGTTTTTGCTGCTTGCAGAGGAAATGGTTGATGATATCGTCAAGTGTGGTGTTGTACCCGCTGTGGTGAAGCATTTGGAGGTGCCGATTGACGGTGATTGTGTTTGTGGACCGTATGGTTATGAGGTAGAGAAAAAGTGTGCAATAATTCTTGGCCTTCTTGCTAATAAGGTAATTAATTACGGCATTACGATATGTTGTAGTGTCTTTAATTTGCGTAATATTTATGTGTGTTTACGATCTTAAGTGTAATCTTTAATGCTGATTTTTACAGCCAGAACATCAACACCTGATTGTTGATGCTGGAGCCTTGCCGTATATTGTGGACTTGTTAAAGAGGCACAAAACTAGTAGCATTATTTCTCCTGGTCTCGTTGGTCTTCTTAGGAGAGTAGCTGATGCAATAACTAATCTTGCACATGAAAATACCACCATAAAGAACCTTGTTAGGATGGAAGGTGGTATCCCTCCTCTTGTTGAATTGCTTGAATTCAATGACATAAATGTACAGAAGGCGGCTGCTGGCGCTCTGCGAACTCTTGCCTTCAAGAATGATGAGAATAAAAATCAGGTAATTGACTTTGTGAGAGGAAAAAATGATGTGAGAAAAAGAATAAAATTTCATGCTGGCTGACTTGAATAATCCAATTGCAGATTGTTGAATGCAAAGCATTACCAACTCTTGTGCTAATGCTCCGATCAGAGGATCCTACTGTACATTATGAGGCGGTTAGACACTGACTAAAATGAATTGCGACATCTGATACATATATACACATTCGTTTTGCCGTGCACATGCTACTAGAACTAACAGGATTATCTCTTTTGCAGGTTGGTGTGATAGGAAACCTTGTACACTCTTCGCCCAATATTAAGAAAGAAGTTATTCAAGCTGGGGCATTACAACCTGTCATTGGATTACTTAGGTAAAATTTTAAATCTTGGATTTTATATTTTCTATGAGCAATGTTCAAGATGTTAGGATTTGAGATATTTAGAGTGACATGGAAGTGACAACAAAAAAGTTTGGCTTATTGCTCATGTCCATGGGTTTAGGACCACAAATAAATATCTTACTATGAAATATGACAAAGATACGAAAAACACGAGTTCTAAATACACCTAAAATACCTCATGGTCTAAACTATTTAGTGTATAACTAAACTCTTGACAAATGAGAGAAACTAAAATAACAAACTCTACCAACATTACAAGAGAAAATATACAAATGGGATGTTTCTTCTTGTTGTGTGTTTTGTGTTGCGTGTTTATGAGCTTAAACTAATTTCATACATACACATATACACATGCCCTTATCTACCCATGTACCCCCAAACTTGAAAAAAACCAAACCAACTACTACAACACAAGAAAATGATGTGAATTATACTTCATAGCTGTTTGCTGCAATTGAGTTGCAACTTTCTTAATAATAGTTTAGCACCTTTAAAATTCAATTGCAGTTCTAGCTGTTTGGAGAGTCAAAGAGAAGCGGCTCTTTTACTTGGTCAATTTGCTTCAACGGATACAGATTGCAAGGTGGGAAAATTTGTGCTATTGCAAGCATGCAATAATAAGTCTGTTATTTATGCTCATATTTTTCATAACTCAATTATTTTCTTTGTTCACATAGGTTCATATTGCTCAAAGAGGGGCAATTCAGCCATTAGTTGGCATGCTTAAGTCATCAGATTCACAGCTTAAGGAAATGTCAGCTTTTGCTCTTGGGAGGTTGGCGCAGGTAATCATTGCTAACAAAGAATATTTTTGCTGTATATGGAGTAGGAAATTGATGTCAAAATACAGTTGGGTTTATATTTGAGCCATAAGAATGTTTGACTAAATATTTTTTGGCTTTTTATGGGAGTTGTTCTCAAACAAGTCTTATTTAGTGCTACTGACCTTTGTCTTGTATATAATTAGTAACAAAGGATGCTGAAATTACTCTACCTTATGTCTGTAATGCCAGTATTTTTGGATTCACTTTTCTTTTGTTTTCATTTTCTTCTTTTTGGCTTATGTAATTCACATTTTAGGATTCACACAATCAAGCTGGTATTGCTTATCATGGAGGTATTGAGCCTCTAATTGATCTTCTTAGCTCAAAGAATGCGTTCATCCAGCACAATGCAGCTTTTGCTCTATATGGCCTGGTGGATAATGAGGTGAAATTGGTTTTATTGTTCTTAACTTTGTCAAAATTTGTATGTTATTATTATGTTGTCCTTTATGAACTTATCAAATATCAACTGTGTGTGACAGGACATTATTGCAGACGTTATTAAGGCTGGTGGTTTTCACAAACTTCAGGATGGAAGTTTCAAAGCTCAAGTATGCCTTTCTTTCCTTTACTCTGTAGTATCATATATTGACTTGTGTTTAATTTACTGGTATTTGTCTTTGATAATAATAAAATCGTTTATGTTCATAGAGTAAAACTTCTATAGTTATATCTCTCTGTAATTCATAAGTTTAACTGGTGATTTTTGTTTGACTTGCAGCCAACTAGAGAGTGCGTAACAAAAACCTTAACAAGATTTGAGGAGAAGATCCAGGGGCAAGTGAGTTTTCTTGCAAATTATTGATTCCTATGATGGATGTTTTGTTGAATATGATTCTTATATTGTTCCTTTCTCTTTGGAAGGTATTGAAACACTTGTTATATCTTATGCGCTTTGCGGAAAAGGGTGTTCAACGGCGTGTTGCTCTTGCTCTTGCTCATTTATGTCCTATTGATGATTGTAGAACTGTCTTCATTGACTACAATGGTACAATGAGCTTTTATCTACTCATTTTAATATTTTTTTCACCTAGTAGTGCTTTGAAGTATTTCCAATCAACTTGCTGCTATATCTTGCAGGATTAGAATTGCTGTTGGAGCTTCTTGGATCTACAAACCTTAAACAGACAGGTGTTGCTTCGCTGGCACTTCACAAGTTGGCTAGCAGAGCCATTTCTGTCCCTCTTGGTGATGTTGCACCTTCATCGCCAACTCCCCAGGTACTTTTGCTACTCTTTTGTCACGGGTTCTGTTTATTTTATTTAATTTTAGTTTTTTTTGGGTTTATACATCAAGGATATGAAAAATGAAAAAAAGAGTAAAAGTGATTACTTAAAACCTTTTGTTTAGAACTTTGCATTAATATCTATTTATATTTTTGTAGGAGTTCTTAGGCAAGCACTGTGTTAACAATCCAAAGCTCTCTGATGTCACATTCTTGGTTGAAGGTGGATAAGTTGCTGCTAAATTCTTCTTTATTTATTTTTATTTTTAAAATTTATAGTTGATTTTTATTTATGTACTGATTTGCCCTGTTTTCCTTCTACAGACAAAAGATTCTATGCTCATCGAGTTTGCTTAGTCAAGTCGGATATATTTCGAGCAATGTTTGATGGTGGTTACAGGGTAGGCCTTGAGTATCCTTGAAACTTTTTTTTAAGTCATTTTCTTTTTTATTTTATTTATGCATGAAGTTAGCAGATTAACTGTGATTAAGCTCCTTTTTTTTCTTGTAAATATTCAAATATAAACTTAATGTTGATTGCTGTTCCAATCTTGTATGGATATTCTTAGTAACATCTTAAGATTTGCAATGCAGGAAAGGGAAGCCAAAGATATAGAGATTCCAAACATCAAATGGGATGTATTTGTATTGATGATGAGGTGCAATTTCCACAGTCCATTTATATAATATAATTTTATTCTACAATGATGTGCATCTGTCTTTAGCAGATGTTCACATGCTCAAACTCTAAATTGATTTTTATTGGCGCTTCTAGATATATATACACTGGAACAGCAGATGTTAGTCTGGATATCGCTCAGGATCTTCTCAAAGCTGCTGATCAGTATCTTCTTGAGGGTCTTAAGCGTCTCTGCGAAAATACCATTTCGCAGGTAAACCAAGAACTGAGCTTTGCTGTTACTTGTAGTTCATTGTTCTCGATCTGATGGCATGACTTATTGAATTATGTGCAGGATATTACTGCAGAAAATGTTGCACTAATGTACCAGATGTCAGATACTTTTAATGCAACTTCACTAAAACATGCATGCATAATGTTTGTGTTGGACCAATTTGATAAGCTGAGTTCCAAACCATGGTATGTCACATTCATTTCAAACTTGGTAACTCTTTCACTGCTGTTATGTGTACTCCGTTTTTTCAATCCAGAAATTTGAAGTTCTCCATAATGTAAAATTGCAGGTATGGCTACCTGGTTTGCAGCATTGTTCCAGACATACGCAAATTCTTCTCAACTTTACTCGGGAAGTCTAGTTCTGCTGATTCATGAGGATCAATAGGTTTTCTGGGAATGGCATGGACAATTTTGAAATGTATAACTAATGCTGTATGTGTTGTGTATATATCTATATTATATTTATAGGCAGGATTTAGGAATATAACTATCATTTTTTGATAGCTGGCTTAAGAGGTGTGGTATGGTAAAAAGTGTGGTACACTTTTGTGTAGTATACTGACTCACGAATAGAAACCATGCTATGCTATTTTGACAATTATATATTATCTTCCACATTGGCTTTTTATTTGGCTGATTAGCAATATTTTAATTCAGTCGTCACTCTTCAGTGCTTAGAAATTGTTGCCGTTTTTCTTTCCAAAATTTTGTTGGGACAAACAAGTTGAGTTGTCTCAGTTCAGAGTTCAGACTTGGTTGTAGCATTGGATTTAATCATCCTTGTTTTAATTTAATAAATCGTATTGAAAGGAGTATATGTATTGGGGTAATCTTTGTGCATGCATTACTTTTTATTACCATTGAATCTGACAACAATAATGGTAAAATGATGCGAACATGTCATATAAATTATAAAATATGAGAAATATTGACTGAGCGGAAAAACGAGTAGAAGCATAGTCATAATGAGTGTTCAGCTTTCAGGTTGATGGCTCCACAACTCTCCGGCAGTCACACCTTCTCTCTTTCTTCCTGGCGGTGGAGGCAGAGGAGGGAGGTCTTCCCCTTCAGTTCTCTTTGCCACACCCAACCTCTCTTCCCAGTCTCCCACCATTCAGGCAAGAAACCATTCGTTGAAGTTCCAATCTTTATCGCCAAACAAACACTACCGTATTCTTTTGGAATTATCTAGATTCTAGAACGTGTACTTGAATAGTTTTAATTGCGATGTAAAATTTGCAGATTGTTGGTGTGAAAGGCCATGATGGATATGGCAATGTCAATGTGAAAAGCAACAATGTATTTGATGGCTTCCAAGGAGATAATGATTATTGGAGTGATCTTGACAATGATCTTTATACTGGACACAGGCATTGCGTCCTGTGCAGGTATTCTTATTTGGTGAATGCTATGTGACTATTACTTTGTAGCTAAATTACTAAAAAAAATAAATAAATAATATTTAATAAATTTTACATTATTTATTTTTAATTTTAAATATTTTATTTTTTAGTTTAAAAGAGAAGTTAAGTACCACAACAAAGACACTATAGAACTCACCTTCTTATTTAGGAATGACAACACCACCCGAACCTGCGGATACCCACCCTGCCCCTACCATCTCGGGACGGGTTTTTAGTAGAACGGGGGCGGACGGGGCCGGGTTTAGGTACTACCCGCCCCGGTATATGTATAATATATAATTTTAATATATAATATGTGTAATATATATATATATATATAATAATTAATAAAATGATTGATAATATTGTATCATATTTAAAATTTTACTTTAATTTATATTATGTATGTGATGATGGTTATATAAATTTTGAAATTTAATTTTATTTATTAGATTTTAATAATTATAGGGGCGGGGCGGGTAGGGGCAGGACGGGTACCCGCGGGACGGATTAGAGTTCAATCATTTACTACCCACGGGACGGATTAGAGTTCAATCATTTACTACCCACGGGTAGGAGCGGGGCGGGTTTTATGCGGATTATTATAAAGCGGGGCGGGGTCTGGTAGAGCAAAAACCCGCCCCTACCCGCCCGTTGCCACCCCTATTCTTATTTTGAATTCATGTTGCCCTATGTATAAGCTTAGTTGCTGTAGCTAATTCTATGTGGAGGGTTAATTGGGCAGTGGTTTCCTGGTCATATTGCAAAAGCAGAGAAAGAACTCAAGCAGCAACTTAGGTTGATGGATGTTGTCATTGAGGTGCGAGATGGCAGAATTCCAATGTCCACAACTCATCCACAGGCAAATTTGTTTGTTTGTTTGTTTTGGTTGGGGGCGGGGGATTCTCTATTGTTGATCAATAGACCAGTTTCGGAGCAATGCTTGAGTTATCTCCATGTAACTTAAATGAACTTACTTAATTTAAGTGTTTTGAAAATTGAAAACAATTTCTTAATTGTTCATGAACTTGTATTCTGTTTAAGTTGAAATTAATGTCTTCTAACGTTGAGTACTTAAGTCTGAACTTTTATCAGTGTTCAACAGCTGGGGGATTTAGGGTTTAGGGTTTAAAACACATGACTGCCATTTAATTTATTTTAAATTTTCCAGTAATATAAGAACTAGTCCCATCCAGTGACTAAAATAAAACTCACCTAGAGGAAAATGGCAGTATGTTCTGTTCAAGTGCTAATAGTTTAAAAAACAAGATTACCCACGAATAATAGTATTATACAACTAATTTGTTCTGTCTAAATTTGAAGTTTTAGCTCAAAAAAGAAACCCTAAATTTGACTAATTTGATTAAATTTTCATCTAACAGCTTTCGGTTATCAACTTAACGTGAAGTTGACTGTACTTGAGTTTCTGCCTTTATCATTTATGTGATAAAACGTGTTGAACAGGCGTGTCTCTTCAGAATATACATAGTTTTGGTTTCATTTAGAACATGTTTTTATGACACTGCAGATTTGCAGAGAAGCTTGCACTCCAAGTATTTAATGGAAATTTTCACAATTCGGTTGGACTGCACTGGAGAGGCCTCCTAGATGATGGATGTTGTGGTGTCCGCTTTCGAAATCAGAACTCTTGTGAAGCTTGAATTGAAAGTAAGAATATCTCCAGGGCTAGAATTCAATCCTCCTTGGTGATTATGAATGACATGAATGGAGGACAAAGGTGGTGAATGTTCTGAAAAAGACAACACCATTAAAGAGTTTAAGTTACACCAAACAAAGAATGCTTCCTGCTGTTACCATTGAATTTAGTTGGCTTACACTTCCCAAGCTTATACTCTAATTCTAAAGCCACACCACATATTTTGGGTTTGATCATTCTTTCTACTTAGACCTCAAAATACGAATGGCTGGTAATTCATTATAAGTAACTAATTTAATTGTATAATTTTGATGTTTTTTTTTTCATAAGGCTAATAATTTATCTTTTTCATTTTCTGTCCGTAAAACTAAATAAAAAAATAACAATTTTCGTTGAATTCATTCAACTATTGTACATTATTTACTCAAATATCTTTGTTTTGCTTTTTAGAAATTAAAAAAATTATCATATATTAAACTAAAATATGTATTGTTATAATTTATTCAATTAATTTTTTTACCTCACCATGTTTAAAATTTTATGTTGTAGTGATTTTGTTTGAATAAAGACAATAAGGAAACCAAAAATGATATATTTATATATAAATATATATATAATTTATTTTATTTTAAATATATATTTTGATATGTATTTTACACTAATGATTTATTTTAGTGTATATTTAATATGGTTCTAACGAAACATAAAACCTATAATTGTCCGAACCCCTTTGAGCCTTTGACATTCCTTTCTATTTTGAAGGAATAAATGCTGTTATTTATTCGTCTCTTTTTAAAAATTTGATCACCTAGTGCCATAGGAAATTTTGTCAATAAAATTGTAATAATAATAGTAGTAATAAAAATAAAAAAAACTAGTTAGAAAAAATGCTAGTGAAAGAGTGAGACATTTGACCATTGAATGGCCACCCAAGTTGAGGTGGAGATGCTCCTAGAGGAACCAAGAACCATACACCATACAATATAAGAATATCTCCCAAGGAATTTAGCATCAAATATTACAATCCTAATCAAATAGATGAGATGTTGCTTTCATGCAGGTCACAACCACCATAAGTACTAGTGGAAACTCTTACCAAATGGTAAGGGATAATAAACTTTAATCACAATCTCCATCCAATACAACCTTTCAATTACAATCAAATGCAACACCAATTAAAAAAATAAAATAAAAAAAGGAAGACACAGAAAATGATGCATTACCAACCACAACAGTGTCTATTAAAGAATTGGATGAATTACTAATGACACATTTATATACCAATCATTTCTTTAGCTTTGGGAAAATACTTCAAATTTCATTTTGCCACAGCTAATTGTGGAAGTACAATGATTAATTCATTATAATTTATAATACACTGATCTGATACCCTTTTTTTTTTTTAAATATCTTTTTTCATCTTGCAATTGTGGAAGCACAAGTAGCATCCTCTTTGTTTGACTTTGACCAGTTTTCTTTGATTCTACAAGCCTGCATAGGCCTTTCAATTTGGATTGCTTCTTTCTCCAATTGCCAACAATATTTTCCAAAAGTTCCTATACTAACCTGAAGCCTAAAATCTATCCCAAACAGAAAGCTCATCTCCAACCTGTTCAATTCAGATGTGCTTACTCCTCCAACTCTTGCATAGTATGCATTGTTGAAGAATCTGCAGAAACAGCAGAGAGCTTAATTAAAACACTACTTGGTGTCATTTTCAACCTACTAGATGAGTTAAATTGAGTTATCAAGAGTCAATAATATTCTCTCCATTTCCATTTATATGTTATTTATGTTACTTGGACCAATGTCTATTGATCAATGATGTACCAAAAAGCAACAGTGACAGCTAAAAAGAATCAGAGGGAATAAATTTTTAGACAAAGTTTCAAAACTACTATTAGCATTCCTGCAATTTCAAACTCACTTACGCATCATCCATAAACTTTGCTGCAACCATAATGCTTGTTATCAAAAGCCGGTGCACGTTTAGTGAAGTCAATTTGACCTCTGTGTGCTGAAGAAATCTATCAACATATATGTGTGCAACAACAAAGCAAGACGGGCTACATCCTGCGTACTTGAAAATCCGATCGATATATTTTTGAACACTCAAAGTAGGTGCTCTTAAACCATGAAAAACAGTAACAACATCTTTCACATGCTTTGCCTCAATTAGTGTTTCATTCCTCTGAACCGATCTCTCAAGAAGTGAAGAAAGAAGTGATAAAACCCTTGGAAATCCTACTCCTTTATCCACTCCTTTAAGTCCCAACGAAAGGTAGATATCTGAGCTTACATCCTCGGTTTCCAGCGCCAGAGTCTCCATATCGAATCTGCAACGAAACAAAATAACCATTAAAGGGTAATCCTATTAACATGCATTTTTTTCCAATTCTTGGTACAAATCAACAACCTCAACAAAAACAAACACATTATTAGAACTTAGAACAAATGTGACTAAAGGATAATAATATATATTGGGCTGAGTTTGTGATATGTTAAAAATAGTTATGTTCAGCATGAAATTCAGAAAATACCAAGTTCTCTCAACATCTTCTTCTCCATTCATGAACCCTAACCCTCAATTTCACAATATCAAATAAATCATATAATAGCTATTAGCAACCTCTCATTCTGCCATTTTCAGCACCATACTTCAAACTTCACATAGTCTCAATCATGCCATGGGAACTTCATGTTTGGTTAGATCTAAGCAAACCCCATTGATTGGAAATCTAGCATTAGCAACATAAAGAGCATAGATACCCCTAGATCTCCGGAATCTTGTCTCAAACTACAACTATAACTACAACAAATCCAATCTAATTCAACGAATTTTCCTATCTCCCTGTCAACACAATACAAGCTCTCCACAACAGTTAACAACAAAAAAGGATATAGCTCTCAAAATTTGCCTAGCTGGGAAGGAACCAGCCCCAGATCTCACAAAGTTACCTTCTTTTACTTCAACTTAACAACCCCAGAAACTAAACTAAACTACACCAAAGATACCCATCACAACCCTGTAATAAAGATAGAAACTTTGAGCTATGTTCTTAATTCCCATCAAAACTCATTATAGGAATGGTCAATACTCTCAAGACTCCCCATAAAAGAAAAACAGAAAAGTAGAGAGAGAAGAAATCAAGAAACTCACAAACTGTGAAGGGAAGACTCCAGCTTTGGTGATGGTGGCAGATTTTCCTTACATTAAGGGTGAAGCACCAAGACAATAATAGTAGCAGCAGTAACCTTGTGAAGACACAACTCAACCACCCTAAACCTTCACCATTTTCCTGTGCCCTTCTTGAAATGTTAGTAATAATATCTTCTCCTCCTTCTTCTATCTATCCATACACACTATGCTGCTTTTCTTTTTTCTTTTGTGCTCACAAATAAAGGATTTGCCTTTGTTTTTTCTTTGGTTTTATCTTATCCCAAAAGTACCACAACACAACACAAACACCCTACCTTCTCTCTCTCTCTCTCTCTCAATTTTTTAAAGCTTAGTGTGTCGGTAATGCAATCCAGCACAACCATACCATATCAATAGCACCTAAGTTCATTGATCAAAGTAGCTGCTACGAATCTTAAAGTGTCGTATATTTGTTGAGTTGTGTTCTTTGGATTATTATTTTGGTACTCTTAATATGATGTTTTTTTTTTATAAATAAATAAGATGTATATTTCAAGATATATCAAAAAGTAATTATTATATTTTATATTTTTTATTTACTTGCCTTCTCAACCAGGCATACTACTGGTGGGTCCACAAGTGTTCTTGCAAAATAGAAAATACCCTTTTTTGGTTTCTAATCTAAATAAATAATATCCACACACAAAAAGAAAATTTTGTGTATGCCTTGTTGGGGTTTGTGGGTGGCCACTGTGACTGTGAATGTGACTGAAGGAGCAGATTTTGTTTTTGATATTGGAGTAGCATCGGTGTTTTTTCAAAATGTAAGTTGATGGGGTGTTATTTTTAAATGTGAAATCGTTTAATTAGATAAATAAAAATTGGACCGTCCGATTTGTGAGGAGTATAGAAATCGGACCATCCGATTTATGAGGATATAGAAATCGATCTGATAAATTTGTAAAATTGGACCGAGAAATTTGTGAGAGAATAGAAATCAGACCGAAGGATTTCTGTTAAAAAAATTAAAAAATTTAAAGTATAGAAATCGGACTCTCCGATTTGTGTATCTTCTACACTTTTAAAAAACATCAAAAATTACAATATTAAGATATAGAGTAATTCTTGGCATACAAGCGATTAAGGCTTGTAAGCCTTACAAGTTCAATTAAAACTAACGCTCAAAACACGCTTCGAACCATTCTTCTTCCTCTTCGTCTTCTCCTTCTTCTTTTCTTTCGTTTCTTGCCTTCTCTTCCTCTTACTCTTCTTCTTCTCCTTTTCTTTCGTTTCTGCACGTTCTTCTTCATCGTCTTCCTCTTCTTCTTCATTTACGTTCTTTCTCTCTGTTTTATCTTTTTTTTTTTTCGATTTTTCATGGTAAAATCGTTTTTGAAGAAGAAGAAGCAGTAGAAGATGAGGAGGAGAAAGAGAAAGAGTTCTGAATTATGCATAAGATGTATTTTAACAAATTTTGGGTGTATTTCTTTAAATTCTTTGGGTGTATTTTCTGTAATCCTTTGGGTGTATTTCTATAATTGTTTGGGTAAATTCCTGTAACCGTTTGGGTGTATTTCTGTAATCATTTTAGGTGTACTTCTGTAATCGTTTGGGTGTATTTCTGAAGTTCCATTATCTTCAAAAGAATTACAGAAATACACCAAAGGATTACAAAAAATACACCCAAAGTATTTAAGAAATACACCCAAAATTCGTTGCATAATTCAGAACTCTTTCTCTTTCTCCTTATCTTCTGCTGCTTCTTCTTCTTCAAAACGATTTCAAAGCTTGATTTCAGAAACTATGAAAATCGAAAAAAAAAACGAAGAGGAAGAGGAAGAGGAAGAGGAAGAGGAAGAAGAAGAACCGTTCTGAGCGTAGCACTTTGAAAATAGGAAACGTTGAATAACGCATTAAAAGGCCTAGTAATTTGTAAGACTTGTAAGTCAAAAAGACTTTGAAAATAAGAAACGTTGAATAACGCATTAAAAGGCCTAGTAACTTGTAAGACTTGTAAGTCAAAAAGACTTGTATGTGTAGCACTCCTCTAAGATATATCACTACTTTTACTTCCATATGCACAGAAAAAAGAGCCGACTGGATTATTGTGGTATAGGCTAATCTACTCACATAAAAAGATATATATTTTCCCATTATTTTTTCCTTTTTTTAACAAGAGAGTTTGTGTATAAATATTGTCTAACACAAGAGTATCACTAGTTAAATGGATCAGACTTATAGAAAATTATCTTTATAACTAATACTTATTTATTTTTTAAATTTTACTTTTTTCTCTCTTTTATTGTCTATTTATTACTTTGTTAGTTAATTATTAATTGAAAAAAATGTTAATTCCTAGTAAAATTATGGGTTCAAGCTATTTCAAAATAAGAAAACTAATAAAGTGAAAATGTAATATTTTAGTCCATTTTGAATCAAGAAGTGAACTTTATAAATAATACAAGTTATAAATTCAATAATTATTAAACTCTTATTTTTTAATTTTATCAAATTTTTTAAAAGTTTAATTATTTTGTCAGTTCCTATAATTTTACTAAATTTTTAATTAAATTTTTATATATATATTTTTTAATTAAATTTTCATACCATATCAAATTTTATAACAAAATTCATATTGTAATAAAAATATTGAAATTAACAAAATATTCTATTAAATTATACAAAATATTCAATCAAATATTAGATATATTTATTTTGTTTAATAAAATATTCTATTAATTCTAATATTTTTATTATAACAACAGAAATTTAATTATAAAATTTGAAATGTATAGCGACTTAATTAAAAATATATATAAAAATTTAATTAAAAATTTATAAAACTATTGAAATTAATAGAATAATTAATTTTTTTTTTAAAACAAAAACACTCCCTCCCCCAAGTCGTAATATGATACCTCATAGTAATTTATTGGAAAAGGAGTTTCTTTTTTCTCTCTCTCATTCTTTTGTGTTGGAATCATTATCTATAAGATAAATTATATTTGCGAAAATAAACAATAGTATAGCAAATTTTAAAAAATGATTTGTGATTCCCACCCCATAAGTTATAGGAACATTAACATAACCCTTCCCTTATAGTAATAAATTGCGCCGCAAGATAGGCCATAGTTAATGGGACATTGCTTAAAGTCATTTGTAATAACGATAAAGGAGGCCTTAACTGTAACCCTATACAAATATCCTATACTTTATTTATTTAACACATCACGCATAGATTGTAAAAAGGTTGTGTGAAGATTGAAGAAGCATTTATTAAAAATGAGAAATCATGTGCGTCACTCGTTATTATTGTGCTTAATTTTAAGAACCTTGACCTACCGTTATGATCATAGTTTGTCACGATATATATAATTATAATACATATGATCGATGGCCATGAGGACATGTATCATTCTGGACGTAACACCTCACCGACATTTTTATTTAAAATTAATTATGGAAAAAAAAATAATCTTGCTAGAAGGTGAACCAAACATCTCCCTTTCATGACTATAACTGTTTTATTAACTCATGTCATCTATCTTTATAAAACATTCAAATCTTTTAATATTTACTATCTTTATCGCATAGGTTCAGGTTCATTTATACGGAGTTTAGTAATTTAGTCTAATATATATATATATATATATATATATATATATATATATATATATATATATATATATATATATATATATATAGTAAACATAACATCACGTATACTATATAATACTTGTTTTCATTTGAGATGTGCAAGTTAGGTTTAACTATTCTTTGGTAGGATTTTGTTAAAAATCTAATTAATAAGCCTTCGGATACATAATGATATGATTTTAATTAGATGCAATTTTTATTGGTGGAGAAATGCTGGTCAACGCATCAAATAAGTGCACAGAGCACTCATCTCTTCAATGCTCGAAGAGGTGTAAGGAGTTTAGGGTGAGTACGGGTTGAGTTGGTTCGAATTTATGGTAAAATTAGAATCGAACTGATTAAAATATAATTGGTTCAGTTTGGTTTAAATTTACATTTTTTTGTACATGTACTCAAATCAAACTAAACCGATTAAGAACGGATTTGTTTGGTTCGAGTAATTGGGTATCTGATGATTTTAAAATTCATAAAAAAAACCAAATTTTTATTTTAAAAACTCAACAAGTACAATAAACATGTAACATCAATAGAAATAATTCAAACATGTTAAATATCAAATACATTAAAAACTAAACTCATTAAAATCCAAACATATTAATAATGAATAATCATTGTTTAATGGAAAAGTCATATATATATATATATATATATTAATATATGATCGGTTCGCAGGTTGGTTCGGATTCCGCATCCGAAAATCGATACCCGAATCAATCACTAACAAAAGTCATCGATTTAGTTTGGGTTGGATTCGATTACCCGTTGATTTCAGAACCAATTTAATTGGTTCAGTTCGGATTCGGACGAGTAATTGAGTACCCGCTATCCGTGCTCACCCCTAAACGTGTTATTACTTACCATATAACGTGCATCTATAGCATAAGGTTTTTTTTATTTTATGATATTAATTTTATCATAAACTTTGGTATGTAGGGATGTGGGTCCCTCGAGGCATGATTTTATTCCATTCTCATCATAAAATTATAATATATAAATGATAATTCTCATCAACCTAACTATGACTATGATCACAGTGATTAAGTATTTAGCAATTTTTTTTTTTGGAAAATAAGTAGTTAGGTAGATTAGATATATCTATCAGCCAATTAAAAAACGAAAAAAAAAAAAGGAGAAAAGAAAGATTCAAATTAAACTTACATTTTTATAAAACATATTTAAAATATTTACCAATGTACCATTCCATATAGCAACTAGCTAGTAGCACTTATTTTATACGATGCTTTTATTTTTATTTTATTTTCACATAATCTTATGACATGTTTAATACATAATTATATATTTTATGCATGAAAAGAAAGAAAGAAAGAAAGAGAGAGAGAAGGGACAGACTGGCAACGTGTCGGTGTTGTATATTCTCAATTTTTAATAATTCATTCACATTTTTTAATTAAAAAATAGAAAATAAAAAACGTTTATTGCATTTTATGGCATACTATCATAACAGTTAGAATCTCAATTTAACTCTTAAAATTTTTCGATATTACAATCTTAAATGAGTTAATCGATTTTACAAAATTTATACTAAATTTAACGATTTTATGATTTAAATCTAATTAAAATTTTACATTTTACGTATTTAATTTATTTTTTCGATTTCACCAAAAATCTCGATTTCCTCTGCCTTTCATACCATTGATCGGTTACGGGATTAACTTAAATAACAGATTTTTTATTGCCGGTTGTTCTACGTAAGCTAATTGAATAAATAATTTATGTGATTATTATGTACATGTTAATTAATATTATTAATTAAAAAATTTTATATAAAACATTAAAATTTAAATTTTAATATATTAATTTAATTACTAGTAATTTATTATTTTTACGGTTCATCTTGATGAATTCTCTTGATTTTTCTTTCACACGTATAAATCTAATAAGAAGTTAAGAAGTATTTTTAATAAATTATAAGATTTTCAAGAGATATTTTATTTTTGGTGGAAACTAAGGTGCAGTCAACTTTACGTAAAGTTAATATCTGAGAGTTGTTAGATGATTTGACTGATTTGACTAAATTTTCATCTAACAACTCTCAAATATCAACTTCACATGAAATCAACTTCACCTAAATTTTCACCTTTGTTTTTTCCAAGGATCTTCTGCCTTTAGTTTTTGGTCATGGGGGATCTTCCAGCTTGAGCATAACGCCGTAAGTCCAAAAGCATATTTTCAATGAGGCCCAATAAAACAATAAGGCCCAATAATGACAAAACAAATATAAGGCCTGGTTCAGTTGGCCCAAAAACAAAGAAAAGTAAAGAAAATCACATTTTCTGAACGTTGCCAAACTCATCCATTGTTTAAATTTCTACCCACCACTTTTGAAAACTAGCCGTTAACTTTTCCTTAACTTCACTTATCTCAGTTCCATTCTTTCTTTCACTTCACTTTCCTCATTCTTCAACAATGGCTACCTCCTTGGACACACCTTCGCCTTCTCCTTCACCAGTGTTTAGCCCTTCATCTGATAAACGCTTCTGGAGCACTCTCCAGAGCAGGATTGACACACTCCTCGGCGGCGATTCTCGCCGGAAATTCTCAAAGGCTGAGGAAGAGGAACAAACCCTTATGGTTAGAATTTGGATTTGATTTGATTCCAGTTGTTAATGTTATTGGGTATCTTTTGTTTTTCTTAGTTTTTGATTCTTAATTTAGAATGAAGGAGCCAAGAGGATGAAGGAAGATTCCATGTTACTAATGAGAGGGTTTGACTCAGTTGCCCACACTCTCTCTCAGTTGTCTAACAATTTGGACAATGCCTTGCAGGTATTTTATCTTATCTTATCTGTTAATTTTCCTCGGATATAGTATTTTCACAAGAATTCAGTGTTTAAAAATCACAACTTTTATGTGTTGAATTGAAGAACCAACTCATATTTAAGCTTCCAGCTGTTTGAATTTTCAACAGGGTGCTAAAGAATTGGCAAACCCACCAACCTTAACTGATATATTCCATAGCAAGTTTGACAAAGTAAGGAATAAAGAAGAGAGTTCAGGGGAGGAAGAGAAAGAGATAGATGAGTCAAAGCAAGGAACAAAAAGGAAATTTGATCACAATGATGTCTCAGAAGAAAATGCTGGCGATGGAAAACAACTGAAAGATAGGATGATTAAGAGGGCCAAAAATGTTGGTATTTTTCTGTCACTAATTTATCTAAATTAAAGTTGGTTTAACAAATTAGTTCCAAGCTAATAATAACTATTCATTTGTCCCTGTGCAGATTGCACTGTCAATGGCAACCAAAGCAGCTTCACTTGCAAGAGAGTTGAAGTCTATCAAGTCAGATCTAAGCTTCATGCAAGAAAGATGTGTTCTGCTTGAAGAGGAGAACAGGAGATTGCGAGACGGATTCGCAAAAGGTGTAAGGCCAGAAGAAGATGATCTTGTAAGTAATTAATCCATGTAATAACATATATGTTCATAATAATTTGTAAGAACATGCATAAAGCAAAACTAATATTGTGGAGAATGTGTCCTTTTTGACAGGTGAGGCTTCAGCTGGAAGCACTACTTGCAGAGAAGTCAAGGCTTGCAAATGAGAATGCAAACCTTGTGAGGGAGAATCAGTGCCTACACCAGCTTGTGGAGTACCACCAACTAGCTTCTCAAGACATTTCGGAATCATATGAGAATGTTATTCAGGGAATGTGCCTGGACTTCTCATCACCACCAGCAATTGCTGAAGAGACAAGAAGTGATGATGATGACAAAAGCAGAGAACCAACAACACCCAAAAGTGATGATCCCTTTCAGTTCTCTACTAAACTTGATGAGTTCTACGATGAAGTGTAGACCAAAACTTTTAAGCACTGAAGGAAAATTTTGGAACCAAGATTTACTGTTGAACCAATATAAATATTTATTTTATCCTCTTAATAATACTTTTCTACCCCACCACCTTTTGTTGCAAATATTCCTGTATTTCCAGTTTTCAACATAAATAAAAATTATTATCATTATTTTTAACCGGAGAATATTGGGGCTAAGCTATGGGCCCTTTCCTTCTGTTTCATATTCAAACCTTGTTGCATATGCTGAACAAGCACACACTAATATCAAAAGCGTGGGAATGCAAGAATCAACCATAAATGTCTAAACTCTAAAACGCCCACAGACATAAACTCCAATTCCACAATGCCAAAACCTCTTGCAAATCTCACTCTCTTAAATTGATGGTGCATGTTAACATGAACTGATGATTGTAATATGATCTGTTTCTCTAGATTCAACAAGCACTTTGCAATTTTGTTAATACAACTTGTGGGAGTTATAAGCCTCAAAACGGGAGATATTAGTATATTACCCCAGAAGTTGTTCATAAAAGCTGGAAGGACAGTAGACACATTACAGTCATATCAAACTAGGCAATAGAAATTCAAGCAGTACTTGACAATAATTTCCAGGTTAAAACGCTAGTCTATTTCTAGGGTTATAGGATGTACAAGCAAATGTACTGCTGCACTAGGAATAATTGTGAGGTCCCTTCAAGTTTCTTGAGCATCTCTCTTTCTTTTAGCTGAACATGCAGTGCGGATTGCTTGGGATGATGCATTCACAGCCGCTTCAGTAGCTTTTGAC
Source organism: Arachis ipaensis (assembly GCF_059453495.1). Classification (NCBI taxonomy): domain Eukaryota; kingdom Viridiplantae; phylum Streptophyta; class Magnoliopsida; order Fabales; family Fabaceae; genus Arachis; species Arachis ipaensis. The sequence continues at coordinate 2,364,533 of NC_142441.1, forward strand.
AGATTTGAAACCATAGAAGCATTAATGGCATCCTTCATCTTATCCAAAACATCAGTCAAAACCTGGTTCTCTTTCTCATACTACAAAAACATAGATTCCAACATTATACATCAGAGGCACATCAACATTCAACATAACTACAAGTTCTATTAAATAGGTGAAAAATAGTTTTAAGAATTTTATTGTAACTTCTATGATGATTGATACTCTTGGTACCAAATGTTCAGAAACTAATGACAGAAGAGGACCATCATTAAGAGCTAAGCATTGCAGGAAGTAATCCCAAGAACAAGAACAAAACTCATAATGCATTTTCCTTTTTCCTTAGGTGGGGTTAGCAAGACGAAGCAATCACAAGAACAATTCTTTTGAAAACTGTTTCATCCATCTCAGGTAATGTTCCTCAAACCTAAACTAGAAGCTTAGTAAAAAAGGAAACAAGCATTCCTTTAAAGCTTTCGTGCCTTTATGTGACATAAGAGTTTTTGATAAATGCTCATAAAGAAGACAGGTCTTCAAAACAGTACATTCTTCATAAACGAGGTTAAATAACCAGCAACAGTAAGAACTGAAATGTGTCGCGCTGTACAGATAGGGAAGAAGATTCTACAAGCAAAGAGATTAGGATAATAATGCATTCTGTAGTAAAAACACTAAAGATACAACTGGACTAAAATGATAATGTAGCAGAGCAATGTTACATCATACCACTTCAACTTTTCCAAGAGCATTTTCCAACTTTGCAGTCAAAGATTCAACCTGTGTATATTATGTATAACAAGAACAGAAAAATCAGTCCAAAACCAAATGGGGGATCTTAGTGGTTGCATTAAGAATAATTAAGTATAGACCTTCTTCTGTGATTCAATATACAAGCTCAGATAATCATTAGTTGTAGCAGATGGAGCTTCATATGGGCCAGCATTTCCATCAACCTGCATGTTTAGTATATAAGCTAGAGAGATAACAAACAGGTGCATGAAAAATGTAATACATGCCCAAGTTCAGCATTTAAGAATACCTTGAATTTTAAATTTTCAAGAGCTTCTATTCTCCGCAAGATACTTTCAACTTTTTCATCCAAACTCTTCAAGTATGAATTTTCTGCAGCAGGCTCGGGCTCAGGCTCGGGCTCATGCTCAGGTTCTGGTTCTGGTTGTACTTGTGGCCCTAGCTCAGACAATACTTGTTCCATTTGAGCATCTGGTTCATCTTTTTCACTATCTCCATCTTCAATATATTGAATTCCACGAATTTTTTTATCAGTATGAACAACTGCACTTTTAATGCGCTCAGAACGCCTCACATATGAACTATGGGATTTAGATTTTTTCTTAGTATATGAAATAGTGTTCTTTTGCAGCCAAGGTTGGTTCACTTGCTGTTGCACCGGGGTTCTTGCATTATGCATTACAACTTCATCCACCGGGGGATTCGGACCCCTCAGTGGAGATCGCATGCAGTTTGAGTTTACAAGCTGGGGGTCTACTGGCCCTGGTGATGTAATGTTCCCAGTGAAAGGTTGTGGTACCACCCTCTCCAGAGAAGGGTTTCCATGCTTCAAAGAGAACTAAAGGTACGTCAGTAATAAGAGTAAAATGTCTCAACATGAAGATCAATTAGCTCACTTAATTTGATCATAGAATTCCATAGTTGTTAGTAACATGGATTAAAGAAAAAAAAAGTATATTTTGCATTACTATACTATATACACGTTTAGACATGTTTCCCACAAGCTTGTGAAACCGCCTAATGGCACGAAAAAGGGGTAAAAAAGCGAACTTTTCTCAGTCAAACTGCACAGTGACGTATGAAGTGGGGACAACAAACTAAGAAAGCATGAAAACCCAAACTGAAAGGTCTCACATTTTCAATCCTCGTCCTAAAAATTCCTCCTTTGCTCACTATCGCTTTCTAAGGCGATAAACCCTAACCAAATCGAAACCCTAAGTTACGTGCAGACAACACAATGAGGTGGAAAAAGAAGAACCTTCCCATGATCACAAAGAAATTAACAAACTAATGATGACAAGAAGTTGTACATGCAAACGGAAACTACTGAACTACACCAAAAAAAATCATAAAATAAACTAAAATAATAACAATAATAAATAACAAGAAGAAAAGACAAAAGCAGAAAAATAAAGCATAAGATTGGAGGGTACCATGGCAATGGGAACCTTGTCGATGGAAGAGTTCTTGGAAGCACTGGGTTTTCGCCCCATTTTTCTTCGGTGAAGTGTCACGGAAACAGAAGAACAACGAGGGAATGAACAAGTAAGTAAAACCGAAAAAGAAATGAAATTTATGAGACACAGTAACGAGCAGTGTATTGGATTTTAAGGGGCAAAAACCTTTCTTTGGGTTTAAAACTCAAAATGGCAAAATCGAGGCGCATGGCATCGTTGCTGATTCATAGCGTCTAGCCTCACGACACGTGTGGGTATTGCCTTGGGTATTTGACCATTTGATCTATTCATTGACTTTTTTTTTTTTTTACAATTTAACTAAAATGTGTTCTAAAAATAAAGATATCATGAATGGAGTAAAATTGAGTTTAATTTTAGTTTAAATTTGATTATAAATATTGATCCGATATATTTTGAGATTTTTATCCAATTTTAGGCCTGTCGAAATTTTATTACTTTTGAGTTAAAATAAAATCGGATAAAAACTTAGTCCATATAAAACCTAAACAAAAATAAATAAATAAAAACAACTTGTTACCAATAGAAATTAAGTAGAGTTGAAGATTGCACAAATTTTCCTAATACAAATTCTAATTTGGTATTTTATAACTATATTTATTTAAAGGCAAAGTATCCTTTTTATCTTTGAAGTTTGGCAAAAATTTTTAAAATACCTCTAAGTTTTATTTTGTTTCAATTTTGTCCCAAAAATTTTCGATTTGCATCAAATATATCTTCGACGGCTAAATTTTCAAAAAAATTAAGACTAATTTAACAATAATGCATGAAAATTATGCTTGATTTGCTTGTGTTGATGGTTGTTTTTGTGAAATTGTTGTTGAATTGGTCTTAAATTTTTTGAAAAATTATCCGTCAGGGGTATATTTGATGCAAATTGAAAACTTCTGGAATAAAATTGAAACAAAATAAAATTTAGGAGTATTTTTAAAAATTTTGTCAAACTTTAGGGACAAAAAATATACTTTATCCTTTATTTAAATAGATTAGTAAAGTAATCAGTAGGTCAACTACTTGGTTGAGAGGCCAATGAATTATAACTCAAATGGCATAGTCTCCTCATACTCAATTTAAGAGGTTACGGGTTCGAGTCTCTTATCTCTGGTAAAAAAAAAAACTACTTGGTTGAGAGATATTAATTTTATTTTTTTTTTGGTTTCCCACGGTATCCCCTGACCCGGCAGGTCAAGGACTAATCCGTCGCGGTACTGAGCTCCATTTAAGGGTTTGCCGCTGGCCAATGGGTTGCTGCATGCACAAGGCGGGATTCGAACCCCCGACACTTGCTTAAGCGGACTAGTGAGCTAACCACTAGACCAACCCAACTTGGTTAGAGATATTAATTTTAATATTTTACTATATGTGATGGTCTAGCCCAAAAAGCTTGTGTATAAGGCCCATTAAGCCCAAACCAAGGGCATTGAAGTGTGGATTGTGTTTGTGTAATGATCCAAAAACAAAGAGAAGAAGAGGGTAGTGAACATGAACACCATGCCCTATTGCCCTGGCTTAATTAAGAAGCTTTAAGAAAGGTTTTTGTAGCACACTAGCACTGGCTTAATCAAGTCAAAACTCAACAAATTAAGAAAACGAAGGCACACATTTATATTAGTGTGCCTTGTTAAATAATAATTGAATAAACCACTTTTACTAAAATCCGAAAAAAATTTAACAACTATTCGTATAAAAATGTTTTTATATAAAAATCAGATAATATCTAAAAATTATTAAATAATTTAATATAATATATATCAACATCTTAACTTTTTTTATATATATATAAATGTCTTTTCAAGCATTTGTTTGCACAGGTTAGCATTGATTGGCCAATTTAGAAGAACCACAAATGAATGCAAAGGGTGGAATATTGGGCAAACGCATTAGAAATAGATTCTTTCCAATTTTTTTAATACTTGACAGAATTTAGTGTGATGTCTCACTTTTGATTCTATAAGTGGGACCAAAAATAAATAAAAAAAAATAAATAATTAGATTAAATACTGCACACCATCTAATTTTTTTTTACTGGAAATGATCCGCTCTCCAAACGCATTATAGTGGATATGATTAGGGCATTGACACGGCCTTTAATTTCAAAGGAAGTGTGCATGTTCTTGAATGGCGCATATATTCTTATCCTTTTCCTTCTCATATTCCTTTCCCAATTTTAATTTCTTGTGTTAGGTGCATAACATATAGATATATATTATTATAGCTACTAATAATAAGGACTATATATGTGAGTGTATATGATGTAACAAAACTAGGAAGGAGTGCTAGGCCCCCTCTCCTATTGGCTTCACCGGTTTCATCATTTATACACATAAGTCTCTTTTATTGGAATAAGATTCCTTCACACAATTCATTTTTGTTTGTCTCAAAACTTAGCTTGGTATCGTATAATTGGTTTTTACGTCATTCCTTGTCTCATGAAAATTTGTATAATTACTACAACGTTAAGGGGGACCAACACATCTCACACGTGTCACTCCACTAATCCATTTTAATTAAGGTTCGACGCCGAAATGTATATCTTTAGAAAGAAAAAAAAAAGATTGCGCTATTTTCTTCATCGTCATCATGGTACTAAGGTTGATGATGAGTGACCACTAGTTATAGGTATATAATAGTCTATGATTTTGAAATCTAATTGTTCTTTATTTCAAGCATGCCTATGGTAAATTGGTAGAGAAATTACTCAATATCTTCTCTAATTATTTCATTATGGTCACATATTAAGAAGTTTAATAATAATTAATACATAAAGAATCGAAGAGATATCAATAATATATATAATTATTTATATATTTTCTCTTATATATATAAATCTTTTGGATAAAAGAATTTTATAATATAATATTAAATTTTTTCATTGAAAAACATTTACGTAAAAATTCATATAAATAAAAACAAATTATATTACTAGACATAATAAATAAAGAAGAGTGTTATAGAAGGTCATCAGATTTTGTAATTTATTGTAGTTATTAATTAGTTATTATTAGTATTTTTAATAGTGTAAAATTACATCTAATAATATAAAATTAATTTTTTTTTACTAGTTAAGTAAGCTAAATTTGCCAATGAGTAATAGCTCAAATGGCATAGACTCCCCATACTCAATTAAGAGGTTGCGGGTTCGAGTCTCCTATATTTCCAAATTTTGGCCAATGAGTAATAACTCAAATGGCATAATCTCCCCATACTCAATTAAGAGGTTGCGGGTTCGAGTCTCCTATCTTTGGTAAAAAAAAAAAGGCTAAATTTTAAAAAAAAAGTGTTGCCTTCCTCGATTTTCTCGTAAATATATAATTATTTATATTAACCAAGGTTGCGAGAACCGGACCGGTCAAAGAACCGGTGAAATCACTGGTTCAATGGTTCACTGGTTCGACCGGAGTTCAACCGGGATTCAACCGGTTTAATTAAATATTAAATAAAATATTAAAAATTTAAAAATAATTTTAAATAATAAATTATTATAAATATATAAATTTAATAATTTCTAACTTAATAAAATTTAAAATTTCACATAATAAAGAGCAAAACTGCAAGAAGAAAGCTATGTAGAGTCAGCACCTAAGCATAAATATGCAGCATATACATATAGTATTCTTCCATACATTTTTTGAAACAGAGGAAATTTCATTCAGGATAAAGGAAAGACATCTAACATAGCCAAGTTCTGAACATGGCTTGGGGCATCTTCCATCCACATGCAATTTGGAGTGGTAAGAGCTAAGGTTGCTAATTCATGAGCTACTCTATTCCCTTCCCTCTTAACACGACTAAATTCCACAAATCTAAAATTTCTAACAAGTGAAATGACATCAGTAATAAAAGTTCCAAAACAAGAATTAAAACACATTTTCTGTTTGAGGGTACCCATTACTTCTATATTGTCACTTTCAAGAATCACCTTTGAAAAACAACAGTCTTTTGTAAAATTCAAAGACCAGAAAATCAGAAAATCAATCAGAAAATCAGAAAATCAAAGACCAGAAAACATCTTCAGAAAACCATGAATATAATGAAACAGCAAGTATATTCAGAAGCAGCAAAAAATATTCATCATGAAGCAACAAACAGAAGCAGCAAAACATATTCAAAATCAAAAACAGCAATGACTCAGAAAACCATGAATATAATGAAACAGCAAGCATATTCAGAAGCAGCAAAAAATATTCATCATGAAGCAACAAACAGAAGCAGCAAAACATATTCAAAATCAAAAACAGCAATGATTCAGAAAACCATGAATATAATGAAACAGCAAGCATATTCAGAAGCAGCAAAAAATATTCATCATGAAGCAACAAACAGAAGCAGCAAAACATATTCAAAATCAAAAACAACAATGATTCAGAAAACCATGAATATAATGAAACAGCAAGCATATTCAGAAGCAGCAAAAAATATTCATCATGAAGCAACAAACAGAAGCAGCAAAACATATTCAAAATAAAAAACAACAATGATTCAGAAAATCATGAATATAATGAAACAGCAAGCATATTCAGAAGCAGCAAAAAATATTCATCATGAAGCAACAAACAGAAGCAGCAAAACATATTCAAAATCAAAAACAGCAATGATGAAAATCAAAATCATAAATCAAGAAGGCAACATAGAACAGGCGAGCTCACAGAACCTCAGAAAATCAAAATCCAAAATCAAGAAGGAGCATAGAACAGAGTCTTACCGAATTCAGAAGGACGCGGGCTCGGTCGGTGGTGGTCGCGGCTGCTATGGATGGTTGTGGGTGGCGAATGAGGAGGCTGGCTAGGTGACGTTCGGCGACGAGGAGGCGGGCTCGGCCGGTGGTGGTCGCGGCTGCTGTCGATGGTTGTGGGAGGCGAATGAGGAGGCGGGCTCGGCAGGTGGTGGTCGCAGCTGCTGTCGATGGTTGTGGGAGGCGAATAAGGAGGCGGGCTCGGCCGGTGGTGGTCGCGGCTGCTGTCGATGGTTGTCGGTGGCAATGGTGGCCTTGGTGGGTGAATGGAGGCTGGCGCAGATTAGGTTAGGGAAAAGGGGAAGAAAGGGGAGCTCAGTCAAATTAGGGTTAGTGGCATAGTGGGTTAGGTTTCGCATTTGCCTTTTCTTCTTCTTCTTTTTTTTTTTTAAGCCAAAACGACGTCGTTTGGCATTGAAGTTACAAACTACTAAACCGCCAAAAAACCGGATAGTTCTTCCGGTTCGCCGGTTAACCACTAGTTCGACTGGTTTTTCCACCGATTTTTTGCCAGACGGTTTTTTACGTTACCCAAACCAACTAGGTAATCGGTTCTCGGTTATTCCGGTTGAACCGGCCAGTCCGGTCCGGTTTTCAGAACCATGATATTAACTTAACTTTTTGATATATATAATTTTAGGAAAGTAAAGAGTTGAGGTGCAAGTAACTAGTAAACTTCCACATACTTAACTTTAAAAAAGCAACAAACTAATTCCGATCCATTAATCAACCATTAACTTAATGAGTATAATTAATTAATTAACCATCCGTTTGATCAGTTAACTAATTATCACCACGACACGACCGCGTGTGTCTATGTATATATATTAACTGTAAATATGGGGATGCATAGGAGATCAACACGTCTGACCAAATCAATATATAATATTACTTTATTAAGAAACGAAAATATCAGCATGGTGCCTAATTGGTAACTTAGGATGTTCTTTGCAGCACAATGCATGGGACATGCCATATTCATCTATCGACTTGTACTTAATGCAAGCGTGACTAAGTTTTTGATGTAATTTTTTACTAACAAACGTTAATAAAATACTGATATAAACAATCGGATATCACGTTTAATTTTGTAAAACGATGCTGTTTTAGATTTTAGCATTTAAATATTTTAAAAATAACATCATAAGTAATGTTAATTGAAATTTTTCTTCCTAAAACAAGTAATATGGTATTATTTTTAGATTATTTAAACATTAAAATCAGTACTGTATTAGATTCTATTGTATAGTATCTGACTCTCTATATCAATACTCCATTAATATTTGTGATTTGAAAATCATTCAAAAAATAAAATAAAATCGATTAAAATTTTAAAGACTAAATTTTTCAATCTCTCCATGATTTATTATTTTTTAAAACTATCAATGCTTTTCAGAAGGTTTCAATTAAAATTTTATTTCTTTTCAGCCAGATTTCTATTACTTGCATATAGAAGCAGTCAAGCGTGCACATAAAAAAGAAGAAGCATGCAATTATGAACAAAGAGGAAAAAAAAAAAAAAAGCATACACGTGATGTATATTTTGCAGACCCTCTCCAACAAAAAATGTATTTGTTCAAAGTAAATATCCCATTTTAGAAACTAGGAAAGAATTTTCTTTTATGTATGAAAATTTCTATAAAAATGTAGCACGCGTCTTTTATGCTAAATAGTGTATATATATAAGCTACTTAGTACAAGAACTGAAGTGTGTAAAGCATGGTCTATGTCTAAGTCTCCATGTGGGTGCAAGTGGACAATTTTTTCCTAACTCCATGATACATACACATGTATTATTATTAATTCTTTTTCATTTTTTTTAACTGCATGATATATATTAATGTTGCTCAAGAGTACGTTGTTGAGTAACAAGACACAAATAGGTTTTTTGAACCTGCTGGTTTCACTCCCTATAGCAATCTATTATTGATCATTAAGCAAAGAAGGAAAAAAAACGTGTAGAGTAAATAGTGGAATGGACTCTAGATATTTCAGGACCAAAGTTTATTTATAAATTGCATTGCACGTTTAATTTGTGTGCATCATGAAACTTAACTTCTCTAGATATTTATATGCCTAAAATATCAAGTAGGAGAGATGAAGTTTTACATCGATAGATTAAAAATTAATTAATAAGAAATATATAACATAAAGGTATTACATTTATAATGCTTTTGCATAATATCTTGGATATGTAATTGAGGGTAAGGGAATATATTATGTGTTAGTTTGGATTAGTTTTGTTAGAGAATAGTTAGAATCAATTTAGATTAATTAGTACCGTCTATATTTATATAGTATATCTGTATATTAATTGTAGGATTTTATGCATTTATTATTTTGATTCATTTAGTACTTATAAATACCCCTTGTATATTGTACCTTTGATTATACTCAACAATACACTTTTCAGATTACTCTCTCAATCTCTTGTTTCTAACATGGTATCAAGAGCCTAAAGTTTTTTTTTTCAATGAATTTTTGTTCATAGCCTTCTTGTTTTTTCTCCTCTGACCGTGCCTCTTTTCTATCGTTTTTTGATCTGTTTTCGACGCTTTAGTTCGTCACCTCTGACATCATCGTGTTCTTCTCTTCGTCAGCTTTCCAACGCCGCTGAGATCGCCGCCAGCCGCTACCGGACGTGCCCTCACGCGCCGCCGGAATCTTGCTGCCCACCTCTATTGTTTCTCCTTCCAGAAGCTTCAGCAGCCGTTAGATCTCGGCGCCGATCGGACGTTCCTCGCGCTCCCAGGTGTCGCGATGCCAGCCTTCCTCGCCCTCCAGTTTTCAGCAGCCGTTGATCTTGGTGCAGATTCAACGCTCCTGGTGCTGCCACGTGTCGAAACGAAGCCATCCTTGGTTGACCCGCGCGCGACCCGGCCCGACCCGCGGTTGACCCGCGCTCCACCTCACTGCCAGCATGTCTCTCTCGCTCATCTCCAGTGCCGCCACGTGTCATCGTCTCGCTGACGTGGCGGACAAGCGGGACCCTCCTAAGGTTTTTTTTGTGAGCTCTTTCCGATTCTGCGTCTCGTTTTCTCGTTTTCTGCCCCCGAATTTGCAATTTTCTTTTTTCTTTTGCTATTTCTTCTATTACTATGAAAAAATCGAATGTCTTTCAGCCTATCCCTGTTATCCTTAATGGCTCCAACTATGCACATTGGGTTGAAGCTATGCGAGGATTTCTTAAAGGGTGAAAATTATGGCGATATGTGACTGGTGATATTGCCTGTCCTGTTAAGCCAACTGTGACTGACAAATCCAAAGATGGTGTCTCCAAATCCAATGAGGATGCTGAGAAGGAGAAGGACTATGCAGAGAAATTAGAAGATTGGGATAGTAAAAATCATCAGATTATCACTTGGTTTCGCAACACTTCTACTCCTGGCATTCATTTACAGTTTGGGCGTTTTAAAACTGCTAAAGAGGTATGGGATTATTTGGCAAAACGTTACACTATTTCTAATCTCTCTCATCAGTACCAACTGCTTAAGGAACTTTATAGCCTTAAGCAAGAACGTGGCCAAGCAATTTTTGGTTTTCTTGCTCAAATGGAGATTATTTGGGATCAGTTGACCTCCTGTGAGCCTGTTCTTAAAGATCCCACTGATGCTAAGGCATATGAGGATTATCGGAACTGGACACGTCTCATCCAATTTCTGATGGCACTTACTGATGACTATGAGCCGGTTAGGGCTTCTCTTCTTCATCAGAATCCCTTGCCTAGTCTTGAAGATGCTCTTCCTCGTCTTAAGTCCGAAAAAACGCGATTGGGATTGCTTCGTTCTAAAAGCAAAACTGTCTTTGCTGCCACCGACAGAAAGGATAAAATCTGTCGCAACTGTAATCGGTCTGGGCATTCCTTCTCCGACTGTCCTTCTATTGAATGTCGTAAGTGCAAACAAAAAGGCCACATTGGCTCCAACTGCCCGAAACTGTTCTGCCATTATTGTAAGCTCTCGGGTCACTTGATTGCTACCTGTCATACTCGACCACCACGCTCAAATCAGAACAAGTATCAACCTCGTCCCAACAACTCTCCGCATGTGCCTGCCTCTACTACTGCTACTGCTACTGAGTCCACCTCTTCCACATCTCTCAACACACCTTCTGTCTCTCCATCAGATATTGAAACCCTTCTTAAGCAACTTCTCTCTTTTTCTGGTAATACCCCCGCTACTCTTTCCACCCCTCCAGGTAATTCTAAATGGTATTTTGATTCTGGTTGTTTCAATCATATGTCTCCTTTGTGTCATCTTTTTTCGTTGTCGTCTCCCACTACAAATGCACCTTCTGTCAACACTGCTAACGGTTCCCTCTTGCATGCAACACATCATGGGGTTATTTCATAGTCCAATATTCATCTTTCTGATGCTTATTTTATTCCAAAATTGAATTTTAATCTTATCTCTATCGGTCAACTTGTTGAACTCGGTTTTGATGTCATTTTTTCTATTTCTGGTTGTCGTGTGCAGGATCGTCAGACGGGAAAGATCATCGGGACTGGATGTAAGGTTGGATGCTTATTTGAGCTCGAAAACCTTCATGTTCCCTCTACAAATCTCTGTGCTGCTTCCTCTCCATCTACTCTTCACTTGTGGCACCGTCGTCTTGCCCATAGCTCCTTAGGAAAATTGCGTCCTCTTATATCTACGGGTGTTTTAGGTCAAGTTCAAAATGAGTCTTTAGATTGCATTTCTTGTCGCACTGCAAAACAACCTGCCTTATCCTTTAATAATAATTCCTCTATTGCATGCTCTCCTTCTGATCTTATTCATTTTGATGTTTGGGGCCCCGCTCCCACCGCTTCTATGGGAGGGGCTCGATATTTTGTCGTCTTTATTGATGATTATTCACGTTTTACTTGAGTCTATTTGATGAATAATCGTTGTGAGTTGCCTCAGATTTATATTAACTTTGCCACTATGGTTCGAACTCAGTTTTCAAAGGTCATTAAAATTTTCAGACGTGACAATGCTATGGAATATCGTGACTCCAAACTTTTAAATTTTTTCACTGAACAGGGTACTTTGTCCGAGTTTTCTTGTCCTGGTACCTCTCAACAAAATGGCAGAGCTGAGCGTAAACACCGTCATATTCTTGACTCTGTTCGTGCGATGCTTATTTCATCTTCCTGTCCTGAGCGTGCTTGGGGTGAAGCTGTTCTCACTGCTGTTCATGCTATCAATAGACTCGCTTCTTCTGTTCTTGGTAACACTACTCCATTTGAGCATCTTTATCGTACTTCTCCCGATTACAGTTCTCTCCATATTTTTTGTTGTGTCTGTTTTGTCCTTCTTCAGCCTTATGAACACAATAAGCTTGAACCTCGGGCTCGCTATGTGTTGCTTTCTTGGTTATGCTTCTGAACATAAGGGTTATCGTTGTTGGGATCCTATCTCTCGCCGTATTTGTATATCACATCATGTTGTCTTCTGGGAGCATCACATGTTCTCTAGTTTTTCCTCTTTTGAGTCCATTCCTTCTACTCCGTCACCGTTTTTTACTAACCCAAATGTTGATCTCTTTCCTAGTGATGATACTACAAGGTCTACCCCAAGTCCACCCCTTGAGGCTCCTGCTCCTCCGCCTTCTCCATCTCCCGATGATTCCAGTCCAGACGGCGATCTCGCTCCTACCGTCATGCCTCCTCCTCCCACTCGTTCTTCTCGGGTAAGGAATCCACCTCCTCATCTTCTTGATTATCATTGCTTTTCTATTATTCTTCATCAACATGAACCTAAGTCATTCAGAGAAGCCTCCACAAATCCAAATTGACAACAAGCAATGCAGGAAGAAATACAGGCACTTGAAAAAGTACACACTTGGAATTTGGTTGATCCTCCTTCTGATCAGGAAGTTGTGGGCAGTAGATAGGTATACAAGATCAAGACGCGCTCTGATGGCTCTATTGACCGTTATAAGGCACGCTTGGTTGCTCAAGGTTGTACGCAAGAGTATGGTATTGATTATGAAGAGAGTTTTGCTCCTGTCGCTCGCCTTACATCAGTTAGAGCTCTCTTTGCCATTGCCGCGGTTAAAAAATGGTCTCTCAATCAGATGGATGTGAAGAATGCATTTCTTAATGGAGATTTGAAAAAGAAAGTCTATATGAAACCACCTCCGGGATATCCTTGTCCATCTAGTAAGGTTTGTCTCCTTCGCAAGGCACTTTATGGACTTAAGCAATCTCCTCGTGAATGGTTTGACAAGTTCAGCACTACCATACGCAATCTTGGTTTTACTTCTAGTCCTCATGAGAATGCCATTTTTATTCGTAAAAGCAAACGTGGAGTTGTTCTTCTACTTTTGTATGTTGATGACATGATCATTACTGGAGATAATGTTGATGGTATCTCTGATCTCAAGGTCTCACTTCACCGTACCTTTGAGATGAAAGATCTTGGTTCCCTCAGCTATTTTCTTGGTCTCGAAGTCATCTCAACAGATGATGGCATCTATCTCTCTCAGGCTAAGTATGCTTCAGATCTTCTTGCTCGAGTTGGGATTACAGATAGTCGCACTGAGTCTACTCCTATTGAGCCTAATGTTTGATTTACCCCTATGGATGGCACAGTTTTGGATAATCCGACTCTCTATCGATAGTTAGTTGGAGGTCTCGTCTACTTGACTGTCACCCGACCAGACATTGCCTATCCAATTCATGTCCTCAGCCAGTTCTTGTCGGCTCCTCGTACTACTCACTATGCGGCAGTTCTTCGCATTCTTCACTACGTCAAAGGCACTCTATTTCATGGCCTTTATTTTTCTGCTCATTCCTCTTTGACCCTTCAGGCATACTCCGATGCTGATTGGGTTGGTGATTCCACTGATCGTCGTTCTACTACTGGTTACTGTTTGTTCTTTGGTGACGCTCTCATTTCTTGGCGTGCTAAGAAGCAAAAGTTCACTGCTCGCTCAAGCACAGAAGCTGAGTACCGTGCACTCGCTGACACCACTGCTGAGATTATCTCGATTCGTTGGCTTCTTGAAGATTTGGGTGATCCTCAGTTGTCCCCTACTGATGTTTTCTGTGATAACCGCGGTGCTATTCAGATTACCCATAATAATGTGTTTCATGAACGCACCAAACACATTGAAATTGATTGTCACTTTGTTCGGCAACGTATCCTTATTGATACTGTTCGTCTCATTGCTGTTGAAACACTGGATCATACTGCTGATATCTTCACGAAAGCTCATCACCTGACTCGTTTCCAGACTTTGTTATCCAAACTCAAGTTGGTATCCTTAGCTCCCACTTGAGTTTGAGGGGGGATGTTAGAGAATCGTTAGAATCAATTTAGATCAATTAGTATCGTCTATATTTATATATTATATCTGTATATTAATTGTAGGATTCTATGTCTACTTTGATTCATCTAGCACCTATAAATACCCCTTGTATGTTGTACCTTTGATCATACTCAATAATACACTTTTCAGATTACTCTCTCAATCTCTTGTTTCTAACAAGTTTTTTTCTTTTAAGTATTTTTTAAAAGGTTTAATTATTCTGTTGGTCTATATAGTTTTGTGAAATTTTTAATTAGGTCTCTATATTTTTTTTCTTTTAATTGAATCTTTGTACCAATTTTTTTTTAATTGAGTCTCTACACTTTTTTTTTTCTTTTTATTTGAGTTCTTACACCAATTTTTTTAGTTGGGTCTCTATACAATTAACTCAATTACTATCAAGAGGGACCTAATTAAAAAAAAAAAATTAGTGCAGGGACTCGATTAAAAGGAAAAAAAGTATAGGGACCTAATTGAAAATTTCACGAAACTATAAGGACCAACAGAGTAATTAAATATTTTTTAAAAAATAAAATATTTTTATTTAATTTAAAATTTATTTAAATATGTCTTTTAAAAAAGTAAATTATTTTTTTTCTAAAAGTTAACAATATTTTACTTTTTAAAAAACAGAAGTAAAAAACGTTTTTAATATTTAAATTTTTTTTAAAAAGTCTATCTAAATATAAAATAATTTTTATTTGTTAAAAAAATATTTAAAATATAATAAAAATAAATATTTTTTTTCAAAAAAACTGGTTATAAACATTTTTTCGTACAGTTTTAAAATTTTGGCCAATAGAATTTGTAGAAAGTTTAATTATTCTGTTGATCCCTATAGTTTTGCAAAATTTTTAATTAGGTCCTGTATTTTTTTTTAATTGAGTTATTGCACCAATTTTTTTTTAATTGGTCCCTATACTTTTTTTTTCTTTTATTTGAGTTTCTGTACCAATTTTTTTTAGTTGGATTCCTATAAAGTTAAGCCAATTACTGTTAAGAGAGACCTAATTAAAAAAAAATTGATGCAGGAATTCAATTAAAAAAAAAAGTATAAAAGCCTAATTAAAAATTTTGCGAAATTATAAGAACCAATACAGTAATTAAACCTTTATAGAAAGGACCAGGGATAATAGCAAGAAAAAAGCGATGAAAATGATGCTGTCTATCTTTTTTTCTCTGACCAGAAAAAATATACAATGGCCATAGAATTTGAAAAATGATGAGTGTGTTTGTTGTAAACTCCATGACTGATTGAAAAAAGTCAAGGAAAGTTGGGGAACCTCTTAGCTTATTAAAAGACATATATCAAAGTGATGAGGAATTATTCAAACATTAGTATCCATTCCTTCGGTCCCTCTTGTTTGGTCGTTTGACTATAAATAGTTACATACTATCTACTACTATGTATTAAATAACTTGTTATTAAAATGAAGAGCTCTCTGCTTATTTTCCTCTAAAAATAACACATATTATGCGACGTACAATACCTAATTACCTATTGTTCCTTCTTCATTCACTCAAAATGTCTCAGGTATTATTGTTTATCATGTCCAAATAGCATCTACTTTGACTTTATGATATATTTTAGAGTTATAACAATTAAATGGAATCAAGTATTATTAATTTGTAGTTATGTATATGCCAATTAAAATTTATCTACTTGATTTCAAATGAGAATTTGTTATCTCCAAAATTCGATCGGAATGGTTTGAAGAAAGGATTAGTTTGAGAAGAAACTAACATGAGTGAAATTATATCTACTATTATATGTATGTGTCTATTTTTTTTTCTCCGGTACAATTAGATATCTATTCAAATTCATCATTTAATCGGTTATTATTTATAAAAATTTTAAAAAATAATTGTAATAACTATTTTTAGATATTATGCCACAAATCTATTCTATTATATATATATATATATATATATATATATATATATATATATATATTTAAACTTTAAAATCATATATCCTTAAATTTAAAATATTTAAATTTAAATTTCAATCTAATAAAATAAAAATAACAAACTAAAATAAAACCCTAACTAAATTAAAATTAAAATAATACTATTTAAATCAATTTTGTTCGATTTTAAGTGTGTTATATAATTATTTAACAAGAGTAATGAATATAATTATTTTTGGATGAATTTCGAATGTATTAATAATTTATTTAGTAAGTAATCTTGTAATTTTAAATATATAAAAAAAATTATTTATGTTAAAAAAATATAAACATGAATTTAAAGGAATTTTAGATATGTACAAAAAGTATCGTATAATATCTTATTATTTTAGATGTATTAAGTACAAATTTAAACGAATTTTAGAAGACAGAGGTTGAGAGGCGACACAAGGAAGCAGGGACAGTGCAGCGCAAACGGAGGACTAAACTGGAGTGTGGGAGAGGATATAGGAAGAGTGAGAGGCTGAGATTAGAGAGTGTGGGTGGCAGGGTGGGGTGGCGGCTGTATTTTTTAGAAGAAAAGTGAGTGAGCTTTTTCAGAGTTAATAAATTGTAAGTTTTGAATTTGGACTGTTTTAGACTAATGATGGTCTAAGAAAAAGAAGAGTAAAGTGATAATCCGAAGATTTTGACTTCGAACTAATTAGTTTTTAAAGAAAAAAAAGTATCAATTTGATTCTCTTTTAGATAACAAATGATAAATATATGATGTTTTTCTATCAATTTATCAATTAAAACTTAACGGTAATACTTATATGTACTGTTAATTATTTTGATGTGTCTGCCATGATGAGTTTGTTATGAAGAAAAGTCACCAAAAAAAATTATTCTGATGTGTCTATCTAAAAAAGATAGTCATGTAGATAATAATTTTTAGAGTAAAATTTTGTTTGTTTTAAAAGAATTTGTGATAAATAGAAAAACACTTGATAAAAGAGATATGAAAACTGAAAAGATACTATCCAAAACTACATCATTTTCTTGCTCATATGACAGTAACAATATATGCACTACTGTAAATAACGAAATATATAGATAATTTCATTTCGTTTTGCATTATTTATTAACAGAAGAACATATATGTCTATCCTTTGCTATCTTAGAGAATTTAATTGATACTTTTTTTTCAATGACTAATACAAAATTAATATCTTGAAAGATCTAATTGTCATTTTACTCGGATAAAAAAAAAAAAGAAACAGCATGCATTTAGTCCAACTCGTCTCACCAATGTTTGCAGGTTAAGTGGTGCGAGTTTAAGCCTTTTTTTTTTTTTCAATCTCAAATTTTATGCATGCTTCATCTTTTTTACAATTTAAACGGATCGGTATAGTAGAACTTCGTTTTATTTGTCACTCCTAAACATAGATAAATAAAAGAAAAAAAATAAAAAACATAAAACATACATGATATGTATACAACTGATTCAATTCATATATACATTTAAAAGTTTGTTTCTAAGAATTTAGTTAATTTTATACAATATTAGTGTAAATATATAAATAAATTATATATGTTGTTATGTCGTTGACTCTATCATTTATAAAGTAAAGATATTTCTTTTAGTTTATTACACCTTTGCGTTAAAGCGGTGATGATAACACAAAAGTTAACTTAGGAAGCTAGAACAGATGAGGTCTAAGTCTTACATTTGAATAAGAATAAAATAATAAGAATATATATAATTGAAGAGTCAAATTAAAGAGATGAATTATAGTAATTTGTATCTGTATATAATAATTGCAGGTTGCTTTCTCTCTTATTCCTTTGTTCTATAGATGGTGATGCAATAAGCTATGGTCACAATAAATGGAAGGTAGTAAATAAGGGAAATTCAGTTGACAGACAAAGGAAAACATCTGTCAAGCCAGTCCTCTCACTCCTCTGGCCTCTGGCCTCTGGTCATAGATATTTCAAAAATAGACAATGGAGAATGAGATAACCCACTATTCTATGTGCTCTATATATCTACACAGAGAGAAAACCATGTCATGTGAAATTTCATAGTGGATGTGCATTTCTTTTTACTATTGAATATTGACCGAGACAAACGAGAGAGAGTGAGAACATTTTTTTTTTAAATTAGGCTTAAACTCGCGACATCTTAAATGAGTATAGAAAAAATATGTCATTTGAATTATAGTTCGTCGAGAGTGAAAATCATTTGCCATATTGTTTGTTTATAATTTTATTCTAAATCTTCTTATCATAAAAATTTTTGATATAATATTATTAAAAAAATTTTAAATATATGCAGAACATGAGTGTCCTAATAATTTTAACAGTTGATTTTAATTATAATATATTATATATATTTTTTATAATTAAAATTAATGATTAAAATTATTAGAATACTAATGTACATAGTATACTTAAAATTCTTTCAATATTATTATTGATCTAAAAAATTTAAATTAATAAAAAATATATAAATTAATTATATCTCTAACTATTCTTTATATGGTTTAATTTTTCAATTGAGTCTTCAAATTTTGAAAATTTATTGAAGCCGTTCAATTTTGTGAAGGTACTGAGTAAGTAGACATTATCTAAGACTCAAACAACTAACTTTAACAGTGACTTAATTTAAAAGTTCACCCCTAAGCAATTATGTAACCAACAAACCAAGTCTCATTGCTTTATTGCTTTTGTTATCTTTATAATAAGATGGGAGTATGATAGTAAATTACATACGAGCAATGATACATATAATTTGTTCATTTTTAATACATTTATTATGTATTTATTAAAATAAATTAAAAGATTTAAAAATTTCAACAAATAATAATTTAAAAATTAAAGTATGGAAAACAAATTGCTTGTTATGATTCACTATCTAGTTGTTGGGGACCCTCTATCCACAACCACAAGGTAGGTTCACCGTTGCTGAACTATATATATATATACCATCCACTTTTCACTACTCAATCCTCATTCATTTTTCTTCACTTCACTGAAACTCATACCACTTCCTCTGTTTTCCCCTGTTTTCTTTTTTTTTTCACCATTATTTTAAAAAAGAGAAAAAGAATGTCATCGTTAAGCGTGTGTCAAGGGTTACAATCATGTCTTGAACCCCGTGTGATTGAGCCACGTGTCATTAGGCTGAAATTGGCTCCACCAGGTTCCAAAATTGCTCCTCCACCCTCGGAATCCGAGTCCCACCAACAAGAACAACCTGATGAGAAAAAGGACATGGCTGCTGGCAGTGGTGACTGGAGTTTCCTTCAAGCACTCTCACACCACCCTACTTCTCAATGTAATGATCATAATAACGATGACAAAGTTTATGTTCATCCAACAGTTAAACGCTCCTCTTCAATGCTCAGTGCTAAGAGCTTAGAAATGTGCACTGAAAGCCTCGGAAGCGAAACAGGTAGCGATCAAAATTCTCTCTTCATCTCTGAGATTCACGAGACTCATCAGAGTAGTAACACAACTTTGATAAAGCATAGAAAGAGATCGCCTCACGGCCGCGGGGCTCGAAGCTTTCCACCGCCTCTTACTTCCATCACTCATCTAATGCCTCACCGCCATGACGGCAGGCTCGTCTTGGAAGCCGTCGCCGTCGCTTCTCCTCCTCCGGAGAGTGGCGCTTACTTTCACGCTGAACGCAGCCATGGCAGGCTCAGGCTTCGGCTTTCCCTCCCCGAGGAGAGTGAAAGCGAAGAGGAAAAAGATAAAGACGACAAAGATGAAGAAGAAGATGAAGAAGAGTCTGTAGAGAATAGTGTGGAGGAGGGAGTAGTGAGAAAGTTTGGGAGAGGCATGAGTAATGGCGGCAGGTGCAAGGAAGGCGGGAATCCAAACTTTTTTGGTGCTGATTCCTTCTTTGATCTCATCAGGACAAGTATAGTATAGTATAGTACAATAATATTATTTCTATTCTCTCATCTATCTTAGGATTGGTTAGCTCCTTCATTTTTTTCTGAATCTTCTAATTGGTAGTTATTATAGTTATTAGTTACTGTTAGTTCCTGTTGCTCTTGCTCACTATCGTCCTTCTATATCTATGTATTATAAATTGCTTCCTTTCATAACTATAAAAACTTTGATTTGCTAATGCCAACACATACATACACTAGACATTAAAACAAGGATATTTAATTTCTGAGTAAATAAATAAAATAAAAGTTTTAGTTGTTCAAAATAGTAGTAGAGCCAGCTAGCTAGCACTAAAACGCAATTATAACTAAGTAACTAACTACCTTGAAGAATGAAATTAAATATGAGTAGTTGTGTATATAGTATCAGCAATAACATGAAAGATAAGTGATGAATCATCACTACTCACGCGTTTGATGTTTGGAACGGATGAAATGAAATGATGTATTCCTTCCTTCATTCCTTGCTTCCCCTACATCAATGTCAGTTAACAACATGGGTGGTGGTGGGCTTGGAATCTAGCAAGCTAGCTCATCATGGGGATCTTCTAGCTATCAAAGTGCATGGCTACTTAATGTGGTAATAAATCAAAACGGGGGTCACTTGAAAAAAGTAGAATTGTTACACGTACACTCATGCATCATCATCCAATAGAAATCAAACCTAAAAGTCTAAAACCCCAAGTTGTGGTGTTTGTGTACGGACACAGTACCAAGCAATGCCCAGTAACTATCAAAAAGGAGAATAGGGTCCCCAAAAAACACTGTAACATGGACTCATTTCATCACCTAGGTATCACCCATGTGCTTCCCCTTATCCACCAATCATGTTACCAACACACACATCGCAAATTGGAAAAAAATATTATCTATCATGACCCTACTACTCCCTTCCCTTTATTAAAGAATGGTATATTCTTCTATCACATCCTATGGTGTCACCTTTTATAATTTGAATTTAATTTTCAATCAAAAGCTCTCTTCAACTACATGATTGGTAATTAAGAAGTTGGGTGTGGGATTCTTTAAGAGAGGGAGGAATCGAAGGCAGTGACAAATCGTGGAGTGTGGCCAACCAGAAGTTAACTAAATTTGTTGAGAGGGAAGAAACTACTATATAAGCAATGACAGTGAAACGAAACTTTCAACCATTCACATGCATGCAAGAGGTTTTTGGTCCCTAACATCATGTGCTTTTTGGAACCTTAGTTGTAAGGTATATAGCCTCTTTATTAGGCACATATTCTCTCACCATATCATTTCACGGTAAGAAAAATCTTCCCGAGCAAATCAGCATGTCCCTTAATTTTAATGTCACATGGAGGGGGTAGTAGTGTAGTATAGTACTAATGTTAATATCTTCAAATCCTGGTTCAAAGCTGAAAGAGATGCTTTTCTTCTTTTCTTGAGTTGGTTTTTTAATTTCTCTTGTTTTTTAATTATTCGATAAAAGAGATATAGATACATGGTATTTTCCATGAAAATGCTGCTTAAGTAACGTTATATTGAAGAAAAAAAAATTATGTGTATACAATAACTACTAAATCAATTATTATTATTATAATAAAATTAATATTAAAATATAAAATATATACTAAAAATATATAAAATAATACATATATTTACATACAAACATATATTAATTAATTTTTAATGCATCTTAATATTTTTGTTTAAATTATATACACCAATTAAAATATTTTTCTTGATTTTAATTAAACTAATTACATTTTTTAAATTAATTCCAAAATTCACTCTAGAGCTTAACTTATAAATTGTATTCTATGCATATGAGAATTTTTTGAAATCATTGCTAAACAAAAGAGTACTTTTTTAGATTCTCAAAATAGATAAAAATATCCATAACGTACAGACAGACCCACTAAGTTATACGGATAAAATAGATACAGATTTGATTGATGGAACATCAGTTACAGATTTCATTACGAAAATAGTTAAAATACTATTCTTATCGTACACTACTTCCTATTAAATTCCAAATTCATTAATATTTTATGAGTAGTATAACTTAGGGATCATCTATCAATCAATGTAATACACATTATATAGAGGAACTAAATTCAATTTTTTTTAAAAATTATTATATGAGTTTTTAGTTATAGACAGTGATTATTGAATAATAAAGGAAGAATATTATAATTAGTTTTATATATTAAAATAAAACAAAATTTAAAATAATACATATATTTACGCACAAATTTAATGCATTTTGATGTTTTTGTTTTAAATTATATTCACCAATTAAAATACCTTTCATAATTTCAATTAAATTAATTATATTTTAAAAATTATCTTAGAGTATGTAGCCAATCTAAAAGACCTATTTTAGAATTTAACTTATAAATTATATTTTATGTATCTAAGAATTTTTTAAAATTATTATTAAATAAAATAGTATTTTTTGTAGATTCTTTAAAGGAATAAAAAGATGGTTGACCCTACAAATTTAAAATACTGAAAACCAATTTGATTGATGAAACAGCAGTTACAGATTTTAAATACTGAGGACTGAATACTAAAAATAGTTTTTTTTTTGTGACTGAATACTAAAAATAGTTAAAAGACTATTCTAGATTCTCAAAATAGATAAAAATACAACTGATAGTACAATTTCTAAATTATAATGAATATTGATAAAACAGTTAGTCAATTTACAGAACTCATTGGTCAAACACTACATTATTCTTATGTACACTTCTTACTATTAAACCTCAAATTCATTAATATTTTATGAGTAGTATAACTTAGAGATCATCAATCAATGTAATACACACTACCAGATAAATATTATTGTGTGAGTTTTTATTCACAGACAGTGATTATTGAATAATAAAGTAAAACATTATAATTAATTTGATGTATTAAAATAAATCCAAACTTGAATATTTTTTATAGAAAAAAATTTACCTAAAAAATTATTTTGACAGAAATACTTGAAATTTTGGTGAATACAGATGTTAGATATTGAGAAAATTTGAAAGGATAAGGTGCAATTACAATAACTTCAATACTTTGTAAGTCAGTATTGCAATTATGTCAAACCTCTTATCATACTTTCTTTTTTCAATAAAAAACTGTTTCTCATATTTAGCTTTTGAAATCATTGCTCCATTATTGTTAATGATTGTTTGATTAATTAATATAAATATTACAATAAATTTGTCTTAATTACTTTAAGATTTTATTAACATGTGTTCTAAGAGAATATTTTAAGGATATTATAAAAAAATAATCTATTAAAATTTATTAAAAAGATAAATACTTTTATATTTTTAAAGCATTAAATGCATAAAAAATTTTAAACTTTTTTGGTATTATTCTCTTAAAATGTACTCTTACGACACAAGAAAACTAAATCCATCACTTTATATTCACTTTCCATGTATTTTTTTTAATTTTTTTAAACAAATCCATATATAGGTGTAATTATATATAATAACGAATATGTATTTTATTTAGATAGTATATAATATATATATTATTTTAGAAAATGTATAAAACGAAACAATGTATAATTTAGATAATATATAGTATATATATTATTTCTGACACGTGAGTGAACATCAGAGACTATAAATAATGTGATTAAATATTAAAGAAATTCCATTTGTCTCTTAATCTTCTTAGAAAGAAAGAAAGAATGATCATCAACCATGATTTTTGAAGTCGGCATCAACCTAGGTATATTAACTATTAGTTTCTCCGTGCCGTTCGATATTGGCGGCAGAGGAGCTATCATTGGTGGGTATATATGTGGCTTAACTACTACTAAATCAATTATTATTATTATAATAGAATTAATATTAAAATATATAAAATAATACATATATTTATATATAAATATATATTAATTAATTTTTAATGTATTTTGATATTTTTATTTAAATTATATTCACCAATTAAAATACTATTTACAATTTTAATTAAATTAATTATATTTCACAAAAGAATACTTTTTATAGATTCTTCAAATATATAAAAATATGATTGATAGTACGAATTTTGAATTATATTAGATATCGATAAAACCGTTATAAAATTAAATACTATTTTAGATTTTCAAATAGATAAAAATATAGCTAATCGTATAAATTTTAAATTATACTAAATACTGACAGAACAGTTAGTCAATTATAGAATTCAAAAATAAAAGAGATGCTCCTCTTCTTCTTAATTTTTTAATTTCTCGTGTTTTTTATTCGATAAAAAGAATATAAAATATGGTATCTTCCACCAAAATGCTGCCTAACTAATGTTATATTAAAAAAAGAAAAAGAAATTGATTGGGTATACAATAACTACTAGATCAAATGATCAATTATAATTATTATTATAGAATTAATATTAAAATATAAAATATATATTAAAAATATATAAAATAATACTTATATTTATACACAAATATATATTAATTAATTTTTAATGCATCTTGATATTTTTGTTTAAATTATATTTACCAATTAAAATACTTTTTCGATATTTTAATTAAACTAATTACATTAGTACAGTACTAATGTTAATATCTTCAAATCCTGATTCAAAGCTGAAAGAGATGCTTTTTTATTTTTTTTTAAATTTTTTAAGTTTTCTTATTTTTTATTCAATAAAAAGATATAAAATATGGTATCTTCCACAAAAATGCTGCTTAATTAAGGTTATATGAAAAAAATTTTAAAAAATATATTATACATATACAGTGACTACTAAATTAATTATTATTATTATTATTATTATTATTATTATTATTATTATTATTATTATTATTATTATTAAAATATAAAATATATAAAATAATACATATATTTATATTTATACACAAATATATGCTAATTAATTTTCAATGTATCTTGATATTTTTGTTTAAATTATATTCATTTTGAGATTTTAATTAATTCAATTATATTTTTTAAATTATTTTAGAGTAGATAACCAATCTCAAAGATCCACTCCAAAACTTAACTTATGTTGTTCGAAATCATTATAAAATAAAAGAGTACTTTTTTATATATTCTCAAAATGGATAAAAATATGACTGAATGCAGACTCTAATTTGTATATTCTAAATATGGATAAAAATATCGCTGAACTCAGACCCTAAATTATACCGACAAAACAGTTACAAAATTCATTGGTCAAACACTATCTTTACACACTACTTACTATTAAACCCTAAATTCATTAATATTCTATGAGTAGTATAACTTAGAATCATCAATCAATGTAATACACACTAACTAGAAAAACTAAATTCAAGCTTTTGTGAAAATTATTGTATTGAATTTTTATTTATAGATAGGGATGATTATTAAATAATTAAAATAAAATATTATAATGTTTTATATATTAAAATAAAACAAAATTTGAATCATTTTTATAGAAAAAATTTACCTGAAACAATTACTTTGATAGGATTACTTGAAATTTTGGTGAATGTAGATGTTAGATATTGTGTTTGGAGGGATAAGGTGTAATTGCATTAACTTCAATAATTTTAGTATGAACGGAGTACTTGGTCAAACGTTTTGTCTATACTTTTTTTTTTCTTCAATAAAAAATGCTTTGGATACTTAAATTTTAGAACCATTATCCCATAATTATGAATGTTTACTTAACTAATTAATATGAATATTGCAACAGATTTGTCCTAAAAGAATATTTTAAGGATACTATAAAATAATAATTTATTAAAAATTATTAAAAAGATGAATATTTTTATATTTTCAATGTATTAAAGGAATTAACAATTCAAAAAATTCTAATATTATTTTCTTAAAGTGAACTCTTAAAACACAAAATAACTAAATCTTCTGTCACTTTATATTTACTTTTCATATACTTTTCATCAACCAATATCAAATCTTAAAGTTTGTTAATTAATTTTATATATATATATATTTTTTTTATTAATCACCCTTTTTATGTTTTTGATTTTTCTTTCACATTTTTTCACTCTCAATTCCTTTTTCTTATTCACAGTATATGATCATCAATTTTCATTCTAAAATTACCTTTACATACAATTTTTTGTACCACGGTTACATCCTTCTTTCTCTTTTCTACATCACCAATATTCTATAAGCATTTCCAAAGGCATTCAAGACTCAAGAGTCATTCTACATCTAAAAACGACCCAAAGACATACAAAACTTTTTTTCATATACAAAATTATCCATATAAAAAAGTATTATATGTATATTAAAAATTAGTCATTATATATTTATGTATTAATATATATAATTTAATTTATTTTTAACATATCTTTTATATTTTAATATATATTTTATGTTAATAATTAACTTTAATAGCTAATTTTAAAAAACAATCCAAGCACATCTGAAATTATTTGTACCAAGTTAAAAAATGTCAAATTCAGACCCAAAATTAAACAAATCCACAAAGAAACTTCCGAAGCACATCCGAAATGTAATCACAAAAATATAATTAAATCTAATTACTTACTAGAGAGAAAAAGAATGGAACACTTTTGGATGCCATATGCGCACAATAGTGGTAAATTGCGATACAATTATCCAAAACAAAAAATAGTTTTTTTTTTCTTTTCTTTTAAATAGCACAATAAATTTAGATAAGGGTCGTCTCTACTCTCTACAATCATGTTATTGAGACTCAAATGTTATTGGCTAAACAAGGACTAATTAGCGTTAGTTACCTAACAATTCTGTTTGCAAAATGTATTCCTCATTTTAGAAGGTCGTGCATACACTACAACAAAACCGGCATTTAGGAGTGGTTCCTGGAGCCGTTTAGCAGTGGTTTTTAACTGCCGCAAAATATTTTGCGGCGGTTTAATAAAACGCTGGAAGATGGGGCACGGCTAAACGGATAGCGGCGGTTTTATTCAATCGCTAGAATAACCGTCGTTAAACGTTTATCAATTTTGCGGCGAGTTGCAAACCGCTACTAAATAGCAAATAAACGAAAACATCATTTGTTTAGCGACTCAATCATTAAATCCGTGCTTCCACCAATAGACCCACACACTCTATGTATACCTTCCACAAATGAAGAAGGCAATGCTCGAACCTGGAACCTGGAAGAAAGAAAAGCTTTAACAATGTCATGTTACCACCAAGCCAAATGACTCTTCGATGTATATAGCGCTAATAATTATATAGATGATTGATTGTTTTTCATATAAAAATATTTTTATTCTATTTAGTATTTAATTTTGATAAAACATTAATTAATTTTGAATTTAATTCTTATATCTAAGAATACAAGTTAAGATTGTTATTAAAAAATTTTAAATTTTTTATTTTAATAAATGCTCAACAAATCAATAAAATAAAAAATTTAAAATTTAAAATTATAATTTTGGTAAAATTATAAAGTTTTGAATTTTTAATGACTTGTAGAAAATATTTTTAATTATTAATTTTTCGTCAGGTCAATACGATGTTGGAGAGAAATTTTGATTTTTTATTATAAGAGTTACGTTGATTCCCTTAATTTAATGATTTGGGTCGCAGGTTTACATATTTATCTACTCTTAGAGTTTCCTGATTTATGTTTAGTAAGGCATAACTTCAAGGGTAAAAAACATAAATAAACCATGGGAAAAAAGTTGTTACATGAATAAGCCAAATTGAAGATTGATTCACGAATGAGCCAGAGCATACTTATATGTAATTCGAACCTATTTGGTTCGAACTACATTTGCATATAAATCGAACCTATTTGGTTCGAACTACACACACATAATTCGAACCTAATTGGTTCGAATTACACACGAGTTGGTGCCACCACATAATTCGAACCTAATTGGTTCGAATTACTCATGATTAAGTGCACATGGTTTATTTGAGTTAGTGGTTTTGCATGTAGTTTTAGTGGCAGTTTATGTTAGTGATTTATCGTGGTGGTATTGCAAATGGTTTATATTAGAGGTTTTGCATGCGGTTTAGTTGGTGGTTTTTGCTAAGTGGTTTTTTGTAAGTGGTTTTATATGCGCTTCTGTTAATGGTTTATGTAAGTGGTTTATGTTAGGTGGTATTGTTAGTGGTTTATTGTAGTGGTATTGCAAATTGTTTATTTTAGTGATTTTGCATGCGGTTTAGTTGGTGGTTTAGGGTAAGTGATTTTTTGTACGTGGTTTTATATGCGGTTGTGTTGTTGATTTATGTAAGTGGTTTATGTTAGTGGTTTTATATGCGGTTGTGTTGATGGTTTATGTAAGTGGTTTATGTAAGTGGTTTATTGTGTTAGTTTTTTTTGTTACCAGTATTGTATGTGGTTCTAATAATGCGGTTCATTTAATGCGCAGCCACAGCGATGCATCAGGAGCATGCGACGGCAACAAGGCATGCCACTCGATGAGCGTTATGTTCCCTACTTGCAGATGGCCGGGTTATACCATCTGGCTAGGCTGAACGATAGATGGTTCCGATTAGATGAGCCCCTTGTCAGCGCCTTCGTCGAGCGGTGGCGTCCTGAGACGCACACCTTCCATATGCCCTTCGGAGAGTGCACGATCACGCTTCAGGACGTGGCGTACCAGTTGGGGTTGGCAGTGGACGGGCGTTATGTCAGCGGTTGCCTTACAGAGTTCCATTTGTATATCGAGGGTGGACGTCCAGCTTGGGTGTGGTTCGAGGAGTTGCTTGGAGTGACTCCTCCTCCAAGCCAGGTTCAAAAGTTTGCAGTAAACTGCACCTGGTTTCAGGAGAATTTCGGAGAGTGCCCCAAGGGAGCCGATGAGGAGACTGTGCGGTGCTTTGCTCGTGCCTATATCATGATGTTTGTCGGGCAGCACGTTTTCAGACTTCCTTGCCGGTGTTGGGTTTGATGGGGATTTTGGTGGATCCCCCTTCTTACATAAGATCAGTGTCATCATGCATGATGATGAGGCTGCCCATGGGCGGAGTCAGACGACGGGGACACAGGCACCGTTACATGTCGATCTGAATGACCCGCCCTCCGTGCCTCCTCCTGAGTATTTCGCTTTGGGTGGTACCCCAGCTTCGGCACATATTGCTGGGTCACATTTAGTTGTCGGGCCATCCTCATCCCGACCAGTACATGTCCAGCCTAGGACGCCTGCACAGCCAGCCCCGCAGAACGAGGACGAGGACGACGAGATCGAGGATGAGGAGCCGCATATCCGGAGAGGTCAGAGGACATGGGTTCCACGTCGTTGCTTCATGGGGTCGCACCTGTTTAGATGATTTCTGTGCCGAGTTGTATGTTACCTATCTTCGTCTATGTATTTTGTTATCAGTGTTACTTTGTATCCACCTTTAGATGTATGTGTGTTACTCTGAAAACATCTGTACTTTGCGTTTTGATGTTATTTAATTTCCGCATCATGTCTTAATTAATTTAATTTGTAGAGTAATTTATTCCCATGTGTGTTCAACAGACATTTCGTTTAAAACTCCTTAAACGAAACATATTCATCAATTACGATCCCATGCACGTAACATATTCAGGTCTGTTCCTTAGTAATTCGAACCATCTTGGTTCGATTTACAATTAGTGGAATTCGAACCAATTAGGTTCGAATTATGTGGTGGCACCAATTCGTGTGTAATTCGAACCAATTAGATTCGAATTATGTGTGTGTAGTTCGAACCAAATAGGTTCGATTTATCTGAATGTAGTTCGAATCAAATAGGTTCGAATTACATATAAGTATGCTTTGGCTCATTCGTGAATCAATCTTCAATTTGGCTTATTCATGTAACAACTTTCCTCCCATGGTTTATTTGTGTTTTTTACCCTAACTTCAAAGAGGAATAACTTTAATATATGCTCGTTACAACTTTATTTTAACTTTATAAAATCAGCCTATGACTATATTTTTTTATTTTACATTTATGTTTGAATGCAAATTTAAATGACAATAAAGTAAACGAGAAAATCTTATTGGTAAATTTGTTCACATGAGTTAACATATATAGCTTATTTAATTTGTGAAATTTTTTACGTAAAACGGATCTAAAAAAAGTGTTACGAAATTAAGTAACAATGATTAAACCATATGTAGGCTAAAATAGTAGTCTTAAATTAACTAGATTATATCCAGTTGGTTGTTATTAAAGGAAACCAATGAAATATGTCGTTATATGCATTTTGCGACGGTTGGAATAAAAATCGCCGCAAAATGTAACATGATGAGTCACTTGACGTTACAGATGGCGGTTCGCTGAAAAACCGCCGCTAAATACAATCCTGATCGAAGCATCGCTGCTAACCGCCGCGATATGCGCCGCAATATGTCATTTGGCGGCGGTTCAAGAAAAACTGCCGCTAAATACAATCCTGATTGCAATCTCATCTCTAACCGCAAAATTTCCGTCGCTATCTGCCGGATTTGTTGTAGTGATATATATAAAAGCTTAAAAATATTATTTCAACGTAAATTTTTTTAAAATAAATAACAGAGCATAAAATTAAAAAAAATCCTAAAATATATTGTTTTAATAAAATCTGCATGATAATTTTAAAAAATATACGAAAAAAAATGATATTTAAACCGCTCATATTCTTATTATGTCAATTTATCTACACAAACATTTACTTTTTCGTAACTCACCATGAATGTTCCAATTACTTATGTGGACTAAGAGTCTCGTTCTTCTTCTAAAATTGTCCAAGATTTAGGATTTGATATCCCAAATACCTAATGTTCCCCATCTGATGGCAAAAAGCCAAAAACTACTCCCTAATATGTAGCATTGCCATGGCCACGACATGCAAGAGCCCCAGTCAATTTTTGACACCGCAATGCACAATTCATGAGCAAATTCTAGGCTCTATAAATTAAATTGACCCCTATTGATTTTGTGTCGCGACAAATTATTCACATTGAACTTTAGTTTGTTTTCATTATCTAATTGTAGAGGTACACATACATACAAATACCAAATGCATGCTCCAATATTTGTTGTTGTTTTGTGTAGCATTTGAAGATTTTGCAAATCCAGTTGGTAGGTAACATGATCTGACAAGTATTGTGTGTAAGCGCACTCATTTGTTTTGCGTAAACATACATAATCATAACACAATAACGTTAACATTAGTGTGCATAAGAAATTAACACTCTAGCCATTTGTCCAAGATTTCAGCATCCTTTTTAAGGTAAAGGTGTTTCAACTTTCAAGGGTTTTATTTTGTCTTCATGTCTTTAAAAGTTCATGGAGATTAAGTCTTTCCAAATTAACGATGAATTTATTAATACGGTAATATTAGAGAGACAAAAAAAATTAAAATTTATCTTATTTATTATTCATTAATTATCGCAACAATTGATGAATGCTAACTAAAGTAAATTATGACTACTATTTTACTAATTTTCTTTGATTACTAAATATTTCTGTTATTAATAAGCGAATATTTTAATTTCTTCAGCAACCTAGCTCAAATAGCCATTATATGGATCGTCATACACTTTTTTTTAATCAAATCTAACAATTCTTACAAATTGTGTTGGACGTGGGGATTGGGGAGGTGAGGAATACGTGCAATAAAAAATAAATTAATTATGTTAGTATATACTAAAATCAGTTATATATATATATATATATATATATATATATATTAAAAATACATTAAATTATACATATATTTATATATAATAAATATATGGGAGAGATATGCCATTTGAGTTGAGGTTTATTGGCGAGAGTTAAACTTTAAAATGGTTCTTAAAATTGGTGTCGTGCACTAAAATCGTCCATGAAATTTCAATTGCACCAATTAGATTGAAAAAATGCACCATATTAGTCCTTCACCTATTTTCCATTAACGACGTAATGACATGGCATGATGACGTGGACTGTAAGTGACACGTGTTACTTCATGATTTGGCCACGTGTAATGGTATAATGATGTGGTGACCAGTGACACGTGGCATGCTGACGTGGATGTTATGCCACGTGTCACAATGTTATTTGGCCACGTGTCTGTTTTGTGCCACGCGTCGCAACAGTATTCGTTCGCGTGTCATCTATTATGTCATTATTGTATATGCACCAAATTAGTCCCTCACTTTGTATTAAGTAACTCATTTTAGTCACTGAAATTGAATGGCGTGCACCAAACTAGTCTCTTCACCAGTTTTTTCTCTTTTTTTTTTTAAATTTAAAATTTTAATATCTTGGATACACTAATTTCAATTCTATTTGTTCATATATTGTTTAAATACAAGTGCTTTCATAAAAATTTTTAAGATTTTAGTTTTAATTATATAATTTTTTTAATAATTTAACATTGGTAAATTTTATAATATATAAGTATGTTATTATAAAAAAATAATTATATGATTGATTAGACACATTTTTTTCATAAAAAAATATGTGTTTTTAACAATAAATTAATAATTAAAATAAACATTTTTTGTCTTATGAAATACACATTTTTGTTATGTGTAAATGAGCTAGATTGAAGGCACTTCAAGCACCCTCACTACCATCTTTGACCTCTGCAGTCTAGACGAAAGAGGTCGGAGATGGTAATGAGAGAAGCTTGAAATGCCTTCACGTCAACTCCAAGACGGCGGTTATTAGGGATATCCGCAAGAAAAAAATATTTTATAAAAGTATTGAAAGAGGTCAGAAATGGTGGTGAAGGTGCTTGAAAAGCCTTCACGTCAACTCTAAGTCGACGGTTAGGGTATTCGCAAGAGAAAAAATATTTTATAAAAACACTTTTATTCGAAGAACATGTAAAAAAATAGAATTGAAATTAATGCATTCAAAAATATTGAGAATTTTGAATTTATAGAAAAATTTGAGAAAAAATTGGTGAAGGGACTAGTTTGGTGCACGACATTCAATTTCAAGGACTAAAATGAATCACTTAATGCAAAGTGAGGGACTAATTTGGTGTATATACAACGATGACATAGTGGATGACACGTGGACGAATACTGTTGCGACACGTGGCACAAATGAACACATGGCCAAATAACATTGTGACACGTGGCACAACCATCTACGTCAGCATGTCACGTGTCACTGGTCACCACATCATCATACCATTACACGTGGCCAAATCATGAAGTGATACGTGTCACTTACAATCCACATCATCATGCCATGTCATTACGTCGTTAATGGAAAATAGGTCAGAGACTAATATGGTACATTTTTTTCAATTTTAGGGACGTAATTGGTACAATTGAAATTTCAGAAACGATTTTAATGCACGACGCCAACCTCATGGACTATTTTGGAGTTTTCTCATTGGCGGTCATTAACTTTAATTTATTATTACCTCATTGTTCTGAATCCTTTATGATGTCACGGCCCTTTATATCAATTCTAGTTGTTGTTGGGTCCTAGCATCATCATAGGCCTAATCCACATTCCATTTCGTTGTAAATAAATGTCCTCAGTGTCTTCAATTGCCCTACATCATATCCATCTTTCGGACATAACCAAGTAGTGCCTAGCTAGTTTCATTAAGCTATATATATATATATATATATATATATAGAGAGAGAGAGAGAGAGAGCAATGAATTTAAAGTTATTAATATTATTTGAATAATATAATAATTATAGTTAAACTTTATGTAACATATTATTCCTTTATTACTAAATGGAGTTTTTTTCAGTTACTTAAACAATATAGGTTATATATAAAATTTTATTTTGAATTAATTATAAATTTAGATTCAGTAGATAGATATTGTGTGAATGTTCCATGATTCTCTCAAGAAGAGTGCTAAAAGCCAGCAAATTTTGTAATTTGTAGTTATTATTAATATTTTTAATGGTGTGAGATTTCATCCAATAATGTGAGATTACTTACTTTTTTTTTACTAGTTAAATGTTGGCCAAATTTTAATAAAAATGCTAGCTCCCTAGACTTTCTCTTCTCTCAATTCACACTTTTAATTAATTATTTAATCCAACATTATTAAATGGAATATGCATTTTACTCATCATCACACTACTAATTAAACACTTCTCTTATCCAATAGCAATGGATATATGTCGACCATAATATGCTTACATTCATGTTTAAAAAGATATTTATGTAAAAATATAATTATTTATATATTTTTTTATTTTAATTTTTTTAAATAAATATTTTTATGATAATTTAAGTTATCTAATAGTATGATGAGGGAGTTTAGAATTTAGGGTTTAAAGGAGAAAAAAAAGGTGTAAGCATACATGAAAAAGAAGGACAGGCCCATGATTCAAGGATGCATGGCAATGAATAGTTAATTAAGGCCAAAAATCTAGATCATGATTGGTGGTTGAGCCTTTCATTCCCAAAAACAAAACTTTTTTTTTCATGACAATTTTCATAACCATTTTGGGGTATAAGTAGGGGTGAAAAAAGGTCATGCAACTTATTAGGGATTGTAGTCTAATCTGTGTTTGATTTGGTCTAATTTGACTTGTTATAAAATAGATACAAATTCAAATTTTTATAAAAGTCTTATTATATTAATAGGCCAGATCTAAGTTCATTAATTAATTTTATTGGTCAGTCAGGCTTGCTTGAGTCTGTTAATACATAATTATATATATAAATAATTTTTTTATTATTAAAAAATTATGAGATATTTTAAATTTATTATATTTAATTATAACTAAATTTGTATATTTTAAATATTTTAAAATTTAATTTTTTTTATAAATATTAAATATGACATATTACATATAAATATGTTTATTAAAAAATAATTTTTATAAATAATATTTTTATTTTTATAAAATAAAAAATTATCAGACCTTTTAACAAGTTCCAGGTCAGGCTAATCTGAATAACAGACCAGACTTAATATTTTAAAAAAAGTCTATAATAGGTCAGACCTGTTAAAAAAAGTCTATAAATCAATTGACTGTATAACAGGTCAGACCTGTTAAAAATAAAGTTTGACCTGGCTTGGACTGTTAAGAGCAAACCTGGCCTGTTTTGAGTGTTTTTACCCTAGGTACAAGTAAGTGGTTGATTTTATTTGTGACCTTTATGCACATTTATTTATATGAGATATATAATTATTTATATATGAATAAATAATTTTATAATATAAGATTAAAAATTTTAATTTGTGACAAGTTTAAAATTTATTTTTTTTAAATAATATAATGTAAAATATATACTGTTTAATAAATTATTGAAGAGACGTGTAAAATATATAATGTTTTATATATATCTATTCCTATCATTTTAAAATTTGAATTGTTTCATGATAATTTTAGGATAAATAAAGAAAAAAATTGAATCAATTTAAATTGGTGGAATGATTAATTCACTCGTTTATTTAAGTAAATGTTAAAAGTTTCAATCTCATTTTAAGTATGTGGCAACCTATTAAAAAAAAGTGTATTTATTCTATTTTTTCGTTTAATGCTCAAAACTTTAGGTTGTAGAAGATAATCATTATTCTTATTAGAACCTTTTTTTCATATACAATTTCAAAGTGTCGAATAAAAAATGAAATATAGCTTGCAGTCATTTTGTAAACAAAGTAATTATAAAATAAATTATATGAGTACGTAATAAAATTTATTTATTTATTTGGCCCAACACTTAACTTATTCTAAATATTTTAAAAATTAAGTTCTAAATTCTTAATAAATCCTAAATTTCATTATTTTAATAGTATAACATAAAATATTAATTAATATTAATAAAGATATTAATCTTTTAATATTTTTTATAATTAAAAAATATAAGGATATTTAAGCAACACACGTCCAAGTTTAAACCAATTAATCATTAACCTATGAATTAGGGATGCTGGTGACGGATACCAAATGTAAGTGATGAAACTAAACCCTGTATCAATAGAATTGCTTAAGCAATATATATTGGTGTATTTTAGTATTTTATGAGACTATAGCTATAGTTGTTATATTATTTTAAAGAGTGTTGCTAAAATAAAGTTACATTTTTTATATTTTAGTAATATTTTTAAAATATTACTTTAATTTTAACAATACTTATATAATTACTGTAAATATAGACATGCTAACAATAATATATATATAAAGTTATTAAAAAAATTGTCTTAATAAGTTGTCTAACTTGCTTTTATAATTTCTCATATGTTGCTTGGGATTGATCTTTAGATTATGTTTAACAAACCAACTTGGGTTGGTTGAGTGGTTAGCTCACTCGTCCGCTTAAGTAAGTGTCGGGGGTTCGAATCCTGCCTTGTGCATGCAGCAATCCATTGGTCAGCGACAGACCCTTAAATGGAGCTTCGATCCGGGACGGATTAGTCCTTGACCTGTCGGGTTGGGGAATACCGTGGGCAAAAAAAAAAATTATGTTTAACATTAAGCCAGAAAATGTAGGTATTTAATTATTTCTTAATTTCTGTAATTTTGCGTCAATAACAAAATTTAAATGCAATCATATCTGTTAGAAACAAGAAGGAAATCTAAAAAAAATATTTTGTGTATTATTCAGATTAAAAAAATATACAATATACAAAGAGTATATATAACTGCTAAAAAAATTAAAATAATAAAAATATAAAATTCTACAATTAATATACAAATACATTATATAAATACAAATAATACTAATTAATCTAATTTGACTCTAATTATTCTCTTAACAATATCGAATTCATTAGAGAAGATGTATAAACTTTAAACCGCTCATATCATAAATTGCAGGAACATGCCTAAAGCTTAGCTACTTAAGTAGACATGTTGGGGGCGTTTTACGGTTGACTTAAACTCGTGAATAAAATGAATATTTAACAAAGTGAAAATTTTTATATCTACTTATTTTTTATGTGAAGTTATTAATTAAAAAAAATATTTAATTAAATTATAGTAAAAATTCAGATGCAGTCAATTTCACGTGAGATCGATAAATGTTAGATTAAAATTTAGTCAAATCATTCAAATTATTTAACGATTCTCAACTATTAACTTCACATAAAGTTGACTGC
Source organism: Arachis ipaensis (assembly GCF_059453495.1). Classification (NCBI taxonomy): domain Eukaryota; kingdom Viridiplantae; phylum Streptophyta; class Magnoliopsida; order Fabales; family Fabaceae; genus Arachis; species Arachis ipaensis. The sequence goes on from NC_142441.1 coordinate 2,401,533, forward strand.
ACCTGAATTTTTACTTTAAATTATTATTTAATAACTCTCAGTTATTATAACTTCACATGAAAACAATGAAAACAACCGCATCTAAATTTTAACCTTCAACAAAATATGCGAGATATTCTCTCTTTCTTTGTTATCTTCACTCTTCATGGTTCTTGCATTAGATTATGCATGATTTGACGAAAATAGCTTAAATCAAACACGTAGTGCACTTCGTTCTTTATTCCAAATTATTATCTTTTTTCTCAATGGATGCCATCCAGATAGAGAATCCCAAAGCGTATCCTTCAGGCCCCCCACCATCATCAAATACTTGACAAAATTGAATAATAACAATTTTTATGCAAATGTGTTAAAGTGTTTTTTGTCTTTTAATTATAGATCTCGGGAAATTAGAAAACACTCTTTATCTCTTTTATACTTATAATATTTTTTTTTTAAAAAGCAAACACCTCAACACAATAGTAGTAGAACAATTAGAGTCACCCAAACTAAAAACAAACAAACCTAAAAAGATATAAAATAACATAAATCTATCCCCATGTCATCTCCGGCATAGCCATCAACAACTAAAGAGATTTCCACCGCTCCACTCGTTAGCACTATTTGAAAACATGTTGATAATTTCTTCAACTCCTTTGCTTATGTGCTGAAAAATCTGCCTATTCATTTCCAATCATAAGGTCTAGACGATCGCGCAGAAGCACCTCAACCGGTGATTACGCTCTTCCATCCTCCTCGGTTCTTCTATCCAACTAAGAAAGTGTTTTTTCATCGATCCCGGATAAGACCATTGTCAGCCAAAGGCTGAAATCCAAGCAATCCACACCAGCCAAGCAAATACACATCCTAGAAACAAGTGATGTACATCTTCCACCTCGTTGTTACAAAGAATACAAGTAACATCGTCCTGACTGATGATTCCAAACCGGCTCAACCTGTCATTTGTATTCACTCTTCCTATTAAAACAAATCAAACAAACAGCTCCACTCTAGGCGGAACCAACCCCTTCCAAACAGTCCTGGTGAAGCTGTAGCTAGTTACCTCCTCTGGGATCAGTTCCTCCTACATCACCTACACAAAAGAGTTAGTTGTAAAAATACCCCGCCTATTATATTTCCACACCACTTTGTCCTCTCTGTTATGAACTAATTTCACAGGTCTCAAAAGCTCATGCAATGCACTCAGGAGTTCCAACTCCCATTGGAAGAGCTCTCGCTTCCATTGGAAGTTCCACATCCACTCAAACCCATCCCAATAACCACACTCTCCTATAACGGATCCACATTGGTTTGAAATAGAGAAAAGTCTCGAAAAACGATCCTTTAGAGATCCACAAAGCAACCATACATCCTCCCAAAAACGAGTCCGTCACCCGTCATCAACCTCCATGAACAGGTCTGCGACCATCTTATCCCTTAAATGTTGGTTCCTGATTTGTAACTAGTAAATATCCTTCCATGATCCTGATTTGTAATATGGTGTTGCTTCATGAACCTTAGCCTATTATATATGTTCCACTCGAGTAAGTAATTGAGGAAATATTATTTGCCAAATAATTGTTATCAATTTAGGGTAAGATTTAGAACCATATACAAGAAAATCCCGGCCCCTCCATAGTGTCTCCCACCATTTGTACACAGTGTTTGGTCTACTATGGAATTTGCATACAAAAACTGAAACATAAAAATGGTTTTCTATTGCTTTTTTTTTTTCTTTAATTTTTTTCAAAATACAAAAATAAAAATGCTGCTCTAGTCCAAATAATCCAACAGGTTTAATTAATTAATACTTTCTCTAACTAATAACAAGAATATTGTAACAAAGTAAACACACAAATTTTATTCACATAATTAGATGAGGGGGAAACTCGGATACAATCGACTTCACGTGAAGTTGATAGCGGAGAGCTGTTAGATGGTTTGACTGATTTGACTAAATTTTCATCTAATGACGCTATCAACTTCACGTGAAGTCGACTGCACTTGAGTTTCCAACTTAGATGAGACATTGATTGAACAATAACAAAGAGAGTAGTTAATTATGTTGTAGTAACACAAAAATTCCATACAAAAGGGTTGCAACTTGCAAGTAATTGATGATGATGAAGTGAAGTTTGTTCACTTGCTATGTAGCCAATAGAGTAGCCTCCTCTAAAGGATAAATGTACAAACACAACAATAAATAAATAAATAAAATTGACATTGGTGCACACAAAATTATCCCCATTATTCAAATCAAACATCATACGTGTCAAAATTGGCTTGGCTTGGCTTGTGTGGATTTCAATTTCTTGTATTTTAGTTATTTAGAAACAAAACATTTCTATTTAGGCCTTCTTTTTTAGATATTATTGGTTCTTGATAACAATTATATTTTAAAACACTTCATTCAATCTTTTGTAGATTAGAATATTTTAGAAATAATTTTATAAAGTTTTATAAGAGTTTTTTTTTAAATATTTATCTATCAAGACTATATATATATATGGAAAAGTTTTAGGGGCTAGCAATTTTTTAAAAAGTTGGCCAGTATTTAACCATCAAAAGAAAATTGAATAATCCCACACCATTAAATTTAATCTCACACCATTAAAAATACTATTGGTGGCCAATTAATGGTTATAAAACACAAAAGTTGCTAGCCCTATCACTCCTCAGTATTTGCCACAGATGTAGTGGCACTTTGATAAAATAGGCAAGTCAATGTCTTTTACCGCCATTGTGTTATATCCGTTTTGGTTAAATTTGGAGTACATATAATTGAAAGCACTACTGTATACTATATGCACTTGCAGAAATTTTTGTTGAATGGTATATGAGGTTTCATTTCCTCTATCCAATTTTTCTGTCTATTCCACGGACAATCAACTATAGACAACTTCATAATATAAAGATAAAATATTCAACTCTTGGAGCTATACAGCCTCTGAAAACAATATCATTATGAATAATATTTTTCTTTTTTTTGTTACATAATATACAATAATATAAGGATAGTTCTTTTTTTTTCTCATAATAACTATTCGTTTGTTTTGTTGTTTTTTGAATTCAATGTTCCGATGTTAATAAAAAATAAAAAATGTCCAAATATACCTTTTTTTATGATTATTTTTAGAGTTATATATCAAATATTTTATTAAAAGCTACAATTATATTACGTATACTAAAAAATCAACTACTAAATTAGTTATTCGTATAAAATATATATTAAAATATAAAATATATATTAAAAAATTATATAACACATATATATACAAATATATAGTAATTGATTTTTTATGTATATATAATTAAAAAAAAAAACAATCGCAATCTGAGTGTGGAATGATCAGAAACCGATAGCTATAATCTAGCTAGCAAGATCTGGAAATAAATGTACTGACTGAAGAAACTCATTGGGAAGGAATAGGAAAGAAAAAAAGAGCTAGCTAGTAAGATATATGATTTGATTAATTAGTAATCAATCATATTATGTATATAAATATAAAAAATTTATCAAATTACTCATTTATATATAAAAACACATGTTAATTACAAAATGTACATTAAAAATATGTGAAATAACATATATATTTATATATAATACATAATGATTGATTTTGGGAGTTAAGTCTTAAAGTGGTTTTTCAAGTTACACCCGAACTTTAAAATGGTCCTATCCCCAAACTTACACTACGAGATTTATATTAGTCTCTAAGGCATTTTCTGTCCATCGAAATACTAAAATGACGTCGTTTTGTATTAATATAAAAAAAAAAAAAAAACACGAGCCTCCCCTTTTCCTTTCCCAACCCGAGGCCCTTCTCCTTTCCCAGCCCGAAGCATCTGTCATGGCGTCGCGTCGCTCGCCTCTTTCCCAACCTAGTCTCTCACACTCTTGTTTCTTCTCTGCCTTCCTAATCCCTTTTATATTCCCTAATCCCAAAATTAATTCGTCATTGCACTCTGAGTGAAGCTGATATCTTCGAGCAAATTTATGAGAGGTGCTGCGCTGCTCCCATGAAAGGTGTTTTTTTCACCATTGATCAGTTCATTGAGGTCCTTGAAAAGTATGATTTTGATTCCAAGGTTGGTACCAAGGTCAATTCGCTTCGTTTCGGATTTTTTTAATTTTTTTTACAATGGAGTTTGTTCTGTCACTGATTGCATAAAATTTTAAACTTAATAAATGGATGAGTTAAGTATGATTTTGGTCCCCAACGTAAAGGTCGAAAATCGGAATCGTCCCTAACTTTTTTTTTGCTACGAAATGGTTCCTAAAGTTTCAGTTTGTTTTAAAATCGTCCATCGGACGAAAATATCCTTCTCCCTTCTCCCTTCTTCCTTCACCCCAAAATCAACCACCACCACCACCACCAGAATAGAAGCCTACGCTCAACCAGAACCACCACCACCACCATCAGTATCATCATAGTCATCATCATCTTCATCAGAACTTTTTCCAAAATCAACCAGAAGCCCAAGCTGAACAAGAACCCACCACCACCACCACCATTATCATCATGGCCTCATCATCATCATCATCAGAAAATTCAAGTCACATGCACTTTGAACAATAATCAACAAATTCAGCAACAACTTCCAAATTCAAATTTCAGCAACAATATTCCACAACAAATTTCACAAAAAATTCCAAAATTTCACAAAAAACTCAATTCACATAAGAAGAAGAAGCTGGTGGTGGTGCGGCGATATGGCGGTCCCCTTCTCTCCCCCCTCCTCCCCCCGCCCCTTTTCTCATGCCCCCCTTCTGTATCTCTTTCTTTATTTTTTTATTTATTTTATATTTATTTTATTTTATAATTTTTTTACTGAGGGGTAATTTAGTAATAAAATAAAATAAATTTAGTGAAAATGACGATTTTAAAACAAACTGAAATTTTGGGGACCATTTTGTAGAAAAAAGAAGTTGGGGACGATTCTGATTTTTTACCTCTACTTTGGGGACCAAAATCATACTTAACCCTAAATGGATTTTATGGTTTAGGTGAAAGATGACTTTGAATTGAGTTTGTTGAAATGATGTGTATTGATGAGTAATGATATTATTTAATTAATGTGTATGTGAAAATTGATGGTTGGTTGTGTATAAAAAAAAACAAAATGAGGTAATGGAGGAATTAATTTTGGGATCAGAGACAAAAGGAGACAGAGAGGAGACAAGAGTGTAAGACACTAAGTTGGGGAAGGGGGGCATGTGACACGGCGCCGTGACGAAGGCTCGCAAGAAGCGGCCACAAAGAGAAAGGGGAAAGGGGAAGGGAGGCTCTGGTTTTCTTTTTTTTTTTCTTTTCTTTTTTTACAAATACAAAACGACACATTTCATTGTTTTGATGGACGGAAAATGCCTTCGGGACTAGTATGAGTCTTGGAGTCCAAATTCGAGAATGAAATTGAATAACGATTAACTTCAAGGACCACCTTGAAACTCGAGTACAATTTCAAAAACCACTTTAAAACTTAACTCTTAATTGGGTGACTAATTTAGTATACACAACATTTTTTATTAACAATTTTCTATACATTTTGTAAGAGTCTTATTTATGTTTCTCTTCTTTCTTTCTCATGTGTTTAATAGGGATAATCAAAACTAGTCAATGATATACAAATACAAGCCAAAAGAAATATGGACATTCAAAAATTAAAAAATAATATGAAAAAATAAATAAAAATGCCTTGAAAAGAAGACTTAAAAACACATATATTTATCTCAGCAGATGACTCTTGAAGGCAGCAGGAGCCATGAGATCTTGTAGTTTAACTCTTGCTGACTTATTAGATCTCAAAATGCTGTCTTTTCACATCACCTGCTTTGTCCAGTTCTCATTGTTCACAAAATTTCTTCCCATTGATCATTTGGAAATAATAATATATTTGTGCTGCTTTGGTTGCTAGCTCCAATGGAATCCCATATGGAAATATATTATGTGTTTCTTGAAAAACTTGTGTAGAAAAAGTAGTGCCTTGACTTTTGATTTAGGGGTAATTTCTTATTTCCATTCAAAAGCTTCTATGCCAATTGATGATTATATATTTGATGTATTTTTTCAAAATCAGAAGTTTTAATAATAGTGCAGCTAATTTTCTCATATTTTACTAGCATGGTCAACTTTCTTAACATGCCATCAAAATACAGGATGATTGCAAAAAATGGTAAATCTTTCAAAAATTACAAAAAAAAAAAAAAAAGAATTAACCGGTGTCCATTCATAATCTCTGCGAGATGGCAAATTCTAAAAGGTTTCAAAGACAGGGGAGCACATAATTCATGAGAAACAATGAGTACTAACATTTAAGTCTTTTACTTCTATAACATGCAAACCCTAAACTACTTCTGACTTGTAAGATTAATTTGCTTTGAAAAGAAATACTTGTTGATAATTATAAAGAGTTCATTCCATAAAAACCTTGTCTAATGAAGTACATTTGTATTCATACAAGAATTTTTATATAGGAATCAAATGGTTAAAAAAATATCACATTATAAAGTACTAATTTCCATCAAACTTTAATGCACCCTTTCTAATTTTTAAAGAACACTCTCATACTTTGAATTCACCAAGCTACCTTGTATGTTTTACAAAATCATACTACCCCCGTACAGGCGAAAATACATACCAAAGGAAGCAAATGTAATTTACATAAACAAATGACAGATAAATGTAACTTAAATCAAATTTTAAGAACATAAACGTAACGTAATTTACCCTTAAAATATCCACTAGCAATAAAAAATAATGAAACTATATACACACAAATACTCTAATTTAAGGTAGTTCATCATGGTTAGTATACACAATACTGAGGAGGTACTTTTAACATTTAAATCGGCACCAGAAGCAGCATAAATTTACTTGACGACTAACCAGAAGATTTCTTTTTCACTGCATATGCGCGCAATGCTGCCACACCAACAACAGCCATAGCAGTTCCAACTGTAAATTCAAGAAAGAGAGCTATTTAGAAATCAACACTTTGACAACTTGAAAATAGATAGTGGATTTCAAGGTTAGGCTCAAGTTGTGGGGAGTGGTCGCTAGAAGTAGAAACAAACCTGATGCAAAAATGAGTGTGTTTTGAAGAAGCCGATGAAATTGCTTTCTTTTCCTCCCAATCTCTGTTTCTGGAATGCTTAAATGAGGGTGTTCTGCAACACTAACAATCCTATGGAACACATTGCTTGAATCACCTAATTTCATACTCAAGTGAATAGGGGCCTCTATTCCTAATTCCTGAGTCGCCTGTGATCGTCCTTACTCAGGTTAGATATGGAACTATGCATAAATTATATTATATTCATTTATTCAATGATATGGTACCACTGAACTGATCACTTAAAAATGCAATAATACCTTAACTGAATCTTGTACTGCCCTTGGATATGGGGTTAAATCATCCTTGGCAGCAATGAGGAGGCATGGAACTCTATAGCCAGTGAGTTCTCCTTGTCTTGCAACCTGCTCAAGCATATCTCTGGATTTCTTCCATGAATGTTCATTTGAGCTGGAAAGCACAAAGGAAAGAGCAAAACGTATGAAACAGGAACCAAATGCCAAAGGAAATGAAAATATGCAACAAATAGTGATAGATTAGTTCAGCTAAGGAAAACTATTCCACAGTCTATGACCAATGCAAGTCTGTTAGCCATGACCCATGGTTCGGCACCTCTGCCTTGGCAAGCTCTAGATAAGATTGGAATCAAATCAGACAACAGCACTTGATAATGGCCAAATGAGCTAAAGTAATAGGGGTTTATGCCCTGAATAACGGAACTCTTGACCTAGGTAAGCACTCAATCCAGCAAAGGGTACAAGAATAGGCTTATATCAAAGAATATAATGATGCAGAGTTCTTTGTGCATCCTTGAATGTAGCATTATATTGTTGATTTTGGCCTTGGCATGAATCATTAGTGTGCTTCCTGGCTGTACATATCTATGAACACATGATAGTTGGGAAACAATAGTACACAAGATACCATGACAAAGCTAAAGTTAGCAACATGTGAGTGTACAACGTGCAAGGTAGGCATTTATGGGATATTAAGTAGTTCCAATCTTATGTCAGTTTATTTTATATTATACATGTAAATATAAACATCACTTCATACACCTTTGCATACTACTCATTGAAGAGCGGGTTAGAGGAAATCACTAGTGCAAAACACTACTTCCACAGCTTAAATATAGCAATGCATAACAACAAAAGATTTGTACCATACCTGTCATACACGAAGATAGCTACATCACATGCCGCCAAATAATCCTGATTTGACAAAACTTTCGGCACTTCCCCTTCCGGAATCTCCCGCAGCACAAGAACTTTCTTGGTTCCCTATATAGAGGTAAACACCATGATAATGAGTATGGATAGTGGAGACTGCATATCATTCCTAGTTGACTTCCTCGATAAATTTATTAACTCCCATATTTACAAGTGAGGTATAGAGCTTGAGTGGAGATGATCAGTTTTCACAATCATTTATGTATCAATCTTGTTCTCCAACATGACACTCACCCGTATTAATTCAATGGTATTTGCTGCAAACTGTTCAGCTGTTGTCGGAGTATAATTATTTGAGAATGGCCTATGAAAATGGAGGAGTTAATTGTTACTTTGAAAAATAACTAACATGAAGAGTTTGAGTCGATAAAATCTCATTGATACATCTAAAAATGGTAGACAATGATTTAGGTAATTGGATTAGGAGCATACCTTCCCAAAAATGAATCCAAGAGAGCAGATTTCCCAGAATTTTTAGAACCAAAAACATAGCATTGGAATACATTCCTTTCTGTTGCTTGCTTCTTGCGATCGACTGATCTTCTGCGAGTAACACGTAGTGCTGCAGCTGTATTGCCACTATATCCAATGTAAATCAAATTAGCCACGCTACATGGTGGATCGAGCAATGTCATGAGGGCCCACTGCAGAATAAATTTAAGAGATATATCAAAAAATGCCTCATTTCAAAAAACGAAAGACAGCATAACTTACACAAACCTGGGACAAAAATCCGTTCAGTGTTATGTAACCCATGTCATTTTTCTCAGCAGCATCCTTATATGGAGCATCATTCCAAGGACTGCAATTCAAAATCAAATACCAAACCTAAGACATACTACATCAAGAAGAAGAGAACTAAGAGAACATGATAGAGCGTTTAAAGATATATATCACAATTGCAAAAGAAGTAAACAAAGTGAAAGATTTGCAAATGACATATCACTTTTGGCTAATAGATAAATAATAAGCAACATAAAATAAATAATCAAAAGAAAAATTGAAAAAATAGTTTAAAGTTTAAATGCCTACCTTTTGCCAAACATATAAATTTGTCAAAATAAAGAGATAAACTCTCCATCTAAAAATATAAAAACAAAAATTATCCGAAAAATGTAGCATAGAGCATGACATCACTAGACAAAAAGATAAAGCATGATACACAATAAGTATGATGCAAATTCAGAGGGACAGAAGAAAAGACATTATCTTTCTCTTTTTCCATATATAGGCAATTTAGGGAGAGGGGAGGTTGCAAGCTCACCTTGATGGAGCAGTACAAAATAGCTTATCAACTTCAGCAGGCCGTAAGGCTCGATCCTAGAGGGTATCAAGGTTCCACGAAGCAAATCAAGAAAAAACAGTATATTAGATATGGATTATCGCCTAAAAAGAGATCATGCAGAGAGGATGTTAAAGCATATATCTGTAATCATGGAATTGATAATTAAAAACATTGGTACATACTTTATCTGTGTCCAATAATCGGAAGATACCATTCAGAAATTCTACAGCTTCATTTGTTAGCTCCACACTCTGTCAATGAAAATACTTTAAAGTAAACGTTTTGTATCATTCGTAAGTTAAATAGAAAGCACCAAATAACTTTTCAACTATTTGTAATAATTTGATGACAAAAATCAATGAAAATTGTACTAATTGGTAAAAGTGCATACATCTATCATGCTTCATTGAAAGTCTATAACCTTTATATAAAAAAGTATTCCTTGAAAGACATTGTTTGACAAAGCAAATGTACATCCAAAAATGCAATAACACATAAATATTTGTATCCTCCCTTCAGATGAATGATGAACAGCAAAGAATAGAAGCTGAATTTACCACCTATGATGATAAAATAATTGCAATCCATTTGTCATATTTCAACAAAAGGAAAGCCAACAGATAAGGAAAGATCTGGGAAATAACCATGCTTAACATAAGAGTTATTCTACACATAAAATATATACTTGAATTATGCAAATCACCAAATATAGAACCCCAAGCAGCTGACTGTAATATTTACAAAACCTCAGATACTCTTTATTTTAGGCAATCAGCAACCATGAGACAACCTAAGGTAAATAGCTAACATTACAACTTTAAAGTATCTGTAGTTAGCAGTTTAGTGTTATTAATTTATCAATCACATATCTTTCTGTTATTGCTAATCCTAATAATAAATAAATGCTTCTCCCACTAAACCTCTTGCATTTAAACCAAACAGAAAGACAGTGGTGGAAATAACAGAATGAAAATATAAAGTATGACCTGATCAGAAGCATTCTTAGACGGAACTGGAAGGGAATCATTCCTGAGTTTTAAATCATTATCATATCCATAGTTTCTTAGAACAGCCCATAATGTCTCTGGGCGCCCTTTCCTAAGGAACATACTATGGACATAAAGAAATCCTGGAAAAGTAAGACCATTTGAGTTGACTCCTTCAGGTACATTCTGTTGTACAACAGTTTTGACCCCATTTATTTCAGATGGCTGCAATGGGGCATCAAAACATCTAACCTGTTGATACATTTGCAATTTGTGAATAACCAGGCTATATACTAAGGAACTAAATATTCAAAGTATACAAAAAGAAAAGGATATTCAAAAAAGAAAAGGACGATCCAAGTTTATAGAAAACCTGGAACTCATTTAGTTCTGTGTCACTGAGGGCATCATCCATGTCACGATCACAAAGAACAAATATTCTTCTCAATGCCCTAACACATCGATCTGTTAAAGCTTGACTTTCTTGATCAAACAATGGATCTATTGGATGTAGTACCGCTTTTTGGGCAAAATAAAAAACTTCAGGGACCTAAAGAGTAGAGTTAATATTAGATAGTTGATACTTAGTTTACAAATTCAAGGACATGGGAAATCCCAATCAAAATATCATCAAGATGTTATATATATAGCAAATAATTGGTGTCTTGCAGAGATGCACGGATTTCTTCTTCTTTTTCTTTGATTTAAAAAAAAAAACAAAAAGTAAAAAGGAAAAAAAAATGAGATACATGGATTTATACCCTTTCACTGGACTTAATTTTAAGGGGAAAATGGGAATCCAGTTAACTGTTTTTTTTTTTTATCTTTGTACTTCTTATTTTTTATCATTAAGTATCATCTTCACATTCAACAAGGATACAACTGCTCTGAATAGAGCTGAGGTAGGATCCACTGATGTTTTCAAACAAGCCCAATAATATACTGCTATATTTTCATCATGTTTTCAAAGACATTATTTATGAGCTATATACAAGGCCAAATAATAACCATAGCATGACCTACTAACAACAGTGTGGCAATACAATATACCTGGTATAGTGTAACTGCTGAGCATTCAATGCAGGTTACAATTTCCTTGAACTGTTGTAGGAGCTGATTCATGAGGCGCTCTAAGCTCACTTGCTGGCTTTCATCATGCAGATCTAGCTTGCAACCAACCACAACTACAGGCACCTTCACCTGAATCATGAACCAAAAATACAAACAGTAAAAACACTAATCGTTTAGCATCCACACATTACATTCCCTCAAACAAAACAAACCATCCACCTCCAGCCTCTCCAGTTCCGGCAACCAGTAAGAACTCAACCGCGAAAAGGTCGAAGGCTCATTGCAAGCATACGTTAAAACCACCACATCAGCCTGCTTCAATTCTTCATTGCGCTTCCCCTGTTTCTCTAAGCTGCACAAAAAACAACACCACCGATCTCCATTCATTAATTCATTCATTCAATACCGTATGACTCTGATTTAAAGAGTAAACACACCACAGCAATCAGCATCAAGTATGATAACAACAATAACAACACAATCGTACAACAATTATTCAGCACATGTAAACAGAGTTCAGCTAAGAGAATGCAACTACGCATATATGGTAGTAGAATTTGTATTGAATCATAACTGATTAAGCTAAACATAAATCTAAAATCATTGATTAACGATTTTTTTAGCATAAAAGGAATCTACTATTCCTTACGATTATTGAATTTTCAAATTACCATAACTTGCATCTAAAGTTGCGAGTGATGAGAGAAAGAGAGAGAGAATACCTTGAAGAAGTGTCGACGACGGTGATGGGGACGTTGTCGGGGTAGAAATCGGCCGGCAAGACAGTGAGAGGGAGCACCGGCGGGACGGTCTCCGAGAAGGACTCGGAGGCTACGGCGGCGATGAGGCTGGATTTTCCGGTGCCTCGGTCGCCGGCGACGACGACTCGGACTCCATTGGTGCGGCCGCCGGAGCTTAAGTGATTCAACATTTGATGATGCGAAGTTGCGGAAGAAAAAAATGGGGAAACAGTGAAAATCAATAATTAAGGATTCAAAAGGCGTTCATAATCATAAATAAACTATCATTTCGTTATTTGTTAATTTTTTATCTTTTTCTGAAAAAAATCATGTTGCCCTATTTATTTATTTATTTATTTTTAGCAAAGATAGGCAATAACTTTTTAATTGAGTATGGAGACACTATTTGTTATTTAATTATAAATAACTTATCATTTCAATTAAATAAAATAAAGATAAAAATTCGTTTTTGCAATAATATGAAAGATCTATATATGATTCCAACTTAGAGGATCTCACATTTTATTTTATTTGTTTTATTAGCAATTTTCTATAGTAAAAATAACATTCATAATATATAAAGATAAAATATTAGTTACATATAATAAAAAGATATATATGAAAATAAAAAATGGTCACATATTGGTATTTATTATAAATAATATAATAATACTTTATTCAAATTATATTTAAATTTATAATAAAAAATACGAAAAAATTATAACAATAGAATAGTAGTTATAAGAAAAACTTTTAATTATTTTACAATGAAAAAGTTTTATTATTTTAATAGTTTATCATTGATATTTATGAAGCAATTATGTAAAAATAAGCCTACTATAAAAAGTAGTAAATTTTTTTTTTTATTACCAAAGATATGAGACTCGAAGACGCAACTTCTTAATTGAGTATGGGGAGACTATGCCATTTGAGCTATTATTCATTGGCAAATAGTAAACTTATGTTGTTAAGATGTTATGATTTTAAAAAATTACTATAATTTTTATCTTTTATAAACAAAATTTTTTATATGACATAAAAAATTCAAATAATAAAATGTCAGTGTTTCCATTATAAAATTACAATGGTTAAAACGATTATATTATGTATACTAAAATTAATCATTAAAATTAACTATAAATATAAAATATATATTAGAATATAAATACTTTAAAAATAAATTAAATTATATATATTTATACAAAATATATTATATATTAATATTAGTGACTGATTTTAATATAGAAATAATATTTTTTTAGTTAAAAACACTTTTATATTTATTTTGAAGTTTTATAAAGAAATTTATTATTGTATTTCGTGCATTTTCTTTTCCATCCAACCAAAATCTGTTTATGTATAACATAAGTTGATAGTTTAAAAAATGAATTTAAGAATAAGCATACGGCTAATATCATGTAAATTAAACGTACAATGTGAAGGTCTAATAAGCAAAGGGGCACAATGGACGATTATAATTTTAAATTGGTAGTACCCATGAATTTTATAAGAAGAAGTATAGGGAGTCAATGGAATATTTGTATAATGTATACAATAGAGGTTTAGGGATATCCGATTCAGTATTAGATATATAACTATTAGTGTTATCTTTTTCCATTAGCTGAAATTTTTGGGATGAGTGGTATCATAACATGGTATAGAGCTCTAAATTCAAAAGGTGTATTGTACAAATATTTCACGTTAAAAAAAGTATCTATCAAATAAAGAAATTAACGTTGTATCTATAAAAAATAGGTTTAGTAACTTTTTTTCTTCTTCTCAAAATTCACTAAAAAAATACTTTCGGATCTAAAAGAACCATAATCAGAATAAGACGCTTAACATGGCTGAATCTATAACAACTATTTTCACTGTCGGTCACTACTCTCTCACTATCGTCGCCTCCTGTTTCACGCTCGTTACTACCTCCAGCAGCCTCTTCGTCTCTCATCATCGCTGCCTCTCGCAGCCTCCTCCTCGTCGTTACATCAATCTTTTTTTCTGTTGTGGCTACCTTGCATTTGTTGTCACCTTTCTATATTAACTCTATTTCTCTTATTAACATTTTGGAATTTAGGGTTTGTTAAGTTTTTTGGCAATTTAAATTTTAGGTATCACTTGATTTTATAAATTGATTGACAATTTAACTCTTTTTGTTGTTGTTGTTGTTATTGGTGGTGGTTGTGTAAGTGGTGGAAAGGATCTTTTAGATTTGGGGTAAGTACTGTTTTGGTCCCTAAAGTTGAGCGTGAAAATCGAAACTGTCCCTTACCTAATTTTCGATTTAGAATCGTCCTTAACGTTTTTTTCGTATTAAAATCGTCATTTTTAATAAATTTTTTTATGTTATTCCTAAACTACCCCTACCCCTCCCCCCTTTCACCCCTCACCCATCACCCCTTACCCCTCCCGTAACCCCACTCACCCCCTCACCCCACTCCCTCACTCACCCTCCCGTAACCCCCTCACCCCCCACCCCTTACCCCTCACCCGACTCCCGACTCCCGTAACTCCCTCACCCCCTCACCCACACCCTCCCGTAACCCCCTCACCCCACTCCCGTAACCCTTCATTCCCTTCCTTATGTCCCTCTCTTCAAAATTCTAACCCCAATTTCAACTTCAATTTTTCTTCTTGTTGCTGCCGTCATCCTACTTATTCGTTTCTAGGGTTCGTCGTCGCCGCCGTTGCGTGGTCATCGGGAGGGGGACTCCGCCGGCGCTGCTTCTTCTTCTATGACTGCCTTTGCTTCTTCTTTTGTGACTGCCTCTGCTTCTTCTGCTTCTGCTTGAACTTCTGCTTCTACTTGAACTTTTGCTTCCGCTTGAGTTTATGCTTCTTCTTCTGTGATTTTTTAATTTTTTTTAATTTCTATTGTTTTGCTGTTTTTAGATTTGAAAATTAAAATTGTACTTGATGATTATTGAATTATTGTTTATTGAAATTGCTGTGATTATTGAAATTGTTATACTTCTTCTACCTCTGATTTTTTTTGTTGATTTATTTTGTTTTGTGAATGTTGCTGTTAATTTGTTTTGTTTTGTGTGGGGGTGGTGGTGGTGGTGGTGGTGGTGGTGGTATTGGTGGTGGTGGTGGTGGTGGTGGTGGTGGAGGAGGTAATTATGTTGGTAGTGGTGAGGGTATTTTTGTCCAAAAAAATTAAAAGGACAATTTTAATACGAAAAAAACGTTAAGGACGATTCTAAATCGAAAATTAGACGAGGGACGGTTTTAATTTTCACACTCAACTTTATAGATTAAAACAGTACTTACCCCTTTAGATTTTAAGTGTTTTGAGTACTTTTAAATTAAAACTTTTCATTTTCAAAGGAATGGATATTGGTGTTGAAGTTTGGGGAAGAAGAGAGACCGTGGAATTGAGGTTGAAGATGAAAGATGAGTTAATTTAAAAATTTTGTTAAAAAGTGAAAAAAAAAATAAAATTTGTGTATTTTTGTCGTACAAAACCTATATTTTATGAGTATAATTTTAATTTTCTTGTTTAATAAATATTTTTGTCAACATTCATAAAGTTGATTAATACTAACAATTGTTTTTTTTTTATATATTATTATAACTTGAGTGACACCAATTGACTATAAAAAAAACCCTCTTAATATATAAAGTTTAATTTCCACTTATGTCTAGTATATTTATTTTTTTAATTTCTACCTATGTCCTCAAAGATTTATAATAGTTGCTAACAAACTATAATTCAAATGATATAATCTTTCTATTTTTATCTAAAAGTTTTAGGTTTAAATTTCACCTCTAATTTAAAAAAAAAAACTATAATTATTAATTTTTTTTTCTAAAAAATATATAAATCCAGTTTAAAAATTTTCAAAATACATATGTCTTAATTATTCTCTTTTTCCATAACTTCTATATCTTTTTAGAATTGTGTTATTCATATCACTTTTTTGGTACATTTTCCATTTTTAATATAAAAGTGATTATTAATAAAAAGAATAAAATAATTAAAAATATTTAAAAGACAAAAAATAAATCAAAATAATTTAAAATTATCTTATTTTGTATTTATGTTATTTTATTTTTAATTTTTAATTATTATTAAAATAATAAAATAATATTAGATGTAATAAATATGTCATTATAAATATCACATGGGTATAAAATTATAAATATAAAATTAAATAAATAATTTTAAATTATTATCTCTCAAAAATATTACTGAAAAAATAATAAATATGTATTTTTTCCAAAATAGAAAAATATACAGTTTAGTTTTCATACATACTAGAAAACAATATAACTAGTTAAAGGTGATTGCCTTTTTCAGTTGCCATTTTAGCCAGTACAGTATCTATATATCCCTAGTAGTCTGCATAAATAAGTTAACTTTATGTTTTCTAAATTGTAATGGAAAAACCTTTATTAGAAGTAAGTAAGAGCCATAATAGTTACTTCAGATATAAAGAACATCTTTTAAGTTCAACACCAAGAGTAATGAACAATGCTGTATGCATTATAGTGGATGATGATGAGGGTTTATAATGTTATGAAGGACCTTCTTCACTTCCACGATGCTAATCTTCTTATTCTTCTTATTATTATTATTCCTTTTTCCATTTTCTTTCACCTTGCCTCTTAACTCCACCACAAACACCCTTTCATCATCACCCTTAAATGACGATTTTACCCCTCTCACCTCTATTCCCACCTCCTTCAATGTTCTCATCAAATCAAGCAACAACCCTTCCCTATTCATACACTCCACCTCCAACAAAATCTCACCCTCTATCACCGAAACCTCCACCGCCCTCTCCTTCCTCTTCTTTCCACTTCTCCGCCGTTGATCTTCCTCCTCCAGCTTCTTCACCTTCTCGTGCAACTGTTTCACGTACTCAATTGTGTCTCCTAATATAGAAGCCTTGTCCATTTTCGTCACATATGGTACCAACGACCTTAACGTGATGAACTTCTCGTTCAGCTTTTCGCGACGCCGCCGCTCCGCTGCCACGTGGCTGCTGATTAGGTCATCTTGTGGAGAAGGCATTATCGTTCTTTCCAATTGTTCTAGGGTTTCTGCTGAATTGTGGCGGTTTTGCTTGCGATGCAAGTATGGAACCCTAAACAATATGTTCTTGAGGAGCCGTTGGGGGTTTTCAACCACCGTCACCTGGTGGCAGTTATAAGCACGGCTGCTCCACGTGGCAAAAGCTGATTGGAAGGACAATAAGCCGCAAACAGCATCCGGCCGATGGCCGGAGCTGCCTTCAAGGATGGTGGACACCGTTTTAGAGTAGTGTGTGTGGCCTTCTAATGGAAGTGAAAAAATTAAAAGAAAACAAATTAATAAGATAAAAAAAAAAGAAATTAGAACTAAATTGATTTACAAAAATATTATTTGTATACTAAAATTAGCGACTAAAATCAGTCATCAATGTATTTATATATAAATATATATGTGAGTTTAATTTATTTTTAATATATATTTTATACTGATAACTGACTTTGGTAGCTGATTTTATTGTCCACATAACATAGTCGATTAATTTAACCTTTTTTTTCTTCGTAAATTGATTATGATTCAATTCAAATAATAGGTAATAATTAAACTGAGGGAGTGAAATGAAATAAACCTTGCTCCGTACATAGGTGAGATGTCTCGGCCTCTGAGTTATTATCATACTCATCACCATGTAGTAGTTCTGACACGATGGAACATGAAATATACTTTAGAAAATTGAAAACTATAATTTGACAAAGAACACTACGCAATGCAACCAAGAAAACTATATATTTTATTTGTCAATAGCTATATCAATTTATTATTATTATTATGAAATTGAAGGATAGTGTATAAAGAAGAGTGATGATGACAATAAAAATAATGTCTATCCATCTAATAAGCTACTAATAACGTGTTAAGGATTAATTTATCAGTTCGTTATATGCAGAAGGAAGAATGATATATAACAAGGGAAGAGTTTTAAGTGTATTGGGAACACCGGTGTTTCAGTTGTTTTAACCGTTGATCTGATTATAAAAAATATATATAATATATATTAATTGAAATCAACGGTTAAAACAACTGGAACACCCGTGGTTCCGGTACACTTGAAATTTTTCCTATAACAAGTATGACTTACTCACTTGAGACTTGAGTAATAAATATGGTTAATTTTAGCGGCGCCTATCATTTGGTGCTGAAGTTTGTCTAGTAACTTATTTTTTGGGATAATGTTACATAAATAGTATAATTTATATTTTTAAGTCAACGCTTAATTATTAATATTTAAAGTATTAAATAAAAGTATAATATTGATGAGTTTATTGGCTAAAAATATTAAATTATTAAAAAAATACTGATCAATAATATAAATTAAAATTGTTAATCTTTTAATTTTTTATTTTTTATAATAATTTTAAAATTAATTATTTAAAATTTATTGATTTTTATATTTTTAATTAAATATTAATTATTTAAAAGATTAAATAAATATAGTAGTTATTTTAATATTTTAAATTTTACTAAATAAATATAATAGTTAGTTTAAATATTTTAATCTTTTAGATTTTTTAAATAATATAGTAGTTATTCTAAAAAATTATATTAAAATATTAAAATTTAACAAGTGATCAAATTGATTTTTCAATTATTGAGTTTTACTATATAAAATAAATAATAATAAAAATTATAATTTAAAAAATTTTTAAAATGATTTAAATTTTAAAATAACTACTATATTATTTAATGAAATTTAAAATATTAAAATTTTAAATATATAATCAACAATAATTTGGTAAACTCATTTAAATTAAAAGAATTTACTAAAAAAATTACAATTTGAAATGTAAAATTTTAAAATACAAATGACAACATAATTTTATAATAATTTAATTATTTTTATTATTTTATGTAAAGAGAATTTTGTTTATTAAGGTCTAAAAGATAATATTAAAATTAGTATTATCAAAAAATATTAAAAATGTAATATTATGAAAAAAATAAAAAAAATTATATAAAAACTAATTTGATTAATTTTTAAAATTTTAGAAATGAAAATGACTTACGTCTAAATTTTTAGAGACTATTTTAATTATAAATAATTTTTTTACATGTCAAGTGACACGTGATGTGCTAGGTATACTGACACGTCAACTAATTATCTTATGACACGTGACATTAACCTACTACATCATTATGCTATATGACACTTAATGTGATACATCATCATCTAACTAACGAAAGAATCAATTTAACTTATATTTTATCTTTTAAAAACTAATATGACTAAAAAATTATTTAATAACTTAATTTAAAAAATAAGTGATCTCTTGTCATAAACAAATTTCACTATTAACCCTAAATCCTAATAATAATAAAGGTTTGGAAATGTCAAATTATTCAGCTCGGTGTGTGCACATATTTCAAGGAGACCACAGACATGGTAAATCCTTTGCATGGAACAGAATCAATCGATCATAGATATGTCAGTCCCTCAGTTAAGATAGTTATTAATTAAAGTCAATTCTATAGTATTTATAAGTTGATGTTTAAATTTTGTCTAATTTATTTTTTTAATAAGTTTTAAATTTTTTAAAAATTATTTATTGTTATATTTTTTAAATTAAATATTATTTTTTAACTTTTTCTAATAAATAAGCACTACCTTTTAAGCACTGTAGCATTCACCATTAATTAAATCTGATACGTAGTGGTTAGAAATTAATTGTGGCATTTGAACTTGTCCACTAATTTATTAAGGGATGACCTACATTCAATCTTATCCCAACAATGTGGGATTTTTTTTCCCCTCTCATTATTGTTGGGCAACGTGGATGAATTCTTCATCACTGAAGAGACTTTATTAAGGAGGAACTAAATAATAAAATATAACACAAAAAGACACCATATCATGTCAACTTAAAATTTTAACACATTAAATGAATACATTTTTTGTTTTACAGATTATTTATTTACTTTAATTTTTGAATACGAGACTAATTCTTTATACTACTCATATTCATACTACTTAACATTAAAAAAATATAGAAAACCAACTATAATATAAGTGAACTCAAATCAATTTTTATATTTTTAATTTTAAAATTTAAAAATTAGAATAGTAAAAAATTATTTTATTTTTTTAAAAACAGACTTTCTATTTTTTAACTAATTAATTCTAATTAATTACATTCCTAATTGGTTCTTTAGCAGAACCAATATTTGTAATTTTAAGAACTAATTGTTCATAAATTTTTGGCTTGGTTTTATTATATATATACTACCTCGTCACTGTTAAAGATTTTAGTGAAAGATAATCTTTTAATAAAACTATATATTCATCGCCAATCTCAGAAAAAGGAAAAAAAAAATTTGTTGCACATGTTGATTAAATATATAATAATATGCATGTACTTAATTGTATATTATGGGCTTGTTTGGGTGAGTTTCTAAAAAAAAGTTTTTTTTTAGTTATCCTTTTTTAAATGGTCTTATGGAAAAGTAAAAGTAATTTTATGTTTGGGTATCTCATCCAAAAAAATCTTTTTATCTATCAATTATATTTGGGTATAATAATATAGAAGTACTTTTTTGTTTATTTATTATATGAAAAACATCTTTTTTTTAAGAAAAAAATATCTTTTAAAAAAAATATAAATTACAGCTTTTCAAAAAAATATTTTTTTAATTTTTTAATACTTTTATTTTTATTATTAAAAATTTGTGAAACACATTAAAAAAAATCTTTTTTTTAATTAAAAAAATCTTTTTTTTTTTATCAAAATAATAGCGCCCAACAAGCACTATATCTAAGATTATATATCTATTTACCTAGTGAAGCTGCTGATTCTGGTGGAAGCAGCTCCAACCCGGCTGAGTTCAGCCGATTGGAGCCATCATCCGGCGATCCGGCTCGGCTACCGTCCTCTGCCACGACCGGCTCCTTAAGCTTGCTTTGTGGGAGGGTTGCTGTTTCTGAATCCAATAATAATTGAGCTTCTTCTGTAATGGGATTGGAGGCAGAGTTTTCAGATAGGGCATGCTTTGGTTGGGGACGGTGGTGATCTCCTATGAAGAAGCTCTTTACATGTTTGATTACGTTGATGTCTTCTTTTACCTAATAATAAGGAACCATACCCATTTAATTGGCTATTTATATAAAGATATATTTAATTAAAAGTAATAACTAAAATATAAGTAGTATTATATTAAACTATTTAACGATTTTTAATTACTATAATTATGTATATAAGAAAAAAATTTGAAAATTAACATTACAGTAATTTTTTTTTTATTTGAGACTGCCAAAATTTAGAAAGATATGTGACTCGAACTCGCGACTTCTTAATTGAATATAGGGAGTCTATGCCATTTGAACTATAACTCATTAGCAATATTACAGTAATATTTAATATTGTAAAATAAAATAATATCATTTTTAATTTTTATAATATCACTTATGAGATGATTCTTTTGCATTCTATTTGATATCAATTTATAGAATAAATGAGTGGCATTATAAAAAAATGACATCATCATTTTTTTTATATAACATTAACATTTGAAATTTAAAAAAAATCAAAATTTAGCTAAATGACTTTTGAAATTTAAACTTAACAAAAATTCATTTTTAGTGAATTTTTTAATAAACTTATTTGACAACTTATTATAATATAATTTAATTTTAATTTATTGTTAGTATAAAATAATTTTACATGTGTATTTAATTATGTAAGGTTACATCATAAAAATAACTATTATTTTTAATGATAGCATAATTGGTCATCTCAAAAATAGATATAATTATATAATTATGTAAAATATTTTATATTATAAATACATCAAAATTAAAATTATTATAATATTTGGTGAAATTAGATTTTCTAACATTACTCCTTAGGAGGATGCTCCCATAAAAATACGTAAAACTGATTTTTTTTTTTTTAACAATAACAATAAACTCAATTGTTATCAGATCCAATCAAACCGACTAACATAATCTACTGGATTATGATTTTTTTTTTAAATAAAAATTAGGAATATATTTGTCTTTTTATCAAAAAAATTAAATATAATTCGGTTTAAATTATATAAATCGGTCGGATCAAATAATCGGATCTAATAATTATAGTGTGAACAATTGGGTTTATTATTGTTATTATAATAAACAGATTTTATTTTAATTTATTAAAAAATAAATTATTAACCAATTTAATAAAAATATCCAATAATATTATGACACATATAAACGTCTTTAGAAAAAGACATTTTTAATATCTTTATCAAAGTCGGCTCCTACTCCTTATTTACCTTATCAATGGTGCCGACTTCAACGACGCCATCCAACATTGGAATGCACACCACTGTCTGCAGTACAGTTGGCATGGTACAAAACGCAATCACATGTTAATTAATTAAGACCTCATCAACACATACACACCACAATAACAACAGTTTGTTGAAGGACATTGTACCTTCACATGAGCACTCTGGCGGTGGAAAAATTTGCATATATAATCATTCACACAAGAGAAGCTATAGTAAGTACGTAACTGATGAATTATTATATGAATGGAAAATAATATAATTAAGTAAGAAAGTACCTTGGCAAGAATTGCTCTTGAAAATGTCTTGGTGTCCGTTTCGTTTGCACCTTGGAGCCAAACATGCTGCCTCCTCGCATATGCCTTTCCCGGCAACCTTTAATTAACAACAATATTATCATTACTTAAAATTCTATCTATCAAGCATAACATAAGATGTAAATCAGTTCTGCTTAGCAGCTATTAGTACATCCTAAAATTTGTTTAAGATGGGTTAGAAATATAATTATTTATATATTTTATTTTTATCAGTTTAAAGTTTTTAAAAATATAACTTTATGACATTGTATTAAAATTTATATAATTAAAAATTTTAAAGTGTTGAACTACAAAAAAAATATATACATAAAAATTTAAGTAAATACAAAAAGATTCTTGTTTAAGAAAACATATTAAATATATAATTATTTATACACCTTTGTTTATCAATTTAAATTTTTAGAGAAAATAATTCAATAACACAAAGAATTAGTTTTTGTTTTAAACAACAACTGGTCAACAAATTAACAGACAGAAAGAAAATAGGTAGGGACCAACATTAGGAAATGTTAAAAGAAAAGATAAAATATTAACCAAAAAAAATATTAGTTTTGAATATTTTTTAGCTAGGATAATGATGAGAGGAGTGATAGGAGCAAGTAATTTTTGTGATTTGTAACTATCAAATAACTATTAATAATATTTTTAATGGTTTGAGATTTCATCCAATGATGTGAAATTACTCATTTTTCTTTTGCTGATTACATGCTGACCAGAATTTAATAAAGTTGATAATCCTTTAGACTTTTCCTAATGGTAATTAGGCCAACGACCATGTACTTACCCTACACCAGGAGCAAAGGAGAAGGAGACACACATCAAATAGTACCATTCGGATTCGCTAAGATCCTCCGGCGACAAAGCGGTGGAAGGACGCGGAGTTGCCGGAGGATCAACAGCGAAGACGTGGTCTCCATGGCGATCAGACAATAGTAAGTCATAGAGGTCTCTAAGCTGGTTGCTTCTCTGGAGAGACGCCTCCTCATTATTACTACTACTCTTGTTAGCCTCTATTGCTTCAACTGTCCTCCTAATCTTAATTTCTCCATTGTAGAATCCATCACTCCACCTTAGAACTCTGCACATTTGTTATGATGAATAAATTATTATTTGTACTATCAAAGATATAGATGTCGACAAATATACCCATATAAAAATAAAACGACAATTATAACCATGGAAGATGGCTTCCGTGTGCTAAGAGTACCCGGACGTTGGTTACACAATTGATCCGTTAGGATATTCTTGGCACACGAGAGCTATCTTCCGTGGGTACAATTGTCGTTTTATTCTTATATGGATACATTTGTCAGCGTTTATATCTTTCATAAATACAAATAGTAATTTATTTTTATTATGATAATTATTTTATGTACTTCTCTAGCTTCCTTATTATAATTAACAAGTAAAATTTGACCATCTCTTTATAATTCAATAGTAGTAGCCAATTTTAAGGGGGAAAAAAGTTAGATAACAGACACAGTGTCCTTTATTCTAAAAACTTAAATTGATAAGAAGATCAAAGACCGTAAATAATTATATCTCAGACAATAACTAACTCTAGTTATGAGTTAGCAAAAAATGTTATTTCTGTCTTAACTAAGTGTTTGAGAGTTTCATCGATTATCTATCTATCCCTGAATTTGAGGAAGAAGATGATGAGATACCTTTGTTGTGGAGAGAGTTGCCAAAAGATGGTGTAAGTCCAGTGAAGTGATTGAACCGCAGCCTGCAGCATGCTTTGAACCCTGCTACAGCTTGGCATTGTTATTATAACCTTGATTGAGTGAGATGAAGAAGAAATGTTGTTTTATTTTCCAAAATATATGATATAATATAATGGGAGATATTATTAGAGACTATATTTTCAGCTCAAAGGCCGAAAATATATATATACAAGGGAAGGAGAATTTCAAATTAAATGAGACGAGCACGTGCAGAATATGAGAAATTAAGAAAGCTTGACTTTCACATAGGGAAATAATTTCATTCATGTGGAGGCTAGTATAATTAGCATGTGAGTTTTTAATTGCAAATTACAAATGTTATCATCATCTAAGCATATATATCGTTGAGTGAACAATAACAGATGCGAATAACATAAACAACAAATTGTGTTTTAAGTTTATTAACCATCTAATTTTATTTAATCTATTATTTACGTTGTTAAAAAAAATATTATTCTTCTATATTTTTTCATAACTGAAATATATGTTAAAAAAATTAGTTAAAAATCTTTAAAATTTATCTTATTTATTATTTATTAAATAAAATAAATTTAAACTAATTTTTTATTTTTCTAACATTACTGCATATTTAATTTGTTTGTTAATTAAGAATACAAACGTGGAAGTCTGTTTTTTCATATAAAAGATGAAATTGTGATAATTCTAATGATGTTAATTATTAGACGTAAGAAATTATTTTTAAATTACTTTTATGTTTTTATTTTTTTTTTTTTACTTGATGTAAGTACAGTAGCACATTCATATAGATATAGTTGGAACACGGCGTACAAATTAAAATTGTTTAATGAGGAAGTATAGAGAGCCAATGGAATATCTGTACAATGTGTACAATTGAGGTTTTGAGATATCCGATTTAGTGTTAAAGATATAATCATTAGTGTTACTTTTTCCTATCAGCTCAAGCGTGGTTTCATGATATGGTATTAGAGCTCTAGATCCAAAAGGTCAATAGTTTAATCCTTGGTAAACCCCAAAATTAACTTAAACTTTTGGGATAAGTGGTTTCATGACATGAAATGTTTATTATTCTGGTACCCGAATGGTTATTCTGAATAGTAGAGGTGATGTTTATTTTTTAATTCATAGTCCATTGTACAAATATTTTATTAACTTCTTAGCGGAATTCTTGTTTAATTTTACGTACATATGGCAATTTTGTTTTTACACTAAATAATCTTTTAAAAATACTTTATTTACTAATAATTAATTATTCTCCAAAAGGAAGAATAGAAATTAGTAAACTATACATCATATTATTATGCAAACTAAAACGGATTCGACTAGATAATAATAATAATAATAATAATAATAATAATAATAATAATAATAATAATAATAATAATAATAATAATAATAATAATAATAATAATAATAATAATAATAATAATCTCTTTTAATTAAGCCTAGATATATATCAAAGCCAACCATATAGCAGTGCTTTTAGAGAAATTCCATGTATAGTTTATTTAATTTTGACTGGTTGGTTTACCAGACGGTCTTAGCCTATATATAACAACAAAAAATATTGAGAGTGAGAGTGTTGGTGGCTATAAATACAGTGCTAGGGTTTGGCTGCAACCATTATTATTAATTCATAAAAAATATTACACGTCCAAATAAAAAATCAATCATTATATAAATATATATAATTTAAACTCAATTTTAATTTATATTCTATATAGATGATTAATTTGATAATTAATTTTTAATATACTCTTAACGTAATTGTTAATTCATTTTAATTTATTCCATGTGGCTGAAAAAAATATTAATTATTAACTTCTAAAAAGATACAGATTACAACAAAATAACTTTCAAATATATTAATTAAGACAATAGAATGAAGTCTAAAAATATAATGTTTGAAAAAATTTGCTCATAGTCATTCAATCAAATATTAAGTTATTAATAGGCATCATCACTATCACCACTTTCCCACCAACCCTAATAACTAACAACCACAACAACATCATCATCAATAACAACCGTCACCATCACCATTACGGCCAACACCAACCACCACGGCCATGAAGAGTGAGACCATGAAAATCGGTGGTGATGATAGCGGTAAAAATAATGGAGATGGTAAAGTTAAATTAATCATTTTATAAAAATTAATATTTAATTGAATAAATTAACGGTTGACTCAATATTTGAGTTAATTTTGTCAAATAAAAATTATTTTTCGAAGGATCATTTTGTTGTTACTAGTTTTGGGAATCATTTAATTTGATCAAAATTTGCAATTATCAGACACCAAAATAACTATTTAATACACATATTTTTTTTTTTTTTGGTTTACACGGTATCCCCCAACCCGGCAGGTCAAGGACTAATCCGTCGCGATACTGAGCTCCATTTAAGGGTTTGCCGCTGGCCAATGGGTTGCTGCATGCACAAGGCGGGATTCGAACCCCCGACACTTGCTTAAGCAGACTAGTGAGCTAACCACTAGACCAACCCAACTTGGTTTAATACACATATTTTAATTGTGTTGTATAATTCAATTTTAAATTGAAGTTAACTCAAAAATAAAAATATATATCCATTTAAAAATATAATTAATTATTAAAACTATATATAATTTTTTATGGATAATTTAGTAAAAAAAATAAAAAAAGAGTATATTTAAATAAAGAGTGAAAGTTTTTACTAAATTTATAAAAAACATGTGAAATTGCAAATAATATATTTTTTTATTTGGCCGTTTCTTTACTAAAAGAAACAATCTTTATTCTTTAACAAATATGCCAAAGTATTATCTATTTTAGTATTGAAGGATTATTTTGTCTAACCCTTTAACATAATTCAAAATGGTTAAAAAATAAACTCCATAGGAAAAGATATGGTTCTCATTAGTAATTGTTGTTTTATCTTGACAGTTTGACAATTGACACTTAATAATTAGAAAAGAATATATATATATAAAATATGTGTGTGTATAAAATTTCAGCACTTCAATTAATACTTAGGTACGTCATGAGAATCATAATAAACGTTTCTTGTAGTAGTAAAATTGCCTTGTTTGCATTTTGGATGAACATACATGTGATTTAACTGATGATGTCCCTATCAAGAAGTTATTAGATGAACAATGATTTAAGTAATTATGATTCAAATAAAATTCAATTTGAGAGATGAGGGATGTGACCTTCTTCAGAAAATTAAATTAACACAAGAAATTAAAAACAAAGAGTGTGCAACACTTGAGAAAGTATGAATAGGTAGTGTACATGATAATCTAATTTAGAAATCTTATTGGCATCTGTGACAGAAATAAAATGTGTTTGAAGCAATATTTAATTGGGTAATGCTAGAAGACAAAAAAAACAGCCAGAACTTGTCTTATTTAACATTTATTAATTGTCGCAACAATTAATGAATGCTAAATAAAGCAAGTTATGACTGTTTTTGGGGATTTTCTTTGGTTACCAAACATTTTCGTATTTAATTTACATATATAGATAGATAGAATGATAAAATGATGTATATATATTAGAGTTGCATGTAGAAATATTAAGACAACATAGAAAATATTTTCTTCATCTATTTTCTATAAAAGAACCAAAAAAATTCTTTTTATATATTATTAATTTCCCCATTTATATCATGTCTCATCTCTAAAAGACAGCCTTATGTATGATTGCAATTTTCTCATTTATTTCTTAGCTTTTCTATAGTAACCTCTAGTGGATACAATAATAGATTATTATGTGAGTTCGATTCTTTTAACATTCTCTTTTTCTTTATTTTATATATACTAAATTTTTTCTTTAGAGTAAAGATGAAACTATAAAAAAAAAATTGTCATAAAAACTTTAATTATTTAAAAAAACACATCAGTATAATTCAAACATAAAATCTTTAATATAGTATCATAAAATTATTCATTTCTTTTCAAATATAACTATTTTCTCTGTTTTAAAATAATTATTAATTTCATTTTTTGAATTTATTGAAAATAGATACATTTTTCTTAAAAAAATAAAAACAACAATTATTTAAAAATAAAAGAAGTGATAGTTTATGCCTAAAACAAGGATTGGTAGTTTGATAAGAGGATTTAGGAATTCATGTACGAATCAGTTCACGTAGATGCATATTGGAAATTGATCCTTTCAATTGTTAAAAAAAATTAAGAAGATTCATTTCTGACGAATATTTCTTTTGGATAGGATTGAAGAAAAGATTTTTTTTTTTATGATATTTTTAATCCAATAAATAAAAAATTAATTTGTCCTAGATCAAAATTTTATTTAAGAATTCACTATTAATCAATAATAAGGGTTATATTAGGTAACTAATGATTTTTGTAAACAATATAAACAACCACCAATAAAATTAAAATACACTACACCTCCAAATTATTCACCTAAATTTTAATATTAGAATAACAATCCACACACCTAGTGAAATAAACATCCAATATATCCATTTTTCACATTATTTAGTATATTTATTGTCTACTTATATTTTTGGGATAAGTATGATTTTGGTCCCTAAAGTAGAGGCTGAAAATTTATTTCGTCCCCCAACTTTTTTTTACTCTAAAATGGTCCCCAAGGTTTCAGTTTGTTTTAAAATCGTCCTTTTTACCAATTTCATTTTTTTTATTACCAAACTACCCTTTATTAAAAAAATTATAAAATAAAATAAATATAAAATAAATTAAAAAAAAAGAAAGGGATAGATACGGGGTGGGGAAAGAAAGAAAAGGGATGGGGGGGAAGAAAAAGGGGGCAGGGAGAGGGGGAAGGGAAGGGGACCGCCGCCCGCCGCCTTGCCGCCCTGCACCGCACCACCTTCTTTTTCTTCTTTTTCTCCTCTCCTCGCCGCCGCCACCGATCTTTCTTACCGCCGCCGCCGCCGCTCTGCTCCTCGGGGAAAGGGGGAAGGGAACGCGAAGGGAGAAGAGGGGGAGGGGGGTTTCGGGACGGGAAGAAGAGGGGGAAGGGGAAGGGTCCTCGCCGCCGCCACCGGTTTTCACGGACGCCGCCGCTCTTCGCTGCCGCCGCCACCGCTGCTCCTCGCCGGTTTCTAGTTTCTTGTGGTTTCTTCTGGTTCTGCTGCTTCTGCATGCTTATGATTATCAATCTGGTTTCTGTGTTGTTGTTGTTCTTTTGATTCCATTATGATTATCGTTTTTCTGATTTTGGGTTCTGAGTTTTGACGATGACCATGATTTTGAGTTCTGAGTTTTGATTCCATTATTATTGTTCTTCTATTGTTGTTTGTTTGAGTTCAGATGATTCTGAGTTTTATTGTTGTTTGTTTGAGTTCAGATTATGATTTTCTGAGTTTTGATGATGATGATTTTTCTGAGTTCTGAGTTCGGTGTTGCTTCTACTTCTGTTTTGCTTCAGCTTCTGGGTTCAGCTTTGGCTTCTGGGTTCAGCTTTGCTTGCTGCTGTTCTTCCGCTTCTGCTTGCTGTTCTTCTGATTTTCAATTTTGTTTATGGTTCTGATGATAATGATAATGACCATGATGATAATGGTGGTGGTGGTGGGTTCTTCTGATTTTCAATTTTGTCATTGTTGTTGTTGTTATCCATTGTTGGCTGTTTTTTTTTTTTTTTCCGGGTTTGTGCATCTCGTTCTGCTTCCGTTAATGTTGAAGAAGAAGAGGAGGAAGAAGATGGGAGGGGAGGGGAGGGGAGGGGAGGGGAGGGGAGGGTATTTTCTTCCGAAGGACGATTTTAAAGCAAACTGAAACTTTGGGGATCATTTTAGAGCGAAAAAAAGTTGGGGGACGAAATAAATTTTCAGCCCCTACTTTGGGGACCAAAATCATACTTATCCCTATATTTTTTTATAAATTATTATATACACAAGGTGAGATTCGATGACAAAGCCAAGTTGGTTGAAGAAGAAGATATTAATTAGGTTTCAATCGACTCACAAAAAATGCGCATGCAGGGGGAGTAGATCCTCTCCAGTGAGAAAAAAACTGGATGGTATTCAGTGTTTAATCTAATCATTTATTGTTCTCTCTTATTTATTTTTGGTCTCACTTATAAAATTAAAAGTAAAAAATCACACTGTATTCTATCAATTATAAAAAAACTGAAGAGGATCATTTTCCGCATGGAGCATTAAGAAATGACAGAGAAACAAAGCAAGACACAGTCCATGTTGCCGTATCAATGGACCTTGCCAATTAAATTTAGGGCCCTTAAATTTATTATTGTCCTGGGCCTAGTGCCCTGTAATCTAACCAAACAATAAAATATTATTGTCCCACAATATATAAAAACAACTTAATTAGCATTTAGTAGTAGCAATAGAAGAGAAAGGATATGCCAAAAAAAAAAGGAGAAAGGAACATGTATAATAATCAGTGTTATGGATGAAAATTATTTTAATATCATATGATTATATACTTTAAAAGAGAATATAGGTTATTATAATTTTTGAACAAAACAAAAATATTAATATAGTCACAAAATAAATATTAACAACATTTGATAATTCAAAAGATAATAAACTCAATAATTTTGATTATTGTTTGCTAACATAATACAATAAAGATAAATAGTTAGCTTTTTAGCAATATAAAATGTTACTAGTTTTTATAAAATATAATTCTCTATTTCTATGATTTTTTGAGGGTCATTGGAATAATCAAAATATAGATATTATGTATATCATAATAAATATGATAATAAAAATATTAATATATTCAGTGAAAATTATTTTAATTAAAGGGTTAATGTGCAAATAGATTGTGGTGTATGTAATTCATGAATAATAAAGCCACAAACTCTATCAACTTCATTTTAGTAAAATAGTTTTGTCATATTTTGCATAATACTTTGTTATTAAATTTCTCAAACTTAGTTTGTTGCATTATGCGCATAATATATAACAATACAAAGTTATCATTTTAATTTATCTGTATTCACTTTATACCATATATATATAAACTTAGTAAGAGTATTACGAATAGCAATCTCCGAATAATGTAATATGTGTGAATTTGAAAATAACATTACACCAAATTAAATAAATAACTACGTTTATTTAATTTTATGACACTTATATTTAAGAGTATTTATTCAAAAATATTGTGACACTTTTTAATGTAACTT
Source organism: Arachis ipaensis (assembly GCF_059453495.1). Classification (NCBI taxonomy): domain Eukaryota; kingdom Viridiplantae; phylum Streptophyta; class Magnoliopsida; order Fabales; family Fabaceae; genus Arachis; species Arachis ipaensis. The sequence goes on from NC_142441.1 coordinate 2,433,350, forward strand.
TTTAACCGCTAGTTTTATCATCTATATGAATATATCTCTCTTTTTCTTATTTTCCATTCTTTCAAAAGACCAAAACCCCTTATAGCTTCCGTTTGAGATTGAAAAGATAAAAAAAAAGTCACAGAATTTAATAATCGAACCGTGACTAAATATAACATAAAAAACACTAAGTGTTATAAATTAATAATGATTTTATATTTCAAAAATCATCACAAATAATTTAGTAACGGTTTTTATTAATGATAGTCTAAAATGATCGTTCTGTCAGCTGATGATGCTCAAATTGTGATGTTTTTCTAATCATTACAAAAAAAATTAGCTACAATAAATAATAAAAAAATCATTGCAAAGATACTATTTTATTATGGTGTAAGTCTATAAATATGAATATACTTATGCCTATGAATAGTATTATTACATATAAATAAACAATAACAAATCCTATGTAAATATATAGTTCCGTATGAAAAAAAAAATAGATTGAATAAAGTATTGACTAAAAAATTATAAATATGTCAACTCACAACTTGAATTTAAAGAATCAAAGATAATTTTATTGTACATATGTTCCGATCTGGTCCAATATTCTGACCCGGTCGACTCGACGGGTATGTAAAACCCGAGTCGGGAGGAAATCCAAGACACTTTCTCCCCTCTCGCGAGATACATGACAGTTGGGGAAGGAAGTTTTTTGGAAGGTGGGTCTGCTTCCGTGGGATTGGACTCGTCCTAGGTGCAGACTATATAAGGGGAAGGTCCTACTCCTCCCTCGAAGTACGTCACCTGATCCTCACTTTTTCTGCCATCTCTTACGAAATCTGACTTGAGCGTTGAAGTTCCTTTTGCAGGTGACTCTCCCTTATCGCTTCATCAACCCGGGAGATCGTGAAGCTACATTCTTCTCCCTTCAACGTTTGTCCAAGAGGTCCAATCACGCACAAACGATCCGAGTCCAGGCCTCTGTCATCCCTATATACACAATATTTTCGACCCGTTCAGGAGCCGACCTTCTGAACAGATTATATTCCTCTCCACAAAAATTCTTTTAAAACTATTGATATAAAAAGATAATATTTTAAAGAAATTATTTACAGAAGGAGGAACAACGAAGGAAAACATTTGGTTTATTATTATTATTATTATTATTATTTAATTTAAATTTTCTTGTCCTTCTTCGTCAGTAGCTTACGTTTATCATTCATATTTTTCCCCCAAAAGTATTACATTATCATGAGATAACGTTTACCCAAAAAAGTATGATTTTTATCCTTAATATTTTCAAAAAAATTTAAAATTATTATTTGTTTCAAATGGTCTCAAACGTTTAATTATGGGTCATGGCAGCATGCAGAGGAGAGCATATAATCAGAAAACCCGGTGTGATAGATATATAGTGGTCTCTCCACTTATCAAATATCTCATTGAGAAAAAGCTTATAAACTTTGTGGTCATCATTCTCCTATCATTTCATGGATAATTGCTCGAATTCATTGCACCCCATCAAGGGATTTCAATCATCATTTCTTTTTTACTTTCCAAGCACTATTATTTCATATATATATACTTGCTTCTTCTAAGATCCTTATTACCTAATTTATGCACTACTATATTGACTTGCAACCCAATCTCTTTCATCATCATTATTAATCTCTCTCTATCTATATCTATATTCTATTTACATGATGGTGCTATAGCCTACTAGTGTGGTTTATCCCATAACTAATTAATTATTTATGCTAATAGTTCAATGTATATACACTACATTTAGAATGTTTACACTAATAGGTTATTATTCTTTTTAGGTTTATTTCATAACAGTACATGTCTTAACAATTAAAAATATATAGGGTAAAATATTAAATTCGTCTTCTACGGCGTGATTTTGTTTTTATTTTTAAGATTTAAAGTGTTTTATTTGAATACAAAAAAATTTCGTTTAGTTTCAATATAACGTAGTCTCATGTAGCTAAAGCCTAAAAATATGTAGCAGCCATGCATTTCAATTAATTGAATAATGTTTGAAAAGAAGCAGGGTTAATAAAGTGGACATACATATATTTTATTATGCGCTGACTATCATTGCAATTGAATGAGTAAAATATTTATAAATAAATAAATAAAAAAAATACATATACTCCATTGCAGCTTGAACCATTGGTGCGTGCTGCGACTCTGGTTGATAAGGGGACACCATTTTCAATATAGGGTAACATAGATACAATACATTCAACATCAAACTGATAGGCTTTGCGAACATACTATACGACTTTCCTTAAAGTCGTCGTCATCATATTATTATCATTTTATTTTGGTTTAATTATTCTATTGGTCCTATAGTTTCGTAAAATTTTTAATTAGGTCTCTATACTTTTTTTTCTTTTTAATTGGGTCCCTACACCAAATTTTTTTTTTCAATTAAGTCTCTTTTAGTAGTAATTGACTTAATTTTATAGGAACCCAACTAAAAAAAAAATTGGTACAAGGATTTAAATAAAAGGGAAAAAAGTGTAGGAACTCAATTAAAAAAAAATTTGGTGTAAGGACTCAATTAAAAGAAAAAAGTATAGGAACCTAATTGAAAATTTTGCGAAACTATAAGAACCAGCAGAGTAATTAAACTTTTTACTTTCTTTCAATTTATTATCATATTATATATATATATATATCTCCTGAGATGTCAAACACCAATGTAGTATCGTCGGAAAATGCCATTGTGGAGATCAAATTAAACCTAAATATTAGATAAATAGAATCATTTTTTGTCGAGTAGTTAGTTCACTCGTCCATTTAAATAAGTATTGTGAAGTTTGAATTTTATTTTTGTGCATGCAAGCAAGCTATTGACTAGCGATAAATCCTTAAATAAAGTTCAAATTCGCAACCAATTAATTTTTAGCTTATTGAATTGGAGGATATATATTGTAAACAAAAAAAATCATTGCATGTATAAATTATATATAACTTTTCATGTTAGTTTAAATTTGGTTTAGTTACTTTTTTATTTTTTATAATTTTATCAAATTTATAATTAGATTTTTATATTATTTTTAATTTTTTAATTCAGTATAAAACAAATAAAAAAATTATAGAGAATTCAAGTAAATTCAAAATATTTAAAATAAAATATAAAATTTAAATAAAAATTAAAGTCGTGCACATTGTTATCATTAGAAGAGAAGAATAAGTAGTATTACAAGCCATATATATATACATTTCGAATTGAGGAGTTCAAACTAAAATCTCATCACATATATCTATATCTATCAATTTTCTTTAGGTGGATACTATAATGAAGATGGTAAAAATATCTTCTCATAAAGATTCTTTGGTTAAAAGTGTAGTTTATTTATTTAGCCACACTTTAAACAAAAATAACACTTTTATAAATATCAAAATTTAACCAAACAATCTATTATCCAAATGTAAAAAAAAAATATATTCATACGAAGAGAATTATAAAATTTTCATTGTAGTATCCATTTTTTTTAATCCTTTATTTGTTCTTTGTTTTACAGAAGACAATGAAAAAGCAAAAGAATGAAAATAAATCGAATACATAAGCCCTTACTAAAATAAAGTAATGAGGTACATGAAAACGAGTGAATAGCACTAATGTATGGTGTGATTGGGAGGCCAACGAACGCAATAAAAAATGGGCACCAATGCAAATTAATTAATGGACATACTGTGAATCTATGATCATCATTTCTCTTTGTTCCTTTTAACTACATAAAGTGCTTAATTAGTCATTAGTCATTAGTCATATTCATGCACAAAATAAAACCAATGGATCAATGGTACCGTGCATTTTCCGTGGCACGGATTCTAGATAAATCGCCAAAGAACTTGGAGTAATTACTTTTATTTATTTGTCTTTTTCATTACAAATAAAGCTGCACAGTAGTTAAACACACATTGAGAGATCGTTATATATTATATGAACAACAAAATTAATTGTCTTATGTAGCTAATTTGTCTTATTATTATTGGATATGATAGTGAAGCCATTAATTATCTAATAGATATTATTCAATTTTTTAATTATTAGAAATATAATTATTTATCTTGTTTCTTTCTATCAACTTAAGTTTTTTAGAGAATTAGTTCCATGATACAATATTAGAACTTTATGTTTGAAAGATCTACAATTCGATTATTGATGAATCTTCAAAAAAAAAAAATAGTATAAGACAAATAAAAAAAAATAAGGCCATTGTAAATGTAATTAAATAAATCTAAAAAAATAATTGCTTAAAAAAATATTAGAGATATAATAATTTATGTTCTATTTTTTTTATAATTTAAACTAAAAAAAATAATGTTATGACCTATGATGTACAGACACTGACACCGACACGGGACACGACACCGACACGGGACACGCTGACACGCGAATTTAAAATCTTATAAGACACAGGGACACGCATACATATAAAATATAAAGTATTTTTTAGATAAATCATAATGGTATTTTGATATTTTATTGAATACTAAAATATAAATAAATTTTTTAATTATTTTTAATATATAATTTTAATTATATAAAGTATTTAAAATATTTTTTGTTTTAATAAATAATCAATATATACTATATCTAAATTTTTTTAAAAAATATATGTTAAGAATAAGATTGGAAACGCTGACACGTGATGGTATTTAGATATGTTCAAGTGTGTCCGGTGAAAATTTTTTTATTTTTTATTAAGACACGGTTTGGACACAACAAACACGGGTGTCGGACGAGTGTCGATGAGTGTCGTGTCTAAAATGTGTCCGCGTGTCGGACACGGCAACTCAGAGAAGTGTCCGTGTTTCATAGGTTATGACATAAATATATCTTTATCAGCAGCAATGATGATAGTTGAATGGTATAAAATGATATGAGACTTATTTATTATTATTATTCATCCAAAAACTAATACTATGATCTTATTATTATTATTATTATTATTATTATTATTATTATTATTATTATTATTAGTAGTAGTAGTAGTAGTAGTAGTAGTAGTAGTAGTAACAATAAAATTGTAAAAGAAGTTTTGATTATCTAATATTTTTCATTACTATTAAGAAATAGCCTCAATAATCTTCCATATTTATTGCATTATTAATTAGGTATAATATGTATAATTAAGTGCCTTACATGTCATGCATATTGGTTTGAAAAATACAATGTCTCCAACCATATTATGGGACAATCAAGATTTAAGATAACATATATTTGAATTTTAAAAAAAGCCAATAGTTTCATATTTCCACCGTCCATTTTATGAAATTTATTTTGAACTATTTGTTATTACATGGTGATGGTATTATCTGCAAAACTATTGATAATATGTGAAAGGACCACTATCCATTGATACCTACTCTTTCCTTTCCTTTTCTTAATTTTAGTTGGATGATCTATGCAATTGTTTGCTGTACCGAAAAAAATTAGGTTTTATCAAAATTAAAGTGAAGTTACTATTTTTGCGAGTGAATACTCCACCCGATTTCGGACAATTATCTCGAAAAGACAACGAGACCCTAAAAAAAAAAACATCCAATCCGGTCTCTGATATTTTTTTTGGGACTGATTAACCCCTGTGTCAAAAAAATAATATTGACTTTTTTTTTGCACAGGGGCCTCGTTGTCCTTTCGAGGTAATTGTTAGGGGCCGAATTAGATTTTTTTTTTATCAAAGACCTCGTTGTCTTTCGAAGTAATTGTTAAGGGCTAATTTGGGTTTTTCTCCTATTTTTGCTGAAGTTACTAATTAATGAGATAGACTAATTTATTTTTCTACTAAAGACTTCACACACTGATATCTACATGACATTAAGTTAAATATTAGTTTAAAATATTTGTTTAAAATATTTGTCAATATTTTTGTTCAAATGATGCAAGTAATTTTTTATCAATAAATAATAATGTTTTATAATTTGAAAACTATCAGTTATTATTAATTACCTGAATTATTCATCATACATATGTTATTGTTAAAATGAATGAGATATTTTATTATTTACATTTTTATATAATACATAATATTACTATTTTTATACTAATGTTTTTTCCATTATGCTGCCATATTATTACATTGATTCATTTAATTTGATAATTCAATTAGAGAATCAACTATTTTGCAGTTAATAAAAGTTAAATTTTTAAATTATTTTGTTATGCTTTTCACTTTTTTTTTTCTATTCCAACAGTATAGTTTTATTATTTATTATATCAGTAACTACTGCTGCCAATTAGTTATTATTTTAAATCTTAAACTCTAAATTTATACCATTAAATCCTAAATGCCAATATCTAAATTTTAACTTTAAACTTTAAATTATAAATTCTAATCTCTAAATCTTTCAAAAAACAAGGATTAAAATATCTAGAGTCTAAAATTTTTAAAGTATTATTACCGACGCCTACAACCATCGATAAACCCTGAAACGGTAATAATATTAAATGTGACAATCAATTTTCTTGTTTAATTATTTATTTTAAATTTAATTATCTTTTTTAAGAAGATTTTAAAACTTACCAATAGTTATTTATAGTTATAAAAATAATTTTACAATAAAAAATTGACTAATGTTGACCAACAAGTAAAATTAGTTATTTATAGTTATTGTTAACCTAAATAATTTCATATATACAAAACACTACCAAAAAAAAAAAATTCATTGCTAGTACAATGTAACATCATACCAAAAAAAGCTAATACATAGATACGGTGGTACACATCTATCGTTTGTTTGCTGAGATATGAATTTTTAAGGACACGATGACACACAAACATACATAAAATACATGTATTTAGTGTTCTTCAAAAAAGATAAGACACAGAAATACATTGATGAAATACAAATATTTACTCTTTTATCCTTAATAATTTACTCATATCCTTATTCTATTGGTGATGATATAAGGATAAAATTGATATTTAGTTTATACTGTGTGTCTTGTTTAGTATCACCAAATACAATAAAAAATTTATGTATCTTTGTGTATATATGTCTCTTTGTATATTTATATTTGTGTCTATGTATTTAAAAGACAATAAACAAACGCAGCCTAAGGTATTACAAGAATTTCCATTCAATTAATTAACGAATTAATTATATAACATAACTTATTAGAGATGAAAGTGAATTCCCATGTAGCACATACATCATCATCCGGATTTAATTTGAACACAGTATTTAGTTTGAAATCATATATAATGGAGGCCCAGGTAGGGTTTTTGTCTGATTCTCTGATTTCATTATATCTCATATACCGAATTATGTCCATATCATGTTATGAACAGCGGAACCACTTACACAATGCAATGCAATAACTTGCCAACTTAATCAAATTTATTTTGAAATGAAAAACATTACATATACACGTTTATCAAATGTTCATTCTTTTACAGCAAATATATTTTATAAATATAATGAGTTTCTGGAGTTATGGCTTACACAACAATTTCTCATGCTCTTTTATTTTTCTTTTCATAGCGGCCAACAAAGCTTACGCGCGTGCAAGGCACACATTCGTCTGTCGACCCCAACATCGTCGTACATATTTCGTACATATAGCATTTCCTAGGTAACTATTTATTAGAAGTGTAACCGTTCCTATATATTTTTTTTTAATTTTTAGAAAAAAATAATTTTAGTTTATATGATAAAAAGAGAAATGTTTAAGATTAGTTAAATTTATTTTTTTTACCATTATTTTTAATTATTAATTTAATCTTTTTAGTCTAATAATTTAGTAACATATTTTTAGTCTAAATTTTTAAATATTTGATGACTAACCGATAGAAAAAAAATAAATTCTAATAGTCCTTTTTTTTTTACCAAAGTTAAAAAGACTCAAACCTACGATCTCTAAATGAATATGGGAAGATTATGTTATTTAAGCTATAGCTCATTGGCAAATTCTAATAGTCCTTGAGCATTTTTCAATTTAGAATTTAATTTTTGATTATACTATTATAAAAAATTTATAAAAAAAAAGTTATTGTGTGAAAATATATATATATAATAATATTTTATTTTAAGAAAAATGATTTTGGAATTCATATATATTAGATGTTGCATATGAATTTGAAATATATTGTTAGAGATATAATTATTCATGTTATATTTTTATCAGGTTAAATTTAAAAAAAAATAGTATTATGATATAATATCATAATTTCGTATCCGAAAAAATCTAAAATTCGATCGTTAGTGATCTCCAAAAAAAAAAAAGTATAAAACTAATAAAAAAAATTGCAAAAAAAAAAAAATTAAGCAAATACAAAAAATATTTATTTAAAAAATGTTAGATATATAATTAACCATTTATATTATTTTTTTAACTTTTTTATCAACTTAAATATTTAAAAGAAGGAGTATGACGAGAGATATATAGAACCTAATTCCAATTAATATAGTAGTTTGTTGTTTTCTATATATGCCACAAAATAATATAATGGTTGATATGTGGCCATACACTAAAATAATAATGGGAATTTCTAGGCGCGTCAATTATTTCATAATAGTGTGAAAGCACATATGTCTGCTATGAGGTAACCAAAATATAGTGCACACTTTTGAGCATCAACCACCTGAGTCGTTTACCGTGCTTCTCTATGTTTTCTTATCAAATATTAGATGATTTAAAGAGAAATGATGGACAATAGGTATCTGAATTTAGGAGAGAATTCTCTTCACTATCATTTCCATAAGTTTAGTCTAAATTAAAGGTATAACAGCCTCTAAGCTAGGAGATAATGATTCCGACACAAGTGTATTACAAGTCCTCCTACGTTTATTAAAGATAAAGTTTTAAGAGAATTTATAAGTGAGACATTTTTAAATTAGTTATCTAAAAGAACTCGTAGTTCGGTTTGTTTTAGATTGAGCTCGACTCGATTTGTTTTTATAGATCAAGTTCAAGTTTTTTTAAGCTTATTAGTTAAAAATGTCAGATCATAAAAAGTTTGTCGAGTCGACTCATGAAAATATTTATTTTGTAAATAAATTATTCTTAATTTGAATTTTTAACTATTCACTTATAACAAATTAAAAAAATAAGTAATCAAAATTAGACAAGATTCTAACTTTTTTTTTTAAAGAAAAAGTTTATTTATATATATAGATATTATAAATATGATTATGATATGTGAGTAATGATTGATATATAAACGAATTGTAATTTACAAATTATAAATTATAAAATATAGAATTTCAAAAATTTAATCTAGTTTAAACGATTTCATACTAATTTGGCCCTTTAATTTGGGTTTTGCCGCAATAATAAAAATGTAAAGATTTATTTAGATTGGTGGTTTATTGTGGTGTTGCACAATGTTGTTTTGGAGGTGCATACCATAAATGGAGGTTCTATTGGGAGGACTTTGCATGTTTTGTTGAACTTAAGATCATTTTTTTGAAATAAAAATGATATTTGTACACTAAAATCAGCCATTAAAAATAGCCATGCATTAATGTATTTATATATAAATACATATATGATTTAATTTATTTTTAATACGTATTTATAATTTTTTTATTTTAAGTTATAATTTACGAAAGAAATTTTTTAAATAGATTCGTAAACTTGTCCGACTTTTAAATTATCAAGCTGAGTTCAAGCAAAAAAAAATCTATGAGAAGTAAAAGTGACGAAGCAAAAGAGAAACAATACAAAGTAATGTATTTTTAGTTATTTAAAGTCCTTAAATTTCTATATGAATGTGTACTCTTTTTTTCTAATTAGAGAATAGTGGGGTTGGATAATGGAGCCGTGGAGGAGTGGTTTCATTTAACAATTAATGAAAAATTTTATCATATTAATGTACAAAAATTTAGTTATTTTATTATAGCACATTTAATTATTTTATTAAAAAATATATGTATATGTACATAAATATATATACTTGATAATTGATTTTTAATATCCGTTCGTCTATATAATTTTTTTGTTTTTTTAATCACGCAACTATATGAATAATGAAAATTAAAGTGGCCTCAGATGTGATGATAATTGATAACCTCCACTATATGCATGTAGGTTGTGTGATATACATAATTATTACAATTATCTATACCCTTCAATCTGTTTAATCTTTTCTCCATGCTTATGATTATTTGGAGGAATTTATGCAAGAGTTTAAGAAAGGTCATAATTAGTAAAAGGAGCAGGTTCTATATATTATTATTATTATTAGATGAAAACTCAGATCCAATCGACTTCACGTAGAAGTTGATAGTTGAAAGCTGTTAGATGATTTAACTTATTTAACTAAATTTTCATCTAACGATTCTCAACTATCAACTTCACGTGAAGTCGACTACAATTGAGTTTCCACCTTCTTATTATTATTATTATTTTTACGTAAAATTAATAATTAAGAATTGTTAGATAATGATTTAGCCAAATTTATTAAATTATTTAATTATTTTTAAATATTAATTTGATAACTGTATGTAAATTTTTACCGTTGAACAAACATCTAGGGCAGAAGCACTAACTTTATACACAGCATTCATAAAGTTGTGACACTAAAAATGTCGGATCATGGTCTTTCTATGAGGAACACCTGTTGGGAGAAATAACGATATGATCGAAACGTAGGCCAACGATTCAAGCAATCTAATACATTCATCTGATTCGTGGACGATGGTCCTTTTTATTTAAATTAATATACTTGAACTTTTAAATAGGATAAGTAGTATTGATAATCCGTGTATTAATAGACAGCTAAGTATTTATTAATCCAATTTTCAGAAATGATTCAACTAAAAAATAAAGTCTAAAGAGATGTAGTATGATTGGCAAGTGCTCGAATTGTTTGGAGATTTCGAAGAGGAATGAAGTGAAATAATATAAAATGAGAAGACATTACATCCAACTCAAAATTTTAAGTTGTTAAGTTAATGAGTCTCTCATCTTATAAACTCCTCATTCTTCCTTATTTTCTTTGATATGGGACTAACTTCAACACTCCTTATACTTGCAACACTAACACGAATTTGAATAACTAGTTACTTTCAAAATGCGAGCAAAATTACCTTGATCTTCAAGAAGACTCAAATTATTTGGTCGACACATTGTCTCGAAATTGAACCAAAATTATTCAAGCAAAACAGTATGCTAACAATAAAATTTTTAAATTAACAATAAAAATCAAGTTCAAATATTTATAAAAATTTAAGTATGTTATCAACAATGTACCAGTATATAATTTTGGCGATCGACTTGGTTGATCATATAGTATACGAAAATCAGCATACATAAACACAGAGCTAGATAGGTCATTAATTAATAATAAGGTAGGATTTAATTTGGTCGTGTGTGTATACGTGTTCCACTAAGGTGATCACTGGGTTATAATCAATCTATCTAGTTAACAAATGAAGCTAAACAGGTATATATGGTTTGCACTAAGATACATATTGGGTGCTACTTAGTTCATATTCACCCTCTAAAGTCTTGTCTTTGAATATATAGGTATGGAAATTAAAGTGCCAACGCATCCCACTAACTAATTTGGTACTTGTTTCATCAGGTTCCACTCATCATAGCTAGGGCGGCACGGTATAAATATGGCTCTCTCTCCAACTTCATCCTCCACAAGAGATATATAAAGTTACATAAAATAGACAAGAAAAGAAAATAAGGACAAAAAAAAAAATGGAAGCAACAACAACAACTACTACTACTACTACTACTAGTACTACTACTCATCATGTAATATCTATTGTGAATGGAGGAGAAGAGAGTGTTGGTGAGAATAATAATAGTAAGGAAAAGAGTAGAGTAGGGAAGTTGTTATCTCTTGTCCACATTGCTAGTTGTTGTTGCTATGTGAATTTGGACACAAGGAAGACAATCCACAGCATCAAAGTGGGAGTTTCATTGGTTTTGGTGTCACTATTTTACCTCTTGAACCCTCTCTTTGATCAAGTTGGAGAAAATGCAATGTGGGCTATCATGACTGTTGTTGTCACCTTTGAGTTCTATCCAGGTATATATATTATTATTATTATTATTATTAATTAATTAGTACTTGCAATAATGCAATAAATTAGATGATAATGAATGTGTTTGTGTGATAAGGAGCAACACTGGGAAAGGGCATCAACCGTGGATTGGGAACTATATTAGGAGGTGCAATGGGTGTCCTAACAGCAATTTTTGCCCAAACCATTGGAGGGATTGCTAACTCTATTACCATCGCTATTCTTATTTTTGTCTCCGGTAAGTTTTAACTATATATATCAATATAACTCATGCATGCATGTGGAGATGAAGCTACTCATATAAAAAAAAAATCTATTTTTTTTATCTAAGAATTCTTTTAGATTTAAAGTATGATTATATATCAATATATTGTAGAATTTTTAACTAGATAACTCACTTATAGTAGTATCTTTTATGTGAAGTTGATAGTTAAAAATTATCAAATAATTTAACCTATTTGGTTAAATTATAATTTAACTATTTTTAACTATTAACTTCATATAAAAATAATTGTATTTGAATTTTCACTTTCTCCAAAGTAGATACTTACATATAGTTCACATATAGTTATTTTTATACGAAGTTTATAGTTAACAATTGTCAAATAATTTAACAAGTTTGATTAAATTATAATCTAATAATTTTTAACTATTAACTTTATATAAAGATAATTCCTTATATGTATGTTTTTTACCTTTCTTTTATCAATATCAGTTATAAGAATAAATGATTTTATAACATAATACAAGAGTTTCTATAGCAAAAAAAATATAAAGTTTGATAGTTATTATTGAAAAAAAAAATACAAGACTGAGTCTGTTTAAATTTTGGAATAAGTAATTTTATGACAGTGTAAATTTAAGTGCAGTTAATTTTATTGTGAAGTTCATAACTGAAAAACGTTAAATGATTTGACTGATTTGACTAAATTTTCATCTAATAACTCTTAGTTATCAATTTCAAGTGAAGTTGACTGTTGTTGAGTTTCCACCTTTTAATAACAAATTGTTGTTGTTGTTTGTGGTGGGTGCAGGATCAGTTGCTACATATTTTCGACTGGTTCCAAGCATAAAGAAAAGATACGACTATGGAGTGATGATATTCATACTCACATTCAACCTGGTAGCGGTGTCTGGAGTGCGTGTTGAAGACCCTGTTTGGGAAATAGCACGTCAGCGTCTCTTAACCATTCTCATGGGTTTCATAGTCTGTCTTTGTGTCAACATCTTCGTTTTTCCCTTGTGGGCCAGTGACGAACTTCATCATTCTCTTGTAACTACCTTTTTCAACCTTGCCAACACAATTCAACGGTGTTTGCTGGAAGAAGAAGAAGATGCCAAATTCGTTACTGAAAAAGAAAAAGAAAAAGAAAAGGAATCATCATCCGCTGTTAATAACAAATTCTCTCTTTGTAATTCTGTCTTGGACTCCAAGTCAAAACATGAACTATTGGTAAGTACAATAAGTAAAACAAATTTTTAATTACTCAATGTTAATTAATTTTTTCATTCTTTTGAAGATTTACGATTAAAATTTATAGTTTAAACCTTAAAATTTTGTCTTAATTTTTTCATTTTTTTTAAAATTACTTTATGTTTTTTTTTTATTAAGAATCGAACTCTAAATCTTTTAGATATAAAACTCTTAGAGAAAAGGACAAATAGGTTCCTAACCTTTTGTCCCGCGAACATTTTTGTCTCTGACCATTGAAAAATACTTTTAAGTCCCTGACCTTTACAAAACTTGGACGGATCAGTCCCTGACGGAGGCATTTGGACGGATCAGACGGAGGCATTTGGACGGAGGGACTAATCCGTCTAAATTTTGTGAAAGTCAAGAATTTAAAAGTATTTTTCAATGGTTAGGGACAAAAATGTTCGCAGAACAAAAGGTTAGGTACCTATTTGTCCCTTTCTCAAACTCTTAAGTTAAGTTAATAGGAATAAACAACATAAATAATTATATTTCTAACAAATTTGAGAGATTATAATAATTAAAACTAACTGCAAAATAAATATATAAAAAATATCAATCACCTAACAAATTTTTTCTGGGGCCAGGCAAATTTCGCAAAATGGGAACCTTGGCATGGGAAATTCGGATTTTCGTACCCTTGGGAGAAGTACTTGAAGATTGGACAAGTTCTTCGAGAACTTGCTGCATTTATTCTTACAGTTGGAAATTGCCTTCAAGCATCAAAACAGGTAGGTATATATAAAAGGTACATGTGCAAATTTAGCTTAGTATTTTTGTTTTTTTCGCGGTATTTTCTAATTCGACAAGTCAAGAATTAATCCGTGACGTATATGATATTCATTTAAGAGTTTATGTTTATTTTTAGTTTCAAAAATTTTTTTTTTCAACTAATTTAAAAACGATAGAGGCCTAAACTTCTTTTTTTTTTTTTTTGTCAAAGAGACCTAAATTAAAAAAAAAAATAGTTTACCGTTATTAAAGAAGTCAATAGTTTTTCTTATTTTGATGGGCTTATATGTTGGGTTCAATGAACAACTATTTGATATTTTTTTTTTTGCATTACAGGCCATGGCATTATTGAGGGAATCACATTCAATCCAATTAGAATCATGGGAAGCAATTGGGTCAAAGGTTTCATGGGCTCTTAGAGAACTTGGAGATAGCATGAAAGAAATGAGGAAATTGGAGGATGATAGCAATAGCATTTCCACAAAGTTGAAAGCAGCAAAAGCAGAACTAAGCCTTGTAATCTCCATGTCCAAGGTTTCATCTCTTGATAATGGCGAAGTTCTAGCAATTGCAAGCTTTGTGTTATTGCTCTCTCAAGTGTTGGACAAGGTTGACCAATTGGTCAAAGAAGTTGATGAACTTGGACATCTTGCTGCTTTTCCTACTCATTAATTCATATCTTAGACCCCCATATAAATCTATATAGTATATGCTATTATATCTAGTATCTAGTAGTGTTAGTACAAACCAAATGCCAAATTTTTGGGTCATCAAAACAAAATTTAGAAATATGTGTCTTAGTGTAGTATATTGTAATATCAATAAGCTCAAAGTAAAATGATGTATCATGGATTTTAATGGCGATATATCCTCTAAATTATTTATTTTCAGTCTGATATTTTATTATTTAATTTTTATTTTTATGTAGTATTTGAGTTTTCCCAAAAAAAAAAAAGTAAATGACAAAAAATTACATTTAATGTTGTCAATTAAAAAAATCAATAATATTTAAAAAATAATAAAAAAATAAGTAAAAACAGTCCAAACTTATTTTATTTAGTATTTATTTATGATTATTATTATAATTAATACATGTTAAAAATAAGGTAAGTTTAAATTATTTTTTATCTCCCTAATATTACTGTATCAAAGTGGTAGACATATAATTTTTTTAATAAAAAATAATAAATCGATAAAAAAGTTATATGTAAAATATTTTTAAATTGGTTAAATTCAAAATAAAATATCATTGTTTTATTTTTTAATTATAATATTTTAATATAAAATTAAACAATATTAATCTATTTCATGTATATTCACCTTATTATTAATAGTGTTATTTTAATGATAACATTTTTATATAAAAATAATGTTATAAATTATTAAATAATTTAATATATTTAATTAAATCATTTAAAAATTCAGAACATCATCTTCACATGAAAATGTCATCGTTATTATTATCATACGCACGTTATCTAATAGCCAAGAGTGGGATCATTCATCGTTACCAACATTTTGCTATCATTTTTATTTTGGATCTAATCTCTCATATGACATATTTTTTAAGTTTATTTCACATTGTTTTGCGAGAATATTGTAGTCCTTATGAACTATGCCATGTTACATTCACACGTACTCTTCTTTTCCGCGTTTTTAATATTGAAAATTAATATATATTATTATAATATTTCTTTTATTATCTTTATTTAGGGGTCTGCATGTCTTAGCCAAGCTTTTTCAATCAGTGATTAGAATCCAACAAATCTACCATTTCTGTCTTAATTAAAAAAAAAAAAAAATTGGGTGACAAAGAAGTGCCTTAGGTTAATAGGTAAAATAATGTCTAAAAGATCACATGCATTAATTTAGTCCTTAAAAAATTAGAAACTTTTTTAGTCTAATTGATCCTTTTAATAGTTCGACAATAACATGTGCATAGATTATTATATGACATCTCATTTAATTGACGAAAAAATCAATTTGATTTAATATTGTATTTTTTAACACTAACTAAGTATTTGATATTTCGGAGATGAAATTGATGTGAACTTAATATTTTAAGGACTATTATAACCATTAAAATTGATCACATAAAAAGTAAACAAAAGAAAAATGAATTTTCCCTATCAATGTTTTTCTTCTCTTCTAGGTACCATTTATTTTGAGGTACTGAGATAGAGATTGGAAAACTGAAATTCAGTATCATATTTGTTGGTTCAAAGATTGGCACTAAAATTTCTGTCTCTGTCTCTAAAATTTCAATATTTCAGTATCTCTAAAAAATAGAGACACAGAGGACTAAAATTTTTAGAGATGGAAACTGAAACTTTAATAACATTTTATACCTAAAATATCCTCATTTCAATTAATTAATTCCAATTTTATCCTTTATACAAATTAAATTAGAGTTTTATTATTGTTTCAATTTCTATGTCCCACTTTGTACCAAACAGAATACTGAAATTTATTTCAATCTTTGTCTCTTAGTCTCTGTCTCTCAGTCTTAATCTTTCCGTCTCTGTCTCTCCACCAAACGCTACTTTAATAACTGATGTACTAAAAAAATTATCATGGAAAAAGAAAGAAATTAACTAATGCAAAGTATTAAAAAAAAAATGAAATGCCAAGTTCCAGAAAAATCAATTCTCAGCAACTTTGTGTGATTCGTAAGAATTACTCAAAGGATATTGATGAATATATATATAAATAATTATTGGAAGTTGTTGCAGATTACATGAAAGTTGTAAACACGCAACAACAGTAGTAGTACAGCTGACTGAATAAACAAACACCGAAAACAGAAAAGCACCATGCAAGAATTATATGGTAGGAAAATTTTCTGTATAAACCAAAATACTGTTTTTTTATGTACAAAACAATAACATCAATGTCTCCACTATGCTTCTTAGTACCAACATCTTATGAAATTTACAAAGAATTTTTCCAAAACAAAAAATTGTTGTATGCCTTGTGAATTCTGATCCATCAAGCTTGTCTCTCAGTGATTATGATTTCCCCACCTACAAAGAGGGTCAAGCAATGATTTTTCCAGGAAATTAAAAACAGATGGTTAGAAGCATCCACACCCAATTCAGCTTGCAGCTCCATGTCACTCATCAATCAATGAATCACAGAGAAGAAGGTGGCAGCAAAGATATGCGAGCGAAAGCTCTCTCGCATAAATTTGCATATTCGATGTGGACTGACTGAGTATACTGATTATAGTGAAACTTGGGAAAATTTTGGTGCATTCCTCTTGAGAAGAAGTGCATAGAGAATCTCATTCCAAGAATCAGGAACACCGGGCAAACACCAATGGCTACAATCTTGCAGCTGCATAGGGGCCCTTCGGTCTGGCCCGATATGGTAAACAGATGCATGGCCGTCTTTTCTGCTTGCCGACATCTGCGTGATGTTCAGCAGGTCCAAATTCATAACTACCGGTTCCCCGGCGTGCTCTGACAAGACATCAACAATGGTTCTTGAATGACTGTCAGATACTGCTGGCAATGAGCCTAAATCAGGCAGTGTTTCCGAGTTACAACCACCACCGGTGTTCCAATCACCACCCCTGCATTGCCGAACCAATTACTAAATCAACAACTTAGAACCAATGCACTATCCAGTTAAACTATTTCAGTAAGACTAAAAGAATATGAAGCTGCTAAAGCCTAAAAGCAAGGACCAACCATGAGAACCAGAAAATTACAGATTGATTCACAGACATAATTTAAGCAAACAAAGATGTAATTACAGGTAAGTCTGCTTGAAAGTTTAGGCAAACCTGAAATGCACAGGAGAATAAGTTCGGAAGAGGACATAAGATTTGTTCATGTTTACTTCTCTGGCAATCCAATCAATCATCGTCTCCACCGATATTCTGAACGCATCCGTTATGGTCAAATTCATGTTCACTTCCTCTCCTATTTGGAAGTAACAACCCCTAAGTAACAAAATGAGCCCAAAATTGAAGTCACAAATAATTCCAACTTTAACCATGACAACTTGAATACAGAAACAAAAATATTGTTACAAAATGTTAACAATGTAATCTAGAACCACAAATTTGCAAGTCATGCTAAATGGAGCATAAATCATTTTAACTTTTCAATATCAAGCGAATCTAGCAAAGTTTAAGTCGGAATTCACACTTCCCTTTTCCTTGTTACATTCTTTGGAGCATGAAACCAAAGCAAAATTTGATTTCGCCAAAAGAGTGAAAGCTCAATTGTCAAAAAGCTCATACAAATAAAGATCCTAGTTCAGTTCATGGAAACCTTTACATAAGTTTTCAATACGATGAAACTAGTTGCTTGCAGGTATTCACAACTAAAGAAGTATATCAAAGCCGTCATATAAATGCAATCCGTCCTTGCTAGTATTAGTGTTCCTGTTCTGTGGTAAGAAATTATATCAATGTACCACAAGAATTCTCTTCAAAATAAATATTATACAGATTGAGTGACCAATGTCTTCCTGTTTAGATGTGCTTATTTGGAAATCAATCCAAAAGAAGAGGGTACTCAAAGATTGAATCAATAATAAGAGTAATCTAGCCAGTTGGGATAATAGATCAAGAAAATTCCTTACATTTTAATAGTCTTCTCATAGTTCCACCAATGTCCGGTATTGAAAATCAACACATCTGCATCTCTCCACCGATGAGCAGTCCAGTCCATATGATCCAGTCTCAAAGTCAATCTCACCCCTTCAGGTGCTCCTGGAGGAGGATGTCCCTGCACGACCAGATACGTCGATCTGTAGTACTCAACCGTGCAGTTGTAATCTTCAAACATAAACGACAAGAAGCCTGTATGCTTTGTGATTGGGCTCCCATTAACTTCATAGATTTTACTCTTGTTTGCCACGGCAGAAGAAAGCATGCAAAGAAGCGATTCCCATTGGTTCCTTCCAATTGAATCTCCAACGAAAACTAGCCGCTTATCGCGTAGAGTTTCCAACATCTTTGTTGCATCAAATCTTTTGCAAGTGCAGGACATAGTACATATGTTACATTCCAAGAACCAAGTCAAAATTACTCAACAACAAAAGTGATTTTTAATCATCCATTTGGAACAAGAAAATCAGACAAATTAGTTAATGGCAAATGAAGAGCCATGGTTGACAATGCCAACAAACTTCTTCACAGAAACATTCTTCCTTTATAATCAATGTGAAAACTCATCCTAATTCACTTCAAGTACTAACAACCAAGCCCTATTCAATAGAAGTAGCCAACAGTAGTTAATTAGAGAATGGTTCCTAGAGTGTGATGCCTTAATGAATCAGCTACCAGACAAAAGTTAAGTTCCAAAACCATTCTTCCTTAAAGTAACAACACCACCCACATAAACAGAAAAGGGAAATTCCTTGTCTTTTTGTTCCACCAACCATAACCAAAATCCAAAACAAGAAGAATAAAAAAGTTAAAAGAGAAAAAGAGAACCTGGGCAAGTTGCAAGCTTTGGGGTGCCATCGCCATTTGGTGTAGAAGGAATCAGGTCTTCCATTCTCAAAGCAACGAAAACCTTGATCAAGGAAGGAGCAATTGGCAGAGTGGTAGAGAGGGTAGGACTCATCCCAAACCCAGTTACCATCATAAACATTGCATTGATCGCCCTCTTTGGAGAGAAACTGAACCAGTGGAGGAGCAGCGGAAGAAGAGGAAGAAGAAGAAGAAGGGAGGTGGAGACCGAGAAGCGTAGTTCCCCAAGAGCGTAAGCCTCTGTAATCGAGGTAGAAGAAGCAGGAGAGGAAGACAAGGAGGGTGAGCAAGAAGAAGCTAGCGATGCCAAGAGAAGGTTCTAGAGGCTTGAAACGCTTGAACTTGGTGAGTAAATCGCAGTGGGTGTTGGGTGTTTCAGTTGAAGGCTTGCTCATATCGGTGGGTTTTGTGGTGAACATTAACATGAATCATGAATGGTGGTTGAAATGAAAGAGAAGATATACAGAAAGAATTCAAGGTTGAGACTTGACAGAAAGAGGGAAAGTGGGGTCCAGCCACTAAAACGCCATTGATGAACCCTCAGACTCAGACGAATTAATGGTTACTTTGATTCAATTAGTAGGTTTTTAAGTATGGATTAGTGTTGAAGGTTGAAGAAGAAGAAGAAGAAGAAGAAGAGGAAAGAGGGTAGTGGTGAATAGGTGGCTACTGAATGCTGATAACCGACCACTGTAAGAAGGAGAAAGTGGAAAAGAGAGAGAGAGAAGAGAAGAAGAAGAATTGAATATTGGTATTTTTATTTTCCTACAATTTTTGGTCCCCATGGATGGGCGCCATTTTATTTATTACTTTTTATTAATTACTAATACATAAATTATGAATAATTATCCAAATTAGTTTACTGAGATTCTTAAGATTGGATATTTTTAGATGTGTTTGATTTGTATTTGTATTTTTTTTATTTTTAATATTTTTTATTTTTTAAATTTTGTAAAAAAATTAAAAATAAGAGATAAAAATAGAAAATAAAATTTTATTATTTTTATTTTTTTACAAAATTTAAAAAATAAAAAATATTAAAAATAAAAATAGAAAATAAAATCGCAAACCAAATGTATTTTTAGTCATTTTATTTTTAAAATACATAAAAAATTCTCCTAAATTTAATTTCAACAAATAAATCAGTCTCTGACGTTATTTTTTTGTCAATAATACACGAAAAATGTTGATTTGAAAACCTCGGCTAATTTTTTTTAATACAAGGTTGAGATGTGAGTTATGCTGAGTTATGGAGTATTGGGGAGATATATACGGTTGAGACAGCGTTTAATTTTTTGTTTTAGTGAGAAAAAATTGAACTATCCGATTTCATTGCAGAAAGAGAGGGACACAAATTGGACCTAGAGTTTTCTGAAATCGGATCCAGGATTTTCATTGCAAAATTTTGTGGATACTGAACCCAGGGTTTTCTGTTAGTACACAAATCGAACTGAGGATTTTCTGCCAGTACACAAATTAGACTTAGGATTTTTAGTACCTCCAATCGGACGATCCGATTTCTCTTGAACAGCCATCATACGCCAGTGAATCACCATACACCCTCATATCCCAGCTATACACCATTCCTTTCATCATATTAAAAATAAAAAGTTCGAAAACCTCAAACATGAATTAGTACATACGTTGTATTGTATTGTATAATTTTTTTTTTATTTTATCTTGTTTATATGTATGGATAACTGACTTGTCACATGTATTAATTTAAATTTTTATGTTAATATTTTTGTTTATCATTGATAAAAATATAAAATTAGAGACTAATTTATCTGTCAAAATTAAATTTAAAAATTTTTTTAGTGTATTTTAAAAATTAAAAGATTAAAATGTCTAATTTTAAAACTTTTAAAGACTAATTTAAATAATTATATATAAATTATTTATTTATTCTTTTCTTCTGAATTAGTTATCTTCTTAATCGTCTTATTAAGTTCATAAAATAGCCTTGGGCGAAATAAAAATATGTTGGAGAATTCAATGTTATTCATTTTGGGGGGAACCCTGTCTAGTGTTTTTCTTATTTTTTAAACTAAATGGTCAATTTACTAAACTGATAATTTACTCTTTTATAAAAATAGAATTTCACTAATATGTATTCTGAAAATATATATTAAAGTTACCAATTAAAAGTATTTATTTCTATAGGAAATGTATATAATTTAATTCGTTAATATATTTTTTATGTATTAGTCAACAAAAAATATATTTGTTATATATTTATTAAAATAATTTTTTTTATAATTGTTATTAATAATAATCATAACATATTCTAAATATGTAGTAAATAAAATTTAATAACAACTTTATTATGTAAATGTTTTAGTTGAAAATATAGTAATGTTAATGGTTTAAAATAATATTCAATATTTAAATATAAAATTTTTGTATATATATTATTAGTTCACTTTATTTATTTAATAGTAATATTAGAATTGTCTTTTTCTCTAGAAAATATCAGAATAGATTTGAAAAAAGTCATTAATTATAAGATTAAAGTGGCAATTATATCATAAAAAATTTTGACTTTGAACTAATTAACTCTTGAAAAAAAAAAATTAATTAGGTCATTTATAATAGTAAACAGTGGACATATATGTATGTTATTTCGTCAATAAATAGTATGAAATGAAATAAAATTGTCTATGTATCTTATTATGTATAGTGATATGTGTCACATGAGTTTAGAAATGACATAATTTTGGATAATCAAGCATTCGTTAGCTTTTAAAGTTTTACATAACTTTTATCAACTGCTTTTTGTTGCCACAAATTTTACTCTAAAAATTATTATCTACTTAACGATCTTTTATAAATAAATACGTCACAGTAGTTAACAGTACATATATTATCCTTAAGTTTTACATGATAAATTAATAAAAAAGACATAGTATGACAATTGTTTACTATTTTAAAAAAATCAAACTAGTACTTTTTCTTTTAAGAAACTAATTAGTCCGAAATTCAAAATTTCAGGACTTAATTGCCAATTTTCTCTAATTATAAACATTAATGACAATAAATGTGGATGCTCTCTTTCTTTAACTTTTTTTCTTTCGGATAAAAGAATAAAAAGAAAATTTTTTTTATAAATTCCAACAAATAAATAAAAAATAAAAGAAATAGTTATTTTTAAAATATACTTCCTCAAAAAATTTGGAACAAACGAGCCGAGTATGTATTAGAGCCTGGAGGTGATTAAAACATGTTATGACTTTTGATTCGTTTAAAACGTGGAAGAAGCGCACCATTCTCGTTTGAATTCAAGACTTTGGAGCTTTTAATATCTTGTCGTAGAAATTAGAAAGTTGGGATAAGAAATATTTAATACTTAAGATTTTGTTAATACTTTCAAAACATGCAATAATGCTCTCAAATTCTCGAGTTTTATTTATTTATTTATTCAAACCTTAATTTAATAATTAGTAAATAGATTTTGCCACCTAATGACTCAAGCCCATGCCTCTTTAGACTTAAACCCATCTTTTCCGCAATACTTTACATCAATTTATTATTTAATTTATATCATGTTGAATAATGGTCCCTTTTTTTTATGCCAACATTTCAAGTCTTTATTGTTTGATTAAGAATTAAACTATTACGAGTCTCATAATGTATTTGGCATATATCCGGCATCATCATCATCATCATAAATCACAATAATGTTTCATTAAATCGTTTAAACTAAAGTCTGTACGGTCCATTAATTATTCCTCTTGTTACCTAACATTCAGGCTTCAGCCTAATATTAAGACTTAGAAGCTAATTTGACCTAATAAATTTAAATTTTTTAGAATTTATTTGGATGAGTTTTTAAAAAAAAAAAATTTAATTTTTTTTTAAATCTTATAAAAAAGTAAAAGTAATTTTATGTTTGGATATCTTATGATAAAATATTTTTTTTATTAATTATGTTTAGGTATAATAATATAAAAATACTTTTTTATTTATTTATTACATGAAAAATATCTTTTTGTAAGAAAAAAATATCTTTTAAAAAAAATATAAATTGTAGCTTTTCAAAAAAGATATCTAATACCTTTATTTTTAGTTTTTTATTATTAAAAATTTACTAAACACGTTAAAAAATAAAAAAAATCTTTTTCATTAAAAAAAGATATTTTGTTATCAAAATAATTACACCTAAACAAGTACTTTTTATATATTTTATGAGGTATTAACTTGTTAACAACACTGTAGAAATTATTAGTTGTTTGATTGTGAAATATATAACATAATCAAATAGAATTCAGAAATTTAATGGCAGGTTTAAATTTCTTTTTTCAGATGATTGAGAAATTAAGTTATCATTTAGGGCATGGAGGGATAATGTATAGATTTGGACATACATAGACATCTCAATTTAATTAAATTAGGTCATGCATAGCACGTCTATTTCAATCTAATTAATAAGAAAAAAAAATCAAATATATTCATATTGTTATATACATTTTTGTATTGCATTTTGGTGTGCATACTTTTCATGCATATACACATGTGAACACAAACCCAATTTATTAAGCTATTAAGTATTAACAAATTGAATTAGTTCATGAAATTGGTTTCTATATGGTGGACCCATAATAATGGAAAGGCATGGAAAATATTGTATCTCTTTTGGATTGATTTCGAATTTCACTTAATAGGTTAATAATTGATAAAAGGCACTTGTGTGATGTATAGATATTGACACAATATAAAATATGATAGAATATGAGATACATAAATACATAAATTTTAAAATTTTATAAGATATAGAGATAGATATATATATAAAATATAAAATATTTTATTTTAATTATATAAAATATTTAAAATATTTTTTGTTTTAATAAATAATATATATTATTTATAAACTTATTTTAAAAATACATGTTAAGAATAAGATTAGACACGCTAATACATAATAGTATTTAAATGTATCTAAATATATTCAATTTTTTTTTGTTTTTTAATAAGATACTACTAAAGATATACATGTCGAATGAATGTCGATGAATGTCGTGTCTCATACGCTGATACAACAAATGAAGTATCCATACTTGATAGGTTATGGCTAAAACCTTCACCTTCAGCATTAAAATGAGAAGCATGGCACCTTCTATTGCTGATGCAAATCACGGGATTTTAATATCTTTTTATATTTCCAACATTTACTTTATGCATCTTTAACGAAACCGCCAAAAAACAAAAACCAGCGCTTCTAAGTTCTAACAGAAATGGTCCAATATGATAAAACCAAAATAATCAATTATGATTTACGTTCACTGACCCATTCTCCTCTTCTATTGATTTTTCGATTATGATTTGTGAAACAATTTTTACTTTTTAGTGAAAAACAAGTATCTGCACCGAGTAACCATAATGTCCTTCGAAATGGGCTTAAACCCCATAGAAAAATAAAAAAGATCAAGCCCCAAAAGAAAATAAAATGGGCTTAAATTCATAACATGTCTGATCCAATATTCCAAAGCAGGTGGATGGAATGTATGTGGTATCGGGTCAGGTGGGGGAATGGGTTCTGGGCAATGCCCAAATCCGAAAAAAAGACACATTAAAAAAAAGTTGAATTAACCAACTTGGATTAGTCGAGTGATCAACTCGCGACGGATTAGAGATACCGTAAAAAACTGAAAAAAAAAATTCAAAGATTCTTTTTGTCAGTTTTTTTTTTTAAATTCAATGGTACTATCTAAATACGTTAAATGGAAAAAGTATTTTAAAATTTTTGAAAAATTCAAGTGGGGTGCTTGTTTTAAAATTGAAAAAACATTCACTCCAAACGTAAAATCAATAATGAATTTACTATTTAAAATTTACACAAAAAGATAACACTTAAATTAAAAAAGTATTAGACGAACAAATATTTTTATAATTAAGTCAAGATTGGTGGATTAGTTAAGTAAATTGTGTTAGTTCTACCAGTAGCTTTATATTTACACAGCTGATTATATGATATGGGAGATAAAATTTACTATTTGTTATATTATTAATATGTCAGTAGCATAAAAAAAAATTAAAAAAATAATAATTTTATTAAATTTATATCGTTTAAAAACTAAATTAAGACGTTAAATTTTTTAAAAATAAATAAATTCGTATGTTTTTTCCCCCATAACCATCTTCAGCATTAAGTATTATATATCCTATGTCCTGAGCATGGGTGTTATCGGTTTGGTTTGGTTCGGTTTTGGACAAAAAATTAATCGAATCGATATGTTCGATTTCTATAGACACACAATTGTTCGGTTTGTTATTTTTACAACAACTGAATCGAATCGAACCGAACCAACAGTGGTTTGGTTCGGTCGGTTTTTCTGATTTTTAATTTTAATGAGCAAAATATGAATCACAATAATTAGAGGTTTAAAATAGTCAATAAACTGAAATAATAAGAGTAAAACATCAAAATAGTTAGAAATTAGAGATTTTTATTGTTAGGTTAAAAGTTAAAATGGTTAAAACATTGAAATGGATGCATATCTTCAGTTCAGTTTAGTTCGGTTCGATTTCTATCGAATCAACCGAAAACTGAATCGAACCGATCGATTTTGTCAAAAAAAAACAAAAAAAAAATCGATTTTTTATTTTTATTTTTAAATTGGTTGTTATAATATTCGGTTCGATTTGCGATAATTTTCGGTCCAATTCGATAACTTACACCCCTAGTACTGAGTGAATGTAAGTTTCTCAAGTCCCATAAGAAAACGGTGGTGCCAAGGCACATGGAAGTTGCCAATTTTTGTGTGACATTCATGTGTGAATGGCTGAAGATAGGCACATAGGTCTAATTGATTCAGATTTTAGAAGAGATCCAAAGTGTTGGTCCCAAATAGCTGCGACACACGTGGAACTTTTTGCCATAATCCTTGCCTTCCTTTTAGCTTATCTTATTATTATTACAATGCTAAATCAGACTGAACCATTGAATTTGCATGTCCAAAAACGGTACCTGATTATTCAATTTTATGGGAATCTTTCTTGACGAAATAAACTAATTAAATTGACGGTGCTATCAGTATTTTGTTTTCAATTATAAGGTCTCTCTATTCTTTAATATTGCATTTAAAAGAGAGACTAAGATTGAGATGTCGGAATTAGGAAATAGAAATTAAAAAATTAAGATTAAATTAAATTTTTATATTATATTTAGTATAAAATATATTGAATTGAATTATGTATTTATGATTAATTATTATATTTAATTTAAGATAAATATAAAAATTAAGTGATTGATTTAAAATTTAAATAATTAAATAAAAATATATATATTTTTTAAAATATCATTAAAGTTTTAGTATTTAATTTTAGAAATTTTAGTATTTTTTATTCTCATTATTTAGAAATATTGAAATGACTAAAATTTTGTGTCTCAGAACTGAAATTTTAATTCTAGTCTTTAACTACCAAACATAATACTGAATTCCAATTCCAATTTTAGTTCCAATATCTAAAAACAAACACTACCTAATTATACTCTTGTTTATAATATTATAGTTTTTGGCTTGCATCAGGTTTAACACATGCATGATCATATATATTCATAGTATGATTGTCTTATGAAGACCTTGTAAAGTTGTAATATAATATTTCTTTAGAATTAAACCCCACAAGTGAACAAAAAAGAGTGAAATTGAAAGGGAATTGATAAGTTAAAGTTGTTAGTAGTTTGGTGATATGCATATTTACAAGCATAGGACATGTGACTAAATATTCCACCTACTAACTAACTGCCATGACTAAATATACCCCCAATCTAATAACTACCACTGTCCCACCTTTAAACAAAACCAAAAGTAAAAAAAAAAAAAAGAAGAAAGAAATAAGGTTGCATTTGACCAGAAGACATTTATGAGTCAAGCTTAGTTATGGTGTAATTGGTTAGACAGTTTTCAAAGGAGATAATATTCA
This sequence comes from Arachis ipaensis, assembly GCF_059453495.1. Lineage (NCBI taxonomy): Eukaryota > Viridiplantae > Streptophyta > Magnoliopsida > Fabales > Fabaceae > Arachis > Arachis ipaensis. Next base: position 2,460,955 of record NC_142441.1, read on the forward strand.
ATTTGGTCCCTGAACTTACACGCGAGACTCAATTTAGTCCCTGAGGTTTCAATTGCCTCTATTTAGTCCCCGAAGTTTATAAACGTGCCTCATATTAGTTCCCGAGACCATTTTTAGTATAAAAACGTTAATAGAGTGCTGTTGTAGACTATCATATGTCACGTTAAAACTTGTAAAATGATGCAGTTTTGGTTTTAACATTTAAATAGCTCAAAAACGACATTGTATTACTTATTTTGTTAGGTAAAATTTTAATAAACACCATTTAGGATGTTGTTTTTAGGTTATTTGAGTGCCAAAACGAAAACGTCATCATTTGACAAAGTTTAGTGTGGCATCCGACTGTCACGACAGTGTTCCGTTAACGTTTGTATGTTAAAAATTGTTTCAAGGACTAACATGAGTTATGTTCACAAAGTTTGGGGACTAAATAGAGGCAATTGAAACTTTAAGAACTAAATTGAGACTCGCGTGTAAGTTCGGGGACTAAATTGAGTATTATCTCGTTTTCAAAGTTTAAAGGAAGAGTACAATGAGGTGCTGAATTCTTATTACTTACACAACCTTTAAACCATGAGGATGGTCTTTCATGATTTCCTTGTAAGTTTTGTAGCTTCACTCAATCACAATGAATTGACCAATGTTAACATGCACATATAATATTATGAGAAAAGGACAAATAAATCATTGATCTTTTGGCCTACCGATATTTAAGTCTTCGAAGATTTAAAAATACAATTAAGTCTCTGACATTCTCAAAATCTGGACAAATTGATTCTTCTGTTCACTTGGGTCTATCAGACCCAACGAAAAAATCAAATGTAACTTCAGTTGTATTGACCTGACCGATACATGGATGCGCACGTGAAAGAGTTTTTAAAATGAGATAAATTAGACCCAAAAATCGATATGTTCAGGTTTTAGAAAGTCAATGACTTAAATATATTTTTAAATCTTCAGGGGTTTAAATATCCATGGTTCAAAAGGTCAAAGACCTATTTGTTCTTTTCTCTAATATTATTAAAGGTAAAAAATAAGAAATAAAATATTTTAAATCCTAAAATCCTAAATCTTCAACTTTTAGTCCTAACACTCTTTATTTAATAAGAAGCGTTTAAAGATAAATTCAATAAAATTCTTCTGGCGAATTTATATCCCAATAAAATTAATCTAAGTAACTACAAAAATATTATTCATATATCAAAATCAGCCAATAAAACAAACTACCAGTATATTTGTATATAAATACATGTTTGGTTTAATTTATTTTTAATGTATATTTGTATTACAATATGTATTTTACACTGGTGGCTGATTTTGGTGTACACGTAACATAGTCGAAGAAATTTATGTTCGATTTTATCCTCCCAATCAAACACGCCCTAGGATTATTAGGATATTAGTTTAAGGTAAAAATTTAGGTGCAGTTAACCATTAACTTCATGTAAAGTTGATAGCTTAGGGCCGTTTGATGATAATTTAGTCAAATCTATCAAATTATTTAACAACTCTCAACTATCAACTTCACATGAAGTTATCTGCATTTGAGTTTCCACCTTAATTTAATTCTTTAGTAGAAGCAAGGAAAATCACCCAAGATGGAAGTTGGCAATATGATAACAAATTTTGTTAGAGGAAGCATAATTAGCAGATGTTATGTTAAACTATGAAGTGAAGCACCATTTTCACAGGACACAGTACCAGAATGTCATAAAAGCAGCAATGCCACTCAGAATACAAAGCCTATCCAACCTATTTTCATTTCTCATCTTTTCCTTCTTCAACTCATTCTGCACCTTTGAATACATGTGACAAGACTCAAGTGCATCACCATAGTTTTTGCTCCTTTGGCAACTAAGTGCTTTCTTAAGAATATGCAAACTGTTTCTTCCATTAACATGAGCACCTTCCATGTCTTCCAATTGCATGCTCAATTCAGTTAACTTAAGACTAGTTTGAATCCCCTCTGATTCTGTGTGGACAACTCTAAACTTCATGATAAGGATGCACTCCACTACTTGGCAAGGAAGAATTTCCTCGGCCGGGAGAATCGATCCGAACCGGACTACAAAATCATTATCTGTTGGCCAATGCCTTTGGCCACCAAGAGGAAACCAACTAGAAAGATTTGCAGCTTGCTTGATTTTTCTGTTTACTACAATCCAACTAAGCCTGAGTCCATTGCTAAGCTCCTTCCAAAGCTTCCCATCTTTCTTTTCCCTTTCCATGGATGTAATTGCTGGCAGACCATCAGAAATGGAAAGATTCACGGCGCCATCGTTGTTGCCTTCGCTATCTGCATAAGTAAGAATATCAATCTGAAAAGGGCAGTTATAGAACCAATCATCATAGCCATTTGCATTTGGAATACCCAACAGAACTTTGGAACAGATTGGTTTCTCCTTGAACCTAATATCTACAATAGAAACAAAGTTAGATGGAGAGATGCTCTCTGATTCAATCACATCACCATAATATTCGGCTTCGGTCCAATCATCAGGGTACTCAAAGTAGTTGTTGTGATGAAACTCCATAACATCCTTGTTCACAATAAGTGGAAAACTGTCTGCATAGAATTTTCTGAATCCACCAACAGAAGAGATTAAACTTTTGACATCTTCCCTATTGGTTGAAGGCCACATAGATGAACATACATTTTCCCATAAACTCTCTTCTTTTGAGATGGAGCAAAGTGCAGCACAGGTGCACGCCGCGCTTGCCAATGTCGCGCCATCAAGCCTTCGCAGTATGTCATAGAAGAGGTCACTACTTAAAGAGGGGATGCTCTCAACCGGTGCAACTGACATGGCGATAACACTCTAACTGTCAAAACACATATATCAAATAAGAATCAAAGGGGCATATAATGTTTCACTAACATGAACAAGACTAAATTACATTGAAATGACAAACCATTTAACTGACTAATTCTGTAATTCATCCTTAGACATTCAATATTCAAGCATTGCAGTGGCATGAACATCAATGTACATAATATTCAAGGTTTTAACTGTTTTGAGGTATTAAAGCTATATAACTCCAAAATAAGGTAGGACCAAAAAGGGGGGAAAAAAATCACCTTTACCAGAAAAACCATTTGCAACAGAAAACACAAGGAAAAAGAAAAGTCTAATTCCTAATACAGAATCACAGAATGTAACATGAGGCAGGAAACATCCCAACCCAGATTCCGATTCGAGTGGTTGCCTAAGATGCTAGAACAAAGTCAGTAAGAAACTGGAATATATGTATATATACAGAAATGAGAATATAGTTTCAAACAAAGTCAAGAGTCCAAGACCTTATTGGAATTCAAACTCAAATTAAACAACATCCAAAAGGGTGTGAGCAAACCTCATAAGAACAAGATGTTATAACACTCTTCCAAAGCAAGTTCACTGCATGCAAAGCCCATGGAAAAAAATTCCTGAACAATTTCGAAGCTCAACCTATAGAGACCCCAATTCACAGGATAGTTCTAATCTAGAATAAACTTAATCAAATTGAAATCACTAAGGTAATATTTGGTTCCCATCATGAGATACAGAAGGCAGAGACATTTGAGGACAAAAAACAGAAAAAATAATAATAACAATAAATAAATAAATAAAAATTGGACTTTGGAGAAAGACACAGAGCCAATAACTTCAAAATTTTCCTGTTTAGTAGAGACAAAATTTAAGATAATTTCTGATTTTGTCCAAAAAATAAAAACAGAATTATAAAACTTTGGCAATTGAAACACATAATCAGAAGGTTGAAATTCAAACCAAATGGTTGCTTTTGGGATTAATGACATTAATAGAAGGAATAAGAACATAGCAGGACAAGAACAACACAAGTCATGAAACAATGAAAGAAAGAATATTGTGAAAATATCTGCCAGTACCATATAACATAATCATTAAACACAAGCTCAGAAGAATGTGAACAAGTTCATTGCAATCTCAGAACATGCAAAATACCAACCAAACTATGCAATATCCACAAAATTTCTTAACAGAATGTAAAACTCAACAAGTATATACCTTTATGTTTGCATCACACACAAAAGAAACAACAAACCTGAAAAAATGTGAAGGCACAGAGGAAGAAGAACAACAATGGAAAGTCAGAGACAGAGGCAGAGGCAAAGTGAAAGTGAGAGAAGAATGCAAAGTTGTGAACTTTGGAGCAAAGGGTAACACCCAAACACTATATTATTATTGTTGCTGAGAGAAGATCAAAGATCCCTTTCAATTTTAGTTTCATTTTCATTTGCAGTAATCTAAATTCTTGAGAGTCCTCATCTTGGGGTCATCAATTTCCTACGTTTTCTTCAATCTACCATATAAAATTTTGCCACATCATGCTCATTAAATTTTTATTAGTTTTTCTCCTTAATTTACATCATGCTAGCTAGTAGCTAGTTACTTATAAACTGTACCTAATAAAATATGACTTTAGTAGTGATGAAAGTTTTTGAATTTTGTATTTTAATAAAGATGTAATAAATATATTATGGATACTCCATAAAGACGCTTAAAACGTCTTTTTATAAAGATGATTACGTTTCATATTATTATTGGACGTATTAATGAATCGGTTATTTTAAATTTTTAACAAATTATAATAAAACCGATTTTTTTATAACAATAACAAAAACTTAATTTTGTTTAGAGATTTTTTGGTGACTATTTTGTTTAGAGATTTAATTGTATTTTAAAAATTTTAAAGATTTAAATGTTTACAAAACAAAAAATCAGAGATATATTTGTCTTTTTACCAAAAAGTTTAAAGATATTCGGTTTAAATTGTGTAATTCGATCGAATCAAATCGAATTTAATAATTATAATGCAAATAATTGAGTTTATTATTATTGCTATAATAAATCGATTTTGTTTTGGTTTATTAAAAAATAAATTATTAACCAATTTAATAAAAATATCTAATAATAACATGACACATGTAAACGTCTTTAAAAAAAGATATTTTTAATGTCTTTATTAAAATGGTCTCCATATATTAAAAGTTTAAATTTTTAATATTTTATCAATTAATAATTTTAATACGTGTTTTTAAGACACTTGTTAATTAAATTCATAAATATATATTTAAAAGTTGCTTGTGAATTAAAATTTTAGAGAAAATAAAAGCAAAACAAAGAAGAATTTATGATTTAAAAATTTAAAATTTAAGAATAAATATGATTACTTTATTTTTTTTATTTTTCTTCAAAATTTTTAACAAGTGAACAATTTCTAGAATTTTATTTATGTGTTTTATCGAAAGATAAATGTTCTATTTTTAAACCATATCTAAACTTGAAAAAAAATGTCAAACTTTTATATTCTTAAAAATGGGAAGTGTACATTATTTATTATCAAACTATTTATTTGTTTATTTGAATTATTGTTTGATTATTGTCATATTATTATTTACTTTGAAAATAAAAATGGTTAGCAATGATAAAATATCTGTTTCTCTTGTCACTGTCCACCAAGTTCATGGGTAAACCAAAATGATGTAAACCTGGTCACATTCTTTTAATGTTTTAAGTCTTGTTTGGTATAGAATGGGAACTTTATAACTACAAAATCAAGAGGGATACAGAAAGTGAAAAAACTAATTAATAAAATATATTTAATTTCTCGTGCTTGGTAAAAGAGAGTGAGCTGCGATATAGCTTCATAATCACGAACTAAGCATATATAATATTTTTGGTGTTTTTATTTAAATAAATAAAATATTTTAAATTCCACCCAAATATATATGGGAGAAGTTGCACGTTTACGTAAAATTAATATCCTAACACCATAATGGAAAAATGTTCGTAAGTTAACCAAAAAAAAATCAGCCAAAAAATAGTCGTAATTTATTTTATTTAGTATTTATTAATTATTATAATAATTAATAAATATTAAATAAAATAAATTTTGATTTTTTATCTTCATAGCAACAGGAACGGACATAAGGGGGCGAGTGGCAGTCTCGGCCTCCCAATTCTTTTTAACAGTAATAAGTTATTATGTATAATTTAATTTTTTTTAAAAAAATATTTAGTATTTAGTATAATATAAATAAAAGTTCAGTCTAATTTAAATATTAATAATTTTTAATATCTAAAAAATAAGTAACAATATTTAAAAAAATCTAAAAAAGATATTATTACTAATATTTTTTAATTAAATAAAATTTTTAAATCTCATAAAGTGAATTCTTTTTCTTTTTGTGGCCTTTTTTTTATTCGTTTGGTATTAATTCTCTCTGTTTTAACTGCTACAATTAAGAGATCTTTTTCAACTATAAATATTATGAAAAATAATTTAGAAACAAAATAAAAAATGAATTTCTTGCTAATTATCTTTTAATTATATTGAAAAAAATTGTTGAAAATTTTGACACAAATTCTATTATCAATAAATTTTAAGTAAAAAATATACACATATTTTTTCACTTTAAAATATATTCTCTATCCATATATTTTTATAATACATTTTATATTACATAATCTTTAATATTATATGTATTATTGGCCCCATAATATCATTTCTGGATCCGTCCGTCCATAGCACTACGGACACCATAATGTGTTATTGTGATTATAAAAAAAAAAAACTCTACTTCGCAATAGAACCTCGTGAAATGATCAAATGGGTTTTATTTTGCCAATTACGTTGCCAAAAATTACATATAAAAAAATAAGATAAAGTTAAATCTCTAAATTTATTCTAAGAAAAAAATTATAGTGATCATAAATTACTAAGTTATAATATTAGAGGAAAAAAAACTAAACTTATATTATTTAATATTTATTAATTATAATAATTAATAAATTTTAAATAAAATAAATTTAAACTATTTTGATTTTTTTTTTTTGTTTCCTAAATATTATTGATCAGCATGATACTAAAAATTTTCAAGGGTCGCTATCAGCGCATAAATCTCGAATGTTCTCAAGGGTGTGAGTGTGATATAATTATATAAAGGAAGCAATATATAAGAGAGTGTAAAGAGGAAGGTGAAGTTCTCTTGATCTATCATAATTGCACTTGTGATCATATTTATGACCAACCAAACCTCTCTACTTTGATCATTTTGTAATGTCTGTTGTTTTTTGTAGGGGCTGCCGGGCTGGGGTCTAAAGATTCTGTCTTCCCTTCACAGTCGGTGCCACTCATTCAATACTTGAAATTGATCTATTTGTTAAGGAATAATTTACTAAAACTATTAATGATGAGTAAATACCAAATGATGATATATTTGGTTCTTCCTTTTAGTTAAATAAGAGATTGAGAGATTATTTTTTCAAAAAGTGTTAGTATTGACAAACTGCAAGTCCAATCATTGTCATTTGAGAAGTTGCATGAAAGATGCAAAAGTATTAATAAATGAATTTTTTGAAAGAATTTTTGCATAGAGTAAAAGATTGTTTTATTATATTTATAGATATAGCAAACTAAATTAATGGAGGCACTTGTATTTTAAGATAAGTAAATGATCAAATTCATTCACAAAAGATCACATATTTTTTAAATTGGTTATCGAAAGATTCTTTTAATTAAATTTGTCTATAATTTTAAGTTAATTATGTTAGTCTTTCCAATAATTTTATAGCTAATGACATTAAATTTATTGACGTGATATATTAAGTGATACTACAACACACACACTGACAATCCTAATTAACTATTGACATGATAAATTTATAAAATTTAATCAAATAATTTTTCACTTGCTAAACTCTAATCCCAATCTCATGAGTTAATTAGACTCATTTGATATAATTTCGTAACTTATCATGTCAATAATCAATTGAATATCAATAATCAATTGAGTCAAATTGTTGAAAATTAAACTAAATTTATCGATTACCAATAACCAAATTAAAAATTTTAAGTAGAATTAAAATTATTAGAGATTGCTAGAAATTTATAAAAGTTTTATATGACAATTCATACTCAAGTGTCCAAGAAAAAGTACAAATTGAATTCATTAATGTTTTGGCAAGAGCAAGAAGATTATAAAAAATTATAGAAATTGATATGTTTGACAAGTCAAAGTATATATAAATGCAATTGCCAACTTAAGATTTTGATCAATTTAAACTCTATTATTTGTTGGGCTAATTGTGGAAAATTTTCGACCATCGGGGAGATTTTTAAGAAGAATCAAGTGGGATAAATAAGATGAGAAGACACCACATTCAATTCAAAACTTTAAGGTATCAAGTTAATGGGTTTCCCATTTTATAAACTCATCACTCTTCCTTGCTTTCTTTGATGTGGGACTAATTTCAACACTTCTCACACTTGCAACATTAACAATCTCCCCCTCAAATGTGAGTCTCCACATCAAGCATCAACTCCCCATCTTTCTAGCTCCTCCGCCACATGAGTATTCGTCCATCACACTGCTGCAAAACACCACGGGACACGCCGCCCAGACCACCTTTGTCGGGAAGACTTTCGATGCTTCACCTTGAATACTCCTTAAAACCACCAGACCGATTAACCATCGGCTCTGATACCACTGTTGGGCCACCGTGGTATCAGAGCCAATGATTTAATCGGTCTGGTTTTAAGGGGTATTCAAGGTGAAGCATCGAAAGCCTTCCCGGCAAAGGTGGTTCGGGCGACGTGTCCCGTAGTGTTTTGCGGCGGTGTGATGGATGAATACTCATGTGGCGGAGGAGCTAGAAAGATGGGGAGTTGATGCTTGATGTGGAGACTCACACTTGAGGGGGAGATTGCTAATATTGCAAGTGTGAGGAGTATTGAAGTTAGTTCCACATCAAAGAAAATAAGAAAAAGTGAGGAGTTTATAAGATGAGAGACTCATTAACTTAATACTTAAGGTTTTGAGCTAGATGTAGTATCTTCTCATCTTATTTATCTCACTTGATTCCTCCCCCGTGGTCTAAAGCTCTTCACAGTTGACCAACACCAATTGTATTCTTATTCTTTTTTTGGACGGATATATGATATAATTTTTACGTGAAATTTATAAGGAATATGGGCCTGGTTTAAGAGTATTACTTCTTCTCTATTAATAGAGGGTAAAAATATGTATTATTGTTATAATTTAATTCTTCTTACTAGTATTTTATTATGTTATTGTTGAGAAAAAAATTATATTGAGGTTATGTTAGGTGTTTATACGAGTAAATGATTCTAAAGTCAATTAATTACGGATATTATATTTACAATTTTACATATATGTGTAGTGTGATATCACTTTATGTATCACATAATAAACAAATTCTAACGTCCTCAACTACAGAATTTATAGAAAGACTAATGCGACTAACTTAAAAATTTTTAAAAGGTGAATTTGACTAAAAAAATATTTCAAAAACTAATTTAAAAAATGAATAATCTTTTAAAGATAAATTTGATCATTAACTAATTTTAATATCATATAATTTCAAGCAGATATTGTCTCTCGAAATACACTCCTATACCTATTGTTCATACCCTGGCCCAACGATTAAGGCCCAGGATCCAAGTAAAAAGGCCCAACCCAAAGGGTTGACCTCACCTTTCACCAGATCAGCCACTACGAAGTCGGTACTCGTCACGACTTGCTCTAAAGAAGTCGGAAACGAGGGTTAGCTGGCAGATAATCACTCATTTGAATGAGTAACTGCCCCTAGAATCTCTCTAACCACTTCCACGAGCCATATCTTAACTTCCCTAAGATAAAGGGACGGTTAACACCCTAGAAAAGTGGCACTACTCCAACGGTGATTATTGGTTCACCACTATAAAATACACTGACACCCCTCAGGTATCTCTAAGTCCCAATACTCTCTAGACCGGCTAACACTCTTGCTGACTTAGGCATCGGAGTGTCCTTGCAGGTACCACCCCCCATTCATTCATACTCACAAGTCGGACGGAGGCCCCCAAGGCGCAGACCCTCTCAAAGGCTTCCTCCCTCAGACGATTGGGCCAACCAACGCCATCCAGCCCATTAATCTCCGGTTACCTACCGCAACATTGGCGCCGTTGCCGGGGACCCGAGAGATCAACGAGTGATGGCGGACAGATCCCCTGAAGAGGGTCATGTGGAAACAGATTCTGAACAAGAGAATCTGGATACCGGAAATAATGACGCGGACCTAACCCTCCATCAGGAAACCAACGATCAACACAAAGAAGGAACCTCCAGAGTCAAAACCCCGAAGGTGAATTCCTCAGAAGGCCGTGAGTCAGAGAAGGACGGACAGTCCCACGCAACTGAACTTATGGGATTAGTCCATGTCCACCAAAGTCGTTTGGAACAACTAGAACAGGAACGGGAGCGACAAAGGGAGATAGAAAAGCACCTAAGAGAGGAGATGGATCGACGAAAAGAATTAGAGGAAAAACTCTTAAAGTTAGAATCCCCCTCAAAGGTCGGAACTCCCGTGACAGTAGAGAAGAGTCGCCCCTAGGGGGGAAGATCCTTTTAGTGAGGACATAATAAGGGCAAAAGTTCCGAGAAACTTTAGAAGCCCCGATATGGACCTCTACGATGGAACCACTGATCCAAAGCATCATTTGAGCAATTTTAAAAGTCGGATGTATCTGGCCGACGCTTCTGATGCTACGCGATGCAAAGCTTTTCCGACAACCTTGTCGAAAGCGGCGATGAAGTGGTTCGACAGCCTCCCCCCGAGGTCGGTTACCAGTTTTAAAGACCTCTCAAGGAAGTTCTTGATGAGGTTCTCTATCCAGAAAGACAAAGTAAAACATGCACCAAGCCTCCTGGGAATAAAACAGGAGGTCGGAGAATCCTTACGAGCCTATATGGAAAGGTTCAACAAAGCATGTTTAGAGATTCAAGACCTGCCCACCGAGGCAGTCATAATGGGGTTAGTCAATGGGCTCAGAGAAGGTCCCTTCTCACAGTCCATATCCAAAAGACACCCCATCTCTCTAAGTGATGTACAGGAAAGAGCTGAAAAGTACATCAACATGGAGGAAAATGCTAAGTTGAGAGACCTGAGCTGGCGACCTGGGCACCCTCCCTCAACAAAAGAGAGGGAAAGGGAAACCAAGAAGAAGGAAGAACTCGTTCTAGATAGACCAAGAAAATATCACTCTTATACTCCTCTGAAAGTTTCTATAGTAGATGTATACAGAGAGATTTGTAACACCGAAAGGCTGCCACCCCCCAGACCCATTAAAAATAAAAAAGGGGGGAGCCGCAGCGACTATTGTGAGTACCATAAAATATATGGTCACTCCACAAATGACTATTACGACCTCAAAAATGTGATAGAAAAGCTGGCTAGAGAATGTCGGCTTGACAGATATCTCATAGAAATGTCGGACAGCCATGGGAAGAGAAAGCGAGATGATGCGGATAGAAGAGACCCACCACCACAGACCCCGGAGAGACATATCCATATGATCTCAGGAGGGTTCACGGGAGGGGGACTCACCAAATCCTCTCGCAAAAGGCATCTCAAGAGAGTCTACCAGGTCGGCGGAGAGTCATCCGACCTCCCCACCATTTCATTCACAAAAGAAGATGGGCAAGGAATAATCACTGGACACGATGATCCAGTGGTAATAACTATGATCCTAGCAAATGCTCATCTCCACAAAACCCTAGTAGACCAAGGAAGCTCAGCGGACATTCTTTTCAAGCCCGCTTTCGACAAACTAGGGTTGGATGAAAAAGAGTTAAGAACCTACCCCGACACCTTGTACAGATTAGGCGACACGCCCATAAAGCCACTGGGATTTTTGCCCCTCCACACCACTTTTGGAAAAGGGAAAAAATAAAAAACTCTAAGTATAGACTTCATAGTCATCGATGTAGGGTCAGCATATAATGCTTTAATCGACAGAGCTACCCTTAATCGACTCGGAGCGGTGGTATCCACTCCTCACCTTTGTATGAAATTTCCGACCTCAGCGGGAATAGCAACGGTAAGGGGAGATCAGAAATTGGCAAGGAAATGCTACAATGAAAGCCTAAACCTGAGAGAAAAAGGCAGAGAAGTTCACACAGTAGAGCTCGGAGGTGCAAGGGCTAAAGAGGAGCTGCGTCCACTACCGGGAGGAAAAACCGAGGAGATACAGGTCGGCGAAGAGGAGGGAAAAAATACTCACATAGGGGCCGACCTAGGGGAAACCCTAAAACAAGGGTTGACTAAGCTCCTAAGAGCTAACTCCGATCTCTTCGCCTGGAAGGCCTCCGACATGCCTGGGATAGACCCCGAGCTCATGTCTCATAAGCTCTCGGTTTACCCGGGGTCCAGACCTGTACAACAAAGAAGACGCAAGCTCGGCCCAGAACGAGCCCTAATAGTAGAAGAGCAAGTACAAGCGCTCCTAGAAGCCGGCTTCATCAGAGAAGTCAAGTACCCAACATGGCTAGCCAATGTAGTGCTAGTCAAAAAACAAAATGGTAAATGGAGAATGTGTGTCGACTATACCGACTTAAATAAGGCCTGTCCCAAGGACCCTTATCCACTGCCAAGTATTGACACCCTGGTAGACTCCAGCTCGGGGTATCAATACTTGTCATTCATGGGGCCACATACCAGAGACTGATGAATAAGGTGTTTGCCTCTCACCTTGGGAGCCTAATGGAAGTATACGTCGACGACATGCTGGTAAAGACCAAGAAAGAAGTCAACCTCTTGGCAGACCTCTCGCAAGTCTTCGACACCATAAGGTTACACGGGATGAGACTAAATCCCGCAAAGTGTGCCTTCGCGGTAGAGGCAGGAAAATTCCTAGGGTTTATGCTAACACAAAGAGGGATTGAAGCTAATCCCGACAAGTGTAGAGCTATCCTGGAGATGAAAAGCCCGACTTGTTTAAGAGAGGTCCAGCAGCTGAATGGCCGACTTGCAGCCCTCTCCAGATTCTTGGCAGGATCAGCACTAAAATCCCTTCCACTGTTCTCCTTATTGAGAAAGGGATGTCAATTCGAATGGGCTCCTGAATGCGAGGAGGCGTTCCAGGAGTTCAAAAGATTCTTGAGCCAACCTCCTATTCTGGCCCGACCTACAGCTGGGGAAGACCTCGTCCTATACTTATCTGTAGCAGACAAGGCCGTCTCGTCGGCCCTGATAAGAGAAGACGAGGTCGGACAGCACCCAGTATATTTCATCAGTAAAGTTCTACAAGGCCCTGAGCTAAGATACCACAAACTAGAGAAGTTTGCCTACTCCTTAGTGGTAGCCTCACGAAGGCTACGACCTTACTTTCAAGCTCACACAATAAGAGTCCGCACGAACCAACCCATGAAGCAAATCCTCCAAAAGACGGATGTTGCAGGGAGAATGGTTCAATGGGCAATAGAGCTCTCCGAGTTCAACTTGAAGTATGAAACTCGGACGACGATTAAAGCCCAGTGCCTCACCGACTTCATCGCCGAATACGCAGGAGACCAAGAGAAAAAATCAACTGCATGGGAACTCTATGTAGATGGATCCTCAAACAAAACAGGAAGCGGTGCAGGCATAATATTGGTGGATGAAAGAGGAACCCAGATAGAAGTTTCCCTCAAATTTGAATTCCCAGCTTCAAATAATCAGGCAGAGTATGAAGCCTTGATTGCTGGATTGAAGCTGGCGGAAGAAGTCGGTGCTACAAAAGTGATGATATACAGCGACTCGCAAGTGGTGACCTCCCAGATAAGTGGAGAGTATCAGGCAAAGGACCCAAATATGAAAAGGTACTTGGAAAAAAACTCTGGAACATCTTGGGCGCTTTGCAGAAACCGAGGTCAAACACATAACTCGGGATCTAAACAGCAGAGCAGACGCCCTATCCAAGTTGGCAAGTACCAAGCCAGGAGGGAATAACAGAAGCCTGATCCAGAAAACTCTCCAGAAACCCTCCGTAGTAAAAGAAAAAGACAAACAAGAGGTCCTCGAGGTAGTCGGATTAAACCTCGGTTGGATGAACCCCTTGGTCGAATACATGAAATTCGACATCGTCCCCAAGGAGGAGAAAGAGGCTAAGAAGATCCAGAAGGAAGCACAACATTACACTTTGGTGAGAAATATCCTCTACAGAAGGGGGATATCAACACCATTATTAAAGTGTGTACCGACCTCAAGAACCACCGAAGTGTTGGAAGAAGTCCACAGTGGGATCTGCGGAAATCATCTCGGAGCAAGGTCACTAGCCAGGAAAGTGATCCGAGCTGGATTCTACTGGCCGACCTTGCAGAAAGATGCGACCGAATTTGTGAAAAAGTGTCAACCATGCCAGATGCATGCAAATTTCCATGTGGCTCCCCCGGAGGAGCTCATCAGCATCACTTCTCCATGGCCCTTTGCAAAATGGGGAATGGATTTATTAGGTCCTTTTCCCCAGGCGCCAGGACAAGTCAAATACCTGATAGTGGGAATAGATTACTTCACAAAATGGATAGAAGCAGAATCATTGGCCACCATCACCGCACAGAGAAGTCGGAGGTTCCTCTACAAAAATATCATCACAAGATATGTGATACCCTATTCCATTACAACAGATAATGGAACCCAGTTCACCGACTCTACCTTTAGAAGCCTAGTAGCCAGTATGAAAATCAAGCACCAGTTCACCTCGGTGGAACACCCGCAAGCCAATGGGCAAGCCGAGGCAGCCAACAAGGTCATACTGGCAGGGCTAAAGAAAAGGCTACAAGATGCAAAAGGAGCCTGGGCTGAAGAGCTCCCACAAGTGCTATGGGCCTACAGGACAACCCCCCAATCCGCCACTGAAGAAACACCCTTCCGACTAGTTTATGGGGTAGAAGCCATGATCCCAATAGAAGTCAACGAGCAAAGCCCAAGAGTGATTCTCCATGACGAGATCGGAAATATACAGGGGCACAAAGAGGAGCTCGACTTGCTCTCCGAAGTCTGAGAAGAAGCCCAAATAAGAGAAGCAGCGTTGAAGCAAAGGATGGCCACAAGATACAACAAAAAAGTCATTCGAAGAGCATTCACCCTAAGTGACTTGGTCTTGATCAGAAACGACATTGGAGTCAACAAATCAGGGAAAGGAAAACTCGCTGCAAATTGGAAAGGACCATACAAAATCAATGAGGTCTTAGGAAAAGGCTATTATAAAGTGACCGACCTGGACGGCACCGAGTTACCAAGGTCGTGGCATGCTTGTAATATGAAAAGGTACTATAGCTAAAAGCGAACTCTACCCCATGATGTACTCTTTTCCCAACTTCATGATTTTTTCCCAAAACCAAAGGGTTTTTTCTGGAGAAGGGTTTTTAACGAGGCATCATAGTAGGGGCTAAGGGAAATAGACTGTCAAAAATCCTTAGCAGCAATAAAGTACCTCCCCAATTAATAAAGATCTTTTTTACAAATATCTCTTAAATTCCTTTGTTGTTTTCTCTTTCTACGAAACGCGCCGACTTAAGCTCGACAAAACGTGAAAATCCCATGAACCGACCTAGATGGTCGTCAGGATAAAACGACGAGGTACAAGTTGGTGTAAAGAGGTTATAAACGGTGATCGTAAGAAACTCGGAAACATTCCGACTCATAAGTCGAAATGAAAAGACCGAGTAGAAATAGAAAACGAATCGCAAAAATAACCTAAGTCATGAAAACTCAATAAAACAAAATTGAGTACTAGGAATAACGAAAGAGATAGGAAAAAAACAAAGAAAAATTAAAAGGCTGTCCTAAAGATCCTTGAAACTAAAAGGTTCAGAAAGACAGACAAGCCAAAGAAAAGGTTTTCCAGAAAAGATCAAGGGGAATTCGAAAAAATCGCAATCAGTAAAGCATGCACGCATAAGGTAACTTAAACCCTTATCCAAAAAGGGTATTTATTTTTTAACTTAAACCCTTATTAAAAAAGGGTATTTTAAATGATTTGTTTACGGCCTTATAAGGCCAAAAGCAAATTGTTCAGAACATCACCACCAACACAAATAAAGAAGTTTAAAAAAAAGGGGGACCCACAGGCCGGGCCCCCAAAATAGCCAACAAATTACTTTTTAGGAAGAAGAGTAGATGGATCACCACCACCAGAGTCAGGAAGAACGCCGCCAGGACCAGGAAGAGAGGCATCCATAGGAGACGAAGAGGAAGTCGGAGGAACTGTAGAAGAACTCGGAGCGTCCTTAGGGCGAGGAGGGGACTCTATAATTCTCTGCCCCCGAGTCTTCAATTCTGACTCGGAAATAATCTCGGGGACAGGGGGATCCACAATGGCACCATCAATGACAACTTTATCAGGATCTAAAGGGAAAAGGTCCAGGCCAGGAGCAATGACTCCGACCTGCTCCCTAAAGATCCTCCAAGCCTCCTCAGCCCCATCAGCAATAGAGTCCTCCAACTCGGTATAGGCCCTCTGAGAATTCAGCAGCTCATTTTTCACAGACACAAGATCATTAAATAAACTTTGGTAGCTGTCCTGTGCTGTCTTCCTCAAGCCCACCTCCATGTTGCACTGGGCTTGCAATTTCCTCTCCTTCTCCCGGAGGCTATCCCTCTCCTCTTTCAACTTGGCGACTTCCTCCTTCAACTCCCTCTCCTGCTCTTGACATAAAAGAAGCCTTCCTTCCAGCTCCTCGACCCTCGAGGTCATCCCTAAAGAGCTGAGAGGAGCCTTCTCAAAAATATCTAAGAGTTTGCCGCAAACTCCCGCCGCCTTGAGGCTCTCCTCAACCAGAGTGGTAAGGTGGCGCCGAACAGAAACATCATCCATGCTTATACGAGCATGGGGATAGATGTTCTTTCGGACGAATGCAAGAGCATCCGCCTTAACCTCACCAGAAGAGCCAGACTCTAAAGTCTTGCGCTTCTTCTTCTCTGGCTCAGGAGAAGATCGGGCAGAGGGGGGCGGCTGAGAGAAAGCTGAAGAAAAAATCACAATGGGCTGAGAGGGAGTCCCAACGTTTCGAGGAGGAGGAGGAGGAGAAATAACCGCCCTAGCGCCACCAGTCCTGGCGCGAGACCTTGCCTTAGCCTCCTGGACTCTTTGGTAAGACTCCTGAGAGTTTGTCTTCGCCATCTCTGAAAAAACAATAGATAATAGATTAAGACAAGTCGGGAAGGTCAATCAGACAAGTCGGTAATCTAACAAACAAATAAAAGCTACCTAGCTGTGCCTGGACATAGGTCGGGGACCCCTGGAGAAACTTTTTAGTGTCCAAATATGGGGCTCTCCCCCACACTTCTCGAAGGAACCCCACAATGACTGCTTCTACCTCGTCCAGGTCGTCCAGACCATATTTCTCGCAAGGGGAGGCCTCCAGCCAGTATAAAGGAAGTCGGGGAGAAGAGTTATCATCCAGAAAAAAGGGGTGGTGACCCTCTACAGCTTGAACTTTGAAAAAATAATTTTTAAAGTCATGGAAGGATTCGTCAAAAAGGGTAAAAACTCTCCGACCCTGTATGGCTCGGAAAGATACCCACTGTTGCTTATTGTTCAGCCCACTGAAGGGTTTGGTCATGTGAAAGAGATAGAAAAAAATCTTCAAAGAGGTCGGGAACTCCAAAGATTGGCTAATAAATTGATAAATTTTCAAAAAACCCCAAGAGTTGGGGTGAAGTTAGGTAGGGGCAACTCGACAGTGATGCAAAACAGACATCTCAAAGTTTGAAAAAGGAAGAAAAACACCCAAACGGGTGATCATACATTCATACATAAAGAAAAAATGAGAGGCCGCCTCATTGGCCCTCCCAAAGCAAACCCGGTCTTCAGGACCCGGGACTACCAACTCATACTTCGGCTCGTCCTCCTCGGAAGTACAAATTCTGTGGTGAGTACGAAGGTGGGTGATAAAATCAGTATCGACCGAGGGTTCCTCCCCTAGGACCGTGACATCAACCCACTGAGAAAGGACATCTACGGAAGCCATTTCTTTTTTCTTAAAAAGGTAACAAAAACCTACAAAGGAAAAAAAGAAAAGGAAAATAAAAGACACGGTCTCTAAAGGGAGGGAATACGGAACTAAAGTCTACAAACCAACCTATCTACAAAATAAAGGCATGCAAATAGAAAAGCATGTTCCAAAAAGAACTAACCTTTATCTGGAAATGAGGGTTGGAGGAAACAAAAGCCTTCGAAGATACGAGAATGCAGCACGAACGAATGAAGGGGAAATTTGAAAAATCGCAGAAACTAAACAATGAAAGAGAGGGAAAGTATTTATAAGTACGTTAGGGACACTATGGTAAAAACGGGGCAGTCATTAATGAAAATGCACCGTTACCAAGACCATCAATCCCTACACACATCCCTAACGGACACGACGCTTGATTAGACGTAACTACTAGAACCAAAAGGTCACGAAAAGTCACGTCGGTTTCAGAGCATCACGTCGGTCCTCCAACAAGTCGGTTACAACCCCAAGTGGTATACTCGAACCCAAATCTTAAAGAGAAATTGGGCTCGAGTAGGGGCACTGTTCATACCCTGGCCCAACGATTAAGGCCCAGGATCCAAGTAAAAAGGCCCAACCCAAAGGGTTGACCTCACCTTTCACCAGATCAGCCACTACGAAGTCGATACTCGTCACGACTTGCTCTAAAGAAGTCGGAAACGAGGGTTAGCTGGCAGATAATCACTCATTTGAATGAGTAACTGCCCCTAGAATCTCTCTAACCACTTCCACGAGCCATATCTTAACTTCCCTAAGATAAAGGGACGGTTAACACCCTAGAAAAGTGGCACTACTCCAACGGTGGTTATTGGTTCACCACTATAAAATACACTGACACCCCTCAGGTATCTCTAAGTCCCAATACTCTCTAGACCGGCTAACACTCTTGCTGACTTAGGCATCGGAGTGTCCTTGCAGGTACCACCCCCCATTCATTCATACTCACAAGTCGGACGGAGGCCCCCAAGGCGCAGACCCTCTCAAAGGCTTCCTCCCTCAGACGATTGGGCCAACCAACGCCATCCAGTCCATTAATCTCCGGTTACCTACCGCAACACCTATATATATATAAGGTTTTTTTTTAAATGAATAACATTAACACCGTCGCTTTTGATTTTTCGTGTGGGAGAGAAAAATGTGTATGACAATATGGTGTGAGGAGAGGGGTGTTTTATTTGGCTATGGGATGACACAAATCGGAGACACCGATTTGTTTACATTGTTTTGTTTTTTAAACAAACAATCACAAATTGGACGGTCCGATTTGTGATTTTGAAAATAAAAAAAATTTTAATGTTAAAATCGGACCGTCCAATTTTTATTTTAACAAATAAAAAAATAAAAAATACAAATCGTACCCTCCGATTTGGAGTTTAATTTTTTCTTCAAGCAAATCGAACCTTCCGATTTGTAATTTATTTTTTTTATCAAACAAATCGGACCGTCCAATTTGAATAAAACACCATATAAAAAAAACATAATTTTTCAATAACAATATATTACACATATATTTAATCAATATAAAAAAAATTAGCCTAACACCATAAAGTTTAAAACTAAAATAGTTTCCCTTAGGTTACCTAAATTAGGTTAAGAAAATGATATCTGCTATTACTCCTAATCCAGGTGGCCAAGCAGTGAGGGAAGATCTCAAGGTTAGGAGTCTCCCCTCTCCCCACGAAGAGATTTTGTTGCTCTTCACATGTATGTATGTTTGCATGCATATTATGATATGATGACATACATGATCAGATGATCCTATTCATGTCAGCCTAAGTACTTTTAGATTAATTCATGTGTATACGGTACATGGTACCGCTATTTTTTTTTCTAAAGTAGAGATTTAAATTCGAGATATTTAAGAAACAAAATGTTATTGGTAGATTAAAATCAACTTCTAAAATCAGCTATTAATATATTTGTATATATATAATTAATTTATTTTTATATATATTTATATTTTAACATATATTTTATACTGATAACTAATTTTAATATTTACATAATATAATTCTTTAGATAAATATAAAAAATTATGTCATTTAAGTTAGAGTTGGTTGACATGGTACCACTAATTGTTAGAGTAACAAATTTATACGATTGATATAAAAAAACTACTAAATAAAAAGTATATAATATATACATTAAGAGTTATAAAATTGGATAATTACTTCAATAAAATCTGTAAGAAGATGTAAAGTGATAATTCCAATGAGTTATATCTCAAACCCATACTCAATTAAAGAGGTCGCGAGTTGGATTCTCTTATCTTCTGTAAAAAAAAAAAAAAAAATGTAAAGTGATAATTGGTGTATCTAAACCAAATCTCTAACAAAAGAGATACAAATGAACGTAGTTGCTTGCTGTTTGTTGTAATGATTGTGTAATCGGCGCAAATTGTAATACGATTTTCATGATAAAGGCAATGATTGATTTCGTAAGATGACAAAAAAAGATTGAGTAGTTGATTTGATTATTCTGCGATTGGAACATGAGATAAGAGAATTCAATAAAGAGGAATAGGAATAAGGCGGTATTGCATTGCATCCTAGTGAGTCCAATGTTCCAATAAAGAGAAGAAGAAAGAGAGTTGGATGATTGTCCAGAATACATAACAGATTCGAAAGAGGGAAAAGAAATAAGGCAGACACCACCTGGGTTCAAGCGTCAGGTGCAGGTGGAGCAGGGGGATCCAGGGGTTTGGGTTCGGCCGGAGGAACGGCGTCATCGTCGGGGTCTCGAGCCGGGTCGGATTTGTCTATGTCGGACCGGGCCTTGCTCAGGAACGGCTTCAGGGCCAGCTCTATGGCGGCCCACGCCAACGCTAGGGCTCCAACAACCACCACCGCATCTTTCGCCTTTCCCATCTTCTTCTTCTTCTTGTTCTTGATTGAGTGTGCCACGTGCCTTGTGTTTTTGTAGTATCAAAGAGTGTGGGGGATGGGGGATTGTTATGGTGGTTGCGTGTGTGAGATGGTTGGTCTCTACTCTCAAATTAGTCACTGCCACAATTTCCCCATCCCATTTCTTCGTTCTTTTCCTCTATTCTTCCTTACACTATACGACAACATTGATACCCTTAACTCATTCATTTTGACCCATGGTTAACTTATTTGTCTTTTTTATCCTCCCTTTACTAATTTGTGGTGCCGGGACATCCCATTAATCTATCCAATTGATAAGATAGAAACAAATAAGTCTCGAAATTTGAGTACTATGTTTTTATTCATATGTACTATCAAATTCTTGAATGTACAAATTTACGAAATCTTTCATTTTTTCGCTTAACAATAAAATGAATTTCATATCATGTTGAATGTCAAAGGTAAATCCTGCACAATCATTATTCTAATCGGTTTAATCTAGTCACTTGATTCAATCTAATTTGGTTTGATCTAGTTATCTAATCTAGCCTAATTCGTTCAACGAGCCATGATTTATCATAGTTTAGCTCTATTGATTCAGTTGGGTCTAATCTATTTGCCCTTTTTGCTATCCAGAAAGTGTTCGTTAATATCTCTTCTGAGACTAGAAGATTATCATAGTTAGCTCCTACCAAAGTCGCTTCCACTCTAGCCATTAAGGATTGTACCATTTTAAAGTAATCCATTTCTTAACATGCCGAAAGTATCCTCATTTGATGTGGCATAAGATTAATCCACATGGTAATCCCTTAAAAGTTAAAAGAATGTAAGGTTTGAGGTCCAAAGTATATAAGGTCTTAACACAACCACCACGACTACGAGGCAAGGGCAATCCCCATTAATTCCTTTAACTTCTTCACCTTATCCCAAAGCTACATATATAGGAATGTTTCAGTTGAGAGGAATCAGGCATTACCCTACAGGAAGGAATTATACACTAGAAATAACTGATAAGAAAATAGCAACATTGACAGAGTCATGACTAATGAATAATAACACTCCTTGGATGTCTTTGAAATAGCCCTGAAAAATTTTCCTACAAAAGGGTATACAACCAATGCCACAAAACTTGCGACATGAAACTTAACGGCCACGACCACGTCCACGCCCACGTCCTCTTCCCCTTCCTCTCCCCAACGGCTTCCCTGCAAATGAAATAAAAACTTTGAAAACCAGAAATCCCAAATAACAGGCAACGTAAACACAAGTAGTCTCTTTGGAAAAATGTGGCAGTGTCAACAAAAGAATATACAGTACCAGCAGTTGGCTTCTTGGGCTTGACTCTTGGAGTCTCTTCAACTAGTAAAGTCTCGAGATTCAAGCTGTCTGGAAGGATGTAATAACGAATGTTGTTGCCTCTCACACTAAGATGATCCAGAGTCACTGGGTTTTTCCCTTTCAGGGTTAGTTTAACGGTTTTCAAATGTGTATTCATACTGATATCAACACCTGTAGCATAGCAACAAATTTCCAGGATCAGTACAAGTACAACAAAGTATTTTCCATCTCCATCCCCCAAGAAAAAAGGCTAAGAGACATCAAATAGAAAGACATGACCAATATGTATTTGCTAGATAAAAGGTGAGGTGATGATTGCTTAATTAGATAGTTTTCAACTTTTGAACAATAAGAAAGTAGCAAACTAGCAATGTGTTGCTCAATTGTAGACTTACAACTCTCACAAACGATGTTCACTCACTAATTATAAACATTGCATGATAGTGTTCAGACCTATGTTTCAGGCACCCCAAAATTCAACACTACAAAAGATACAATTATCTAAATATTTTGCAACTTGGATGTCTCATGCTTATGTAGCTTAAACTAAATCCTAGCCTATAGCAAGTTTATATGCAAAGATCTACTTCAACGTGACATAAGGGATAGTATTTGAGATATGCTTAAAACTGTCAAGCATACAAAGAACTAGAGGAACTACAACCAACTCCAGGAAACAAAATATCACCCTCTATTCTGCTCCACTTTAGAGAAAACCAAAATAGGGATTCCAAAACATATTAGTTACATCATAAGTTGAAAGATGTTAGGCCAATGAAAAAAGTTCCCACCCTACTGAGATGATAGATTGCCCATGAATAAGAGACAGAGCTAGTACTGGTATCACACCATAACTACCCAGCACTTAAGGAAGAATGTGTAATTCAGAGTTCAAACTGAAAAGAAATAGATTATAAACAACAAAATCTGCCTCCTGCTTGGAGAGAACGACATCTATGGAATCAATTGGATATTGAATACAGAATGCAAGTGGAAGAGACAATATCCACTGACAAACCCTAATTCATACATGGCTGCCAGTTTCAATAAAGGAATAACTAACACAAAAATTCTGGTAATGCCAGTTAGAACTCAGGAACTGCATTAGGTTTAGCAGTTCGGAAACCAAACCAATGAGCATGATTTCAATATGCAATTGGCAAATGGAATGAAACACTAACAATGCAGCAATGCAAAATCAGAAATGTTGAATCATGAAACCAAGCTAGGGTTTAACAAAAAGAAGCAACAAAATCCAAAAAGGCAAAGAACTACATTGGGAGAAAAAAGATGAACCTGTGATAGTGCCGTGGACAATAGTACCGTTCTTGAGCTCGATTGAAACGGTTTCGTTGTTCAACTTCATGAGAAACCTGCACGAATATTCACAGAGAGCTTCCAGCATCAGATTGCACGAAAACAAAGAGAAACAGTAAAAAGTGAAAGAAACGCGGAGAGAGAGAGAGGGAGAGAGAGAGGTTGAAACCTAACGAGCTTCATGGTGATGATGGTGGCAGTGGCAGAGACCGAAGGAAGACGAAAGCTGAAAGGAGGCGAGTGTGGTTTTGGGCTCCAAAACGACAATCGCTGTATATGAACGACTCAAAATAATTAAAAAAGTTAAATGTTAAATATATATGAAATTTGAAAATTCAGAAATTGGGAGGGGCATATGTTTAATTAATTTATTATTTATGATAAATTTGTTAATATTTAACATTTCTATTAATAAAATTGGTAATATATTTAATTTTGTATAAAATTATTTTCGCTATGCAGAAATAAATTTTCAATATTTTAAATGGATAGCGTATAAAAGGAAGATATTATGCAAATTTAATAAAAAGAATAAAAATAAAAAGGGAAAGTGGGTTAATGTCGGTTACTCGAGGAGGGGATGACGCCGATATATCCTAAATCATAAGCAAAGCCGCAGATCTTCGAACTTCAAAACTGCAACAAACTCCCATCTTCTCAAACATCGATTCACTGCTCCCCAATCCCAACCAAAAACCCTAATTCCGATTCTTCCTCACTTCTCATCAATCCTCAGCTCCTATGAGCTACCACGCGGTACATAATATTATAATATTCTTCTTCATTCTCCAAAACCGCAATTTGCTTTTTTTTTTTTTTTCTCTTTTCATTATTGAAGTTTTTTCTTTTTCGTTTTTACTTTTGACCTCATTCTCTTTCTCAATTCTAGTTCCATGGTTGAACAAGCATCTTGAGTAGTAAGTAGTACGAGAAATCAATCAACGGAAATAAAACCAAGTCAATTGTTGTTTTATACTAAAAACCATGTCATTCTTTCTCTGCATTCGAACACAGCGTGTTCTTCACGGTTTTTGTGATTATAATTTCATAGATGCATCAGACCTTTGCTGGCATTCCACAATTTAATATATGACGGTATTCAAATTTCACTTCGGCATGAAAACTTCACCGCACAATAGCTTTTGCTTACATAAGTTTTCTTTTTTAGTAGAATTGTTTTAATGTGTCAATGGAATTGTTCTGGCTTGTTGATTTTTGCTATTTACTTTCATCAATGGACTTCAAAGTGGTAAATTTTTGTGGAACTTTTTCATTGCTAAGCATAAATATTTCACCTGTTATAATGTAACCTCCTTTTTACTCTTGGCAATCTTATGTATTCCATTGGATTGTTGATGAATTGTCATTTTGTGATCATAACTTTCTATGCTTCGTTTGTTTTTCTTCTAATAGTGAGTTCTTTATGCTTCAGAATAGTGAAGAGGGCCGAAGAGGTTGGAAAAGGAAGCCCCCGGGAATGGAACGTTGGGGGAGAGAACAGAGGCCTTACGATACAAACTCTAGACCTTACGATAGGAACATGGTTCCTCATGGTAGGTTCTTCTTTTTCACCCTCTCTTAAATTTAAATATTGAGGACCATATTGCTTGCTGCAGAGATGTTGCATTGTGCTTTACCTGGTCGTAGTTTAAGAATTGCTACATTACATTTTTCTTTAAGCTTCTGTTTTGAATTTGACTTTTCAAATTGAACAATCCCTCCAAATAAATGAAGCTACAAATAACCTTTAGCTTTGAGAGGTTGTGTATTTGTTTTTCCTATATGTAGCAGAATTCTATGGAAGATGACCGTGTGTATGTTGAATAATATTATATTGAGATGCTGATTGCATGCTTTCAAATACTCATTGTCTTTGCCTAAGAAGATATTTTCTTTATTTGAATCTTTATTTGTGGTTTCAATGTTATATATGCCCGACTTTGAAGTTAGCTCTTTTTCATTGTTGACTTCATGATACGTGATTCCTTACATACTGATTCAAATGTTGAGATAATATTCTAGTGTCCTTGATTATAGTGTGTTTCTGGGTAGGATTAATTCTATCAGTATTTAGTTAGAATTGATTTTGAAGCAAAGTGATATATGTTTGAGCCTTAAAAGTTATTGTGACAAAAATATAGGTTTTTTACTTTTCCGGAATCAATAATAAAGGGAAGAATTGATCTTGTTCTACTAGAGCCAAATAACTAAAGAAACTGAATCAAACACACTAATAACGTGGTTGTATTGTTATATTCTTTTATTTAGTTAATTTGAAGTTTTTAAGTTGATCCTATATTGCAGGTTGGTTAGGCTGCCCACCACATGGTCAAGAATTAGGATTCATAATACCATCAAAGGTCCCACTCGGTGAATCCTTCAACGATAACATCCTAGGTCAGAAATATACTCCCAAGCAAGCAATTCTTCAGCAACGAGCTTTAGGTAGAGAAGTAAGTATAGGAAAAGCACAAGGTCCATCATTTTGGGCTATCTAGACTTATTATTTGTTGAATTGCTGAATCAACAGTTGAGGGAATTAGATAGCAGTGCTTAGCAATTTAAGAGTATCTTATGTTGTTCTGAATAAACTGTGCTCCATGCATAACATGTTATGAGTATTCTCTATTTTACAGTCCCTTTTGTTGAATCCAGCCTCATGATGGTCTACTCTGTAATTTTGCAGCTTGGTTTAGTGCTTGATCTGACAAATACTAATCGTTACTATCCAGTTTCAGATTGGACAAAAGAAGGGATTAGTCATGTTAAGGTAGCATATTAACTTTTATGGAATTGTTTTATGAATGCTCGTTGCACTTGGAATTTTGAACTTTTTGCTTGCTTATGGCAGATAAGATGCAAGGGAAGAGATTCTGTGCCTGATGATGAATCTGTAAAAAAATTTTGTGATGAGGTAGCTTCCATTTTGTAGCATATGTATTATCTGTGATGTTCATGCTCATTACGTTTATACAGTATTTTGATCACTGCTCAGAGTGTGATAATCTATTATTCTCTTGTTGGTAGCCTAGAAATGATGAACAGTTCCTGATATCTCACTTGAGGTTTTATGATTTATACCTGTTAGACATTCTTTTTAGGTTCTGGACTTTTGCTCCCGAAGAACAAATACAAAGAAATATATACTAGTACATTGCACACATGGGCATAACCGTACAGGTTATATGATTGTTCATTTTCTTGTGCGCACAGAATCCATTTCTGTGACTGAGGTGAGAAACATCTGAGGAAAGTTTATAGGCTGATTTCAAAAACCTGATTCACTCCAATAATTGATGTGTTGTGCATATTTTTGTGTGTATGTATCTCTCAGGCAATAAATAGATTTGCTCAGGCACGTTACCCAGGAATTTACAAGCAGGATTACATTGACGCCCTATATATGTTTTATGGTGAAAAGAAGCCTGAAGATCTTGTTTGTCCTCAGACTCCAGAATGGAAAAGACTTTGTGAGACAGATTTTGATGGTGCTGCTGTCCCAGCTGTAGACAACTATAGAGATGTGCCTCAGCAGGATGCTGTAAAAAATTATGGAAATGTTCCTCAGCAGGTGCATGCTGTAGAAAATCATGGAAATGTTCCTCAGCAGGTATATCAATAGATGCTCCTTCTTGTACTTTATTATTTGTAGTGCATCTTTAGGTTGAATTCCATATATAGATGCTTGGAAAGTAAACTTCCCACAAGTGTGAAATGGTTGTGCTAAGTTGATAACTATAATCTTTTGCTTCCCCAAATTTATATCATTTTATTTATCTTATTTTGAATGCTTGCTTAAGTTAGTTTGCTTTGTTGAATCTTTTGGGGAAAAAACCTTCGACTTTTTGCTTGGAGTTATAGGTATATATGGCTTTTTCTTACGTTTGGTTTTATATTCTAGGAGAATACCATGAGGAATGAAGCATTGACTAATGACGATATTTTGGGAGATTCCATTCCTTCATATCAGCTGCATACAATGCAAGAAGTTTGTTATCAACTGCTCAAACTGGGCACAGGGGTCGGTTCATGAATTGGCTTTCGTTGTATTTTGCATCTGTAGTTTAATGTTTCCTTTAGAATAGTTTCTTAATGTCTGCTGCTATATTTCTCTATTTTAATATCATTTCATATGAATGCTATACTTATTTAATTAATGGGTTTGGCTTTAGTTTGATTGGCATTCCTGAATTATGAGGAAATTAAAAAATAGGTTCAGCTTAAACAATTAAGTGATTTGGAAATGTCAGTGTCTTACACATAACTTTATATCATGATTTGATTGCATTATGTTTGGCTAATTGTCTTTGATGTTATCTCTTTTCAGGGGAGAGGACGTCCGCAGTTTCCTGGATCACACCCCGTTTCTTTGAACAGGTTAATATAACTACATTTGATCATTGATTTTCATTTCTATTATACTGAGTTATAGCTCAGGGATAATCATAATCATGAAAATATGTGGATCACTATTATTAGTATACGTGAATCCTTGATCAATTTTATATTTTAAGTAAATTTGGAAAACATTCATATGGTGCAGTTGAGTTGGAGGGAGGGAACACTGTGTTGAACACAGTTTAATAAATTTGTTTGTTATCTTTTATTTGCCAACTGACATCAGGTTACCTTGTTTTCTGCAGTGAAAATCTACAACTCTTAAGACAGCGGTATTACTATGCCACTTGGAAAGCTGATGGAACTCGTTACATGATGCTGATTACTTTTGATGGATGTTATCTGATCGACAGAAAGTTTCTCTTCCGAAAGATCAACATGCGGTTTCCTTGCAGATACTCAAATGGGGTATGCATTTTTATTTGCTGTTATTTCTGTTAGTATCTTGATATACATATTTGTTAGATCCATTCCTTTTATTTAATCATTTTTAATGAAACCATTTCAAGGGTACACCTGAGAAGAATCACCACTACACATTACTTGACGGGGAGATGATTATTGACATGGATCCGCATACGCATAAGCAGGAGAGAAGATACCTCATTTATGATCTGATGGCAATTAATCAAGTCTCAGTGACAGAGGTATTTATTGGTTGACAATTGTAGTGCCTATAGTTTGGTTGGTTCATCCATACATTTTACTATTCTGAAATATTGAAAATACCAGCTAACTCTTGTTTGATTTTGGGGTTTTGAATGTCTATTGGTAGTGGTTGGCGCAAAATAGATCGTATTAAATATTATAGATAGGGTGTTTGTTATTATCACTGAATTTATGTATATTCTCCTAAGAATCCCAATGAAAATGAGCTCCTGTAAGCTTTCTTGTTGAATTTGGAACTAGTTCTGATTCTTGGGCCATGGTTTGCGTGAAAGTTTGCAACCTTGATTAGTTCATCTCTCTCTATCAAAAGAGTCCATATCTCTAGTTCAAGATAGACATCACAAGACAAATGCAGAAAAGATTGTTGCATAATTATGGAAGCAGCATCTTATTAACTAAATAGTGATATAATAAGTTTTATTCAAGAACGTTGATACAGTTGGATGTTGATCAACAATGTTCAGTTTCTGGCTGAGCATGATTATTTGCTGCCGAAAAAGAAAAAAATAGGAAGAATGTTTATAAAACAATTTATATCCTGGATCTCTGGTTGGTTCCCATATGAGTTCTGTGCATTTTCTTGGCAGAATTTGACTTGACCATCTTTTTTAACGCTTGCAGCTTCCATTCTACGAACGGTGGAAATTGCTGGAGAAAGAAGTAATTGAGCCTCGTAACATGGAACGAGAGGCTCTCTCCAAGAGTACAAATCCTTATTACAGATATGACTTGGAGCCATTTAGTGTACGTATAGTGATGCTTATTATTCTACTTTAGGGGCATTTTCTAGTGCGATCAACTTTATATTGTCGTGCTTATGGTTCAGGTGAGGAGGAAGGGGTTTTGGTTACTTTCTACCGTTTCAAAGCTCCTTCACAAATTCATTCCACAACTCTCACATCAATCAGATGGTCTGGTTTTCCAGGTTATAACTACTATCTCTCAAAGTTTGAAACCCTGCAAGCATAGATTGGTTCTGATTGAATAGATGCTATAACAATGCACAGTTCATTTTTTTCCAGTTCTTCCTGCTTCAATATATAAATTACTATTAGCTACTGAGTAAACTGGATATAGGTGTACCCTTTTATCAGTGAAGAATGCCCAACCAACAAAATACTATCAGTTCATAAATATGGGTAGATGCTGTTTTTCTCAAATTTTCTGTTCTTGCTGACGTTTGATTCTACAGGGTTGGGATGATCCATATGTCCCTCGCACACATGAAGGTCTTTTGAAGTGGAAATATCCCGAGATGAACTCCGTTGACTTCCTCTGTGAGGTTGTATAAATACCTTTTGTCAAGTTAAGATGCACTGATTTTTGCCAAAAATCGTCCCCATCATTACAATCCAAATATATTGTGATGTCTTATTTTACAGGTTGGAGCAGGTGATCGCCCCCTCCTTTATCTGTTTGAACGCGGAAGGAAGAAGTTAATGGAAGGGAATAGAGTTATTTTTAAAGGTTTGTTGGCCTATAATTTGATACCATCTAGGAAAACATAATTCTAAACTCTGATACAGTTATCTGAGTAGTTTATCCAAGATTGGTATTTGCAAAAGCAAACCATAATTTGTTTCCCTTTTTCGCTTTTAAACCATTTGCAGATGCATCAGATATTTCTTCCTATTCAGGGAAGATCATTGAGTGCTACTGGGACGCCACAGAGCGTCACTGGGTCTGTATGAGAATCAGATTTGACAAAGCAAATCCGAATGAGATTAATACCTACAGAAAGGTTTATTCTTATTTCCTCTTAATCCTCTTGTGTTTTGGTTTAATTAGTTAATGTGAAGAACATGTAATACAAGTTTAGTTTTTAAAATTAATTTGATGACACAGGTAATGCGAAGCATAAAGGATAACATTACAGAAGAGTTGCTGTTGAATGAGATCAATGGAATCATTAGCCTACCCTTATATGCAGACAGAATACAAAGGGATATCAAGGCTCACCAGAACACCGTCTTGTTGCGGCGCAGATAACTGATAACAATTATAATAATCAAAGCTAAGCATTCCACTGTTACTTTATTGAAGATAAAAAAGACTGCTAAACCAGGTGCTGCTGGCGGAGCTGTGCATTTTTGGTTGCCAAAGTCATCATTGTTGGTTGGGGCAAGAGATCTAGGTTATAAGATTCTGTTTGGGCTTTAAGGTTTTGATAGCTGTTGTATATTAGCAATTTTGTCTATCTTCATTATTCTTTTCCTCCTCGTATAGATAGGGATGTGTTCGTCAGTTTGTACCATCATTTTTTTCCCTCAGAAGTAATGCTTTTTATGAGTTGATAATTAATAAAAATAATTCCACTACAGATGAAGGGTTGGCTTTTTTATTTTTTGCTCATGTGATCATAAATTTTGTTTAAAGAAAAGTGGTTTTTGTTATGAATATTTTAGTATTATTATATTCGTTATAATGCTTTCCTCCATTGTTCGTTTCTTGAGAGAGTCGAGTAATGTCATGGCAAACATATATATCTATCTAGCTAGATCATTTTTACTACAAAAATTAAAGCTCTTCAAAGGTTTCTTGAAAAATGTTGATATTGTTTTAAGAAATCGCACCTCCAAAAGTGCCTAAGATCATATAAGTGAAACATCAAGATTTTGTCCGTTTTGGTGAGACTATCAAAATATTTGTAGATATATTGAAGGAAAAGTCTAGAGGGCCAGCAACTTTGTTAAATTCTGGCCAGCATGTAACCAGCAAAGAAAAGTGAGCCATTGGATGAAATCTCACATTAATCTCACACCATTAAAACTATCATTGATGGCTATTTGATGGCTACAAATCACAAAAGTTGCTGGCCCCTAGCATTCCTCTATATTGAATTCAAATTTGTGTCATTTTATTTTATTTAGCATCTTGAAGATTTTGTGACTATATTAATTACCTTGAATTTGTATTTGATCGGGTTTTAATTTAATACATTTAATTTAATTACATTGAATATTAATTTTTTTAAAATAAAAATTAAACTAAATATTTATGAATATTCACAAATATCCACCACTCCAATGAAAAAAATAAATAGGGACCTATGATTGAAATGGGGGCGAGAAGGGGACATTTTACTAAATAAAAAGTGGAGGAATAGGGGTGGCAATATGTACCCTATCTGCTGGTATCCAACTCGACCCCATTCGATCGGGTAGGATAGGGTGTGGG
Source organism: Arachis ipaensis (assembly GCF_059453495.1). Taxonomy (NCBI): domain Eukaryota; kingdom Viridiplantae; phylum Streptophyta; class Magnoliopsida; order Fabales; family Fabaceae; genus Arachis; species Arachis ipaensis. Next base: position 2,492,557 of record NC_142441.1, read on the forward strand.
TAGGGTTCTCGTGCGGGTCGGGTAGAGTGTGGGTTGAACTTCAACCCTATCCGACCAACCCACACTCTATATATGTTTATGTTATATACTTATATAAAAATATGTTTTAAGTAGATGTTGAATTAAAGACTTCTCATTAGATGCAAAAGATCCTTAACCACTAAAAGAAAATCATTAATTGATAATTTAATATTTTTTTAACGTAAAAATCAGTTTTATTTTAAATTATCATCAAGTTATATAATAATGTTGTATATTTTTTGTAATTCATGGGTAGAATCGAGTACCCGCGAGTTAAGAGCGGGTAGGATTAGGGTTGGGATATTCTCAATCCGCGTGTAGACTTAAAGTTGGATCCAAACCCTACCCTACCCTACCCATTGCCACTCCTATGAGGAGGTGTCTCTGTCCCCACAGAACTCCATTTTCCATCCCTACTGTTTGGTTTTAACTAAAAAGGACATATGCTAAAGGTGCCTTTAATTTGCTTTAGTTAAATTATCGTTTTATTCTGACTAGCATTATATATATATATACTTTGATATTAGTGTGCTTTGTGTTTTTCATGAAAAAATAAAACAAATCATTCATGTTTTAGAAGAAAATTAATAAATAATAAAACCATGTAGCTAGAGCATAGAGGCAATGGTGGGCCAGGTTAAAACCCTATATTATATTTAGGAATTGAAATACATAACATTGATAACAATAAGTGCCTAAGTGGCACATTACAAGATATCAAAACGTACACATAACATGGTGTATAGAAATACTCTATACTTTATTTCATAACTCCTATATATATATAGAAGCTGGTGCACGCGATGCATAGTTTATCGATGTATAAAGCTATGCATATTTTGCGATCTTACGTGGAAGGGAGTAAGATTCGCAACAATACTTTATGAGGCCAAGCCAGCAATACTCATGGCATGTGCTGAGCTCTTCTTCTTTCCCCAACACAAAATAAGCTACACCACTGGGGATTGATTCCAACACTTTTGTTATGCTTCCTGCATGTTCATTCCATATACATTATGAAAAATAAATATTCACATATGTCACACTGAATGCTGCTCTTATTATATATATTCTATACGAATTTAACTTCAATTTTATAAAATTTTATATGGATATCTAATTATATATGATCATATTAATAAAAATATTATTGTTTATATTCATACAGTAAATAATTATCTAAAAGTATATATACACATTGTATAAAAAGTTTTATACCATCAATAAAAATTAAATTCATTATATATATGCTGTAAAAATAAATGAAAATTTTTTGTTTTATTCTATTTATATTGTGAAATATATATCAACAATGTGACTCTCATTTTTATTTTTTAAAATTAAAAAATCTACTTAACTTATCCCTCTCTCCTTTTAAGCCCGTTTGGAAGTTTTAAAAGTAATTTTTTTTAGTTTTTGACTTATGAAAAATAGTAGTATTAATATTTGGTGCAATTTTTAAAATTAAATTATAACTTTCTAAGAAACTATTTAAGAACTTATAGAAAAGTTAAAAAAAAATGACTTTTCTCATAATAAAATTTTTTTTATCACATTTCTTTTAAAATAAGCATTTTTAGAATTAAAAATTCAAATACAAAATAACTTATTTATAAGATACTTTTAATATAGACATTTATTACTTAAACTATTTTTTTCAAAAAGAACTTAATTAAGCTTTATATCCAAACTGGGACTAAAATGATTACTGATGTAACACAATATGAATATATAGAATAGACAAAAAAAATTATAATTTATTTTTACAGCATGTAAGAAATTCTCATTATATATTATATTATTATTACCTTGAGTTGCATCAGCTTCAAATGGCTTATTATCAGTAGCCACAGCATAGGTGAAAAACAAGCACATGAACAGAAAGGATTTCATGGTATTCATCTTTAATTTGATATAAAGAGAGGCTAAAATAGTAAAAGGTATGAGATGAGAAAGATGAGAAGACCTTTGGGAATGTTTGCTCTATTTATAGGAGCAATATAATGGCGCTAGGGAGACATATATGTGTGTATTGGTATATCTATTTTTGGTAGTTTGGATTGGTAGTTGAGCATGAGAGATACTTGCATGGTAGTTTGGGATTTGGGAGATTCCATACTTTTTTATTATTTCATACTAATTATATATATATATTATTCTTAATTAGATGGTGGAGTTGATTTTTTATTTCTTTTAAATTTTTTTAATAAAAAAATAAAAATTTATATCATAAAATTACGTCTCTCAAAAATTTAAATTAATATAAAATGTTATATAAATAGTTATATTTTTAAGGTATTCTTACATGTAAAAAAATTTTTTGGTGGACCGATCTAATGGTTAGATCAGATAAATTCTGACACTATGTCATAAAATAATTTTTTTTAAAAAATTTAAACGAATAAAAAAAATCATATCAATAATTATATTTCTAACCTTCTAATCACCGTTAAATTAAATTAAGATATAATAAAACTCATACACATGACATAATTACAAAAACAATAATAATTAAATCGTTACTTGACATTCTCACTCTGATATTTTTCTCACTTTATATACATATAAAATAGAGTTATGCTACGTGTACATCAAAATCAGCCACCAGTATAAAATACACACTGAAATATAAATACATATTGAAAATAAATTAAACTACACATATATTTATACACAAATACATTAATGGCTAATTTTAGTGCTGATTTTGGTGTACAAATAGTATTTTCCTATAAAATATGAAGAGTTTGAAATTTTATATGGGTGTTATAATCATAACTTAAGTCTTTCATTTAGTAGTGGGAGTCTAATGATTATTTAGCTTTAATGCATTTTATTTGTATTTATTATTATTAGAAATATAATTATTTCATATATTCTTTTTTATTAACTTAAGTTTTGAAAAGAGTAATTTCAAAACATAATATCAAAATTTTTATAACTAAGTCTCGAGTTTAATCCTTGTTGAACTATTTTGTATGCATGTTCTTTTAACGTGTAACTATATACATCTAAGTAAACTTGAGTTGTTGCTGAAGTTTTGCATATATATGGATCTTGTTTCATCATAAAAATCATACTAGATATGTTAAATAAGATTACATTTTTCTGGCGTATATTTGATATATAAGCATTTAAAGATAAATTTGAGTGATGAATTTCTCTTGCTTATATTGTACTACACGTACATGTTGAAAAGAAATTTAAATTAGATTTCTCTTACTTATATTATGAACAATCAGTTAGAGTTAGAGAAATCAAAGGACCAACAAAAAGACAACGTACTTTTGATCACTTTTGGGTGTTGTTTTTCTTGGTACTACACTATCACACATTCACACTATATTAGTTGAATGTGTATTTGGGACCATGAAAAGAAATTATGTTAATAAATGATCAATAGACTATACTCGTGTATTGGAATTTGAAAATTGTTCGGTTGGTCAGTTATTGGACGGTTTGGAGGTGTTTGCTGGGTGTGAAGGTGAATGCTGGCCTCAATTTGGGTCTGGGATGTAAAATTTGGGAGCGGTCGACTTCTCGAGCTCTTGTTAATGTGAAGGGAGTGCCACCTATAAGGACACTTCGACACTCAAGTCAAAAAATGTGCAGGCGGTACGAGGGAAAAAGTTATGGTGACGTACCTTGGGGGTAGAGGTGGTAAACGGGCCTAAACCCGCCGAGTCGACTCGCGTAATCCGCCAAAAAAGGCGAGTTAGGCTGAAAAATCGGGACCGCCAAATAGCAAAAGTCCGTCTAACCCGCACCGCTTAAACCGCGGGCTTTGGCGGGGCGGGGCGGGCTTTCCCGCTGGGCTAAGGTTTTTTTTAGTGAAGGGGTATTTTTGTAATTTTTTTGCCAAAACCTAACTTTCCCCAACCTAACTTACAAGAGTATGAAAATAAAAATTGAGTGTTTTGAATTATGTTTATGTTATTTTAGAGACAATATTTACAATTATGTTTTGGATTATGTTTATTTTGCATTGGAGAGAATATTTATACTTATATTTTGAATAAAAATTTGGTTTATAATTATATTTATAGATATTTATAATTACAAAGAATTTAATTTTTGTGAATATAAAAAATATAATTTTTTATGCCATTAGAAATTATAAATTTATTAATATGGTTGTGAAATTATATATATTACTTAGTAGTTAATAGTAAAAAAAAAAAGAGGATAGCCCGCAGTTAGACAGGGCAGGCTAGAATTCTAGGACCGCCTCACTAGGCGGGGCGGGGCGTGGCGGGCTTTCCCGCTTGCCACCCCTACTTGGGGGAGGGGTAGGACCCTCCTCTTATATATCATGTCAGTAGGGCGGGCTCCACACAGGAAGACCTCCTTCTTGAAAGTTTCCTTCTCCACAGCTGTCATGCAGCTGGTAGCAAAGGTGCGTGTCCGGATCGCATACTGGACGGGTCATGTGTGTTAACCCGACCAAGCGGGTCGGGATGTTCTCGGGCTGGGCCAGCTAGGCTGGGCCATAACAAAAATACAAAAATATTATTTGTACAAAAATACATGTGTAATTTAATTTATTTTTTATATATATATTTGTATTTTAACATGTATTTTATATTGGTGAACCTACGACTTCTTAGTTGAATATGGAGAAACTATGTTATTTGAGGTATAACTCATTGACACATGTGACATAGCTATTGAAAATAAATTAAATCACATTTATATAAATACATTGATAATTAATTTTTGTAGCTGATTTTAACGTATAAATAGTATTTTTGATAATGAACAACGGCCATGATTTAGCATAATTATTGGCATCATTTTTTACGATGGATAATTCCTTATTTTTCATTGACGTATTCTATTTGAATCTTGATACGATGAATTTGTATGATGTTCATGTAAATCATAAAGAGAAAAATGAAAATACGATATTATTGAAGCATGTTACATTGATCGATAACAATAAGAGGCACGTATACATATATGCGTGGTAGGTACTCTATAGAGTGAGACATATACTCTATAGTTACTTATTTCATAATTTCATGCATGCATAGATAGATAGATAGATAGATATAGAGCAGCTATGCATAGCTTGCCATCTTACGTGGCAGTGGCAGGGAGTAAGAATCGCAACAAACTTTAAGGAAGAAAACAAGGCAATAGGTATCGCATTTGCCAAGTTCTGATCCTGATGATCCCAACACATGATAATATCCACTTGCAGTTGCAGGGATTATTTCCACTACTTTTGTTGCATCACTAGCACTAGTAGCTGCAGCATAGGTGAAAAGCAAGCACACCATCAACACAAACACCTTGCTATTCATCTTTAATAAAAACAGCCTATTCAAATGTATATATGTGTATGTTTGTATGTGAGATGAGAAAAACTGTGGGAATGTATGCTCTATTTATAGTAGTGGAGGGATTAGATTTTATTCTCTCTATTTGGTAGTTAGGATTGTTAGTTGAGCATGAGAGAAAATCCATCACCTGCCTATGGAACCAATCAGGATCATTAATCACTTCCACATTGACTATAAAGACCAACATAAAAAGAAAAAACTATATATTAATAATAATTACAAAAATTAATATAACCAGATGCAACCCTATATCATTCTGAAAGAGATGAGAAAATGTTAGTTGTTTGTTTTTTTTTTTTTCTTTTTTCTATGGTTTTTAGCTTAATAGACTAAAGACTAATTTATTATAAATCGAAGCTTTATTTAAAAATTTGTTGTTAATTAACACATATTTTATAAAAATCTCTCTATATAGTGAAGGAAGTGAGAATTGAACCCACAACCTCTTTATAACAATCACTAAACTAGTTAGTTAATTTAGTAATTTAGAACATTAGTTTTTTATTTTTTATGTTATTAATACGTATAAAATTCGAAATAATTGAATTTTATATTTACTTTGAAAAGATTTAATATTTCTGCGGGTAGGGTAGGTAGGGTAGGGTTTAGAATTTTAGGGTGCGGATAGGGTTAGGGTTGAGAGATTCTCAACCCGCCAGTAAGGTAGAGTTTTAATAAAATTTTCAACACGCGGGTAATGTTAGGATAGAATTTAGGGTTTAGGGTTTATCCTGCTAGTATACATATAGTATAACTAGGTATTCTTTAAATATTATCTTTTAGTCAGGTTTTATAAAAAAAAATTAATTTTTTAAACAATTAATACGTAAAAATAGATATTTAAATTAATTGAACGATAATAAATCTTTAAAAAAATTGATTATAGGCTGAATTTTAAAAAACAAGTAGTATTTTTGGTAATATAATCATGTGTACAATATATTTTGATAGATGAAAAATAACGTATAGTATTTGAAAGACTCCCTTTCTTGCACTCTAATCTTTCTACTATCTGCTGTATTCTCATCTCAATCGTTATTATTCTTGTGAAATTTCATCATCTTCTTCAAATGGATCTTATCTTATGATCCTTAGTTAATTTACTTTGAATCATAATTCTCCAGACTAATTCATTTCGGGTGTAGACAACCCTATATATACAAATAGAAAAAAAAAAAAGGATTGTAGCAAGAGATCGAAGCAAATGGAAAAATTAAAGGAAACAAATCATTGTATTTGTAATTTTATATATACGTGTTAGGGCATTAAGGCACTAACTTGTGATATCCATATTTTTTGTCCTCTATTTATATGAGAGTTTAGAACTAAGAACCTAAAGAAGAAAATTAAAACGGAAGATTTATAGTAGTCATACTTTTCCTTTATTTTATTTCGTAATGATTTGTAGTTATCAAGTAGTCATCAATGATATTTTTAATGGTGTGAGATTTCATTCAATAGTATAGAATTATTCATTTTTCTTTTGTTGATTACATGCTATCTAAAATTTAATAAAATTGCTTGCCCCTAAATTTTTTTTTAATTTTATTCAGTTTATTTAAGTTCTTAATTAAGTTTAAAGCTATAAGAAAAGCTAGTAAAACAATTAGGACAATAATTGTTATTTATATTAACTAGTAATTTTAGCTAGCACACATATTTATTAGTATATTTAGTTTTTTTTTTCTCTTAATAACATCAGCTTATAAAAATGAACTGATGATTAAGTACTGGTAAAAAAGAGTAAATTGTGCTGATTTTGTTGAATTACTTAACAATATATATACACGGTAACTGGATAAGGATAAAATGTGAGTTAGTTAAGAAAGTAGTTACAACTAACTGAACTCATCAGCTATTAATAGAATAGCAATGTATTAGTCTATACACTCTTCAAGAACACTTATAATAATAGAATTCTCTGCATTCTCTTCTTCTCTTTAGTGTTCATATACACACCGCTCCATCTAAATTGGAAGCACTTTAAACAAATTTAATTCCGATAAAAACTCACATGTAGTTGTCTTTATTATGTAAAGTTATTAATTAAATCGTTAAATAATTTGATATGTTTGACTACAACTTAACATAAAAATAACTTCAGCTGAGTTTCCACCTTCAATTCCTCTTCTTTCTTTCTTTTTTCTTTTTTATTTTCACTATCAATATCGATGTCTATATTTTGTTCCTTACCTTTCCTTCATCATCCATAATGGCCTTAATTATGTTAAAGTTCATCTATATATAGTCCACATTTAATTAGAAAAGTGATGGATTTTTTTAATGGAATTGATAAATAAGTGTTATGATTTGCATAAGCAAATGATTCTATACAAGTTTTGGAGGAAATTAGCATACGATAATACGATATTGATGATAGATTCAAGCATGTAACATTGATAATAATTGTAAGTGGCACACATACACATTACAATATAGAAATTGGGAGGTACATGCATGCATGGTGGTACAAAGAAGATGGATTATTGAAGCTAAGTAGACACATAATAAAATATAATACACACATCATAATAACATAGTGATGTGGTATTAGGTGTACAGAGAGAGAGAGACATATTATACTCCATACTTAATTATATTTCATAGTTGTTCAATAATCATCTATGCATATTTTGCCATCTTACGTGGTAGGGAGTAAGAATCGCAACAATATTTAAAGATCCCAATAATGCAATACGTATCGCATTTGCTGAGTGATGAAGATCCTTCTCCCAACACATAATAATATCCAGTTTCATCAGGTATTATTTCTAGTACTTTTGGTGTGCTTATTCCTGCATATATGAAAATTAAAACAATGAAATATTCACATTTAACCCAGAATACGGTGTGGTATGTGTGAAAGGAAGAGTACAGTGAAACCATATATTGAATGTACCTGCTAATTTTAACCGTTGATTTTAATTATAAAAAATATATATTAATATTAAAAAACTACTGGTGTTTTTGATACCTTTAAAAATTTTTCTATATTATTACCTTGTGTTGCATCATGAGATTCGAATGGCTTATTATTAGTAGCCGCAGCATAGGTGAAAAACAGAGAGGAGAACAAGCACATCAACACAAACATTTTGGTATCCATCTTAAATTTGCTTACAACAAAAGAATAATGAGATGAAGAGACTAAAATAATGTATGTGATGATGTGATGAGGATGGATGAGAAAAAGTGTGGGATTGTGTGTTGTATTTATAGGAGAGTAGTGGAGGGAGAGATCCCTGTATTTAATTGGTAGTTAGGAGTGTTAGTTGAGCATGCATGCAAGACACAAAATTCACCTGAATCCTTCCCCATGTTATGGGAATGTACCATTTCATGAATTCCACATTCCCTGTAAAGAAAACTAACAGGGATAGATATAGCTTACACGTGTAGTAGAAGAAAGTGAATTGAGCACTTGACTAACTCAAGTTGGTTCTTACGGGTTCTATTTAAAAACATTCAGTTTATATATAACTATTTTTTTTGTTACACCAAAATTTAATATACCTACTCAAATTTCTTTCCATTAGCCCACTAGTAATAACTAATCTATAATAAGTATTTTATTAAATTGGTCTTCTTTCATTTTTTCAATTACTTTTTTATATTTAAATTTATGCAGATAAAATATTATTAATGTAAAAAAATATTTGATGAGACAACGTATAGTACATACCATTATTAATAAGAAAAATATAGGTAAATAATAAGAATATTAAATAATATAAATAATAGATATGTTAGATGTTTAATTTACTAGGTGTACGAATAATTATCTTAATATTAGAGTTTAGAAGGTAATTTAAAAGTGAAATATTTTTTTTTATTTTATTGAGTTAATTTTAGAATATTATTCACGTTGTTTATAAAAATTATTGTCTACCTAACAAAACCTAATAAATTATTTTCTTTTTTAGCTTTATTATATAGCCACAGTTTGGTATACATCTCTTTTTTTATTTTTAATATTAAAAAATAATTAATAAAAAATTAATCCTTTATACGATAAGAAAAAACAAGTGTGTATACATATCATTTTTCATTAACAAAAATCTTAGCTATTTTATTAACAGACTTTGTGTGAAAATAAATATCCATGGACATGAAGTAGTGTATGTATCATCACTCCTTTATTATGATTCAAACACAAATGGTGTATGAGTATTATACTATTATTACACGTACCCCAGAAGCCGCACAAGCTACTCCCACAAAAAACAAAAAGTATGGCCCCACATGACATGGCCCTTTATTCTGAAGAATAAGAATCACATCACATAATTCAATTCTTCAATTAATTAATTAATTAATTAATTAATTAAGCGGTGGAGGTGAAATTGAAGTTGGAACACGTGGTTTGTCTTCCAAAGAGCAAAGAACTGAATCCCAATCTGGAAGCAGCCAGATCGAACTGCAAAAGATTGTTCTCTAACTGATACCCTCCGATCACGATGGAGGTTCTAGGGTTCTTCCCACCGTTCACGAACCCAAGACATATCACTTTATCACTCACTTGAACCACCGAGTTAGCACCGAATATGCTCCAACTCAATTTCGCGTTTTCAAGAACAAGCTCGATTGTTGGAACCGCGTACCCGAAGCGCGTGCTGAACACGTTCTCCGTGCTGAAGCATGCTCCGAACGGCTTCACCGAAGCCACCCTTGTTATGTTCCTTGCAGCCGAGGCATTCACGAAGGACTTAACCAAGGCGTTGAAGATCGAATCTTCTAGAACCGTGTAAGGGTTTACAGTGCTGATCTTGGTTCCACCCACGCCGCTGGTCTTGTTGATGGTCAACAAGCTGGATTTGACTTTGACCACGTTTTGGTCAACTTTAATGGAACTCACGCCGATGAAGTACTCAGCGGAGGGTTCTCCTTGGGAGTAAGCGGAGGCGGTGCTCACGGGGTTGATGAAGAGAGGTGTGTAGGTTAGGGATTTCGAATCGTACTCGACGTTCGGGAGGAAACCGTACGGTCCATCTCCGAAGAAAACGACGCCGTTTGAGGATAAGCAAACGGCGAATTTTCTGGCGAAGCTGAAAGCGGAGGCGAACTGCGTGGGAAGTGCGATTTTCGTCCTTCCGAGACCCGCCATGCCGGAGACGCCGCTAGCGAGGCCTTTGAGGAGGAAAGTTGGGGCGCAGGAGAAGAGGAAGCGCGAAACGGTGACGTTTTGGCCTGGATTGAAGCCGTTAGTGGATTGTACGGACACGGCGTCTTCCGCGAGCTCGCCGCCGGTGGCGGTGTGGGTGATGGTGTTGTCCGGTATGAGGCCGCAGGTGTTGTTGTTGCATCCTGGGCGGGGAGGGGAGTTGCAGGTGCCGCAGGAGGTGGAGCCGGCGAGGGAGCACTGGGCGGAGCCGCAGCGGGCGGGGCGGTAGGTGGAGGAGACGTAGTTTTTGTCGCAGTCGACCCAGAGAAACTGGCCGCCGAGGTCGAGGACGAGGGAGACGGGGACGAGAGGGGTGCGCTGCCGGATTGTTGTGAGGTACTGATTTGTGGAAGTGTCCTTCTTGATTGGGATCACCAATGCTTTTGGTCTGAATGATTTCTGAGCTGAAGAGACGGTGATGGCGGCGGAGAAGAGGAGGAGGAGGAAAGCTGCCAAGAGTTTTTGTGCCATGCTGACGGAGTTGGTTAATTTGTGGTGTGCTGCTATTCATATTGCAAAACCACTGCCTCTATTTATATAGTAAAATTCTAAGTTTAAGCACCTATTACTTTAATTTTATACGAGGAGTGTTAGGGGTAGTAATTTTTGTGTTTTGTAACTATCAATTGGTCATTAAGAATATTTTTAATGGTGTGAGATTAAATTTAATGGTGTGAAATCATTCAATTTTTTTTATGGTTAAATTCTGGTCAATTTTTTAAAAAATTACTGGACCCCTAAATTTTTTCATTTTATATTTTATGAAATTTTATATATTTTTTTTTGTGACTTTTCTCAAATTTTATATAGGTAAATACATATATTTCTATAAATGGTTATATATATTTTATTTTTTATTTTATAAATGTTTGTCAACAACGTATAAGACCAGGCTGATTTTTTTGGTTATGGAAGAGTTGGGTGTGTTTTGTAGGGTTATGGGATGAGGATGAGCTATACTAATATGTGGGACAAATTTTTTGTTCAGAGATGGTGAGAAGAAATCGGACCCAACGATTTACTTTTTGAAATTTTTTTGAGCAAATCGGAGGGTCCGTTTTGCATGCAGAGAAGGAACGAAAATAACATTAAACAAATCGGACCTGCGACTTGTACGTGAACAAAATTTTTTTATATAACTTTAAGGTAATCGCATGGTTTGTTTTCTTTGTTAATGAAGTTTTGGATACAGGCTAAGCAACTCGCACGGTCCGATTTGACCAAAACAACTCCCTCAATCCGATTTATATGTAAACTGACACCATAAGAATGTAAAGTTCTCCTCCTCTCCATAACGTCGTCCAGCACCAACTTTGGTTCCATATTAAAATTAATTTGCGTACAAGACCATACAACTGGCTTGATATATATAAAATAAAAATAAGGATAAACAAGAAAGTGGATGATAAAGAGAGAGTTGCCTTCGTTGACTAGAAACTCTTAATCTTGCCATCTGTGACTACGACGTTTTGAGTTTGACATATCACAATTAATGTGTCATGTCAATTATGTGTGTACGTAGTGCATTTACGTGAATGCATGAAATATTGAAATATCTATCAAATATCACTATTATTTTGGTGTATATAGCTAGATAAATGTGACTAGCTAGTACGAAAAACTATATAGTTTATGCAAACAAAATGTATTATTGAATGATGAAAAGTTACGTAAAAAAATATGGCTAGGGAAAAAACAAACAATATCACAATCTTAGCAAGTATATTCGAAATAAATACAGGTTGACTTTTTGTGTTATATTGAACCAAGAATGATCAAAATTTTCTCTGGTTTGATTGCTATGTTCATACATGTTAGTGATGAATGCAGTGTGCACGATTTAGGTTTGGATTAAAAAGCAGGTATATCGTGTATGCATGTAATTAAAGAGACATACCTCGACGTCAAAGAAAGCAGCCCTATTGTACCTAACTTTGGAAAATTTCTTGGCTTGCAAACTATAAATTAATTAATAAATAACTATATCTCTTAGAATTTATATATGGAAGTTGAATGTTCTCAACAATAAATAAACAAAGAGTAAGTATATAATAAATAGCGTGATATATATCACTAATAATATAATTTTGTAGCCAATGATTAATTTATACAATAAAACAAAGAAACCAACTTAACTTTGTGAACGATGAAACGAAAATAAAAATTGGCTGAAAAATATTAGTTATTAATATTTTTTTATAATATTATCAATATATATATATAACTAATTTAAATAAAATAAAAATTTATATATAATTATTTTTATGTAAAATTTATAATTAAAAATTGTTAAATAATAATTTAGTCAAATATATAAAATTATTTAATAATTTTTAATTATTAATTTTACCGTATTTGAATTTTTATTGTTAAATAAAATAAAAAATAATATTTCGTCTATATATATATATATATATATATATATATATATATATCCTGGAGGATTACGCTGCTGTTATACACGTAAGTTTAATTAATAATGGACTTGAATGAGATGTAAAAAAGGACGTCAAAGAAGGCAGCCATGTTACTTTATTAGTATTTTATTTCAGATTTTGTTAGATAGAAAATAATTTTTGTGAACAAAGTAAATAATAGATTTTAGAATTGGCTTAATAAAATAGAAAAATACTCTATTCTCAAATTATTTCCTAAACTCTAACATTAGGATAACTATTTGCACACCTAGTGAATTGAACATCTAGTCATTATAAACTGTACATGACTAAACCGAATCAAAAGAAATAACCATCCAATTAAGAATCAATATAATCAACTATCGACATATCTATTAAATTAAACATCCGATATATCCATTGTTATATTATTTAGCATTTTCATTGAGTACTTATATTTTTTTTATTTCTCTAATCTCAAAAGTAAAATCTAACTAGACACATCCTGAAAACTAGGTGCCTCACCGTGCCCCGGTTTTACTTCAAGGAATAGCATAAAATCAGGTTCATCGATCTACTCTTCTTATTACTCTTAATAATATAATCCTTGAATTATGTATTTTTGAAGAAAAAAAATACCTTTAATATCATCTACAAATTAAGAGTAACTTTACAGTAAAATAAATTCATGGAAACCTCAATTTAAAAAAGGGTTAAATTGTTTGGAAAGTTTTCACATGTTCCATTTACTTTAATGGAACAGCAGTATACCATGTACGGTCCGGTTGGAGGTAAGAAATTTGTCGTATTGCATGTAAGGAAATACCATATTTATCCTTGATTTAATTTTGTTTGAAAAGACGGAAAAGTCAGTTATCAAGAGGCAACCACACGTGGAGCAAACTTGGATAAAGTGGCTAAAGCCGAGATTCAAAAAGGCAACAACTTTAAGCCTTTATTTTTTCTTTCTATAACTATCTTCACCCCTCTTTTTTTTTTTTTTTTATCAGATAGATTAGCTCCAAATACTAAATATTAAAAATAAATTTAATTATGTAGTTTCTATTATATTTTTTTTTAACATGAAAAAGAACTAACGGTTGGAAAAAAAATTTGTTCACAATTTTTGAAAAGAAAAAATTTCTTTAAATAGAGACTTGTATTGTCTAATAATAACTTACTATATGACAAGTTATATAAAAATAAATAATTATATAAAATTTTAATTAATTAAATAATTATATTTTTATTTAATTAATAATTTATATTAATTATTTAATTATATTTCTATTTAATTTGGTCGAAAAGTTTAATTTCCAACGAATTTTAATTATTATTAAATCAATTACTAAACTTATTACATAAATTAATTTTCATGTTAAATTCTGTGACAAATAAACAAATCAACCTCCATTATTATTTAGAGAAATGTTAGAAAGCTATTGTAATTTATTATTTTTTATCATTACTTAATTATTGGCTCAATTCTTTTAATTTAATCTTTTTAATCTAATAATCTAAGAACATACTTTATCCCAAATTTTTAGACATTAATAACTATGTGATGGTCAAAAATAATAAATTCTGATTGTTTTTTAGTATTTTTTATTAAATAATAAACATTTGAATATCTATATAGAACAAATAATTTAATATAAAAATTAATTTCTTTTAACAAAATAAAAGTTTAAACAATGATTTGATAATTAAAATTATTAAAAAACTAAAATAATGTTTCATACAAATTTCCTTAAATATCGATCCAGTCATAAATTAATTAGCAATAACTTACTATGATTAAGACTAGTAATTTTATTCAATCTAAGGCATGATGACGAATAATTTTGCATCCCAAATAAAATCAATTTAATAAAATTTTGTTGAATCAAAGATTATGTTTCAGTAAGGTGAACTTGTTCTATCTATGGTCATCAACATGAACAATATTTACTTGTTTTGTTTTCATCAAAGGCAAGTTTTTAATTTTTTTTGTTATTAGAATCTCTTCCACTGCTAAGTAAAATAGATACCTTGGCCATAATGGTAATGAATTAGTCATGATATTAATGAATAGTAAAAAATTTATAATAGCAATAAATGACATTATAATAATCAGATAAAAATCCGTACGATACGCATAAAAAAAATTATAATATAAATTTAAAAGTGTTATATTATTTATAAATTAATATTAAATTTAAAAATATTGTACAAAGTATTAATTTTGTGATTTGTATATAATTCAATATAGTTATTTAATTAGAAGAGAATATAAAGTGAAATATTATGTATTTTAAAAACAATATATATAGGTATTTAATATTATAATTGTACAAAGTTACATATTTATTTTTTGTTTTTATTTTTATATTATTTGTAGTTAATAGATTTATTAATTTTTTTATGTGATATTTGTTTTATTTTTTTATTTTTTTCTTCCTATCAAAGTTGTTTGTTTGTTCTTTCTCTCGTATGTTTTTGTAGAAATTAGATTTTTTAAAATATTAACTTGTTTGAGTTTTGTATTATATATTCTTTTTATTTTATCTTTGTATATAAATTTTTCATTTGAAGATATCTTTTAGATTTTTTATATTTTTTCTTTTGTAGTATCTTTGATTAATATGAGATTTTCGTCTAAAATTATTAGTATTTGTGTTAGTTTTTATACTTTTTTTTTTAGAAATAGAAACTTTATTTAAATAAATAATATAAATAATATTTTGAATAAGAGAACTTTTTTAGTATTATTTATTTTATTTATCAAAATAAAATAACGGATCTTTTTATTACATAATAAATATAAAAATAGTAACCGATCTTTTTATTTTGTAAAATGAATAAAAAATATTTCAAATAAAAACAGAAGGATTAAAAAATAAGAGTATATATCTATTTTGGTCCTCAAAGAATTTCGGACTAGACACTTTAGTCTCCAACTAAAATTAATTATTTGATTGGTCCCTAACAATTAATTCCGTTAGTCACTTAGGTCCTTAGCTCCGTCAACTCTAACGGAAGACAAAATGGTCCCTGACAACTCTAACAGGGGACAAAATGATCCCTGACAACTCTAACAAGAGACAAAATGATCCATGACCCCTTTATTCGAAAACGACACTATTCTAAAAAATATCGTTTTTGTCCCCAACGTTTGGGGTAAATCCTATTTGTGTCCCCAACATTTAAATCGTCCTATTTGTATCCCTAACATTTGTAAAAGTGATTCAATGTTATCCTGCCGTCAATTACACATCATGAACACTTTAGTTTGAGTTTTAAAAATCTCTTCTTGAAGTTAGAATACAAATATCTGTGATAGAATCGATGATCCACTCTGAAAAATAGCTCATCAATAGTTGAAACTAATTCCTACAATATTTACATAATTCACTTTTCTAGGGACACAATTGAATCTAAACACAAATAGTGGGTATAATATTAAAATCGAATACATCCAAGTGAGACCTAATTGAGAATGAATACATTCAAGTAAAAATAATTAAAAAATATAATCTGATTTGTTAGTATAATTGATAGTAGGATAACATTGAATCACTTTTATAAACGTTAACGATATAAATAGGACGATTTAAACGTTAGGGACACAAATAGGACTTACCCCAAACGTTGAGGACAAAAATGATACTTTACTCGAGTTAAACCCCAAAATGGTCCCTGAGATTGGCGTCGTGTATTAAAATCGTCCCTGAGATTTCAATTGCATCAATTACGTCCCTGAGATTGAAAAAGTGCACCATATTAGTCCCTGACCTATTTTCCATTAACGACGTGATGACATGGCATAATGACGTGGACTGTAAGTGACACGTGTCACTTCATGATTTGGCCACGTGTAATGGTATGATGATGTGGTGTCTGTGACACGTGGCATGCTGACGTGGATGACTGTGCCACGTGTCACAATGTTATTTGACCACGTGTCCGTTTGTGCCACGTGTCGCAACAGTATTCGTTCACGTGTCATCCATTATGTCATCGTTGTATATGCACTAAATTAGTCCCTTACTTTGCATTAAATGACTCATTTTAGTCTCTGAAATTGAATGTTGTGTACCAAATTAGTCCATTCACCAGTTTTTTTCTCATTTTTTTCTATAAATTCAAAATTCTCAATATTTTTGAATGCATTAATTTTAATTCTATTTTTTCACATGTTCTTCAAATAAAATTGTTTTTATAAAATATTTTTTCTCTTGCGAATACCCTAACCGCCGACTTAGAGTTGACATGAAGGCTTCTCAAGCACCTTCACTACCATCTCCGACCTCTTTCAATACTTTTATAAAATATTTTTTCCTTGCAGATACCCCTAATAACCGCTGTATTGGAGTTGACGTGAAGGCATTTCAAGCTTCCCTCATTACCATCTCCGATCTCTTTCGTCTAGACTGCAGAGGTCAAAGATGGTAGTTATGGTACTTGAAGTTCCTTCAATGTAGCTCATTTACACATAACGAAAACGTATATTTCATAAGAAAAAAAATATTTATTTTAGTCATTAATTTATTGTTAAAAACACATATTTTTGTATGAAAAAAATGTGTCTAATCAATCATATAATTATTTTTTTATAATAGCATACTTATATATTACAAAATTTACCAATGTTAAATTATTAAAAAAATTATATAATTAAAACTAAAAAGTAAAATCTTAAAAATTTTTATGAAAGTACTTGTATTTAAACGATATATGAAAAATAGAATTGAAATTAGTGTATCCAAGATATTAAAATTGTATATTTAAAAAATGTAAAAAAATTGGTGAAGGGACTAGTTTGGTGCACGACATTCAATTTCAGGAACTAAAATGAGTCATTTAATGCAAAGTGAGGGAATAATTTGGTGCATATACAACGATGACATAATGGATGACACGTGGACAAATATTGTTGCGACACGTGGCACAAACGGACACGTGGCCAAATAACATTGTGACACGTGGCACAACCATCCACGTAAGCATGCCACGTGTCACTGGTCACCACATCATCATACCATTACACGTGGCCAAATCATGAAGTGACACGTGTCACTTACAGTCCACGTCATCATGCCATGTCATCACATCGTTAATGGAAAATAGGTCAGGGACTAATATAATGCATTTTTTAATCTCAGGGACATAATTGGTACAATTGAAATTTCAAGGACGATTTTAGTGCATGACGCCAATCACAGAGACCATTTTAGGATTTAACTCTACTTTACTCACTAGTGAATTAGTAGATATAAAAATACCTTTTAATTTCTTTTATTTATTAGATATATATAATTATTACAATGCAAGATTAATAAAGATGTTAAGTATATGAATATCTTATTCTTTAATTAAGAAATTTTGGGTTTAAGTTTTGTAAATGGAAAAAAGAATATGTTTTTTATCCATATACATGTGATGAAGACTATTTTAGAAATAAAATAAAAAATATTATGGGTTATCAGAGTTTATTATCTTGGTATTATTTAGTTATCAACTCAATTTTTTAGTTTAATACTCTAACAATATATTTTATCTCATATTTTTAAATATTTATAACTAATTAATAAATAATAAACTCTAATGAGTACTTTTTATAAAAAAATATTAAATCTATCTTTTTCTAATTTCTTTTATTATATCAGATAATACTTTTTATATTATTAAAAATATTATTTGGTTGAATGTCACTTTTCAATTTTATCGATATGATTACTTATTTTTTTTAATCTCAAAACCAAAAATTTTATTTATAATCTATTATATATAATACTTGTGTAATGCTTGAAATAATAATGATAATTTTAATGGTTAATAACATTAGACTAGTCTAATGACAATTATTTTTTTAATTAGACATATATATTTTAACTATTTTCTTAATTTAAACACTAATATATATATATTTCATCACAAAATCTAAATTAAACCACTACACTAGTCTAATGATAAAATCACATCCCTATTTACCGAGGACCATTTTTTTTTCAGAAAAAGAAATCCATAAAAGACCATTAGTTCTAAGTCCTAATATAGCTAAGCTAGCTGAATCAAAAACCATTTATAAGCCATCAACGCTACAATAGTACAACCCATCAAGAAGAGGGACATAAAATTTTTCTGCAACATCCATGTACAACCGACAAAATAGGTCTATTACACACCAAATTCTAAATATTCTAGAAAGCACTTTAGTTATTTCCTCTAACATCTCAACCGTTTCTATTTTTTTATTAGTATCTGGATGGCTATTATTTATTGTATAGCAGTGTACCAGTCAAGTACACTGGCATATGTGAAAGTCTTCCAAATTGTTTATTCTGGAAAAACATATAGATAGTTGTAAATTATAATGTAAAGCTGGCAGATTTGACACATTAATGATATTATATAATTTCCCTAAATGGAAACGTCACATGTGACGCGTTATTCTTATTAGTCTGAGATTGCTTGAAAGAAGAGAAGAAAGCGCCTCTGTTCATAATTTATTTAGTGCAAAGTTCACCGACAGTTTTATAAGATTTCAAGTTTTCAACATATCTTATCCACATCTTATTAGTATGTTCTGGGCTCAATCTCAATCATAAACATCTATAATAAGTTAATAACACAACATAATACTATTAAAACAAATTGTGTGTCAATTAATTATGAAATCTACGTGGCAAATTAAATGAATTGAAGTACATATCATTAATATTTGGTGGGACCACATGATGGGTGTGGAACATTAATACGAACGGTTCCGCTACGTTACCAACAGCATATCTGCCAACTTCTGCCAATTCTTATTTATAATTATGTTTCATGAAAGTGTGTTCGTGGATGTGTCTAATAAAAATATTTTTTTTATAATATTTTCTGGATGTGTCTCTTTATATATGTATTTAAAATAGAGCTGTCAAACGAGCTAGTCCAGCCCATTTAGGCCCAGCCCATTAAGTCCATGGGTTAAACGGGCTAGCCCGTTTAAGCCCACTTTATTCGCGGGCCAGAATTTTCTAACCCAGACCGTTTATGGTCAGCCCGATGGGTTAAACGGGCCAGCCCGTTTATCATTTTATTTTATTTTTTAAAAAATATTTTGACAAAAAATACCACTTTTAGGTCAAAAACTATTAAAAAATAATATATTTTAGTTGATGGGTCAGATTTTCGGGTCGGATCGGGAGAAATATTAGCTAAAAGTGCTACTTTTTTAAAAAAAAAATGTAAAAAAAAATTAAACGGGCCACCCGTTTAGCCCGCGGGCTAGCCCGTTTAACCCGTCATTTTTGTCGGGTTAATCGGGCTCAGCCCGTTTAGCCCGATATTTAAACGGGCTGAATTTTAGAGGCAAAGCCCGCCCATTTAAACGGGTAAACGGGCTGGCCCGATGGGTTTAGCCCATTTTGACGGCCCTAATTTAAAATATATTAATTATTAGACACATCCACAAATACACTTTCATAAAACACAATTATAAATAAGAGTTAACAGAAATTAACAGATAATATGTTGGTACCTATACTTTTCCTAATACGAAACGTCAGTGTGTTAATGAATTCGCATGTGGTCTTACCAATATTGTTAGTTTATACCATAAAGTTTCGTTAGTTCAATAAGATACTTTAGCCATTGAATCCATCAAAATTTATTTTCTATTCGTGTTAAGTAACATCCAAACTGACAAAAAATTGTTTTTTATATAATTACGAAAATATTTAGTAACAAAAAAATATTAAATAAAAATAGTTAAAATTTATTTTATTTAATATTTATTAATTATTGTAATAATTAATAAATATTAAATAAAATAAATTATAGTTATTTTTGGTTAATTTTATTTAATTATCAAATATTTTGAAAATGATTGATGGTGAATCATAATTCATATATAAAGGTACTGATTTTAGTCAAAATGCATGGTGAGCCCATGCTCAACTTAGAGTTTCCACTTTCCAAATAATATATAGAGTGAGACAAATCACTTTATTAATAGCAACATTTAGAAATGAATTTAGAAAATTTTAAATTGGATATTTAGAAATGAAAATGTTTGGTAACTAAAGAAAATCAGTTAAAAACAGCCATAATTTATCTTATTTAGCATTCATTAATTGTTGCGATAATCAATTAATACTAAATAAAGCAAATTTTGGCTGTTTTTTTTATAATTCGACGACTCTGAAAATGCATTTATATCGATTAAAAACATGGCGTAAATTTACAGAATTCTAAAATTGGACAAATTTATAAATTTACTCACAACATGCCTTAATCTTTACCAAATTACAAAAAATCAATGTTACTGTTGTTTGTGCATTATGGACTATTGAACTATTATATATCATCCTTTTTTCCCTAGGTTTCGTCTATTTTATTTGTTTGTAATGCATTAATTTCCATGCTTGTTAATATTTGAACCAATACATATTTGAAGAGAGGCTCCATCATAGCCGTATCAAAAACCCAATATATATTTGAAATTTTGAACCTAATAGTGTCCAAAACAAACATAACGGAGAAAGAAAAAAGATTATGTTATTTCATTTGGAAAAGTATAGGGTACCAACATATTATCTGTCAACTTATTGCCAACAATAATTAATTATTATATTTTAAATACATATATAAAGAGACACATCCAGAAAATATATTTATAAAGACACTTCTATTAAACACAACTATAAAAAAGACATTTTTATTAGATACATCCACGAAGACACTTCTATAAAATATAATTATAAATAAGAGTTGGCAGAAGTTGGCAGAAATTGGCAGATATGCTGTTGGTAACGTAGCGGACCGATTTCATTTATAGAAGAGAATATTACTAGTACAATATAATGCACTGATTCCTTAGTTACTTTCTCAACATATTTCCTCACTTATAAAGTCTGGTATATTAACTCCTTAGCTCATGCAAAATTTAATTAAAACTTAAAAGTAATGTATGCATCACTTTTTCCCTGCGCTACTATTTTCATATGTACCTAGAACGTGTTCAATCACCTATTTTTTCATAACCGATTTCATCAATTTTGGGTTAAAACCATAGAAAACAGTATTTTTATTATTCGGACTTCGTGATGTTATATCCTCTAGTCCTTTTAATAAATAAAAATAAAACATCCCCCTAGCTTTGTTAGAAATTTAACAAAATAAATCCGAATAATTTAGTTATTGAAATTTAAATTGCATAATGACTTGTGATGTTTTAATTCATAAGTCATAAATCGCAGCATAATTTTGCGATTTTTGGACAAATTTTAGCTTTAGCAGGTGTGATCGCAGTAGGTGAGGATATTAATTCTAGTTCTCATTTTTAGTACGGTTTAAGAGTGATTTTAAAAATATTAAGTTGCTCTTATTCAATGCGATTTACATGTATATTGGTAAATTATGGTGCCTCACTGTAATTTACTCTACATAAAAACAAAATATATATGCATAAATAATATTGGATCCAAGAAATTGATTCGTTAATTATTTTTTTTTAATTTATTTAAATAAAAAATCCATAAAATTATAAGGTCTTTCATTCCTAATAATTTGAACCAATAATATTAAGAGGCCAAGGTAATTATCACTCTGACTAATCCATTAGTAAATAGTCTTTCACTTAAATATGGTCATTAATGGCTTTTTGGTAGTAAGCAATAATATTTTGTACAATGATCCAGATGATTTTATGGTTTTTGGTCATGTCAAGAGATCCAACAAAATGTTTACATTAACTTTCATTTTAATACTCCGTTAAACAAAAAGTTAGGCTACTCATTTTAGATATTTTCGAAATCCATAGCTCAATTTGGTTAAGGAGTTTGAACTTTGAACTGTGTTTTCATGGGATTCAAACTTCAATATTAAAGCAAGGAACGAAAAGCATAGGAAGCTGTTACTTGCAAACACACACATATTTATAGGGTGCACAAGGAATCTCTAATTGACAAAGAAAAAGAGTAGATATAATGAAATTAGATAATGCACTAATCTAACTTCCTGTTGAGAAAGCACAACTTTGGCTTTACACTTAATAATAGCAGCAGATACAAGGGGGCCAAACAACTTCTTGAGGTAAACATAAAAATTTTAGAAGTGTAGATGAAAGTTGCCAAGGACTAAACAAGTTAAATGCAATTTTTTTTTCTTTTTTCTTTAAGATTTATATATTCCTAATACTTTCCAATAATCCTGGGTGGAGTGGTAAAGTTTTTGCTAGATCACAAGTTCAAATATCAAAACAGCCTCTCTACTTATGGAGGAAAGTCCATAGTCAATTTATTGTAAAAAAGTAGTACAAAATTCTGTGGTCACTGTAGTTTCGGTTATTAAAGGAGAAACCTTGGTCTCCCAAATGAAAAGTAGACTAATCAATTACCTGAAGAAACACATCTGCATCAGTCTTCACCTGATTCAACTTTGACTGCAACTTTCTTAAGAATTTTCCGTGAAGGATGTACTGCACAAAACACTGTCAATTGTTTCATAATTACATGTCATTCTAACTCATATACAGCAGATCCATACCTATTTACAACAACTTCCTAGTAATCAAATCACAAGGCTTTTCTCTTTCCAACCTGTATAAGCAAACACAATCTCTTGGTCAATAATCAAACAACTATAATTCAGTAAGTCTTCACAAATTACTTAACAGCATATTGGACTGTACTTCACCTTTGGGTATTTACTTGATATACTTTAAGACTTCGGACAAACCCAAACTCAAACCGTCTATACTGATTGATTACTTTTGAAATTGAACCTTTCTAGCTTTCACACGTTCAAAAGCCGAGATGAGATTAGAGTCTGGTGTCATTCCTTTGGAAGACATTTCCTTAAACAGTGGATCAGCTTTCTCCATAGCACTATATGTTACAGTATCTGGTTGTAATCCTCTGTCAACCATTTCATCGAAGAGGCGAACAGCATCTTTAAATTTAGCCGCCCTTATTTTACTATCAATCAAAACAGTGTAAGTAACAACATCTGGAGTTATTTCCATCTGCTGCATCTCTCCCAAAATGTCCCATGTTCTTTTTAAATTTGGAGACAAGGAATGCCTTTTTAAATTTGCTTTCAAGTTCCCATCAAGTAGAACTGTATACGTAACGAAATCAGGTTTTATCCCTTCTCTCTTCATATCCTCAAAGAGTTCATGGGCCTTTTGCAAGTTGTTCATCCTACAATATGTATTTATCATAATTGTGTAAGTTATTAAATCAGGCGTAAATCCTTTCTTGATGAATAAGTGAAACAAAGAACGAGCATATTCCAATTTCCCATCTTGGTACATAGCAGCTATTGCTTTAGAATACATTATTTTGCTAAGTCCCTCGTTAAGAGGCATCACTGTGTCTAGCAGCATAATAGCTTCGCGGATGTCATCTGCCTTGCAGAGTTTATCAAGTAACTTAAAACAGGAATCTTTAGAAATATTTCCTTGGTTTGACAGATCAAGGAATAGGTCATAGGATTTTTTGATAAGGTTTGCTTCACAATAGCCATTCACCATGGCGAAATAGACTTCAATGCTCTTATCTTCCAAGCGGTTAAAATATTTCTCGGCTTCCACACCTTCTCTGCTGAACATAAACCTTCAATGATCATCTTGTGTGTAATGGAGTTTGGCTTCACACCTTGAGTCTCCATATTCTTCAAAAGCTGAATTACTACCCCAGCCAAGCCATTTCTAGACAAACCAGCGGCAATTACATTATATGTGACAATATCAGGCTTCAAACCTCTCTTTTCCATTTCTTTGAACATAGCAGAGGCTTCATCAACTTTACCCTGAAGGAAGTATCCATTTATAAGGGTTGTATAGTGCTTAATATCTAAAACCATACGCTTAGCTTTCATGTCTTCCACCATGTCCACTGCATCGTCCACTTTCTCCAACTTACACAAAGCGCTGAATACAATGTTGTAGGCCACCTCATCAAGAAATATGCCTGATTCCTTCGATTCTTTGAACATCACATCCACCTGGCTAGTATAGCCCATCTCAAGATGCACTGAAGGATGTAGCTAACAATCACACAATTCGTTTTTATACCTCTTGATTGCATGTCTTCATGTAGGACTAAAGCTTTTTGCAAATTATGACTTTTACAGTACCCATAGATCAATGCTGAAAAAACATCCTGACAAACCAGCCCCTTCTCTTCCATATCTAAAAACACTCTCTCGGCTTCATCAAACTTCATCTCACGGCAAAATCCCCAGACAACGACTATGTAAGCATAAGGGTCTACAGGGACATTCACCCTTCTACATGCTTGGAGGACTTCATATCCCGAATCGGACATCATATTGTTGCAAAGCCCCTCAATATAAGCCGTGTAACAATACGAATTAGGCCTTACCCCGGCTTCTTCCATCTCCTTGAACACATGAAATGCCTCTTCCAGTTCACACTTCTTACAGAATGCCTTTATCACAATAGCATAAGTGTAATGGTTAGGACACAAACCCAGTCTCTTGAGTTGCATATAAATTGCCAACGCCATATCAACCTTACCATCCTCAACCATCCTATTTATAAGAAAGTTACAAATAAGGATATTCGGCACAACACCGCGCCTCCTAGTTCGGAACAAGAAATAAATGGCCTCGTCAAACATTTTAAGAACAGTACAAGCTTTAACATACGCATCAATCGCTCTAAGCATGTAATTGTGATTCCCACCATTAACACCACCATCATCCAATAGTAACTCAAACAAGTCATGGATTTCAAATGAAGGGTGCTGTTTAGACTGCAATAAGATCAAGAAACACGGAATTCAACCTTCTATTCAAGCCCCAGTAGCAGAAAATCCTGATGATTGCTGCATAGGTTGAAATGTTCTCAGGGAACCCCACAAATTGTTGTTGCTCCAGTTGAGTGAAGAATGAAAATGCAAGAGAAGGATCGTTATGCAAACTTTTCACAATGTGAAAACTTTCTTCTTTCATGTTGTCGTTGGTGATATTATTGCTGCTACAATAAGATGATGACGAAGAAGAATCCTCGCTTTCACTGAAATCGGTGTGTGAAACATTGAAGTGTGCAAGTGCAGCAGTTGAAGCAAACTTGAATTTGAACTTGAAGCTGTGAGTGAACTTGGTGATGGGGAACTTGAAGCCAAGCGACATCGAAGATTAATATTGAGCAACACCAACAACAAAACTCCGTTTTGTTCTGACAACAAAAACTGTGGCAGAGAGAGAGAGAGACAAAGCACCAGGTATTTAGAGTAACTGGTTAGGGAAATCAAGCTTCCGAAAACTGGACTAGACACTAGACATCAAACCTGGCAAGAAGAAATAAATATCAAATTGCAGACTGCAAGTTAAAGATATTCTGGTATGTAGTATTAGTTCTAATACAACAATCTAACAGCAAAACTTGATCATACTCAATTGCCATAATACCATCTATAGAATGAATCAAAATTTTGTACAACCTCAATTTTTGGCTTTACAACAGAAAACGTGCTTCAATGATAATCATACAATACAAAATCTTGTGCTGAAAATAAGCTAATGCAAAATAATCCAATGATTTTTTGTTTCTTTTCTTGCCTAATGTTCCAAATATACTACTTCTTGGCTCTATTATCAATGCCTAATCCAATTTTCTTTAACAAGCATACATAGTTTAACCTTTAGAACAAGTTCAGATTCATAGGAATTGGTATAAATAAAAACTATCAGCAGCAGCAGCAACAATAGATAACTAAATTAGAAGCAACCACAACACTTATAGCAGCTACAATTCAATAATGCACTGCAAGGATTCAGCTAAGCAGAAGCAACCGCACATCATTATCAGCTAAAAGCTAAGTAGCAAAAAAGAGAAAGCAGAGCAGCATATTGGTTCAACTAATGAATCACTAGTTGAACCGCTAGAATTGGTTCCACCTAAATAAACAATATAAAATAATCAAAAACCTAGAATCAAAATATAAAATACATATCTTTACTAATATTTTAAGAAAATCAGGTCTCAAAATCTAAAAATAACTAATAAAAAGACATAAAATTAATCAATACTAATACAATAGCATCTTAATTTGACACAATAAGAATAACAATCTATGAACTATATCCAATGGTGTTTCTAATGATGTATTTGACGAAACCATCCTAAAACAATATGAAACAGCAACAATATAAATCAGCAATTATCCTAAATTCACATAACCTAATCAACCTATCCCTATCCAACAATATAAATTATAAATTCACAGCAACCCAACAACATAGCACAGCAACAAAAACAATAATAAACACCAAATCAGTAAAAGAAAAAACAGCAATCCACCATTAAACCTATATATTACACTGCCAAAAATCAATAATTTATAATCAATAAGTATAAGGAAAAGTATAGGTAACCAACAACATTTTTGAACAACTAAAATAAAAAAACATACCTGACCGGCTGAATCTGATGCAGAACGCGGGCAAAGAAGAGAGGAACCAAGCTGTCCAAGCAAAGCGAAGCAGAGACTAGCGAGGGCGAGGCAGCAGCGACGGTGAGCTACGCCCGGACGAGGGCGCGACGACGAGGACGAGAGACGCAGACCAGGTGAACCACAGACAGAGGGCGATGACGCAGACCAGGCGAGCCACTGACGGAGGGCGACGTGGCATTGACGGAGACGTGGTGAGAGCCGGGGAGACGAGGCAGAGGAGCCGGCAAAACGTGGCAGCAACCGTGCAGTTGGGGTGGCCGGTAGTTTTCTTGTGAGTGTGAGACTGAGAGAGGGCCTTTGGTATGGAGGCTTGTGAGTTTGAGAGAGTTAGGGGGCCTTCCAGCAATTAGGTTTTTTATTTATTTTTTTTTTCTTTTTAAAACTTCCAAAATCTCTTTTTGGCGCGGGGGTGATTTTTTTAACGAATCCAAACCGGCCGGTTCAAATCAGTTTCTACCGTTTTTTTTGTCCAGTCAGATACCTAAATTTAATCGGCTTAGTAACTGGTTTTTCAATTTTCCAGTCCAACAGGTTAGTTCTATCCTTCTAACAACTGTGATTGAAATTACCATATTTCATGTTAAAATTACTAAAAAAAAAAATTCATGTTAAAAACCTTTTGTCAATTTAGGTAAATATTTTTTACTAAGGAACTATGTTTGGAATTTTAAGAATTCTCAATTTCATCCATATTAAATCATTGAAAAAAAAAAGTTGAATACATACTTTAATTCGACAACAAGAGAATTTGGTTCTTGTAATTCTTTGATCTTCCTCAATCAAAACTTTTTGATGGGACTGAATCGTAACTCTTATGAAAAAAGAGTTACAGAAGCAATTTTGATATGTTGGAATCAAAATCCTAAGATCACTATTTATATTTGAGTATGACATCTGTTTCAAATAAAATAGTATCTCCGATTTTATTTTTATTTAATTTTAAATAAAAATTAAAAATAATTTATTTAATTCATTATTTATAACAATAAATAAAATTATCATTATATAAATTATTTAAATTTGAGTTGATTTTGTATGATTCTTTTAACTTTGTTAATTTTACATCAATGATCATTTTTAGTAAGGAAACATCCTAATTTGTGCCCTAATTTTTCAATTCTTATTGGGGGCTAAAGGGAAGGTATATTAAATATTTGGTGCGAATTTGTTTCGTGCGATTGTGTGGAAAATAATAATAATAATAATAGAAAAAGTCCAGACTGTATATGTATTGTATTTTAAAAATTAAAACATATTTTAAAAAGATAATCAATGATAAATTGTAATTGAGATTAATATCAATAATTAATTTTTATAATTATTTTTATATTACTAAAAATTATATATAGTATTTGTTTTGGTATAAAAAAGTTGTGATTCATAATATTTTTGTGAAATTATATTGTATAGACATAAGATTAATTATTTAACAAATTAAATTTTAATTAATATATTTTATTTTTTACTCTTATTTTTATTCATTAATTGTTTTACTTTTTATATTTACAATAAATATTGAATATAAAAAAATATTGATTATTATATATTTTATTTATTTAGAGTCATAATTAAATTTAATATAATTATAACAAGTATCTACCATTAATGGTAACATGATACTATAATTTTAAGTTGTATAATATAATAAAAAAGAATGTAACAATTTATATCTGTTTTCTATATAACAATAATATTATATATATTTATATTTCTCCTCTTTTAGCTCTTTCCTAAAAATATTGGCGTATAATTAATGTAGATAACATATATACTGAGCAAGTATCTCCATTGAATTAATCATAAAGGTTAATAAAATATAATGACATAATTTTACCTAATTGTGACAAGTATCTCTATTAAAAATATTGGCTAATTATTACTGTGTATAATTCATGTGTGTGTATATATATATATAATAAGTAATAGTGAATTTTTACAATTATTTATCATTTAGAGAATTCATAATTTGGACATTGTTCTTTTTTTATTTTTTATTTTTCATACTTAATGGCTACTAGCTACGATTCTATCAATAGTGTTACCTATGGTAGATTATGTGATGAAAAAATTTAGAAAATAAAGGCAAGAATTATAAGGTTATGGAAAGTCTCATCCAAATTTGACAAGGGCATGACGGCTTACATAGAAATGGTTATAATGGATGTTAAAGTTAGTTGATTATTTTTCATAATTCTTTAAGTGATGCTAGGTTCAATTTATAAATTTTTTTGTTCATATTTTAAATTTATTTGATAAGTAAATCCTTACAATCAAAGACACTGCCATTTAATAGTTTTATAAGTGCTAATAGTTTTTATATTTAATTTATTTTACAGTGTGATAAAATTTATTGTTCAATCAAGAATTATTTGGCAAAGATATTTGAGAATGAACTGATTGAGTGGAAGGTCTACATCTTCTCAGATTTTGTGATTGAGGAATCAAGCGGAATTTATCTTATGACTGCACACGTGTGTAGAATAACTTTTAAGAAGGAGTCACGTATAATAAATATGGTTGATGATCGTAAAATTTTTGACAATCATTTTAATTTTTTTGCTCATGCTGATATATTGAAACAAACAAATGAACAATCTAACTTATTTGGTACGTAATTAATTTGTATTAATCTACACAAAATTATTTTTTATTTTAATTTTTGCCAAAAAATGATATAACAGCATCATTTTATCGATAATATAAATTTTAATAGTTTATTTATGCAAATGTTTAAAATTGTATTATGACTTTTTTAAAGGTATATCCTTTAATATAAAATAAATTGGTAAAATTTTTTTAATTTATAAGTAATTTATTATGTTATTTATTTATTTGTCCTTAATTTAATACTTTTATTTTTTTTTAATTAGATGTTATTGGACTCTTAACTGAAAAAGAAGAGCTTATATCATGATTAAAAATAGGAAGAAGTGACCACTACATTGTGGTTGATCTTCATGATTTGGAGTATATGAAATTTTAATATTTTACAATGAGATTTTATTTTGTAACAATTATCTATATATATGCAAAATATTTTATCTTTTTTATTATATATTACTACTTATTTCTCTTAATTCTTACTTTTATTTAGAAATAAGAAAAAATAAGGTGCATACTGTGAGATCAATTTACAACCCAATTGTTCAATTATCTACATAATCACCAAATAATCGAATACATACTTATTCTCCAATTTGCAAAATTTAACAAAGGCATTGGTAAACATATTGGTTTACCTTTTATTTAACATATTTGTTTATGTTCTATTTATAATCATATTATATCTATTTTTACGAATATATCTTTTTAGAAAATACTCTTAGTATTAGCATATGGTGTATTAAATAAATATTAGTGGTTATAAATTATGCAAATGTTTAAAATTGTATTGCGACTTTTTTAAAGGTATATCATTTTATTAATATATTATTAGTTTTACCATTTAATATAAAATAAATTGGTAAAATTTCTTTAATTTATAAGTAATTTATTATATTATTCATTTATTTGTCCTTAATTTGATACTTTTAATTTTTTTTTAAATTAGATGTTATTGGACTCTTGATCGAAAAAAAAGAGCTTATATATCATGATTAAAAATAGGAAGAAGTGACAATTACATTGTGGTTATCTTCATGATTTGGAGTACGTGAAATTTTAATATTCCACAATAAGATTTTGTTTGTAACAATTATCTATGCATATGCAAAATATGTTATCTTTTTTATTATATATTACTATTTATTTTACTTATTCTTGCTTTTATTTATAAATGAGAAAAAATAAGGTGCTGGAGATCAATTTACAACTCAATTATTCAATTATCTATATGATCACCAAACAACCAAATACATACTTATTCTCCAATTTATAAAATTTAATAAAGGCATTGATAAACATATTGGTTTAACTTTTTATTTAACATATTTATTTATGTTATATTTGTAATCATATTATATCTATTTTTATGAATATATATTTTTAGAAATATTTTTAGTATTAGCATATGTTGTATTAAATAAATATTAATGATTTTTAATTATTTATTATTTATTAGAAAAATTTGTACATTAAAATTGTTTAATAATTTGTTGTTCATTTTAAGCTAATTTTGATATGTTCTTACTTTACGATAAAAACAACATATAAAAATTTGGCAAAGCAGAGAGTAGCAAGGGCAAGGCAGCAGCAACGGTGAGCTACGCCCGAACAAGGGCGCGACGACGAAGATGAGAGACGCACGGGCGAGACGCAGACCAGGCGAACCACAGACAGAGGACGACGACGCAGACTAGGCGAGTCACAGACGGAGGGCGACGACGCAGTGACGGAGACGCGGTGAGAGCATGCGAGACAAGGCAGAGGAGCCGGCAAACGTGACAGCAACCGTGCAGTTGGGGTGGCTGGTGGTTTTCTTGTGAGCGTGAGAGACTGAGAGAGGGCCTTTGGTATAGAGGCTGAGTGAGTTTGAGAGAGTTAGGGGCCTTCGAGCAATTAGGATTTTTTTTTCTTTTTAAAACTTCCAAAACCTCGTTTTGACGCGAGGGTGATTTTCTTAAAAAATTCGAATTAGCCGGTTCAAATCAATTTCTATAATTTTTTTTTGTCCGGTCAGATACTTCAATCGAATCAACTTAGTAATTAATTTTTCAATTTCTAGTCCAACTGGCTAGTTCGATCCTTCTCACAACTATGATTGAAATTACCATACTTCATGTTAAAATTAAAAAAAAAATCAAGTTAAAAATCTTTTGTCAATTTAAGTAAATATTTTTAACTAAGTATACCGTTGAAATTATAAAAATCTTCATTCTTATCCATATTAAATTATTATACAAAAAAGTTGAATACATACTTTAATTCGAGAGCATGATTGAGAGAGTTTGACTCTTGTAATTATGATTTTTCTTAACCAGAATTTTTTTTTGAGGAGACTTAATCGTAACTCTTATGAAAAAAGAATTATAGAGGCAATTTTGATATGTTGGGATCAAAACTAAGTCACTATTTATATTTGAGTATTGTATCTATTAAATTCTAAAATTTAAATAAAATAATATTTCTAATTTTATTCTCATTTAATTCCAAATAAAAAATAATAATGATTTATTTACTTCAGTATTTATAACAATAAATAAGATTATCATTATATAAATTATTTAATTTAAGATAGCTTAATTTGTGATTATAGTTAATATATATTATCTTTGTTCCACCGCGCTCCTCCCCTTCAGTAGCGTCAGCCCCTCCCGTCGGACTCTGTCCCCTTTGTGTGCTCATCAGTTTGCTCTTTTTTAGATATTCTTTTAGCTGTTATTGTTGCCACTTAATATGTAAACTATGATTTTTTAATACTGTGTTTGTTTTTTACTTTTTACGTGAATATATATTTTTTTTTCAATTAAATTTATTAATACAAATTTTTTTATTGTTATATTTATATTTAATATTATAATTTTATTTCATAAAAAATAAAATTATTATACATTTGTTTGTTTTGATCTCTATTTTAATATCATTTCATATGAAGCTATACCTATTTAATTAATGGGTTTTGCTTTCGTTTGATTGGCATTCCTGAATTATGAGGAAATTATAAATAGGTTCAGCTAAAGCAATTATGTGATTTGGAAATGTCAGTGTCTTACACATAACTTTATATCATGATTCGATTGCAATCTGTTTGGCTAATTGTCTTCGATGTTATCTCTTTTCTGGATCAGACCCCATTTCTTTGAACATGTTAATATAACTACATTTCTTCGTTGATTTTCATTTTCTATTATACTGAGTTATAGCTCAAGAAAAATCATAATCATGTGAAAATATGTGGATCACTATTATTATTAATACACGTGAATTCTTGATCAATTTTATCTTTTTAAGTAAATTTGGAAAACATTCATATGGTGCAGTTAAGTTGGAGGGAGGAAACACTCTGTTGCACATAGTTTAATAAAGGTTTAATTACTCTATTGGTCCTTATAATTTCGCGAAATTTTCAATTAGGTCTCAATACTTTTTTTTCTTTTTATTGGGTCCCTGCACCAATTTTTTTTTCAATTAAGTCCCTATATTTTTTTTTTCCTTTTATTTGAATTCCTGCACCAATTTTTTTTTTAGTTGGGTCTTTATACAATTAAGCCAATTACTACTAAGAGGATTTAATTGAAGAAAAAAATTTGGTGCAGAGACCCGATTAAAAGAAAAAAAAGTATAGGGATCTAATTGAAAATTTCGTGAAACTATAGGGACCAATAGAGTAATTAAACCTTTAATAAATTTTATTTTTAAGTAATCTTTTATTTGCCAACCGACATCAAGTTACCTTAAAATTTGGTATTTTTTTTAAATATATTTTTTTAAATATATATTTTTTTGTGATTTTTTAAAAGGATTATTAGTTGTTAATAAAAAAATTATAAAAAAATATATACTTAACGAAAAATCACTAAATTTTAAAGATAATAATATCTTATTTTTTAATCATGCTTACAAAAAATTATATCAAAATTCAATCTTTAATGTATTTTTGTGAGAAATACATATTTAATATTAGATAATTTTGCAAAAAAACTAACATTAAATATGTATTTCTCAAAAAATATATTAAAAATTGAATTTTACTGTAATTTTTTGCAAGCATGATTAGAAAAATAAAATATTATTATTTTTAATATTTAGTAGTTTTTTGTTAAGTATATATTATTTTGTGATTTTTTTAAAAGTATTATTGGTTGTTAATAAAAAAATTATAAAAAAATATATATTTAACGAAAAATCACCAAATTTTAAGTATAATAATATATTTTTTTTATTCATGCTTACAAAAAATTATATCAAAATTTAATCTCTAAAATATTTTTTTTAAAATATATATTTACTGTTGGATATTTTTGTTGTGTTTTTAAATTATTTCAATACATTTTTGTCAAATAGTAAAATTTGAGTGTATTTTTGTCCGCATTTAAATAATTCGAGGACATTTTTGGTGGTTAACCCTACTTTTTATATTTATCGCATGAATAGTCATAAAAAAAAAAGGAGGATGGCGCAGAAGTTAGGTTTCATAGACCAAATTGGATCCAAAATACAAATCTTGTCATGTCAGTTAGCCATTGCAGCGTCCACGTGGTAGGAAGCGTGCCACTTTAGTACTCTGTTTGCTGAGTTATCATCGGAATGGGTCGATGGACTAAATTGGTGTCCGAATTTGAATTTAAAGGACCACTATAAAGTAATTTTGAATCTCGAGACTGAAATAGGTAATTGCATGAATTTCTCATACCAAAATAGGAATTTAGTCTATTAAGTAACTACTTTTGTTAAAAATATTATTATATAATATAATTTTTTATCAAATATTTTAAAAAATATAATTTATTTAAAATCTTTTATATAATACATGAAAATATTATTTTTTAAATTTTTTTTTAGAAAAACTGAATAAATAATATGTATCAACTACATATATGTATCATATGTGTGTATGTAACTGTGACTAATATAAGATTGATATATATTTTTTATTTTTTAAATTCTCTAATATATATATGACACCTTATAACTCTCTCATTTGATCTTTTTTATTCATATTTATTTTGTGGTAATATTAAAAAGATAATAATTTAAAATTATTTTTTAAATTTAATATTTATAATTTTATATATATAATATTTATAATTATATATTTATAATAAGATTATTTTTTATTTTTTATTATTTTCAAATATTTCCTAATTTTTTATCTAAAATTTTTATTCTCTAATTCGACTAAACTTTTATATATATATACGAAAAATTGGTGTATAAATATCTTTTGCAAAATATTTTTTATCATATATAATTTATTAAAAATACATTTTGTTTGCTTTGATCTCTATTTTAATATCATTTCATATGAAGCTATATCTATTTAATTAATGGGTTTTGCTTTCGTATGATTGGCATTCCTGGATTATGAGGAAATTATAAATAGGTTCGGCTAAAGCAATTATGTGATTTGGAAATGTCAGTGTCTTACACATAACTTTATATCATGATTGGATTGCATTCTGTTTGGCTAATTGTCTTCGATGTTATCTCTTTTCTGAATCACACCCCTTTTCTTTGAACATGTTAATATAACTACATTTCATCATTGATTTTCATTTTCTATTATATTGAGTTATAGCTCAAGAAAAATCATAATCATGTGAAAATATGTGGATCACTATTATTATTAATATACGTGAATCCTTGATCAATTTTATCTTTTAAGTAAATTTGGAAAACATTCGTATGGTGCAGTTAAGTTGGAGGGAGGAAACACTCCGTTGAACACAGTTTAATAAATGTTTAATTACTCTGTTAGTCTTTAATAAATGTTTAATATTGTTTTCGTTAAAAAAATTTTTTTTACTATAATATTATAAAATATCAACTTTGCGACTAAATATCGAAAAATTATTTAACATTTGTTTAATAGAAAAAATATATTATTTTGTTAAAAAAAAATAAATGTATTACTCATATAATATTACCAAAATATTGAAATAAAAAAATACTTTTAAATTACTATACTTTTAGATATATTAATTACATTTATTTATTAGAAATTTGATTAAATAATATATTTCAAGATTTAAATATCTAAATATATTAATGTTAATTTTTTTTATTATTTTACTATATTATTTTGCCTATATTTCTAAAATTTTCTAGATCCGTTACTGTATGTGATGCTTGAAAAGACTACTCAAAATAGTTAACGCGGGTTATAGAATGGTTACAAAGGACAAAAACTATTAATTAAACTTCATTCTTTAACCATGCATAATTATAATACAAAATAAATTTTAACCTTGGAGAAGCTATATCTAAAAGCCATACCTAAAATGTGTTTCTCAAATTGCAAGGTAAATGAAATAGAAAAGCAGATTGGTTTTTGAATGGGGATTCAATTTACAAAAAAGAAGTAAAAACTATTAATTAAACTTTATTCTTTATCCATGTTTAATTATTGTGCTAAAAGAAATTTTAATAATAAAAAATGTTAGGTAAATGAAATAGAAGATTATATTGGTTTTAAAAAAAAAAAGTGAATTGAAGATTAAAAAAAAATCATGTAGTGATGATATTTTTGAATTGGCATAGATTTCTTATGAATCTAAAGCAATTTGTTGGTGACTTTGCATTTCTCTGCACGTAATGGGTAAATGTATTATTATAAAAAAAATCTAAACAAGGTTTAAGAGTATAGGCTATTATGTTGCTGACTAATTATGGTAGCAATCTCAATACTTTTAACATATTTCTATGACAAATTAGTGCCCGAACTTAAATATAAAGGATCACTATAAGTAATTTTGAATCTCGGAAACTGAAATAGATAATTGCGTGAATCTCAGAGACCAAAATAAGAATTTAGTCTATTAAGTAACTACTTTTGTTAAAAATATTATTATATAATATAATTTTTTATCAAATATTTGTAAAAATATAATTTATTTAAATTCTTTTATATAATACATGAAAATATTATTTTTTTAAATTTTTTTAGAAAAACTGAATAAATAATATGTATCAACTACGTATATGTATCATATGTGTGTATGTAACCGTGACTAATATAAGATTGATATATATTCTTTTATTTTTTAAATTCTCTAATATATATATGCCACCTTATGACTCTCTCATTTAATCTTTTTTATTCATATTTATTTTGTGGTAATATTAAAAAGATAATAATTTAAAATTATTTTTTAAATTTAATATTTATATTTTTATATATATAATATTTATAATTATATATTTATAATAAGATTATTTTTTATTTTTTATTATTTTTAAATATTTTTTTAGTTAAATTTTTTATTCTCTAATTTGACCAGACTTTTATATATATATACAAAAAATTAGTGTATAAATATTTTTGCAAAATATTTGTTATATATACAAAAAATTGGTGTATAAATATCTTTTGTAAAATATTTTTTATCATATATAATTTATTAAAAATATATTTTATTAAATTAAAAAATAAAACATATAATTTTTCAATTTTAATGTAATAAATTTAATATTGTATCTGATTCTAATGTTATTATATTATTATAATTATTTAATATATATATATATATACAAAGGCGGAAGTTTTTTGTTCTAAAAAAATATAAAATAAATAAATACAAAAAATATAAATATCTACATGCCTCCCTTGCCTCCCTCCCAATCCCGTTTCGCGCTGCTCCTCTATCCATACCCTTCAATCGGATCTGCCATGCAACCTCCGTCGGATTCTTGGGTTGAAGATCGCTACCCACTCTCCAGTATACCTCCTTTTGAATCTCTGCCCGGTCGACTTCGCCTCCTCCTATGTCCTTATCTGCTCTATCAGAGACTATCTTGTGGCTTTTGTTGGTGGGTAGGTGCATTGCTATGAGGCGATGTTGCTCCTTGATTATCGCTGATGGCTTGTCTCGGGTTTCCGTTTCCACCCCTCCAAGTAACGTTTCTTCAATCTGCCATTCTTGATGCAATTCTTGATAGGTGATTGAATCGAAATTGTTATTGGCTGGATTCTGTATTACTTGATTCTGTATATTTTGAATATGCTGAATTGTTGCGAGACTTGCTTCTGATCTGATTGTATTCCTTAATTGAGTAGATGGGTTCATTGTCCATTGTCTCTCAAGATTATTCCCCACTGCCATCGCTGCCAGTTGGTGAGCTAATTTGTTGCCATCCCTTGAAATCCAGATAACTTCCACATCTGGAGCCTCTTCCAGTAGTTGGAGAATATCTCGAATGATAGCATCTGTTTTCGCTATAGGCGTTCTAGCCTTGATTGCCTGAACCAGAGGTAAGCTGTTAGTTTCAATTATGCAATTGGGTATCTGAAGATTCTTAATGAGTATGAGTGCTTCTCTGTATGCTTGAATTTTCGCAATTAATGGTGATATTGTCTTAAATATTACTGTTGTCCCAGTTATGATTTTTCCTACCTAAATCCCCTCATTCATGCTTCAAGGCCTATTAACTTTGTTAATTTTACATCTGATCCTTTTCAAGCTTTTTTTTTTTTTTTTTTTCTTGGGTTGGTTTTGTATGATTTCTTTAATTTTGTTAATTTTACATCAATGATCCATCCTGATTTGTGCCCTAATTTTATAATACTTATTTATAATGTTCTAAATATTTGGTATATAACATCCTGATTTGGTATTTTACATTAAGGAACTCTAAAATATTTAACTACACATATTTTTAAGGAACTCTTTTTCTTGCATAATTTTAATTGTTAATTTTTTTTAATTTTATATTCAATATGTTAAATCATATTTTGTTCCATTATTTTTAAAAAAAAAATTATTTTCATTTTCATTATTTTTTACTATTCTCCATACACATATTTATCATTATTTTTTTAATTAAGTGAAATAAAGATAGGTAGAGAGTACTACATGTACTCCATAGAACAACAAAAAAGACAGCATGAGTAGAAATTATGTGTAGAATAAAAAAGTAACTGTACAAAGAATAAAAAAATTAACTAATAATTATATTTTTGCCCAAATTTTAAGACAACAATTATATTGAACACTATTTATCAATAAGATTAAGATGAAAAAGTGAAAATTGGACACCAAACTCTCCTATTTCCTTTATATATTGTTATAGATATTTAATTTAAAGTATATTAAGATATTATAATAATATCTATAACAATATCATTTAGGACAATTATAGAAAGTTTATCAAATCAAAACCTAAGAAATAATTATTATTAATTAAATAATTATTATTACTTGGACCATGTTATTATTGAGTATGGAATAAATTTGTTATTAACATGAAAATTTATTATAAAAGATAATTCATATTAAATGATATACTAACTACATAAATTTATTAATGGGATATATAACTTAACATGAAAATTTATTGTAAAAGATAATTCATATTAAATGATATACTAACTACATAAACTTATTAATGGAATATATAACTTAACTTTCATTGGTATCCTGTCAACTGTAATTAATCAGAACAAACATATAAATATAGTTTTACACTTTTATTTAATGACGAAAAACAAAATATATATTAGATGAAGTGAGAAAGATGCATGAAAAGATGATGAAAAGATGGCTGAAAAACGAAGGAAGTTTTTCTAGTAAAGTAAAAGAGAATAAGGGAAGAAAGAGATCATTATTATAGAAGTTACGTGAATTTATAAAATAAGAGAGAACGTAAATGAAGATGAAGTAGACAGTGAGAGTATTGTAATGCGGATAACTGACGTGGGGTTAGGGACGGGTTTATTCTTGAAGAAGTGTAAAAATTTGAAAATTTTTTAATAGTTCTTGATAATATAAGTTAGTTGCTCCAGTACAAAACTAATTTTGCCCCCATAACAAACTAATATAGGTTATTGGCAACTTTTGTAAATAGTTTCATGTTTGAAATAAGATTGAATAGTAATTTTAGCCTTTTGATTGGTTGAAAAAATAAAAAATCTACCTCTAAAATCATACATTAGGTGCTGTGATATTAGATTTATTGAAATCCTCCAAAATTTTGAAATTTTAAACATAAAACTATCTTTAGTAATTGCTTGGTTAGATAATTTAAAAAATAATCATATTTTACAAATTACAATATTATAATATAATTAT
The DNA here is from genome assembly GCF_059453495.1 of Arachis ipaensis. Lineage (NCBI taxonomy): Eukaryota > Viridiplantae > Streptophyta > Magnoliopsida > Fabales > Fabaceae > Arachis > Arachis ipaensis. The sequence continues at coordinate 2,532,598 of NC_142441.1, forward strand.
AAAAATTATTATCATACTATATATATTTGTTCTCACTGTCAAATTTTTTTAGATCCGTCACTGAGTGGGGTAGGTTATTAAGAAAGATAAAAATAGAAAAACGTTTTGGACACCAAAACATGTTTTTTCATTATATATTGTTATAGATGATACGATTAGAAATCAGAGAATCAGACAATTGGTACTGGATTTGCAAAATCCCCCCCCCCCCTAACTTATCCGGGGATTTATTTTTAATTTTTTAATTTAAATTTTGAATGATAAAAAAATCTAATTCAAATAGTAATAAATTATATTTATTTTATCTTTTAAATCCTATCGCAAAACTTTTTTTTGGTGACTAAACTTTTTTGTATTAAATGAAAAAAAAAAGTACAGTTAAAGTAAAAATAAATAAAATAATAACATTTTTAAAAATTATTAATTAAAATACATGAGACAAAAATTTAATATAAATTAAAATAAAATTAATTTATTTATTTCAGTTAAATCAAATAATTAATATAATTAATTAGTTATAATTAATATAATTAAATATAATATTAAATAATTTGATATTTATTTTAATTAGATTAAATTAATAATTAATTAATCAACCTATTTAAATGAATCAAATAAAATAAATTAAAAAATATCTTTAAAAATATGTCACATCAACGATGCTATTAATTAAAGAAATCTAATTTTGATCATATATAATAAATATAATAAATTTTATCTTTTAAATTAATTCAAATTATATCACAAAATCTTTTTGTATTATAATGGAAAAAAATAATTCAACTTTGGCGCATAGAAAAGCGTCGTTGTGTTTGCTGTAGCCTGTATAGCATCACTTTTATGAAATACGCTTAGAGGTTTTTAATTTAGGGTTTCTTCAATGCCTCCTTCAATAAAAGCACTTTTTCATTTAACCATTTTTTCTACTAGATGTGCTTGTTGGTACGGGGAAAAAAGTTTTTGGATAAATAGTATAACACATGCATAACAAAGCCGATGACATGGGATTGCTTCGATTTGATATCATGATTATCATCTCAAACCCAAATTATTACTTATAACACTTTTATTATAATTCGCGAACTATCTATCCCGATAACTTGAAGTTTTAGCTAAAGCATAGGAATAATTTTACAAAAATATTATTTATACATCAAATTAAAATTAATAATTAAAATTAATCATCAATATTTTTAAAATGTATTATGTTAAAACCTGTATTACCCTTCAAGACTTGCTTGTTTTTAAAGAATTTAAAAATATTAAAATTTAAAAATAAATTAAAAAAATATATTACTCAATAACAATGTTTCTGCAAGGATATACTAAATGCAGCATTGAAAAATCAATCAACTTATCTAGTCAGATGTTTATCATAAAGGTATACAAATATTTTATGTTAGAGACTAATTAAATCAACACTAATTATTGCATTTGATTCAATGGTTAAACCTTGAATAATTGAAGAAAGAGATCTTTAAAAACAAATTTCACAAATTTTAAATGATTTATTTGATGCTCATTATCAATTACTCTATATACGATATAGTAAAACATTAGTATATTCCCAAGTACTCTCAGGTATCTTATGATTTGTGATTGACAGTAACAATATCTTTATGAATTATAAATGAAGAATAAAGATTTGAATATAATAGATAATTAAAAAAATATATATTTAAAAAAAATAAAAAATAATCTAAAAATATATTTATCTCTTCGTAAAAAAAATTTAATCTCTTTTTTAAAATATTATAAAATTAATCTTTCTAAATAATTTTAACTTTAAAAATCTTTTTTAATAATTAAATCTTTCTAATAGTCCTTTTTAATAATTTTCTCTTTATTATATATCATCTCTAGATCCATCTAGTATACAGATCTATTTTCATACAGATTTACATATTTTTGTTTTTATTGTATCTGCTGTGAACACGTGGTGTTTCTTCTTGGCCTGGAAGCAGCAAGCTATTAGGAAGCTGGCAAGGCTCACTAGAGGGTTGGGTTGACCTGGCTGCATAGCTTCATTCAAAATGGGATTTTGTTGTAGAGAATTCCATTAGTGTCATAGTTAGGCCTTTTGAATTGTGCCCAAAAAAGAGTTGATATGAATCCAACACAAACAAGAGTTGAGATGAAGACATAATGGGTTACATGATATTTAAATAAAAATAAATAAATAAAGCATTAATATATTTTTAATTAAATGTTGACTTATTTTAATATAAATTTTCTGTCATGATTTTTTAACCTTAGATAAATTCGTATTTTTATTGTGTCTTCTATAAATATTTAGGTATTATTTTAATAAGATGAGATATATCTTTATTTTTATTTAGTAGAGAATTAAAGATTGTATTTTTTTTTACTAAAGATACGAAGATTCGAACCCGCAACCTCTTAGATGAGTACAGAGAGATTATGCCATTTGAGCTATTACTTATTGGCCTAAAGATTGTATTTTTAATAGTGCAATAATGATCAATTGTGATACATAATTCTTCTTGAGAGATTTCCACTTACCATATGTTCACTTAAAAAAATTATTTATATGATTATTTATCCTTTATTTCAGAAAATAATTATTTATATAATTAACTATCATTCGCTTTGAAAAATAATTATGCTCATAATTCATTATTATTCATTTCAAAAAATATTTATCTATATGATTAATTATCATTCACTTTGGAAAATAATATTAATATTAAATAAAATGTCATATATAAAAAATAAATAATATAAATAAACCAAATAAAAATAATAGTGTAACAAATAAGAGATAAAATAAGAAGGAAAGAGAAACAACAATCTAAAAAATTTTGTGAAACCACCGAAGAAATAAAAAAAATGGCATACGAGTTTCTTAAAAAAAAGAAAATAAAAATATTGGCTGAGAAAAGAATTTTTTTTTAGAAAGAACCTAGTTAAATTTTTGCATCTAAAATAGATAATAAATATAGATATATAATTTTAAATATTAACGTTTTTAAAATAAAATGGTCTTTTTTATGAAATTAAAAGTAGTGTAAAAATAAAATAAAAAAAAGATATAAAAGCTAGTAGAATAATTAAATTCTTTATAAAAATTAAATCCAATTTTGTATAATTATATTTGTAACTATAAAATAGGAATAGTCGTTAAATTATCTAACTACTAACAAAAGAGAGATTCTATGGTGCTTACCAAGAAAATCAACATGTTATGTTGTCCTTATGTGTTAATTTTTGATTGGAGACTATTTTTTTTAAATGAAAAAGAGAAAAGAAAGATTAAATTAAAGTAATATAATAAAAATTTTATTATAATAGTTTATTATAATAATAAAAATTTTGAGAAATATTTTAAATAAATTAATTAAATATTTTATTTATCAAAATATATTATTATAAGAATATTTATTAATTAATGTAATATTATTTATTCCATTTATATTATAAAAAAATAAATAAAATAATATAAAAAATATTTAAAAAGTCTACTAATGTCTGAAATAATAATAATAATAATAATAATAATAATAATAATAATAATAATAATAATAATAATAATAATAAGTATAAAATTAATTAAAATAATAAATATTTTTTATTTTTTATTATAAAATTGTTAAAACATAAACTTAGATGAGTTACGTAAATTGATTTTACTTTTTAAAATAATCTAAAATAAACTATAAATACTGTCTTTTTAATTATCCAATAATCTATCATGAAAATTAAATAGATATATAAATATTTCATTTACAAATTTAAATAAAATTGACTAAAAAAAATTTAATATATATCTTGTTTACATCCTAAGTACGACAAAACAAAAAAAAAGCTCTACGAGAAATTAATACTTAGCTCTAAACTATTGATCTTATATAATTTTTTTAGCGTTGTTATTTGTACAAATGTAATATGAGTCATCGTTTTATTTTTTTATCATAAAAAATAATTGAACTTAAATAATTTGATTAATCATTATAAATTTTAATATAAAAGATTTAAGCATTAATATTTTAATTCATAAAATATATAAATTAATATAATTTTAATAAATAATAATTTATTTTTTTTTATTTATGATGGTGCTATGGATGCAGCAATACTAACTTGATTAAAATTCTTACAGTCATAGAAGGACATTTAATTTAATTTTTTTTAGGATCTAAACGAGATACGTATTAAATTTTTTTAGTCAATTTTATTTAAAATGTAAATGAGATACTTATATATCTATTTAATTTTTATGATAGACTATTGGATAATTAAAAGGGCCCTAATTAAAAAACAGTATTTATAGTTTATTTTGGATTATTTTAAAAAGTAAAATCAATTTACATAACTCATCTAAATTTATGTTTTAACAATTTTATAATAAAAAATATCAAATATTTATTATTTTAATTAATTTTATACTTATTATTATTATTTCAGATATTAATAGACTTTCTTAATATTTTGTTTATATTATTTTATTTATTTTATTTATAGTGTAAACAAAATATATGTATATACGTCTTATTTTTAATATAAATGGAATAAATAATATTACATTAATTAATAAATATTCTTATAATAATATATTTTGATAAATAAAATATTTAATTTATTTATTTAAAAAATTTCTCAAAATTTTTATTATTATAATAAACTATTATAATAAAATTTTTATTATATTACTTTAATTTAATCTTTCTTTTCTCTTTTTTATTTAAAAAAAATAACCTCCAATCAACAATTAACACATAAGAACAATATAACATGTTGATTTTTTTGGTAAGTACCATAGAATCTCCCCTAACAAAAAACACTAAAATATTAAGGTTGGTATAGTAACATATACTTCAGAATTCTATTATTCTTATTTTAAAAAAATTAAATAAAATTTTCATTGTAAATATAATCAAACGTGTATGTTATGTATTTGACTATTTGCTATTAAACAATAACGTAAAATTTATTTAGTCAATTTTGTTAGATTTTTAATATAAAAACTAACAACCATTAACTATCCTTCTAAAAATTATTTTAAAACAACAATTATTTTTTTAACAAACTCCCAATTCAAGTAAATTCATATTCAATTTCTAGATCGACACCATGGCTTCAACCATGTCTGCAACTTAATTCATTTTCTTCAGTTACATCCAACCAAATAATATTTTCATTCTACTATAATATTTGCAGCTACAAAAGATTAAGTAAAAAAGATGATTTACAGATTTATAATAAAAAATTAATTTACGATAATAAATATACAAATCATACAACTCCTATCCCTCTTACAAATTATAATCTTAATGGGGAGGAAAGAATAATAATAACTAAACTAATACCTTTATGGTGGATTCTATGATGCCTTTTATTGTGGTGCCTAAATTGCCTAACTTGTTTTTATAAGTAAAAAATAAAATGTATAAAATAAAAATAAAATATTTAAAATTTATTAAATATTATTTCTTTACCTTTTTTAGGAAGTTAGGCACCATGTCTTAGGCACCATAGCATTCACCTACATTCATATCACACTAAACTCAAAAACTCTTCATAAGCTTTTTTGTTCGTTTCCTGAAAAGAGAAATCTGTAGTCCAGGGACGGATTCAATGGGGACAAGTAGTGGCCTTGCCTCCCCTCCCAAACAAATTTTAAAAGCTCATATACTATTATAATAGATATCTTGTATAGAATAAAATTTAATAATGTAGTGATAGTAAAAAGAGTTATTCTTCTTGCCAATGAGTTATAATTTAAATGGCATAGTCTCTCCATACTCAATTAAGAGGTTATGGGTTTGAGTCTCCATATTTTTAGTTAAAAAAAATTTATTATTCTTTATGTAATGTTACGGATCCGAGCCACGGATCCTGGACCCGGGACTGCACCCAACCCCGGCTTCCCGGGTCCGATCCGCACCTCGCTCAGAAGGCCCAAAAACCGGCCCTCAGGAGCTCCTAACCAACTTTCGAATTCATCCGTCCATCTTATCTTAGCCAGATAAGATAAGATAAGATACTCGTCATCACCTATAAATAGAGGACCCAAGTCCCTCCAGGTATTCATTCATTCCACACATTTTACACCTCTCAGATCCATTTTGCAGGTACCTCCCCCCATTGTTCTTCGCCTCGACCCGCAGATTCCTGATCCATCCTTCAACCCGTACCAGAGACATCTTGTACATGTAATAAGGTTTAAATTTTTCTACATATATTTATATTATTTGTATTTTATTATTTGTATTTTTTATTTAATTCAGATTTTTTTTATATTTTTTTCTGGGCAAAACACCATAATAAGCCACCATCACTTCAAATTTACGTATATCAGCCAAAATGAAAATCGATTCAGCAATAAGCCAAATCGTATTTTAATGTAATTCGAACCAGGCTAGTTCGAACTGCATTTAGGAGTAAATCGAACCAGGCCAGTTCGAATTAGCAAGAAAGAGTTGAAGGTAAATCGAACCAGGCTGGTTCGAACTATCATTGCATGTAATTCGAACCAAGCTAGTTCGAATTATAGGTAAGTTAGGTCCTCAAGTAATTCGAACCACCCTGGTTCGAATTACACTTAAGCTGGGTTCTTAGTAATTCGAGCCACCCTGGTTCGAATTACTAGTGATTGGGCTATATAAGGAGTTCGAATCAGCCTCATTCGAACCATTCTCACCTTCCCCTACCCCACCAAATCTCAGAGAAAACGACCCAGATTCTCTCCGACAAAGACCTGAACGGAATACTCTGCTGATGGGGGACGATCCGGCACGGTTATATCGCTTGGACGGAGTCGCCCATATAGCTGGGGTCATCAACGAAGAGGTTAGTACGGAAATAACTTTGTTCTACCGGTACATGTGAGTTAGTGGTTTTGCATGCGGGTTAGATGGTGGTTTAGTTGGTGGTTTATGTTAGTGGTTTATGTTAGTGGTTTCTGTTAATGGTTTATGTTAGTGGTTTATGTTAGTGGTTTATGTTAGTGGTTTTGCATGCGGGTTAGATGGTGGTTTATGTTAGTGGTTTATGTTAGTGGTTTATGTTAGTGGTTTATGTTGGTGGTTTATCTTGGTGGTTTATGTATGTGGTTTATGTAAGTGGTTTACGTTAACGGTTTATGTTAGTGGTTTATGTTAGTGGTTTATGTTAGCGGTTTAGTTGTGGTTGTTTAATGTTAGATCTTTCATGTCAGTGGTTTATGCTGGTTTCTTATGTTAGTTGTTTATGCAAGTGGTTCTCGTTCATGGATTTTTAAGCGCTTATATTTAGTACGATTTTTTGGTTTATCAATTATCGTGTTGATTATGTTTGTCACTGGTAATTAAGTTGGTTCTAATAGTGCGGGACATTTCTTCCGCAGCCTCAGCGATGCATCAGGAGCATGCGGCGGCAACAGAGCATGCTCCTCGATGACAGATACGTTCCGTACCTGCAGATGGCAGGTCTTTACCATCTTGCAAGGCTGAACGATAGATGGTTCCGGTTGGACGAGGCCCTTGTCAGTGCGTTCGTCGAGCGATGGCGTCCGGAGACGCACACGTTTCATATGCCGTCCGGAGAGTGCACGATCACACTCCAGGACGTGGCATACCAGCTGGGTTTGCCAGTGGACGGGCGTTACGTCAGCGGCTGCCTATCAGAGTTCCAGATATACATCGAGGGTGGCCGTCCAGCCTGGGTTTGGTTCGAGGAGTTGCTTGGAGTGGTACCTCCTCCTAGCCAGGTTCAGAAGTACGCGGTCAACTGCAGCTGGTTTCAGGAGACTTTTGGTGAGTGCCCGGAGGGAGCTGATGAGGATACTGTGCGTCGATATGCCCGTGCGTACATCATGATGTTGTTGGGCACGCAGCTTTTTGCGGACAAGTCCGGCAACCGCATTCACATCAGATGGCTTCCGTTTGTAGCTAGGCTGGAGGAGATGGGGACCTACAGCTGGGGTTCTGCAGCACTGGCATGGTTGTACCGGTGCATGTGCCGAGTGACGAACATAAATGTTATCAAGCTAGCGGGCCCACTTCAGCTACTTCAGTCATGGATTTTCTGGCGATTTCCTCGGTTTAGGCCTGCAGGATTTGAGACGTTCAGCTGGCCATTGACCTCGAGGTACTGTACTAAGCTTTGTCTATTTCAATTTACTATACATAACTACGTGTTCATTTATAATGTATTGGATACCCTAAGCACACATTTAAGTAGCGGTAAGACATGTGCATGATGCAGGTGGTCAGGCTACATCCCTTCCAGTAGCGAGAAGGATCCTAGAGTTCAGATGTGGAGGCTCTGGATAGACCGGTTGCAGGATAGAGAGGTCAATATGTTACTTAGTAAGTTTCTTTATTTAACCACGCTTTACGAGTTGGGTTCATGAGTTGCCCTGACACTGTATAGTTCTTGGTGTAGTTTATCTGGATGCCGTACAGCAGCCCCGACGTACTTCAGGTCGTGCATCCCGAGGTTTTGGAGCCTCGGCATATGGTGCTGTGGCGGTCTGTTACATCGCTTATCTACTTTGCCGTCATAGAGTGGCATCAGATAGATAGGGTTCTTCCGCAGTTTGGAGGGGTGTAGCCCCGTCCACATCCCGCCCTGAACATCGACTTTCTGATGTCGAAGGACGGCAGAGGCGGCGATCGATGGTTCCCGTCCCATTTGCAGAAGTGGCATCTCTATTGGGACTCCCGTACGGAGAGCGTGCTGAGGTTCGATGTTGTTGCTGACCCTGAGGACGATGACGATGATCAGCATGGGCCTGAGGGGGGGATGGTGCAGGGGCGGATGCAGTTGCTGGTGTTAGTACCCAGGATGGGGTGCACAGAGGTGAGTGGTATGGCTCAGGGATGGGTGACGGGGCTGAGCCTAGTGACGCTGGACTTGGGTCGGGTCCTTTTGGACATTACTTTATTGGAGTACCCACCGACGACCAGCCTCAGCAGGACGGTACTCCATGGGTTATCCCCGGATCACAGTGGCAGGACTTCCTTGGCGCAGATACGCTTGATGCGGACTTCGGCAGTCCACGGTTTCTAGAGGAGCTTACGGCTATCATGCAGGAGGACGAGCCGGGCAGGAGGCGTGCTCAGACCCCCGGCACGCAGGCACCCTTAGATGTTGATCTGAACGAGCCTGCTACGACACCTGTTGGTGATCAGTTTGGTTTGGGAGGTACCCCACATTCCGCCTACACCGCTGCATCACAGTCTGTCGCCGGGCCGTCTGCCGCGCCTGTCCATTTTACGCCACCCGCACAGCCTGCCCCGCATGAGGACGCAGATGAGATAGAGGATGAGGAGCCGTTTATCCGCAGAGGTCAGAGGCCACGGGTACCCCGTCGTTGTGGGACAGGCTCCCACTTGTTTAGATGATTTACTTTTCATGTATTTTGGACGTTAGGGTTCATTCATGTACCTGACACATGTGGATTACTGTTGTTACTTTAGAGCTATTTTTCCTTGTTGTTTCTTCATCTTATTGTACTTAAAAATCTGGTATTTACCTAGTGGATTAGTGAATATGTATTATCATTGAATCATATAACACTTTAGTTATCAACTTTTGCATTTATGGGATTTCTAGCTATATTCAAATTCAGATGCAACTTTTTCATTACTAGAAGGTAAAAAGATCAACAGATTACATAAGTCCTCTAACATAACATGTAACAGAAAAAATAAAAATCAATAAGCACTAACACTAACAACATCGCTACTACTGGCCCCCCGTGTGAGACGGTCCTTCAACATGTGGGCAACTCCGCCGGGTATGTCCGGGTTGGCGACAAAGGCCACACCTCTTTGGCCGGTTCGGATCTGCCTCGTCCATATTCGTCCGTATCCTAGTGGATCTCGGACGACCCTCTCTCGCACGCCTCTTGGCAGGGTCCGGAATCACGGTGGGCCCGTCGTAAGGTGGCCAGAAGCCCTCCAGTATCGGCGGTGTGAATCCCATCTGGTACACACTGAACACTGAACTAATCTGATACACGCTGTGAACATAAGAGGACCAGGTAACCCGTGAGTAGGCGCAGCATGCAAGTGCGTGCTGGCACGGAAAATGAAGCGCCTGGAAGTACCCGCAGTCACAGGTCCGAGAGGCAAGCGATACTCTGTAGGTATCCAATGAGAAAGAGCCCGTCGGAGTGGTCTCGGCTATGGTGAACTCGGAGTTATCCCGGTCATACAAAGTCACCGTGAAGCACCTCGCGGTCTTCAAGTTGGCCTCTATACACTTCACCAAGTACTGACTGAATTGCTGTCCGGTTCCCATCTGGGCCTCAGCCTCTCTCCCCTTGCGAACAAAGAGTTCCGCAAGCCTTCCATATGTTGCCTTCACCAAAGAGCATACAGGGAGGTTTCTGACACCCTTCAGGATTGAGTTCACACACTCCGAGATATTCGTCGTCATGTGACCGAATCTCCGTCCCTCGTCACGATGCTGAGTCCACAAGGAATAATCAATCCGGTTCGCCCACTCACACATCGCCGGGTCTTCAGACCGAAGAATATCAAACCAGTAATCAAACTCAACCTCGGTCTTGGCATATGCGGCATTCACTAGAAGCCTACGTGCGTCTTTGCCCTTGAAGGTAAGGGCAAAATTAGCCGCTACGTGTCGAATGCAGAATACACGGTATGCAGATGGAGGTAACCAACCTCCGTCCGGAGCCTCAAGCGCAGCCTTGATGCCGTTATGCCTGTCCGATATAACCAGAAGACCGGGCTGCGGTGTCACATGCTGTCTAAGGTGGGAGAGAAAGAATGACCAAGACTCTGCATTCTCACCTTCTACTAGTGCGAATGCAACAGGTAGAATGTTGGAGTTCCCGTCCTGTGCAATCGCGATGAGCAAAGTACCCCTGTACTTCCCATACAGATGGGTGCCGTCAATGCTAACTAGGGGCTTGCAATGGCGAAATGCCTGGATGAGCAGTGGAAACGTCCAGAAAAGTCTGTGGAAAAAAGCTTGAGACTCGTCTACTTGTCCACTAACTCGAACGGGGCTCGTCCGTAGGATTGCAACAGTACCGGGCATCGTCAATTGAACTCCTAAAACCCACCTGGGGAGCTCGTTGTATGACTCATCCCAGTCACCGTATACAAGGGCAATTGCCTTCTGCTTCGCCATCTAAACCCTCCTGTAACTCAGCCTAAACCCGAAGTGTGCTGCCGTGGCATTTAGGAGCACCTTGATGCTGACGGATGCATCAGCCCTAACCATTGGCATAACGAACGCCGAAATCACATGATAATCCAAGCTCCTGTGGTCACTCGAGATGGAGGTCGCAAGACAAGTGTGAGGTCCATTGTACCGTTTGACCTCCCAAATGCCCTTGCGCTTCCGCAGACTCAGTCGAATCAACCATGTGCACCCATTCCCAAACTCAGAACACTTGCCCACATAACGGCGATGATCAGACTCCACAACCTTGTACTGTACCCCTCGCTGGATGCTGTAAGTCTTCACACTTAACAGGGCCTCATCTTTATCCTGAAATTGCTGACCAACCTGGAACTCTGTCAAACCAGCAGTCCCTTCAGCATCTCTAGCTCCGAATCCAACAGAGTGCCCTGAAACACCCTCTTGCCTCATGGCATCCAGGTCCAAAGAGGAAAAATGTGGTGGATACTGCTGTGTGCCAGAACTAGAACCACCGACCGCCAATGCAGGCTCAGTCGCTCCAACCTCGTCGCCGCTGTCATCCTCAATCATATCCAGCTCGACGTCGTCCTCCTCTACATCACCCAACACTCCGTCTCCGACGCCAACCGGTGGAACTCCCTGTAAAGCGTTCGGCAGAATATCAACTGATCCTACCACGTCGCCTACTCCATCATTGAGATCAACAGCAAAAGACGGGGAGGCGACTGGTTGGACCGCTGGCTCGTACACAGGGACGGACGAAGAAGCAACGGCAGGCCTGGAACTGGAACCGGCTGCCGCGGCTTCAGTGGTGGCATTTCGGTTCGAACCCCCTGAGCTGGATACCACATCAACCAGCTTTGCCAACAACTCTGGTGTCCTCACCTCGGGAAACTGCCTCCGACATAGAAACATGACTTGCAGGTCCTCATCACTACTAATCGTGAAGCAATCATACTTCACGGTATCCTGCAAGACAGTGATTGGAATGCGATAGAAAAACTTCTTCACTCGCTTCGCACCTTCCAGACCAAGTTTCATCAGCACAGATCTAACAAGGTCACCATAGCTCGTCGTTGGTTTCACGACAATACAGAGAAGATCCTTATCTGTAAACTTCACACCGGAGCGAGTTTTTCTCTTAATGGATCATCTGTGGTGAACCAAAACCACAAAACTCTCCTCACTAGCCATCTTACACCCTCTATGAGAGCAACTCACGTTTACAACCATATATATACTGCACTGTCTACCACTAAATCGAACCGGACTGGTTCGAATTCGGTTTGGGTAATTCGAACCACCCTGGTTCGAATTACTTGATGCAGCGTCTCCCCATATAATTCGAACCAGCTTGGTTCGAATTATGTGCTGCAATTTCCTCCCCTGTAATTCGAACCACCCTGGTTCGATTTACTTGAATCAACTTCTCTCTTAGTAATTCGAACCACCCTGGTTCGAATTATTCATGAATGGAGTTCGAACCATGCTGGTTTGAATTATATAAATATAGGGTTTGACTCATTGCTGAAACGAATTTCACTTTGGCTCATTTAGGTAATTTACAACTTCCCTTGGTTTATTCTAGTTTTTTGCCCTTTTTTTCTTAAGATTAATTTTAATATTTATAATCATATAAAAATACTTTAATATTATTTATGATAATATTATTTTTTTCTAATTTTATTTAGTTGTTTTTCTTTTATTCTTTTTAATTAATTTTTACCCCTATTATTATATAAAAATACTTTAATATATTTTAAATTCACATAACAAAATTGTTAATGCAATTAACTTATATTATTTTATGTCATATTTTTTAATAATATAAAACATAAAAATATAATTTACTGTCACATAAATATTTAATAAAAAAATTAATTAATAAAATATTTAAAAATATATAATTTTATATTTTATTAGATATAAAACCATAAAAAATTATGAAAAAAGTATAAAAACTGAAATAATTTTTTTATTTGACAAGTATTTATTAATTTTTAAATTAAAAAACTAATTATAATTATATCTATTATTAAATATATAGTATTATATTTGATTATACAATATTTTAATTTTTGTCCCCTCCACTTTTAGATTCCTGGATCCGTTTGATGGGATAATCGGAATTAAATTTAAAAAATAAAAATAATCGTTTGTCAATTATTAGTAGAGATTGATGGGAATAGTAGGAAGATAATTGAAACGGTTATCTCTCACGTTATCTCCCATTATCCACTATCCACGTGAGAGATAACCGTTTTAAGTCTCTCCCACTATCTCATCAATCTCTCCTAACAATTGGCAAACGGTTATTTTTATTTTTCAAATTCAAATCAATCCAATTGGATTATAATTTAAATAAAATTTTTTCATGTATTCTTTTTTAGTTCTAATTGATCAAACATATCCATTTTAAAGTCACCAAAAAAAACATATCCATTTTAAAAAATTTTAAATTTAATTATGATCCAATTGGATTGATTTACATTTGAAAAATAAAAATAACTGTTTGCCAATTGTTAGAAGACATTGATGTGATAGTGGAAAGATAATTGAAACGGTTATCTCTCACGTGTGGAGAGTGGGAGATAACGTAAAAGATAACCGTTTCCATTCTCTACCCAGTACCCACTTTCCATCAACCTTTTTAGTACTAATTGATCAAACATATCTATTTTAATCCCATCTATTAATTTTGTTATGCTAATTGCATGCTAAAAGTTTGGATTATTGATAATATTAATATTTTTATTATTTTCAATTTTTTAAAAAAAATACATGTATTTATTTCGTTTACCGTATAAACGAGATATTTATCTCATTTACAGTATAAACGCAAAATGTGTATATCTCATTATTTACAGTGTAAACGAAATAAAAGAGAAATATTTATTTCGATAAATATTTTTTTAATTATTTATTTTGATAATTATTATAATTAATTAATTTTTTGGTTTCCCACGCGGTACTGAGCTCCATTTAAGGGTTGTTTGCCGCTGGCCAATGGGTTGCTGCATGCACAAGGCGGGATTCGAACCCCCGACACTTGCTTAAGCGGACTAGTGAGCTAACCACTAGACCAACCCAACTTGGTTTATAATTAATTAATTTATTTAAATAAAAAATCCACTTGCATTAACCAAGGTCTTATTGCAATTTTTTTGTCTCCAAACCCAATCATTGCAACAGCATGCTTAGCTCCAACAATTTATTTCGAGATTCCAAACTGAGCCATTCACCGTTCCAGCTTCACCGGCTCCGCACTGTTCCGCAGAAACTTGCAAGCTGCTTCCAGCCGCAACGCTCATGGACACCTGTTACCTCTACCTTCTTCCTATCCAAATATCTGTAACTCACAATCTGTACACTATAATTATCCATCATCCCTTTTTCCTTAGGTTTCGTCAATTTTGTATTTTTTTTTTGTAATGCATTAATTTCCATGCTTGTTATAGTTGGTATACATATGTTGTGTATTAATTAAGATGTACCTTAAGCAGGTAACATACAAGACAGGCTCCATCTCAACACATGTTTGAACCTAATAGTGTCCCACACGAACGACAACCACTTCTTCTTTATCCTCCTCCTGCTGCTTCTTCTACATGGTTCCACCACTCCCCAAATTAAAACACTAAATTCCAAAAATGCTTCTTCTTCCACCGCCATTCCTGTTCCTCATCTTCCTCATTCTCCGAACAGTAACACCACTACTCCTCTCCCCAATCTCAAAAGACCCCACCACCCAACTCTACACCCTCTCCGTCTACGTTCAAACCCCACTCCAACCCACCACCCTCCACCTCCACCTTGGCTCCTCCCTCACCTGGCTCCTCTGCAACAACTACAACCACCGCATTCCCTGCAACTCCTCTCTCTGTGCCACCTTCAACTCCGGCGGCGCCTGCTCCAACAACACCTGCTCCTTCTTCCCTGAAAACCCCATCACCAGAAAGACTCTCCTCTCCACCGCCAACCTCGACACCCTCGCTTTTCCCACCTCGGACGGGTCAACTCAGGGTCCACTCGTCCAAATCAAAGACTTCGTCTTCTCCTGCTCCACGGCCCAATTACTCCAAGGCCTGGCCCAAAACGCCACTGGTCTAGCCGCTTTGGGCCGAAACAACCTCTCTCTCCCGGCCCAAATAAGCGCCTCTTTGTCCACCACTCGTTGCTTCGCTCTCTGCTTACCCGCTTCAACCCAGAGTCCCGGCGCGGCTATCTTCGCTTCGACCGGACCGTACATTTTTAATTCTAAAATTGACCTCTCCAAATCTCTTGTTTACACTCCACTCATTGTGAACCCCGTTGCGGACACTGTTATCTCTTACAACGGACAACCGTCCGATGAGTATTTCGTTAACGTGACTTCAATTCGGATCAACGGTAAGGATGTTCCCATCAACGCGTCGATCCTGGCCATTGATCAGGACGGGTTAGGTGGGACCAAGATAAGCACGTCAGAGCCGTACACCGTAATGGAAAGTTCTGTATTCAAACGGTTCGTAGAGCTGTTTGTGAATGAGTCATTGGCTTTTAACTTGACGGCGACGGAAGCCGTTGAGCCGTTCGGGGTGTGTTACCGTGAGGGGGACCTCAGTGAGACGCGCGTTGGACCCGCGGTGCCGACCGTGGATTTGGTGATGCACAGCGATGACGTGTTTTGGAGAATATTCGGGGGGAATTCGATGGTGAGGATTGAAAAGGAAGGGGTGGGTATGGGTTTGTGGTGTTTGGGTTTTGTTGATGGTGGGGCGCATAGGAGGACCAGCGTTGTTATTGGAGGGCATCAGTTGGAGGATAATCTCGTGCAGTTTGATCTTGATTCCAATAGATTTGGGTTCAGCTCATCGCTGTTGCTTCAAGCCACAACTTGTTCTAATCTTAATATCTCTAATTTTGTCAACAATAGAATATAGTTTGCAATTGTGTATAATACTTTGTAATTGTAATTACTAAATTGTGTAATTAAATAAGAGCATGCGATAACTAATGAAGTAATGTATTATATTGTTATTAATTCCACTCAACAAAAGCAACTACAATGGCCTTGTTATATAGTTCAGCAACTCAAACAAGATTGACTAGCTAGCAAAACTGATAATTCTTTCATGAAATCTCAATAACTCTGAATCAAGGAGATAAAAATTAACCAACACATATTGGGGCCATGCCAAGCACTTATTTTGTAACAACAACATTAGGAGTTTAGGACTACTAGGACTAGACCAGAATAGAGCCTTCCATGACGGTAACAGCCTTACCTCGCAAAAGCACCCTTTGGTTCTGCTCGTCAAGATGAATTTTCAAAACTCCTCCTCTTGATGAGGCCTGTGCAAATAAAAGTGACTTGAGTTGTTGAGTAAAACAATGACAATTTATAATCCCAGAGAGTTAAGAGGAGAGTACCTGATAAGCATTGAAATCACACTTTTGCAACTTCTTGCTCCAATAGGTAGCTAGGCTACAATGTGCACTCCCGCAAACAGGATCCTAACAGAAAATATTCAGCATTTGTAACAAAAGTGTAAGGGTCACAATAAAGTTTAAAGGTGGAAAAGTGAGTGTGGACATAGAATATGCAAGTTTGGATGTCCAAAAATATTTCCATGTAGAATTAGGTATTAATAATATCACATTCTAGATTTTAACTTAGAAACACTTAAAGAAGGGAATTAGATTCAGTCACCAAAAAAAAAGAAGGGAATTAGGCATCTGAAATCTGCAGTTATCACTATTATTGAGTTCACAATCAAGTTTTGATCTTCATCTATTAAGCAATGAGGAGGACATGGAGTCAATCACCAATTCTATTGGAGGAACATAATGTTCTTATCATTCATATTACCTCGTTGATTCCGAGTTTAGGGCTGAAGAATCGACTGAAGAAATCAAATCCTGACTCTGAAGGAGCAGACCCCGTAACAATTAACCCCCTTCCAGGATATTTGACTATTTCATCAATTTGTGGCTGTACTTCTTTCACAGCTGCTCCAGATTCGAGTACAACCTAGAAGAACATGGCATGCTTCATATCAGCATATTTTAAGTGCTTACAAGTTACAAATTACTCAAAAACATAAATCCCTACTTGTTAGATTTTCAGGCAAGAATAGAGATATATACTGCAGCAACGGTTCTTGCCACAGTATCACAAGCAAATTAAAATCATAATGTCAATCGAAAAACTAGAGCAATGAAAGAGGAAAAAAAAAGATTTAGTAGTTACAAATATGTCATTTGTATTCTTTGTCTTCTTTACTTCAACTATGGAAGCAGCCTTAACGTTCAACGCTGCAGAAACTTGTGAAATCTCAGGAGAGTTTAATTCTACAGGATGGTCAGCAGGAAAACCAAATTCCATATAAAATCCATCATCAGTTTCACCATTATTAACACTCTTTGCCGGGATTTTCTTGACAGTCAATACTCCAGCTAGCGTTTCGAATTCAATGACATCGGAATCCACCAGGCCAGATGAGAACACAGCGTGTGACGCCGCCAATGTGGCGTGGCCACAAAGATCAACCTGCAAAAAATAAACCCTTAATCAAGAACTTGCCACGCAGTCTTCATTACTTGGTTCAGGGAAATGATGCTAAAATTACGAAAGCGATAGAGAAGTTGAAATAACCTAAGATACAAAATATAAAATTACATTTAGACAAGATTGACCAGAAAGAGTATCGTTGACTATCGAAGAGCCACAGAAATCAGGAAATTGGAATGTGAAAGTGAGTTTGTGAGATGAATGACCTCGGTAAGAGGAGTGAAGAATCTGATAGTGAAACGGGAGTCAGAGATCTTATTTAAGAAACAAGTCTCGGAGATGTTGAACTCAGCAGCCACAGCTTGCTTCCATTGGCGATCTCTTTCTTCATCTAACAAACAAACTGCAGCAGGATTTCCCTTGAATGCTGACTCAGTGAACGCGTCCACCTGCACTTCCACGTCACCTTATAATATCTAACTGCATCTGCATCTGCATCATAATGAATATATAACAAGCATACATACACACTAACACACATACCACTGAGTACTTGACAGGTTCCTTTGCCATCGAAAGATTTTCTGAAGCCAGAGATGAAGATGAAGCACAACGCTGTCTCAACTCTGAAGAGTAAAGTCACTAAAGTCAAACACTGTTTAATTTTATTGAATTAGAAAGCCTTGAAAAGCAGTTCACATTTTACAATGCTTATTATTCATATTTGAACACTAATCTGCACTAAAAATGTAATTAAATTTTCCCCTTATATTAGTTTCTTATTTCGAAATATTATATATTTTATAAATAAATGAGTCGAATTGTATTTCACTGACTTGGTATTTGAAATAATAAACCGGATCGGATCGAACCGAAATGAATGGGTGAGACTCGGAGAACTTGATGCAAAACCGGTGGCAACGCGAGTTTGCTAAACCGGACCAATTCAAATCTGGTAGAAGAAATAAAAGGCAGATGCAGCTTCAGTGCCCCTCTGCCGGAAGCTATCATTTCCTTGCGGAGGCTGCCACGGCCGCCGTCGCCAAGATACTCTGAGAGTGGAGAGTGGAGAAGTTGAGGGAGAAAGAAAAGAGATTGACAGTTGTCGAGTGATTAGGGCTAAACAATTCTAGTGGAGTTGCAACATTTGGGCCCTAACTCTTTCACTCATGTTATATGGGCTTTTTTTGGGTTGTTCAATAAGTTAACATCACAAAGAATGGAAAAAAAATCAAGGAGAAGAGATACTTTGGACTTCGGAGGACATCTTAGTATCTTACATTCTTACTAACCCAAGAGATATATGTTTCTTATTTCAAAAAAAAAAAAAAAAATATATATATATATATATATATATATATATACTAAAATGTTGTGGGTAATGTTATGGTGTTGTAGGGTAAAAATATTATTTATATATTAAATCAGTTATTAAAATTAATTATTATATATTTATGTATATAACTATATTATGTGTGTACTAAAATCAATCAGTAGTATATAATATATATTAAAATATAAAATATATATAAAAATAAATTAAATAATATATATATTTATATATAAATATATAGTGACTGAATTTGATGTATAAATAATATTTTTATTATGTATAAATATATATGTATTTTAATTTATTTTTAGTGTATATTTTATACTAATGACTAATTTTAGTATATAACTAACATGGTTAATTCTAAATTGTATCTTGAATAAAATGAAAATTATTTTTTTATATAGTATAAAAAATCACAAAAAAAAAATCACACATATACACAAAAGTTCCATTCCTTCAATAATATTTCTTATTTCACAATGAATTAAGCAAGTTCTCCTGGTTTCTATATATGATCACTTGATATAGCCAATTCTAATATGAAATCAAGGGATTCCTTGGGGCTTAAGCATTGGTGCATCACAAAGTTAATATAAGATTATTCATATAAACTCATGTTTAAATTTAAAAACATGCATGACTGGTCTTAGAGCCCTTAGTATGAACATGAATTTCATGCAAGGTACAATCAGTTACAAGCACAGGGATAGAACCGCCATTTCAGTGGATCGTGCCATCGAGAATAAACAGTACAAAATAGTTGGCAGCTTTTAACAGAAACAGAGCACGCTTCCCCCTCTTCTCTTCTTCCTTCTCATTCTGATTTTCTCTCTGCAACTTTTCCATTCCAATCGGTAAGCATCTTTCTATTCTCTTCTTTTTTCTTTTTATCAATTTTCCTCCATCAACCGCATGTGATGCTAGCTACTAGTTACTTTCTTCTGAGTTCTACTTCACTGAATTCTGGCTCAAACGTAATTCAGAACTTAACTCGCTCTCCATTTGTTTTCACAGTTTTCATTGAGTTTCAAGTTCTCGTTTTTCCTTCAGAAAACTAAAGACCTGGCTTTCATTATTTTATTTTGTTACTTTTGCACAGAAAATTCGAAACTGCAATGAGTTTACAAATTCGCCACCGGAATGTTCAAAATCGTAGTCAAAAGGGTTCGAGTAGTTTCTCAAAAAATCAGTACATTTTCCTTCACAAAATTTCATCTTTAAAATTCCTAGTTCTTAATTTTTCTAATTCAACGTACAATTTGGTGATTAGCCTTAAGAACAATCATGCAGAAGAACAGTGTTCAACTTTTATGACTAATGGTTTTAGCTTTTATAGTACTTTAGATTATGTACCTAATTTAATGATAAAGCTGTGTTCATTTCAATATATAGTTTTAATTGCAGGTAATATAAAAATCAGGTGAATTTTTTGGTTGTAATGGAATCGAAAATGTCCTTTACTTCTGGAGGAACCAGTTGCCATGTTACTGGTTCAGCTGCTGAGGATGATTCAAACATGCAAGATGCTGTTGCAACTGAAGAAGGGAGTGGGAGCCAATGGAGTTTCCTCCCAAAACCATCTCATCATAACTATGTTCAGTATCTGACTGAATCCTCAAACTATCTGCCTAAGACTGAGGATATGATTGGGAGCAATTATGCAGCTCTTGGATTTGGAAACGATGGCAATGGAACAAACATGAACTTCTTTTGTAATGATCCTGGAAAAGCTTATGCCTTTAAAACTGAAGTTCATTCTTCCAATGAAGTTGACATTGGCAAGGTAAGAAAGTAAGCAACACTGAATGTGTATTTGGATTATCAATTGCAAAACTAAGTTGAGTGAATAGGAATAGTTATATTTTATGGCAACATGATTTTCGTTTGAAAAAGTTTCCTACAAGAAGTGATTTTCACATAAATGTTGTTTGTATAGTAATATTAGAGAGCAAAAATTTCACAATACTTGTACTCTAGTTTCCTTAAATGTACATGGAAATATGGAATGATGATACCCAAAGAAAGAGTTTATTCTGTGTTTTCAGCAAGTGGGGTATTGGAGACCTGCTGAGAGTGAAGTCCAGCAGGAAGCAATGCAATTTGAAAGTACTCAACATCATCACCCTCTCTATCCTGAGGTCAGTTAATGCTTTAACCAGCATAATATATTTTATAATTTTTATCATTTGAAAAACTTTATAATAATGATTTCTGTTAATCTTGTCCTAGAGTCCTGCTTCATGGACACCAGAAGCAATTGGAGATAATCCTAATGTTTCACGGCTTGATCCATCGGTATTGGCTGGCACACCTAGTTTCCTTCCTAAACCAGCAAGACAGAAAGCCAGTGACCGAGTAAGTCAAGTATGCCACTATTAGTTTTCTCCAGGCATTCCAAATTTGAAGATCACATGCTGAATTCAAAATTTGGATATTGCAATGTTTTTAACTTTTAACACAATTTATCTTTATTAACCATGAATTCTACATCATAGCAACGCAGGCAACGAATTGCCGATAATCTGAAAGCACTACACGACTTGCTTCCAAATCAAGCAGAGGTAATTTGTAGTAAGTTGTCACTGCAACATTAATCAGTGTGATGTTCCCTTTGACTCCTTAAACTAATTTAAAAAATGTAAACAAAAACTCTTTCTAGTGTTGCAAGTATTTGCAGAAACATTGTCATGGTATGTATTAATCTATCATCCTTTATTGGTAGGTTCTGCTTTAAGAACACGGAATACTCCTAACATTGAATAGATAATCTTGGAAAGTAATAACATCTTGATTCTTGCATGCATGAAAACAAAACGGGTCTTTCAAAAATATCTTACCATTCTTATCTGTGAGCAATACTTTGGCTGATCATATATACTTAATGCCATCACATTTCTATGGACAATTGATTTTTAATCTGTAGGGTAGTCAAGCTTATATACTGGACGACATTATCGACCATGTTAAATATTTGCAGCTTCAGTTAAAGGTACCTATTAACTCTGGATCGTCTCAATTTTCTCAGCCTCAATCAGTCTCATACATATATAACAGTTTTGCTTATAATTATCATTGTACTACCATATCAAATGCATTAACATGATGTCACAATGAACAAACTAGAACCTTGGCTGCATGTGAACACAAAATGAGGTTCAATGATTTCTTTCCCCTTGAAAGAATTATCCATCATTTAGGAAAAATAATAAATCGGGGCCATACCATCAGACCAAAGTGGAGATAATTAAAATAAAGCAAAGGACCATTTTGCAGTGTTTACTAACAGAACAGCTGGTTTGGTCAAGTATATAGACTTAACTTGAATTTGTCAACGTGCAAATTAAAACATAGCATATGTTCCTTACAGGAACTAAGTGGAAGTAGACTACAAGCTGAATCAACTGCTATACCACTGGTTTTCCATGAGGTATATTTCTTGTCCTTAACCTTAGAAGATAATAATGTACACAAAATCATTATGAATTCATGTGCTAGCCCAAATTCTGCCCCATAGAAATATCAAATATCTGCCACTCCAGAGTGCCAAATTCACGGACTGAATATCTTGTTTTGTTTGATTAGCAGGGTTATGGGCATTATATTGACCAGCAGAAGCTGAATGAACCACTTGAAGAGATGATGGGGAAACTTCTTGAAGAGAATCCTGCATCTGCCAGTCAGCTTCTGGAGAACAATGGTCTTGTCCTGCTGCCTATGGAGTTGGTTCAAGACTTGCACCAATCCATGCAAATCTTCGGCAACGGCAATGCACTTGTCTGAGTTCGATTGTCCGGCCGGCAAGCACCGTAAATATCAGAGACAATTTGACAACATTAGTAGCTTACTAGCTCTAGGTATTAGTATATGATCATCATTTGAATTGAAGCCTAGCTTATCTGGAAAAACCAATTAACCATGGCTTTTAAATGAATGTAGCCATCTTCTTTCGTTTCATATGGAAAGTTTAGAAACTCTTGTTTGATCATCACGTTTAATCAGATTTGGCGTGTTATGAAATTGACAAATTTTAGTTTGGCTATGAATCACTGTTTGTCTATAGACTATACTATATAACCTTTAATTACTACACTGCAAGAAGATATTGGAATGTGCATTGACATGTATATATTTGGTTTATGTCAAAAGCATAATCTAACTTTCTCAGTACTATCTCTAACTCGATTTTATGTATTGCTTACGAATCTTGTATTCTCTAAAGAAATACTTAGTAATATACACAAATATGTAGTGATAGATTTGGTGTCACTGAATTTTAGCGTACACATAATTTTTTTTTGAATATTTTAATACCAAAAGGTTGATTTGATTAATTAAATATCTAAAGGAATAACTTATCCGTTCTTGTACTAATGCCTATCCAGTAAGACATTCATGCTACAGTTTATTGCAATCACAAAAATATGGGAAGAAACGAAGAAATGTTGTAGACATGATTTTTTTTTTCCCCTTTGAAAGCTATTGTTTGATTTGTGCTACTACTGATATTTTAATCAAATTTGACTCTAAAGCCAAGTTGATTCACCAAAATATAGCTATAAGAATCCGAAGCCATGTCACCAATAATAGAGTTTAGATTCTATTTTTCTTGGAGTAACATCTATCAATGTCAACCTTAAAACTGGAGATCCACATCTATGAATCAGCTCTGACCCATAATTGCCGACCAAACCAAATTGAAAAGTTGGAAGCAACTTGGGAAAATAACACAGCTGAGTTTTTAAGCAAATAAGTTTTTTAAAAAAAATAGTAATTTCTATGCACTAAAATGATTTTATATATACATCCCGCCTTACATATTATCAAAAATATCATTTAAAAGAATAAATTTAATTCGATAACAATAAAAAAAAAAACCTTCTTTTAAAAATAAAATAAAGCCGTATTGTTCGGAGTGTGTTCCAATTCAAACAAGGAATCCATTGCTTTTATCCTATAAGAACCAAAGTCACTGAGTCAGTTCAATCTTTTAAGTTTCCGGAAACTGTCCCTTCAATTTCATCATAACAATCATTTTTACAAGGTTATCGTTCTCTATATTCGTGGAACTTTGATGGCGCATAAAATCAATTTGATCATTATGAGAATTGAGAACGCATGCTCCATGAACAGATAACACACGTACGGTCTCATAATAAGCTATCTTCTACATACGCACACTATTTAATTTTTTGAGTAAAACTAGAACATTTGTTTGGTCGTGAAGACAATATTTAAATCATTATTTTATTTTTGGTAATTTTTTATTGTATAAATTTTAAGTGGAAAAAATAAAATCATACGATCATGTATCATATTTATTTAATTTTATCAAGTGTTAAAAGGGGTTGAGAAAATTCATTCTCTAGCTAACAAATTAGTGTACTAAAAAAAAGGTGTTTGCCTTGTCAAATAGGGGTGGCAACGGAGCGAGTAGGGGCAGTTTTTGCTCTATTCGACCCCGTCCCGCCGTACAACAACCTGTATAGAACTCGCCACGCTACTATCCGCGAGTTGTAAAACGTTGAACCCTAACCCGCTCATGCGGGTACCCGCCCCGCCTTGCCCGGCTGCCCCTATCCGCTCCTATAATTATTAAAATCCAATAAATAAAATTAAATTTCAAAATTTATATAACCATCATCACATACATAACATAAATTAAAGTAAAAATTTAAATATGATACAATATTATTAATCATTTATTAATTATTTTACATATATTATACATATTATATATTAAAATTATATATATTATAGTATATTTATGTTAGTAGTTATAATATTTTAAAAATATTGTTAAAATTAAAATAATACTTTTATTATTTAGTAATATTTTTTAAAAAATGTTACAAAAAAAATTATTAAAATATAAAAAAATATAATTTTAATTTTAATAACACTCTTTATATAGCTAACATAATCACCGTAAATATATCTATATATATATGAGGATTAAATTTAGTATATAATGTATATAATAGAGGATTAAATTGAAACAAATATCAAATGATAATTAATTAATTAATTTTTAATAATTTTTAATAATGTCAAGTCTAACTATTAAAAATGGCCAATACAAGTGTTCACTTTCATGATTTGGATACGTGTAGAAAAGTTGTTTTAATCCCTTGATACAGTCTAGTAGAAATTAAAGAACCTTTATACTCAATATTCCTATGGTTCTCTTGGTTCTCTGATTTTCCAATTCGGGATTTGTCTCTTCTAATGTTTTGTTTATTCTCAATGAAAAAGTAAGACGAAAAGACACAGAAAACCTTTAATACGTATACAAAAGACAAAAAATTCAACACAAAAAGAATGAAATACCAGAATATTAAAACCTTATCATATATATAGCTATATATTCTCTCTGCAATTTGCACCTCTAGGTGGCTTCTTTTTCCACTAACAAAAGAACCTACCGTGACCACTGATGATGTATTACAAATGTGAAATATATACATATATTTTAAACAAACAAATATGCTATTTATTATTTTATCACCTACAAAACAAATTGCTTTTCAAAAAAATATATATTATTGCTTGCATTATATTCTATATAAATAATTAATTTAATAACTAATTATTTATGTACAAGTAATATCAAATGACGTATTTGTGAATAATTTATACTATTTAATTAAAAAATAACTACTTGGAGCAAAAATTGATTTGTAGTGATCTAAAAATTACTAGTTCAAGTCGAAAAAATAAGGAGATGCTCCCATAAAGATGTGTAAAATGTCTTTTTGTAAAGACATTTACGTTTCGCATTATTATTGGACGTATGAATGAATCGGTTATTTTTAAATTTTTTAACAAATTAGAATAAAATCGATTTTTTTCATAACAATAACAATAAATTTAATTTTTTTAAGGATTTAATTGTATTTTTAAAATTTTAGGGATTTAAATGTCTGAAAAATAAAAAGTCAGAGATATAATTGTTTTTTTATAAAAAATTTAAAGATATTCGGTTTAGATGGTATAATTCGATTGGATCAAATCGGGTCTAATAATTATAATGCAGACAATTGTGTTTATTATTGTTGCTATAATAAACCAATTTTATTCTGGTTTATAATAAAAAATGAATTATTAACCGATTTTAATAAGAATATCCAACAATAACATGACATGTGTAAACGAATGTCTTTAAAAAAAAGACATTTTTAGTATTTTTATTAAAGTGGTCTCCAACAAATAATTATGTAATTATCAGATTAGAATATGTACATTATACTTTTTAAATGTTGTTTTTAATGCAGAATGCTTGTGTATTATACTGATTTTTTTTTTTAATTTTTAATTTTTTAAAGATCTAGGTTCATTAGGCCACAACAGGACCAGTAACATTTTATATGCAGCATAAAAGCAAAGTACAAATATTTGCAGAATATTTTTGTGTAGACCCCCATCTAATTCCTACTACTTCATAATCTTAGAACAAATCAATGTGGAAAGTGATAGTCTCTTCAATATTGAAGTAGTATTGATGATATCCCTTTCATCTTGCATTCCCTTCTCTATAAATAGTCAACAAAATCTTCTTTACACTCTCAAGTCTCAAAACACATTACACTAAAAGAGAGAGTTACATATATACACTTCAAAATAATCACAATAACATTCTAATTAATCATTACCATGACCATATCAATGGTGTTGTGCAATCCATCAACACAACCAATCATAAATGTTCCTTGCAATGGTCCAAAACTGATCAACGCTAAGCAGAAAGAGAAGGTGGTTTTGGTCATGGGAGCAACCGGGACCGGAAAATCACGGCTCTCCATCGACCTTGGAACATGTTTTCCATCGGAAATCATCAACTCCGACAAAATTCAAGCCTATGAAGGACTAGAAATAGCCACAAACAAGGTCACAAAGGAAGAACAACGAGGCGTGCCACATCATTTGTTAGGGATACACAATCCCTACTCTGAGTTCACGGCCAATGATTTCTGCGACATGGCCTCGTTGGCCATGGAATCAATCATTGGCCGCGAACAACTCCCGATCATAGTCGGGGGGTCGAATTCCTATGTGGAAGCATTAGTGGAAAGATTTGGATCAAGGTATGATTGGTTTTTTCTTTGGTTGGATGTATCAATGCCAGTTCTTCATTCCTATGTATCAAGAAGAGTGGATGAGATGGTTGAGAAGGGAATGGTGAATGAATTAAGACCCTTTTTCAGTCCCAACGGGGATTACACAAAAGGGATAAGAAAGGCAATTGGGGTGCCGGAATTCGACATGTTCTTTCGAAGTGAAGCGACAACATGGGATGAGAGAAGGAAGCAGAGGTTGTTTGATGAGGCGATCAGCGGAGTGAAGAAGAACACGTGCACATTGGCGTGCAAGCAGTTTGAGAGGATTGAGAGGCTTAGGAATGTGAAGAGATGGAACATGCAGCGTGTGTGTGCCACAAGAGTGTTCGAAATGCATGGAAATGGTGATGATGATGAAGCAGATGAAGCGTGGAGGAAGATTGTGGCAGAGCCAAGTGCGAGATTAGTGGCACAGTTTCTATACAATGAAGCCATTAATAATAATAATAATAATTATTCTGGGATTAGTTCGCGTGCCAGGTTCTTCTAAGATTAAGAGTGTAACATGCAGAGTTGTGAAACGTTGACCACTTTTCTTTTGAGTTTTGATTTTAGTGTGCCCTGTTTAAGTCCAACACTGATGATGGTGAAAATTTGAGAGAGTAAATTTTATATAAAATTAATCTTTATACAAAATCAAATTCAACTGAATTTTATTGATTAAAATGATGATGCACGAGTGTAATGATAAGGTGCCACTCCCTTTGATGAGAGTAAAAATTTTTCATAAATTGGTTTAGATATAGCTCGTTATTTTAGTAATCTTTTTTTTTTTCCGGATGGAACGAGTTATATTTCAATTGCAGAAGAATAAAGAGAATGAATACTTACATAAATACTTTGACGTTCGAATCAGTTTGTACAAAAATAATACTATACTATAGGTCTTGCTTTTTTCTTTGTGTTTATCTCCTTTATAATTATACTAATAATGATAAATAAAATTGTTTAAAGTGGTTTATAATGGTTTATTACATTCATCTAACATTAATATGAAGAGTTAAATCTTAAAATGGTTTCTGAGATTGGCGTTATGCACTAAAATCGTTTCTGAGATTCTAATAGTACTAATTACGTTTTTGAGATTGAAAAAAATACACCATATTAGTCCTTGACCCATTTTCCTTTAGCAACGTGATGACATGGCATGATGATGTGGACAGTAAGTGACACGTGTCACTTCATGATTTAGCCACATGTAATGGTATGATGATGTGGTGACCAGTGACACGTGGCATGCTGACGTGAATGGTTGTGCCACGTGTCACAATGTTTTTTGGCCGCATGTCCGTTTGTGCCACGTGTCGCAACAGTATTCGTTCACGTGTCATCCATTATATCATCACTCTATATGCACCAAATTAGTCTTCACTTTACATTAAGTGACTCATTTTAGTCACTGAAATTGAATGTCGTGTACCAAACTAGTCCATTTACCAATTTTTTCTCATTTTTTTAATTTAAAATTTTAATATCTTAGATACACTAATTTTAATTCTATTTTTTCATATATCGTTTAAATACAAGTGCTTTCATAAAATTTTTTAAGATTTTAGTTTTAATTACATAATTTTTTTAATAATTTAACATTGGTAAATTTTGTAATATATAAGTATGTTATTATAAAAAAATAATTATATGATTGATTAGACACATTTTTTCATAAAAAAACATGTGTTTTTAACAGGAAATTAATAATTAAAATAAACATTTTTTTCTTATGAAATGAGCTAGATTGAAGGCACTTCAAGCACCCTCACTACCATCTTTGACTTCTGTAATCTAGACGAAAGAGGCCGAAGATGGTAACGATGGAAGTTTGAAATGCCTTCACGTCAACTCCAAGACGGCGGTTATTAGGGGTATCCGCAAGAAAAAAATATTTTATAAAAGTACTAAAAGAGGTCGGAGATGGTAGTGAAGGTGTTTGAAAAGCCTTCACGTCAACTCCAAGTCGGCGGTTAGGGTATTCGCAAGAGAAAAATATTTTATAAAAACACTTTTATTTGAAGAACATGTGAAAAAATAGAACTGAACTTAATACATTAAAAAATATTGAGAATTTTGAATTTATAGAAAAAATGAGAAAAAATTGGTGAAGGGACTAGTTTGGTGCCCGACATTTAATTTCAGGGACTAAAATGAGTCCCTTAATACAAAGTCAGGGACTAATTTGATGCATATAGAACGATGACATAATGGATGATACATAGACGAATACTGTTGCGACACGTGGCACAACCATCCACGTCAGCATGCCACGTGTTACTGGTCACCACATCATCATACCATTACACGTGGTCAAGTCATGAAGTGACACGTGTCACTTACAGTTCATGTCATCATGCCATGTCATCATGTCGCTAATGAAAAAAGGATCAGGGATTAATATGGTGCATTTTTTTCAATCTCAAAGACGTAATTGGTACAATTAGAATCTCAGAGACGATTTTAATGTATAACGCGAAATTATTTTGGGGTTTAACTCTTAATATGAATTATCAATTTATAATGCATACGAGGCCAAGTTATAACGCATAACTATCTTATAATATTTTTAACGGGTATATCAGAAGTGATATAAATAAAATAAAAAACAATTTTACCGAATAGTAGACAACTATATCTTTTGTAAATAAAAAAGAAAGAAAATGAAATTTTAGGGTAAGCGACATTTTCTCAATTATTTGTTAACTGCTAAATGGGCCCCATAAATTATTGGTTACTCTTTTTAATTTATATTATTATCGACCTGTGAACCAATCTATCAATCAATCCACATTATTTCTCAATAATCTACTCATCATTAGTCCCGCGAACGCAGAGGTAATAATTGAGATTTTTGTTTTTTCCTTCAGAAAAAAAAAAGATTTAAGAAAAGGTATTAATATCTAAAATTGAATGAATCTAATTCAATTTCAAAATTTAACTGTAAGAATAAAAGTTTTCTTATACTTAAAAATACTATGGATATTATATTCTTAATCCACATAAAACTTGTAATACTAATAAAGTTTGATTGGTGAGTTATAGTATATGATGCATGAACACTAGTATAGATACTGGACACAATACAATATATAATATACGGATACATCAATTTAAAATTTTTATAAAATATAAAAACACGACATATATATAAAATATAAAGTATTTTTTTAGATAAATTGTAAT
The DNA here is from genome assembly GCF_059453495.1 of Arachis ipaensis. Lineage (NCBI taxonomy): Eukaryota > Viridiplantae > Streptophyta > Magnoliopsida > Fabales > Fabaceae > Arachis > Arachis ipaensis. The sequence goes on from NC_142441.1 coordinate 2,562,836, forward strand.
GATATTTTAGTATTTTATTAATATTAAAATATAAATTAATTTTTTAATTATTTTTAGAGAAAATGACAAATTGATCTTTAATTTTTTAGTTTGCAGACATTTAAATTCTTTAGGATTTAAAAATACATTTAAATCTCTGATCTCTTCAAAATTTGGACATATCAACCCTTGAGTCTAATTTGTCCAATTTTAAAAACTCTCTCACATGTGTATCTGTATCAACCAGGTCAGTACAACGGGAGTCGCGTTTGATTTTTCTGTTAAGTCTGATAGACCCAAGTGAACACGAGGGATCAATAAGTCCATATTTTGAAAAGGTTAAGGACTTAAATGTATTTTCAAATCCTCGAGAATCTAAATGTCTGTGGATCAAAAGGTCAACAACCTATTTGTCCTTTTTTCCTATTTTTAATATCCTTTTTAATTATATAAAGTATTTAAAATATTTTTTGTTTTAATAATTAATAATATATTATTTCTAAACTCATTTCAAGAATACAAATTAAGAATAAAGGTTGGATGCGTGATGGTATTTAGGTGTGACAAAGTGTGTTTAGATAATTTTTTTTATTTTTTATTAGAACATGGTTGAACACATAAGACATGCGTATAAGACGAATGTCGATGAATGACGTGTCTAAAATGTATCCGACACGTAGATACAACAAATAAAAAATATGTCCGAAGATTGTGGTAAAAATGGCAATAATAATAGTAATGGCTCCTATGGTGGTAGAGATGGTGGGTGGCATTGGAAAGGACAATGGAGGGTGGTGGTGACAACCACAATGATGGTGGCAATGGTTGTAGTTGTGGATGGGAACACCAATACAACATTGGTGGTTGTGGTGACATTAATGGGCACCATATATACCTAGAGGAAGAGGGAAGAGGACATTTGTGTGTAATAAGGTAATTTTGTCAAGACAAAATGTTAAAAGATTATTCAATATAATTACTTCTAATTCAATATAGGTTGTTTGATAACCTTTATGTGTAAGTGTAATCATATATCCTATACCAAATATATTATATTATGAGAAAAAAATTTAATTTAATATTTAATAATTTGTATATTAGATAATTTTATCATGTATGTTATATTTTTTATAGGGGTGTCCGCGGATCGGATCGGATTGGATATGGCCAAAAATTCGATCTGATCCGCACAATTTCCATCGGATCGGATCGGATATGATATCCGCACTTTTTAGTATCGGATCTGATTCGATCCGATCCGTACATTTGCGGATCGGATCGGATCGGATATCGGATATATCCGCATAATTAAACCTTCTTTTTTTAATCATATTTCTATGTAAAAGAATTCGATAAAAATATTTCTTTCATACTTTTAAACTTATTTATTCCTAAAATATTTTTAATCAAACTCTCTCTAAATAACAAAAATAAAATAATACAATATATGAATAATAATTACTAACTAAAACATACAGACAAGTAAATATAATACCAAACATATATATTTATTTATTTTTTAATTATTATAGTGCGGATCTGCGGATCCGCGGATCGGATATGCGGATGTAGAGCAGATATCCGCGATCCGATCCGCAAAGGGTGCGGATCGGATCGAATCCGATCCGATCAATTTGTGGATCGGATCGTATCTGCAATTTTCGGATCGGATGCGGATATTTACCACGGATCTGCGGATACGATCCGATCCATAGACACCCCTAATTTTTTACATTGATAGTTCTTAATTATAAAAATATTGGACAAAATAAATTTTTAAAATTTAAAATAATAAAATATTTTTTTATCATTGTCTTTTCATACATGCAAAGACAAAATTTAATATATTTATTTATTTAATTGATGCAAGATAATTTTTTCCCAATAAAAAATTATTAGAGATAAATTTATTAATTTTAGATTCAAATTTTCAATTGTAATATAAATTGATAAAAGACCAAAATTTCACAACGAAGAGGGGCCAAATTAAAAAACTATTTTAAAATTAAAAAATTTAAGATTATTTATACTTTGATAAAAAAAAAAAAAGTTATCTTGATTAGTAATTACTAATTAGAAAAAAATAAAAATAGAAATTTTGAATAATGGGCCGTGACTCCAATCCCATTGTGGAGACCAAATTGGGTTACTACTACTGTTTGTTTTAGTTGTTGGCGATGGGCTTCTTGATACCACTGTGGAAACAGTGTTAGGCACCTATATCCTACCTTCTACTTCTGTCTGCCAGATTCATAATCTTATTTGGACCTTTTAGGACTATAAAACGTTATTTTTAATTAACAAAAAATTGCTATTGTAATTTTGTATACATAAGTTGGCCTGAATTTTCAGCTTTTTTTGGAGTTTTTTTTTTTATATAGGTTTAGGACATGACAAAAATAAATTTCGAATTTGATTTAATTTGTATTTGGTTTGGTGAAAACTCAGATGCAGTCGACTTCACGTGAAGTTGATAGTTGAGAGCTGCTAGATGAAAATTTAGTCAAATCAGTCAAATCATTTAACCACTCTCAATTATCAATTTTACGTGAAGTCGATTGCACCTGAGTTTCCACCGTTTGGTTTACATTCAACCAATTACTATTATAAGTTTATGACGCTTTTTGCTATTACGTTATATACGTTCAAATTGAAAAGAATTAGGATTCACAAAATCTCATATCTTTCAAATTCATAATGCTAAGTTTTGCTCGGACCCTTTGATCTCACTCGCTATAATGGTTGGAAAGAGTGATTGGGATAAGCAGACGATGCATTGTATCGTTGTCATCCTGAAGTACTGGAGATCCACCCCTGTGGTATCAGAGCCTCAGGTTGATACGAGGAAGAAGAAGGTATTACTAGTAAAAGCAAGTAAGAGAGAATCACTAAACATAATCATGGATCTCACAAACTCATCAAGTTCTTCTCAACCTATACATCACTCTACCCCGCTGAGCATAGACCGATTACCCGCCAGTTTAAAGAAAACTCTTGGAAATAAGATTGATCAGTTGGTAGAATTCACTCATGTTCCAGAAGACTCTCGTACCCCGGCCACTGAATACCCTCTCATAAGTCCTTACTCTTTCTACCACAGACAAAAGAAATCAACCCTCACTTCTATTCGCCATCTCATCCATAGAAACCCTTCTCCTCCTCCCAAAGAAGTCATCCAGTCCTCTAATCTCCAACAGTGTGGTTTAAAAGCCACTACTGCCGAACAATACATCACCTTAGAAATCCCACAAGAACTCATCCAAAACTACCAAAACCAAGGCTACACTCATATGCATCTAGGGGCAGTCAGGCTCATTCTTACCCTTCATGGAAGGAGATCTCTTCCGGTAACAGCCAAAGTTGCTCTTTTAGATACTACTTTCAAAGAATACCAACATGCCTTGATCGGAGCATTAGTAACAACACTCTCAAATGGAAGTGTCATTCTTACTATAGCTCCTAATTTCACCATGAGATTATCAGATCCTACGATAAGTCAAAGACTGAAAATCCAAATACAATTGGTAGGAGTAATTCAGGACTCTAATGCTGAACAGGCCACTCTACATCACCAAGTCCTCTACAGAGTCCAAGATCATGCTCTTGATCTTAATCTCCCAAACACTACCGGAGAAGCCCTATTCATGTTCACAGACAGTGCTGGAGGACCTGCAATAGTAAATATTCCAAGGATGATCACTACTGAAGAACTTGCTTCTATCATTCCGTTGGAATGGATTACTGATTATGAGAAAGCTTTCCCAAAAGAACAGGTTGATGTTCATACTACAGCACCTCCAACTATTACCCATAATAGTGATGGAACGGTGACGACTGTTTTTCAGAAACCTGGAATGACCAAACAAAGTTCACTGCGAAGATCATCCTTCAGAAGGATCAATATGATTTCTCCTGTTCAGGTGCAAACAACTCATGATCAAAATGATCCACCAGTGCATTTCTATGAGAATGGAAAACCTGTTTACGTCTCTCACGTGAATGGCCACTTCATTTGGGATGTTGATCCCTCTATGTGTGATTCTGACTGTGACTGTGCTAATCAATGGAGTGACACTGATGATGAAGATTATGCTAGAAGACGGAGGAACAAGAAAAAGAAGAAGAAGTCGTTACAAGCCCCATGCTCCTATAAAAGACCTGAGCCTCCTGATGATGCTGAATCAGCTCCAATGCTCAGAAAGAAACCAATGATCAAGAGGACGAAACTGTCTAGGAAAAGCTTCACAGATTATCCTTTTCAGCCAGACGATACAATCCCATGTATAGCCACCCTCAGATCTTATGAGGAAGAATTCCCACCTTTAGTGATCCAAACTGATGAAAAGAAAATCACAAGGAGACCTTATGTGATACCTCAAGGAATCACTCCACATGGACATCAAGCTACAACTCCTCAAGAAGAAGTGCTCAATTGGCATACAGATAATGCAGTCAGCCAAAATAAAGTACTGCTCCGAATAGATCACACTCTTGATACTCTTGTAGAGAAAACTGAGGGTCTCTCAGTACAATTAAGTTCTATGGCAGAACAAGTGGCTGAACTCAAAGATCGACTTTCTGCACAAGCTTTTCAACTTGATCAAGAACTCAAGGCCTACATTGACAATCGTTACTTTGGCCCAGAATTCCAAAAGAAGAACAGAGAATTGGATCAAGTCAAAGCTCAACTTCGACAAATTGAGATGGACAAAAGCAAAACTTAGCATTATAACATTGAGTCCCTTTTCCACTATGAGAAATTCCCGTGGATCTGATCCATGCCATGTTCTGATGAGCAGGATCCTCTTAAAGAGGCAAGCTCAGAGCATACTTTTATGGCACTGGACTGAGGAAGAAGGAAATAGCACTAGCTAAGCTTTCAGAGAGAGAAAGAGAATTCAGAACATTTTGAGAGATAGGAAAAGTGGATATATTACAATGTTTCTTGAGATCTGATTACAACTGGGGTGAGCACCTCCTTATATAGAGGCCTCTAGATAGAAGCGAAATCTAAACAAGCCTATCATACAATGCCACCTGGAGGATAAGGATAAGCCTTATCTTTTTTGGCATTTTCTAAGCGTGTGACTGAGGTCACTTTATTCTAGCACACTCATAATTATACATAGTGGGAACAACAGTGTTCTAATAAAGAGACGGTTTGAAATAATCTTCTGGTAGGGTCCCATCACCGTCTGAGAAGGATGAATCAGAAGCTAGATTGACAGCTCTGAAATCCGTATCTGGGTCTTGGAGGTAGAGAAACGGGTCTTCAGTGTTTTCTTCATTTGGATCTTGGGCATCTTGCAGATATGGGTCATATGGGTCTGATTTTGGGCCTTCAGCATCATCGGGTATTCCTGCATCAATTCTAGTTGGGCTTGGTGGTAAAGCATACACTCTTCCACCTGGATCTTCAGAATTCAGATCTTCTTCAGAATATCTGCCTGGAACTTGTGTGGACGTACTGGGCTGGTCCGTTGGAGCATAAAAGGAGTATTGTCCAAACTGGTTGATTATTCCTGAAGTTATAAATCTGGACTGAAACTCTTGGAGAGTTATCGGTGGGACATCCGATTGAAATGGGAGTCCTTCAACTACATCTTTTTCTCCATATAGTCCAGGTTGCCAAAGTTGACAAAGGTATTTGGCCAAGGCATTCAGGATTGTCTTTTCATCTGTGGGCCATATGGTAGAATATCCAACAATTTCGACCCTGTTCTTGGTATGTGTCCTCTCATTATGTGCTTTACATCCAGAAAAATAGTCTCTCTGTAAAGTGACAAAACAACAGAATTTTCGCTTTGTCTTGGAGGATTTATCCCATAATTGGTGCTGCTCGATCATGTTATATAACATTCCTCTCCATGCTCCAAGTGGTGCATACATAGCAAATAACCTGACTAGATGAGACTGTGCTTGAGTACTGTTACACAGAATGTGATATACTGGGAAGAGTGGTATTATAATAGCACATGGATATAGGGAAGACAGAGCCCAGATATACCACATCATCTCTTCTGGTATAGGTCCTTGGATTATTGGTATAGTGCAAAAAGGGGTATCCATGTCAAAGTACTTTGGATTTGGATGTATTTGGGTTATGGTAAGGAGCTGGTGTAGCCAGTAGAACAAAGTTTGCCTGGCTAAACAGACTATTTGAAACAGTGTCTGGGGTCTTGCTTTGAAAGGAAAAGGACCAATTTTTCTTCTGTATGGGTTATTACGAAGTGGACAATCAGGAAATGGGATGGTGTATGAAGGGTTGTAGGTGCTCATGGTGCAAATGTAATGGATTGGTTTAGGGAGTGATTCTACTGGTTTGGGGGGTGGTTCTTTGGTTGGCCTAGATAGGAAATCTGCAAGTGTGTTTTGGTGTCCTTTGATGTGCCTTACTTCGAATTTATAGCGAGAGAACCAGTCCTTCCATCTTAGCAATTGAGAGTCTGGCAGGATTTTTTTCTTGATTTCTAGCATTGATGGGAAAGAGGTGTTATCCATTTCCACAGTGAAATGATAAGAACTGAGGTGGAAATTGAATTTTTCTATCCCTCTTTTGACAGCAAGAATCTCTTTGTAAGTGGCATGGTAATGTTTTTCAGATTCTTTGAACTGTCCACTAGCATGCGCGCAATAGTGTCTTGTCCCATCAATCTCTTCAAGTAGCACAGCTCCCCAGAATTCATCACTAGCATCTGTCTGCAATATTCTTTTTCCTGTGCTGGGAATCTTTAAAGGTGGGGGGTCTTGTGCTATCTTCTTCAGGGTTTTGACAGCTGTGGTTTGCTCAGGTCCCCATGGTGGGGGCTTCTTCTTTAGGAGTTTTGACAGCTGGCTGGTGTGTCTGGTCACATCTGGGATAAAGTCTCTGATGTAGTTGACGATTCCCAAGAATTGTTGGACTTGTTTGACTGTCAAGTTTTCATCAGGAAAATGGATTAATTCTTTGGCAAGGTGATCCCCTGGTTGGAAAAATCCATTTTCGAAAATCATCCCAAGGAATTCAATTTTTGTCTTAGCAATAGAGCTCTTTTTTGCTGATAGCATGATTCCCTGGTCTTTGATGATCTGAGTGAATTGGGCCAGGAGTGCCCTGTGGGCTTCGCTGTCTTTTGAGAACAGTAAGATGTCATCAATGTAGATGAGTGTGGAGTGTAGTATGGGCTCAAAGATTTTGGTCATTGCTTTTTGGAAGAGAGAGGGGGCTACTTTGAGTCCAAATGGCATTACTGTCCATTGGTATTGGGCTTCAGGTATACAGAACGCTGTTTTATACCTATCTTCAGGATGGAGCCCAATTTGCCAAAATCCAGCTTTCAAGTCAAACTTGCTGAATAATTTTGCTCCACTTAATCTTTGTGTAATAACTGAGATTCTTGGTAGAGGAAACTTGTCGTCTTGTAAGAAGACATTAAGTGGCTTATAATCAATGACAAGCCTCTTTTTCCCTCTATTTTGCTCAGCTCTTTTTTCAACATAGAATGCTTGACATGCCCAGTTGGAGTTGGTTGGTTCAATGAGTCCTTGAACAAGAAGGGCTGCACATTCAGCTCTTGCCAACTTAAGATCTTCAGGGTTCATTCCTGAATGCGTGGCCTTTGTAGGGTTGATGTCTTCATTCTTTTTGAAGGGGAGTCGGACATAAAATTCTGGATTTTTCCATAAAGGAGCAGGGTGGTTGAATTGATCATGACTATCACAGCAAGCACTGAGGAGTAGCTGTTGGATCTCCTTATATTCTTCTGGAGCTTCTTGGATTTCGAGGATACTTTGTATCCCTGTAAAAGGCAAAAACTGCCCTTTGTAACTCAGACCAGTGGGTTTGATGTGTAGCCCATGAGTTCGGAAGAAGGCATCGAATCCGAACAGAACATCTTTGTCAGGGAGGTAGCTTCCCAGCACTCTAAGCCAAGTGGTCTGGCCCGCAAATATCTCCAGTCCAACTGGTTTTTTGGAGATGAGATTGATGGTGAAGACTTCACTGTTAGCTGCTGCAAATTTCTTGGAAAAAGGTGCCCACATTTCTTTTGGTAAGACATGTGGTTTTACGACAGTAGCACAAGATCCAGTGTCCATTAATGCAACGGCCTTTATTGGTTTATCATAGACAGATGTTTTGACTTTTAGATCAAAATGAGGTCTAGGAGTACCATCAATCTGTTTTACTCCTAAAGATCCGAGATACCCAAGTTCTTCTTCTGGCATACTCGTTCCTTTAGGAATTCTTGTGGTGATGGAAGCGATAGATGATATGGTAAAGATAGACCTTTTTGGTGGGAGGTCTTCTTCTGAACTATTCTCTTCTGAGTCAGAGTCCTGGAAAACGTATTCAGTTTCATCATCTTTGCTTCTCTGTTCCTCAAGTACTGACTCTAGATCTTCCTCATCACCAATGGAGGCAGCATCCATTAAAGACTGGAGCATTTTTATTTCCTTCTTTGTCTTGTGAGGACATGACTTAGCAAAGTGTCCTTGTTTTCCACAAATGAAGCATTTGTTTGACTTGGTATGGGGTTTCCTCCTTTTGAAGTAACGGTATTTTTGCTTGCTTCTTCTCCTTCTGAATGCTTTCTGATGAAATGTATTGGTTGATGATCGCCAATGCATCTTTTTCTTTGGCTTGCATTCACACATACTTGACTCTTTGCACTTAATTTTCAGATGGGATTTGCTGCATGCTCCTTTGAGTTTGCCTGAGTTTTTGTTAAGCTGTTTGAACATTTGTTGTTGTTCACACAACTTGTCCAAGGCGGCTAGGGCTAACTGGTATATTTCTCCAATGGTTGTGGTAGCCACTTCTTTGCGAAGAGTCATCATCATTCGCTGTATTTCAGGCTGAAGCTCATCTGGCAAGGATGCTATAAAGACTTGCTTAAGTGGCGGATTATTATTTCCTCCAAGAGGATAATATTTAGCAGCCATCTTTTTGTAGTGTTTTTCCAAGTCTTTTCTGTTGAGGGAACAACACTTCATCTCAAAGTATTCTTGAGAATTTCTTTTTTGGATAATTGCAATGTCTCCTAGAAATTCTTGATGTATTATCCCCAGAAATTGTGAAGAGGTACCATTGATGAGCTGGAGTCTTTCATACTCAGAAAGGTTAGTTGCCCATTCTCGGAGATTGCCAGTCATCCGATTTATAAAATCTGCAAGGACTTGTCTGCTTGTGAGATTTGGGTTGGCCATGTTGGTCTGAATCCAAGCACTAAATTCATTCAACCTTTCTCTGTATCTTGCTGGTGGGACATCATCAAAAGTGAACCATTTATTGGGAGTTTTAACTTCAATTGGGCTTATATGATCGTGATTAGCTGAAGTCTCTGGTTCATCCCTTTCAGAAGTTATCTCTTCCTCCTCTTCCTCTACAGGGTTGACCATGGCTATTGCTGAAAGATCTGCTTCATAATCTCCTTCAGACTCCTCATCTTCTTGTTCACTGGTCTCAGTAGTCTCATCTTCTGATTCTTCAGTAATTTCTTCACTGGGTGATTGAGTATCCAGAGTAAGGGTATATATTGATCGTCCTGGAGCAGGAGACCCTTCTTTGATGCCCTTATCTTTCATAGGGACATTGGAAGATGCTTCGTCTCTAAAAAAATTTCTTGGTTTCCAAGGAGGATGATGTCTAGATTGAGATTGTGGTGGCCTAGGCAAGGACGAATGATGCCGTCCTTGAGGAGAAATAGATCTTTTAGTGTTTGCTTGCCTGGCCAAATGGTAGGTGGATTTGAAGATGGAGTCATAATCTGGGGTTTCTGGTGGTGAATATGTGGAAGGGAATAAGACAGGTGAATATGAGGGGTATGGTTTGGCATACATGGATAATGGGTCTATGGACAGCGTCTGGGGTACAGTTGTTTTGCTTTTGTCCATCTCAATTTGTCGAAGTTGAGCTTTGACTTGATCCAATTCTCTGTTCTTCTTTTGGAATTCTGGGCCAAAGTAACGATTGTCAATGTAGGCCTTGAGTTCTTGATCAAGTTGAAAAGCTTGTGCAGAAAGTCGATCTTTGAGTTCAGCCACTTGTTCTGCCATAGAACTTAATTGTACTGAGAGACCCTCAGTTTTCTCTACAAGAGTATCAAGAGTGTGATCTATTCGGAGCAGTACTTTATTTTGGCTGACTGCATTATCTGTATGCCAATTGAGCACTTCTTCTTGAGGAGTTGTAGCTTGATGTCCATGTGGAGTGATTCCTTGAGGTATCACATAAGGTCTCCTTGTGATTTTCTTTTCATCAGTTTGGATCACTAAAGGTGGGAATTCTTCCTCATAAGATCTGAGGGTGGCTATACATGGGATTGTATCGTCTGGCTGAAAAGGATAATCTGTGAAGCTTTTCCTAGACAGTTTCGTCCTCTTGATCATTGGTTTCTTTCTGAGCATTGGAGCTGATTCAGCATCATCAGGAGGCTCAGGTCTTTTATAGGAGCATGGGGCTTGTAACGACTTCTTCTTCTTTTTCTTGTTCCTCCGTCTTCTAGCATAATCTTCATCATCAGTGTCACTCCATTGATTAGCACAGTCACAGTCAGAATCACACATAGAGGGATCAACATCCCAAATGAAGTGGCCATTCACGTGAGAGACGTAAACAGGTTTTCCATTCTCATAGAAATGCACTGGTGGATCATTTTGATCATGAGTTGTTTGCACCTGAACAGGAGAAATCATATTGATCCTTCTGAAGGATGATCTTCGCAGTGAACTTTGTTTGGTCATTCCAGGTTTCTGAAAAACAGTCGTCACCGTTCCATCACTATTATGGGTAATAGTTGGAGGTGCTGTAGTATGAACATCAACCTGTTCTTTTGGGAAAGCTTTCTCATAATCAGTAATCCATTCCAACGGAATGATAGAAGCAAGTTCTTCAGTAGTGATCATCCTTGGAATATTTACTATTGCAGGTCCTCCAGCACTGTCTGTGAACATGAATAGGGCTTCTCCGGTAGTGTTTGGGAGATTAAGATCAAGAGCATGATCTTGGACTCTGTAGAGGACTTGGTGATGTAGAGTGGCCTGTTCAGCATTAGAGTCCTGAATTACTCCTACCAATTGTATTTGGATTTTCAGTCTTTGACTTATCGTAGGATCTGATAATCTCATGGTGAAATTAGGAGCTATAGTAAGAATGACACTTCCATTTGAGAGTGTTGTTACTAATGCTCCGATCAAGGCATGTTGGTATTCTTTGAAAGTAGTATCTAAAAGAGCAACTTTGGCTGTTACCGGAAGAGATCTCCTTCCATGAAGGGTAAGAATGAGCCTGACTGCCCCTAGATGCATATGAGTGTAGCCTTGGTTTTGGTAGTTTTGGATGAGTTCTTGTGGGATTTCTAAGGTGATGTATTGTTCGGCAGTAGTGGCTTTTAAACCACACTGTTGGAGATTAGAGGACTGGATGACTTCTTTGGGAGGAGGAGAAGGGTTTCTATGGATGAGATGGCGAATAGAAGTGAGGGTTGATTTCTTTTGTCTGTGGTAGAAAGAGTAAGGACTTATGAGAGGGTATTCAGTGGCCGGGGTACGAGAGTCTTCTGGAACATGAGTGAATTCTACCAACTGATCAATCTTATTTCCAAGAGTTTTCTTTAAACTGGCGGGTAATCGGTCTATGCTCAGCGGGGTAGAGTGATGTATAGGTTGAGAAGAACTTGATGACAACCACAGGGGTGGATCTCCAGTACTTCAGGATGACAACGATACAATGCATCGTCTGCTTATCCCAATCACTCTTTCCAACCATTATAGCGAGTGAGATCAAAGGGTCCGAGCAAAACTTAGCATTATAACATTGAGTCCCTTTTCCACTATGAGAAATTCCCGTGGATCTGATCCATGCCATGTTCTGATGAGCAGGATCCTCTTAAAGAGGCAAGCTCAGAGCATACTTTTATGGCACTGGACTGAGGAAGAAGGAAATAGCACTAGCTAAGCTTTCAGAGAGAGAAAGAGAATTCAGAACATTTTGAGAGATAGGAAAAGTGGATATATTACAATGTTTCTTGAGATCTGATTACAACTGGGGTGAGCACCTCCTTATATAGAGGCCTCTAGATAGAAGCGAAATCTAAACAAGCCTATCATACAATGCCACCTGGAGGATAAGGATAAGCCTTATCTTTTTTGGCATTTTCTAAGCGTGTGACTGAGGTCACTTTATTCTAGCACACTCATAATTATACATAGTGGGAACAACAGTGTTCTAATAAAGAGACGGTTTGAAATAATCTTCTGGTAGGGTCCCATCACCGTCTGAGAAGGATGAATCAGAAGCTAGATTGACAGCTCTGAAATCCGTATCTGGGTCTTGGAGGTAGAGAAACGGGTCTTCAGTGTTTTCTTCATTTGGATCTTGGGCATCTTGCAGATATGGGTCATATGGGTCTGATTTTGGGCCTTCAGCATCATCGGGTATTCCTGCATCAATTCTAGTTGGGCTTGGTGGTAAAGCATACACTCTTCCACCTGGATCTTCAGAATTCAGATCTTCTTCAGAATATCTGCCTGGAACTTGTGTGGACGTACTGGGCTGGTCCGTTGGAGCATAAAAGGAGTATTGTCCAAACTGGTTGATTATTCCTGAAGTTATAAATCTGGACTGAAACTCTTGGAGAGTTATCGGTGGGACATCCGATTGAAATGGGAGTCCTTCAACTACATCTTTTTCTCCATATAGTCCAGGTTGCCAAAGTTGACAAAGGTATTTGGCCAAGGCATTCAGGATTGTCTTTTCATCTGTGGGCCATATGGTAGAATATCCAACAATTTCGACCCTGTTCTTGGTATGTGTCCTCTCATTATGTGCTTTACATCCAGAAAAATAATCTCTCTGTAAAGTGACAAAACAACAGAATTTTCGCTTTGTCTTGGAGGATTTATCCCATAATTGGTGCTGCTCGATCATGTTATATAACATTCCTCTCCATGCTCCAAGTGGTGCATACATAGCAAATAACCTGACTAGATGAGACTGTGCTTGAGTACTGTTACACAGAATGTGATATACTGGGAAGAGTGGTATTATAATAGCACATGGATATAGGGAAGACAGAGCCCAGATATACCACATCATCTCTTCTGGTATAGGTCCTTGGATTATTGGTATAGTGCAAAAAGGGGTATCCATGTCAAAGTACTTTGGATTTGGATGTATTTGGGTTATGGTAAGGAGCTGGTGTAGCCAGTAGAACAAAGTTTGCCTGGCTAAACAGACTATTTGAAACAGTGTCTGGGGTCTTGCTTTGAAAGGAAAAGGACCAATTTTTCTTCTGTATGGGTTATTACGAAGTGGACAATCAGGAAATGGGATGGTGTATGAAGGGTTGTAGGTGCTCATGGTGCAAATGTAATGGATTGGTTTAGGGAGTGATTCTACTGGTTTGGGGGGTGGTTCTTTGGTTGGCCTAGATAGGAAATCTGCAAGTGTGTTTTGGTGTCCTTTGATGTGCCTTACTTCGAATTTATAGCGAGAGAACCAGTCCTTCCATCTTAGCAATTGAGAGTCTGGCAGGATTTTTTTCTTGATTTCTAGCATTGATGGGAAAGAGGTGTTATCCATTTCCACAGTGAAATGATAAGAACTGAGGTGGAAATTGAATTTTTCTATCCCTCTTTTGACAGCAAGAATCTCTTTGTAAGTGGCATGGTAATGTTTTTCAGATTCTTTGAACTGTCCACTAGCATGCGCGCAATAGTGTCTTGTCCCATCAATCTCTTCAAGTAGCACAGCTCCCCAGAATTCATCACTAGCATCTGTCTGCAATATTCTTTTTCCTGTGCTGGGAATCTTTAAAGGTGGGGGGTCTTGTGCTATCTTCTTCAGGGTTTTGACAGCTGTGGTTTGCTCAGGTCCCCATGGTGGGGGCTTCTTCTTTAGGAGTTTTGACAGCTGGCTGGTGTGTCTGGTCACATCTGGGATAAAGTCTCTGATGTAGTTGACGATTCCCAAGAATTGTTGGACTTGTTTGACTGTCAAGTTTTCATCAGGAAAATGGATTAATTCTTTGGCAAGGTGATCCCCTGGTTGGAAAAATCCATTTTCGAAAATCATCCCAAGGAATTCAATTTTTGTCTTAGCAATAGAGCTCTTTTTTGCTGATAGCATGATTCCCTGGTCTTTGATGATCTGAGTGAATTGGGCCAGGAGTGCCCTGTGGGCTTCGCTGTCTTTTGAGAACAGTAAGATGTCATCAATGTAGATGAGTGTGGAGTGTAGTATGGGCTCAAAGATTTTGGTCATTGCTTTTTGGAAGAGAGAGGGGGCTACTTTGAGTCCAAATGGCATTACTGTCCATTGGTATTGGGCTTCAGGTATACAGAACGCTGTTTTATACCTATCTTCAGGATGGAGCCCAATTTGCCAAAATCCAGCTTTCAAGTCAAACTTGCTGAATAATTTTGCTCCACTTAATCTTTGTGTAATAACTGAGATTCTTGGTAGAGGAAACTTGTCGTCTTGTAAGAAGACATTAAGTGGCTTATAATCAATGACAAGCCTCTTTTTCCCTCTATTTTGCTCAGCTCTTTTTTCAACATAGAATGCTTGACATGCCCAGTTGGAGTTGGTTGGTTCAATGAGTCCTTGAACAAGAAGGGCTGCACATTCAGCTCTTGCCAACTTAAGATCTTCAGGGTTCATTCCTGAATGCGTGGCCTTTGTAGGGTTGATGTCTTCATTCTTTTTGAAGGGGAGTCGGACATAAAATTCTGGATTTTTCCATAAAGGAGCAGGGTGGTTGAATTGATCATGACTATCACAGCAAGCACTGAGGAGTAGCTGTTGGATCTCCTTATATTCTTCTGGAGCTTCTTGGATTTCGAGGATACTTTGTATCCCTGTAAAAGGCAAAAACTGCCCTTTGTAACTCAGACCAGTGGGTTTGATGTGTAGCCCATGAGTTCGGAAGAAGGCATCGAATCCGAACAGAACATCTTTGTCAGGGAGGTAGCTTCCCAGCACTCTAAGCCAAGTGGTCTGGCCCGCAAATATCTCCAGTCCAACTGGTTTTTTGGAGATGAGATTGATGGTGAAGACTTCACTGTTAGCTGCTGCAAATTTCTTGGAAAAAGGTGCCCACATTTCTTTTGGTAAGACATGTGGTTTTACGACAGTAGCACAAGATCCAGTGTCCATTAATGCAACGGCCTTTATTGGTTTATCATAGACAGATGTTTTGACTTTTAGATCAAAATGAGGTCTAGGAGTACCATCAATCTGTTTTACTCCTAAAGATCCGAGATACCCAAGTTCTTCTTCTGGCATACTCGTTCCTTTAGGAATTCTTGTGGTGATGGAAGCGATAGATGATATGGTAAAGATAGACCTTTTTGGTGGGAGGTCTTCTTCTGAACTATTCTCTTCTGAGTCAGAGTCCTGGAAAACGTATTCAGTTTCATCATCTTTGCTTCTCTGTTCCTCAAGTACTGACTCTAGATCTTCCTCATCACCAATGGAGGCAGCATCCATTAAAGACTGGAGCATTTTTATTTCCTTCTTTGTCTTGTGAGGACATGACTTAGCAAAGTGTCCTTGTTTTCCACAAATGAAGCATTTGTTTGACTTGGTATGGGGTTTCCTCCTTTTGAAGTAACGGTATTTTTGCTTGCTTCTTCTCCTTCTGAATGCTTTCTGATGAAATGTATTGGTTGATGATCGCCAATGCATCTTTTTCTTTGGCTTGCATTCACACATACTTGACTCTTTGCACTTAATTTTCAGATGGGATTTGCTGCATGCTCCTTTGAGTTTGCCTGAGTTTTTGTTAAGCTGTTTGAACATTTGTTGTTGTTCACACAACTTGTCCAAGGCGGCTAGGGCTAACTGGTATATTTCTCCAATGGTTGTGGTAGCCACTTCTTTGCGAAGAGTCATCATCATTCGCTGTATTTCAGGCTGAAGCTCATCTGGCAAGGATGCTATAAAGACTTGCTTAAGTGGCGGATTATTATTTCCTCCAAGAGGATAATATTTAGCAGCCATCTTTTTGTAGTGTTTTTCCAAGTCTTTTCTGTTGAGGGAACAACACTTCATCTCAAAGTATTCTTGAGAATTTCTTTTTTGGATAATTGCAATGTCTCCTAGAAATTCTTGATGTATTATCCCCAGAAATTGTGAAGAGGTACCATTGATGAGCTGGAGTCTTTCATACTCAGAAAGGTTAGTTGCCCATTCTCGGAGATTGCCAGTCATCCGATTTATAAAATCTGCAAGGACTTGTCTGCTTGTGAGATTTGGGTTGGCCATGTTGGTCTGAATCCAAGCACTAAATTCATTCAACCTTTCTCTGTATCTTGCTGGTGGGACATCATCAAAAGTGAACCATTTATTGGGAGTTTTAACTTCAATTGGGCTTATATGATCGTGATTAGCTGAAGTCTCTGGTTCATCCCTTTCAGAAGTTATCTCTTCCTCCTCTTCCTCTACAGGGTTGACCATGGCTATTGCTGAAAGATCTGCTTCATAATCTCCTTCAGACTCCTCATCTTCTTGTTCACTGGTCTCAGTAGTCTCATCTTCTGATTCTTCAGTAATTTCTTCACTGGGTGATTGAGTATCCAGAGTAAGGGTATATATTGATCGTCCTGGAGCAGGAGACCCTTCTTTGATGCCCTTATCTTTCATAGGGACATTGGAAGATGCTTCGTCTCTAAAAAAATTTCTTGGTTTCCAAGGAGGATGATGTCTAGATTGAGATTGTGGTGGCCTAGGCAAGGACGAATGATGCCGTCCTTGAGGAGAAATAGATCTTTTAGTGTTTGCTTGCCTGGCCAAATGGTAGGTGGATTTGAAGATGGAGTCATAATCTGGGGTTTCTGGTGGTGAATATGTGGAAGGGAATAAGACAGGTGAATATGAGGGGTATGGTTTGGCATACATGGATAATGGGTCTATGGACAGCGTCTGGGGTACAGTTGTTTTGCTTTTGTCCATCTCAATTTGTCGAAGTTGAGCTTTGACTTGATCCAATTCTCTGTTCTTCTTTTGGAATTCTGGGCCAAAGTAACGATTGTCAATGTAGGCCTTGAGTTCTTGATCAAGTTGAAAAGCTTGTGCAGAAAGTCGATCTTTGAGTTCAGCCACTTGTTCTGCCATAGAACTTAATTGTACTGAGAGACCCTCAGTTTTCTCTACAAGAGTATCAAGAGTGTGATCTATTCGGAGCAGTACTTTATTTTGGCTGACTGCATTATCTGTATGCCAATTGAGCACTTCTTCTTGAGGAGTTGTAGCTTGATGTCCATGTGGAGTGATTCCTTGAGGTATCACATAAGGTCTCCTTGTGATTTTCTTTTCATCAGTTTGGATCACTAAAGGTGGGAATTCTTCCTCATAAGATCTGAGGGTGGCTATACATGGGATTGTATCGTCTGGCTGAAAAGGATAATCTGTGAAGCTTTTCCTAGACAGTTTCGTCCTCTTGATCATTGGTTTCTTTCTGAGCATTGGAGCTGATTCAGCATCATCAGGAGGCTCAGGTCTTTTATAGGAGCATGGGGCTTGTAACGACTTCTTCTTCTTTTTCTTGTTCCTCCGTCTTCTAGCATAATCTTCATCATCAGTGTCACTCCATTGATTAGCACAGTCACAGTCAGAATCACACATAGAGGGATCAACATCCCAAATGAAGTGGCCATTCACGTGAGAGACGTAAACAGGTTTTCCATTCTCATAGAAATGCACTGGTGGATCATTTTGATCATGAGTTGTTTGCACCTGAACAGGAGAAATCATATTGATCCTTCTGAAGGATGATCTTCGCAGTGAACTTTGTTTGGTCATTCCAGGTTTCTGAAAAACAGTCGTCACCGTTCCATCACTATTATGGGTAATAGTTGGAGGTGCTGTAGTATGAACATCAACCTGTTCTTTTGGGAAAGCTTTCTCATAATCAGTAATCCATTCCAACGGAATGATAGAAGCAAGTTCTTCAGTAGTGATCATCCTTGGAATATTTACTATTGCAGGTCCTCCAGCACTGTCTGTGAACATGAATAGGGCTTCTCCGGTAGTGTTTGGGAGATTAAGATCAAGAGCATGATCTTGGACTCTGTAGAGGACTTGGTGATGTAGAGTGGCCTGTTCAGCATTAGAGTCCTGAATTACTCCTACCAATTGTATTTGGATTTTCAGTCTTTGACTTATCGTAGGATCTGATAATCTCATGGTGAAATTAGGAGCTATAGTAAGAATGACACTTCCATTTGAGAGTGTTGTTACTAATGCTCCGATCAAGGCATGTTGGTATTCTTTGAAAGTAGTATCTAAAAGAGCAACTTTGGCTGTTACCGGAAGAGATCTCCTTCCATGAAGGGTAAGAATGAGCCTGACTGCCCCTAGATGCATATGAGTGTAGCCTTGGTTTTGGTAGTTTTGGATGAGTTCTTGTGGGATTTCTAAGGTGATGTATTGTTCGGCAGTAGTGGCTTTTAAACCACACTGTTGGAGATTAGAGGACTGGATGACTTCTTTGGGAGGAGGAGAAGGGTTTCTATGGATGAGATGGCGAATAGAAGTGAGGGTTGATTTCTTTTGTCTGTGGTAGAAAGAGTAAGGACTTATGAGAGGGTATTCAGTGGCCGGGGTACGAGAGTCTTCTGGAACATGAGTGAATTCTACCAACTGATCAATCTTATTTCCAAGAGTTTTCTTTAAACTGGCGGGTAATCGGTCTATGCTCAGCGGGGTAGAGTGATGTATAGGTTGAGAAGAACTTGATGACAACCACAGGGGTGGATCTCCAGTACTTCAGGATGACAACGATACAATGCATCGTCTGCTTATCCCAATCACTCTTTCCAACCATTATAGCGAGTGAGATCAAAGGGTCCGAGCAAAACTTAGCATTATAACATTGAGTCCCTTTTCCACTATGAGAAATTCCCGTGGATCTGATCCATGCCATGTTCTGATGAGCAGGATCCTCTTAAAGAGGCAAGCTCAGAGCATACTTTTATGGCACTGGACTGAGGAAGAAGGAAATAGCACTAGCTAAGCTTTCAGAGAGAGAAAGAGAATTCAGAACATTTTGAGAGATAGGAAAAGTGGATATATTACAATGTTTCTTGAGATCTGATTACAACTGGGGTGAGCACCTCCTTATATAGAGGCCTCTAGATAGAAGCGAAATCTAAACAAGCCTATCATACAATGCCACCTGGAGGATAAGGATAAGCCTTATCTTTTTTGGCATTTTCTAAGCGTGTGACTGAGGTCACTTTATTCTAGCACACTCATAATTATACATAGTGGGAACAACAGTGTTCTAATAAAGAGACGGTTTGAAATAATCTTCTGGTAGGGTCCCATCACCGTCTGAGAAGGATGAATCAGAAGCTAGATTGACAGCTCTGAAATCCGTATCTGGGTCTTGGAGGTAGAGAAACGGGTCTTCAGTGTTTTCTTCATTTGGATCTTGGGCATCTTGCAGATATGGGTCATATGGGTCTGATTTTGGGCCTTCAGCATCATCGGGTATTCCTGCATCAATTCTAGTTGGGCTTGGTGGTAAAGCATACACTCTTCCACCTGGATCTTCAGAATTCAGATCTTCTTCAGAATATCTGCCTGGAACTTGTGTGGACGTACTGGGCTGGTCCGTTGGAGCATAAAAGGAGTATTGTCCAAACTGGTTGATTATTCCTGAAGTTATAAATCTGGACTGAAACTCTTGGAGAGTTATCGGTGGGACATCCGATTGAAATGGGAGTCCTTCAACTACATCTTTTTCTCCATATAGTCCAGGTTGCCAAAGTTGACAAAGGTATTTGGCCAAGGCATTCAGGATTGTCTTTTCATCTGTGGGCCATATGGTAGAATATCCAACAATTTCGACCCTGTTCTTGGTATGTGTCCTCTCATTATGTGCTTTACATCCAGAAAAATAATCTCTCTGTAAAGTGACAAAACAACAGAATTTTCGCTTTGTCTTGGAGGATTTATCCCATAATTGGTGCTGCTCGATCATGTTATATAACATTCCTCTCCATGCTCCAAGTGGTGCATACATAGCAAATAACCTGACTAGATGAGACTGTGCTTGAGTACTGTTACACAGAATGTGATATACTGGGAAGAGTGGTATTATAATAGCACATGGATATAGGGAAGACAGAGCCCAGATATACCACATCATCTCTTCTGGTATAGGTCCTTGGATTATTGGTATAGTGCAAAAAGGGGTATCCATGTCAAAGTACTTTGGATTTGGATGTATTTGGGTTATGGTAAGGAGCTGGTGTAGCCAGTAGAACAAAGTTTGCCTGGCTAAACAGACTATTTGAAACAGTGTCTGGGGTCTTGCTTTGAAAGGAAAAGGACCAATTTTTCTTCTGTATGGGTTATTACGAAGTGGACAATCAGGAAATGGGATGGTGTATGAAGGGTTGTAGGTGCTCATGGTGCAAATGTAATGGATTGGTTTAGGGAGTGATTCTACTGGTTTGGGGGGTGGTTCTTTGGTTGGCCTAGATAGGAAATCTGCAAGTGTGTTTTGGTGTCCTTTGATGTGCCTTACTTCGAATTTATAGCGAGAGAACCAGTCCTTCCATCTTAGCAATTGAGAGTCTGGCAGGATTTTTTTCTTGATTTCTAGCATTGATGGGAAAGAGGTGTTATCCATTTCCACAGTGAAATGATAAGAACTGAGGTGGAAATTGAATTTTTCTATCCCTCTTTTGACAGCAAGAATCTCTTTGTAAGTGGCATGGTAATGTTTTTCAGATTCTTTGAACTGTCCACTAGCATGCGCGCAATAGTGTCTTGTCCCATCAATCTCTTCAAGTAGCACAGCTCCCCAGAATTCATCACTAGCATCTGTCTGCAATATTCTTTTTCCTGTGCTGGGAATCTTTAAAGGTGGGGGGTCTTGTGCTATCTTCTTCAGGGTTTTGACAGCTGTGGTTTGCTCAGGTCCCCATGGTGGGGGCTTCTTCTTTAGGAGTTTTGACAGCTGGCTGGTGTGTCTGGTCACATCTGGGATAAAGTCTCTGATGTAGTTGACGATTCCCAAGAATTGTTGGACTTGTTTGACTGTCAAGTTTTCATCAGGAAAATGGATTAATTCTTTGGCAAGGTGATCCCCTGGTTGGAAAAATCCATTTTCGAAAATCATCCCAAGGAATTCAATTTTTGTCTTAGCAATAGAGCTCTTTTTTGCTGATAGCATGATTCCCTGGTCTTTGATGATCTGAGTGAATTGGGCCAGGAGTGCCCTGTGGGCTTCGCTGTCTTTTGAGAACAGTAAGATGTCATCAATGTAGATGAGTGTGGAGTGTAGTATGGGCTCAAAGATTTTGGTCATTGCTTTTTGGAAGAGAGAGGGGGCTACTTTGAGTCCAAATGGCATTACTGTCCATTGGTATTGGGCTTCAGGTATACAGAACGCTGTTTTATACCTATCTTCAGGATGGAGCCCAATTTGCCAAAATCCAGCTTTCAAGTCAAACTTGCTGAATAATTTTGCTCCACTTAATCTTTGTGTAATAACTGAGATTCTTGGTAGAGGAAACTTGTCGTCTTGTAAGAAGACATTAAGTGGCTTATAATCAATGACAAGCCTCTTTTTCCCTCTATTTTGCTCAGCTCTTTTTTCAACATAGAATGCTTGACATGCCCAGTTGGAGTTGGTTGGTTCAATGAGTCCTTGAACAAGAAGGGCTGCACATTCAGCTCTTGCCAACTTAAGATCTTCAGGGTTCATTCCTGAATGCGTGGCCTTTGTAGGGTTGATGTCTTCATTCTTTTTGAAGGGGAGTCGGACATAAAATTCTGGATTTTTCCATAAAGGAGCAGGGTGGTTGAATTGATCATGACTATCACAGCAAGCACTGAGGAGTAGCTGTTGGATCTCCTTATATTCTTCTGGAGCTTCTTGGATTTCGAGGATACTTTGTATCCCTGTAAAAGGCAAAAACTGCCCTTTGTAACTCAGACCAGTGGGTTTGATGTGTAGCCCATGAGTTCGGAAGAAGGCATCGAATCCGAACAGAACATCTTTGTCAGGGAGGTAGCTTCCCAGCACTCTAAGCCAAGTGGTCTGGCCCGCAAATATCTCCAGTCCAACTGGTTTTTTGGAGATGAGATTGATGGTGAAGACTTCACTGTTAGCTGCTGCAAATTTCTTGGAAAAAGGTGCCCACATTTCTTTTGGTAAGACATGTGGTTTTACGACAGTAGCACAAGATCCAGTGTCCATTAATGCAACGGCCTTTATTGGTTTATCATAGACAGATGTTTTGACTTTTAGATCAAAATGAGGTCTAGGAGTACCATCAATCTGTTTTACTCCTAAAGATCCGAGATACCCAAGTTCTTCTTCTGGCATACTCGTTCCTTTAGGAATTCTTGTGGTGATGGAAGCGATAGATGATATGGTAAAGATAGACCTTTTTGGTGGGAGGTCTTCTTCTGAACTATTCTCTTCTGAGTCAGAGTCCTGGAAAACGTATTCAGTTTCATCATCTTTGCTTCTCTGTTCCTCAAGTACTGACTCTAGATCTTCCTCATCACCAATGGAGGCAGCATCCATTAAAGACTGGAGCATTTTTATTTCCTTCTTTGTCTTGTGAGGACATGACTTAGCAAAGTGTCCTTGTTTTCCACAAATGAAGCATTTGTTTGACTTGGTATGGGGTTTCCTCCTTTTGAAGTAACGGTATTTTTGCTTGCTTCTTCTCCTTCTGAATGCTTTCTGATGAAATGTATTGGTTGATGATCGCCAATGCATCTTTTTCTTTGGCTTGCATTCACACATACTTGACTCTTTGCACTTAATTTTCAGATGGGATTTGCTGCATGCTCCTTTGAGTTTGCCTGAGTTTTTGTTAAGCTGTTTGAACATTTGTTGTTGTTCACACAACTTGTCCAAGGCGGCTAGGGCTAACTGGTATATTTCTCCAATGGTTGTGGTAGCCACTTCTTTGCGAAGAGTCATCATCATTCGCTGTATTTCAGGCTGAAGCTCATCTGGCAAGGATGCTATAAAGACTTGCTTAAGTGGCGGATTATTATTTCCTCCAAGAGGATAATATTTAGCAGCCATCTTTTTGTAGTGTTTTTCCAAGTCTTTTCTGTTGAGGGAACAACACTTCATCTCAAAGTATTCTTGAGAATTTCTTTTTTGGATAATTGCAATGTCTCCTAGAAATTCTTGATGTATTATCCCCAGAAATTGTGAAGAGGTACCATTGATGAGCTGGAGTCTTTCATACTCAGAAAGGTTAGTTGCCCATTCTCGGAGATTGCCAGTCATCCGATTTATAAAATCTGCAAGGACTTGTCTGCTTGTGAGATTTGGGTTGGCCATGTTGGTCTGAATCCAAGCACTAAATTCATTCAACCTTTCTCTGTATCTTGCTGGTGGGACATCATCAAAAGTGAACCATTTATTGGGAGTTTTAACTTCAATTGGGCTTATATGATCGTGATTAGCTGAAGTCTCTGGTTCATCCCTTTCAGAAGTTATCTCTTCCTCCTCTTCCTCTACAGGGTTGACCATGGCTATTGCTGAAAGATCTGCTTCATAATCTCCTTCAGACTCCTCATCTTCTTGTTCACTGGTCTCAGTAGTCTCATCTTCTGATTCTTCAGTAATTTCTTCACTGGGTGATTGAGTATCCAGAGTAAGGGTATATATTGATCGTCCTGGAGCAGGAGACCCTTCTTTGATGCCCTTATCTTTCATAGGGACATTGGAAGATGCTTCGTCTCTAAAAAAATTTCCTGGTTTCCAAGGAGGATGATGTCTAGATTGAGATTGTGGTGGCCTAGGCAAGGACGAATGATGCCGTCCTTGAGGAGAAATAGATCTTTTAGTGTTTGCTTGCCTGGCCAAATGGTAGGTGGATTTGAAGATGGAGTCATAATCTGGGGTTTCTGGTGGTGAATATGTGGAAGGGAATAAGACAGGTGAATATGAGGGGTATGGTTTGGCATACATGGATAATGGGTCTATGGACAGCGTCTGGGGTACAGTTGTTTTGCTTTTGTCCATCTCAATTTGTCGAAGTTGAGCTTTGACTTGATCCAATTCTCTGTTCTTCTTTTGGAATTCTGGGCCAAAGTAACGATTGTCAATGTAGGCCTTGAGTTCTTGATCAAGTTGAAAAGCTTGTGCAGAAAGTCGATCTTTGAGTTCAGCCACTTGTTCTGCCATAGAACTTAATTGTACTAAGAGACCCTCAGTTTTCTCTACAAGAGTATCAAGAGTGTGATCTATTCGGAGCAGTACTTTATTTTGGCTGACTGCATTATCTGTATGCCAATTGAGCACTTCTTCTTGAGGAGTTGTAGCTTGATGTCCATGTGGAGTGATTCCTTGAGGTATCACATAAGGTCTCCTTGTGATTTTCTTTTCATCAGTTTGGATCACTAAAGGTGGGAATTCTTCCTCATAAGATCTGAGGGTGGCTATACATGGGATTGTATCGTCTGGCTGAAAAGGATAATCTGTGAAGCTTTTCCTAGACAGTTTCGTCCTCTTGATCATTGGTTTCTTTCTGAGCATTGGAGCTGATTCAGCATCATCAGGAGGCTCAGGTCTTTTATAGGAGCATGGGGCTTGTAACGACTTCTTCTTCTTTTTCTTGTTCCTCCGTCTTCTAGCATAATCTTCATCATCAGTGTCACTCCATTGATTAGCACAGTCACAGTCAGAATCACACATAGAGGGATCAACATCCCAAATGAAGTGGCCATTTACGTGAGAGACGTAAACAGGTTTTCCATTCTCATAGAAATGCACTGGTGGATCATTTTGATCATGAGTTGTTTGCACCTGAACAGGAGAAATCATATTGATCCTTCTGAAGGATGATCTTCGCAGTGAACTTTGTTTGGTCATTCCAGGTTTCTGAAAAACAGTCGTCACCGTTCCATCACTATTATGGGTAATAGTTGGAGGTGCTGTAGTATGAACATCAACCTGTTCTTTTGGGAAAGCTTTCTCATAATCAGTAATCCATTCCAACGGAATGATAGAAGCAAGTTCTTCAGTAGTGATCATCCTTGGAATATTTACTATTGCAGGTCCTCCAGCACTGTCTGTGAACATGAATAGGGCTTCTCCGGTAGTGTTTGGGAGATTAAGATCAAGAGCATGATCTTGGACTCTGTAGAGGACTTGGTGATGTAGAGTGGCCTGTTCAGCATTAGAGTCCTGAATTACTCCTACCAATTGTATTTGGATTTTCAGTCTTTGACTTATCGTAGGATCTGATAATCTCATGGTGAAATTAGGAGCTATAGTAAGAATGACACTTCCATTTGAGAGTGTTGTTACTAATGCTCCGATCAAGGCATGTTGGTATTCTTTGAAAGTAGTATCTAAAAGAGCAACTTTGGCTGTTACCGGAAGAGATCTCCTTCCATGAAGGGTAAGAATGAGCCTGACTGCCCCTAGATGCATATGAGTGTAGCCTTGGTTTTGGTAGTTTTGGATGAGTTCTTGTGGGATTTCTAAGGTGATGTATTGTTCGGCAGTAGTGGCTTTTAAACCACACTGTTGGAGATTAGAGGACTGGATGACTTCTTTGGGAGGAGGAGAAGGGTTTCTATGGATGAGATGGCGAATAGAAGTGAGGGTTGATTTCTTTTGTCTGTGGTAGAAAGAGTAAGGACTTATGAGAGGGTATTCAGTGGCCGGGGTACGAGAGTCTTCTGGAACATGAGTGAATTCTACCAACTGATCAATCTTATTTCCAAGAGTTTTCTTTAAACTGGCGGGTAATCGGTCTATGCTCAGCGGGGTAGAGTGATGTATAGGTTGAGAAGAACTTGATGAGTTTGTGAGATCCATGATTATGTTTAGTGATTCTCTCTTACTTGCTTTTACTAGTAATACCTTCTTCTTCCTCGTATCAACCTGAGGCTCTGATACCACAGGGGTGGATCTCCAGTACTTCAGGATGACAACGATACAATGCATCGTCTGCTTATCCCAATCACTCTTTCCAACCATTATAGCGAGTGAGATCAAAGGGTCCGAGCAAAACTTAGCATTATAACATTGAGTCCCTTTTCCACTATGAGAAATTCCCGTGGATCTGATCCATGCCATGTTCTGATGAGCAGGATCCTCTTAAAGAGGCAAGCTCAGAGCATACTTTTATGGCACTGGACTGAGGAAGAAGGAAATAGCACTAGCTAAGCTTTCAGAGAGAGAAAGAGAATTCAGAACATTTTGAGAGATAGGAAAAGTGGATATATTACAATGTTTCTTGAGATCTGATTACAACTGGGGTGAGCACCTCCTTATATAGAGGCCTCTAGATAGAAGCGAAATCTAAACAAGCCTATCATACAATGCCACCTGGAGGATAAGGATAAGCCTTATCTTTTTTGGCATTTTCTAAGCGTGTGACTGAGGTCACTTTATTCTAGCACACTCATAATTATACATAGTGGGAACAACAGTGTTCTAATAAAGAGACGGTTTGAAATAATCTTCTGGTAGGGTCCCATCACCGTCTGAGAAGGATGAATCAGAAGCTAGATTGACAGCTCTGAAATCCGTATCTGGGTCTTGGAGGTAGAGAAACGGGTCTTCAGTGTTTTCTTCATTTGGATCTTGGGCATCTTGCAGATATGGGTCATATGGGTCTGATTTTGGGCCTTCAGCATCATCGGGTATTCCTGCATCAATTCTAGTTGGGCTTGGTGGTAAAGCATACACTCTTCCACCTGGATCTTCAGAATTCAGATCTTCTTCAGAATATCTGCCTGGAACTTGTGTGGACGTACTGGGCTGGTCCGTTGGAGCATAAAAGGAGTATTGTCCAAACTGGTTGATTATTCCTGAAGTTATAAATCTGGACTGAAACTCTTGGAGAGTTATCGGTGGGACATCCGATTGAAATGGGAGTCCTTCAACTACATCTTTTTCTCCATATAGTCCAGGTTGCCAAAGTTGACAAAGGTATTTGGCCAAGGCATTCAGGATTGTCTTTTCATCTGTGGGCCATATGGTAGAATATCCAACAATTTCGACCCTGTTCTTGGTATGTGTCCTCTCATTATGTGCTTTACATCCAGAAAAATAATCTCTCTGTAAAGTGACAAAACAACAGAATTTTCGCTTTGTCTTGGAGGATTTATCCCATAATTGGTGCTGCTCGATCATGTTATATAACATTCCTCTCCATGCTCCAAGTGGTGCATACATAGCAAATAACCTGACTAGATGAGACTGTGCTTGAGTACTGTTACACAGAATGTGATATACTGGGAAGAGTGGTATTATAATAGCACATGGATATAGGGAAGACAGAGCCCAGATATACCACATCATCTCTTCTGGTATAGGTCCTTGGATTATTGGTATAGTGCAAAAAGGGGTATCCATGTCAAAGTACTTTGGATTTGGATGTATTTGGGTTATGGTAAGGAGCTGGTGTAGCCAGTAGAACAAAGTTTGCCTGGCTAAACAGACTATTTGAAACAGTGTCTGGGGTCTTGCTTTGAAAGGAAAAGGACCAATTTTTCTTCTGTATGGGTTATTACGAAGTGGACAATCAGGAAATGGGATGGTGTATGAAGGGTTGTAGGTGCTCATGGTGCAAATGTAATGGATTGGTTTAGGGAGTGATTCTACTGGTTTGGGGGGTGGTTCTTTGGTTGGCCTAGATAGGAAATCTGCAAGTGTGTTTTGGTGTCCTTTGATGTGCCTTACTTCGAATTTATAGCGAGAGAACCAGTCCTTCCATCTTAGCAATTGAGAGTCTGGCAGGATTTTTTTCTTGATTTCTAGCATTGATGGGAAAGAGGTGTTATCCATTTCCACAGTGAAATGATAAGAACTGAGGTGGAAATTGAATTTTTCTATCCCTCTTTTGACAGCAAGAATCTCTTTGTAAGTGGCATGGTAATGTTTTTCAGATTCTTTGAACTGTCCACTAGCATGCGCGCAATAGTGTCTTGTCCCATCAATCTCTTCAAGTAGCACAGCTCCCCAGAATTCATCACTAGCATCTGTCTGCAATATTCTTTTTCCTGTGCTGGGAATCTTTAAAGGTGGGGGGTCTTGTGCTATCTTCTTCAGGGTTTTGACAGCTGTGGTTTGCTCAGGTCCCCATGGTGGGGGCTTCTTCTTTAGGAGTTTTGACAGCTGGCTGGTGTGTCTGGTCACATCTGGGATAAAGTCTCTGATGTAGTTGACGATTCCCAAGAATTGTTGGACTTGTTTGACTGTCAAGTTTTCATCAGGAAAATGGATTAATTCTTTGGCAAGGTGATCCCCTGGTTGGAAAAATCCATTTTCGAAAATCATCCCAAGGAATTCAATTTTTGTCTTAGCAATAGAGCTCTTTTTTGCTGATAGCATGATTCCCTGGTCTTTGATGATCTGAGTGAATTGGGCCAGGAGTGCCCTGTGGGCTTCGCTGTCTTTTGAGAACAGTAAGATGTCATCAATGTAGATGAGTGTGGAGTGTAGTATGGGCTCAAAGATTTTGGTCATTGCTTTTTGGAAGAGAGAGGGGGCTACTTTGAGTCCAAATGGCATTACTGTCCATTGGTATTGGGCTTCAGGTATACAGAACGCTGTTTTATACCTATCT
The DNA here is from genome assembly GCF_059453495.1 of Arachis ipaensis. NCBI lineage: Eukaryota > Viridiplantae > Streptophyta > Magnoliopsida > Fabales > Fabaceae > Arachis > Arachis ipaensis. Next base: position 2,591,369 of record NC_142441.1, read on the forward strand.
TCAGGATGGAGCCCAATTTGCCAAAATCCAGCTTTCAAGTCAAACTTGCTGAATAATTTTGCTCCACTTAATCTTTGTGTAATAACTGAGATTCTTGGTAGAGGAAACTTGTCGTCTTGTAAGAAGACATTAAGTGGCTTATAATCAATGACAAGCCTCTTTTTCCCTCTATTTTGCTCAGCTCTTTTTTCAACATAGAATGCTTGACATGCCCAGTTGGAGTTGGTTGGTTCAATGAGTCCTTGAACAAGAAGGGCTGCACATTCAGCTCTTGCCAACTTAAGATCTTCAGGGTTCATTCCTGAATGCGTGGCCTTTGTAGGGTTGATGTCTTCATTCTTTTTGAAGGGGAGTCGGACATAAAATTCTGGATTTTTCCATAAAGGAGCAGGGTGGTTGAATTGATCATGACTATCACAGCAAGCACTGAGGAGTAGCTGTTGGATCTCCTTATATTCTTCTGGAGCTTCTTGGATTTCGAGGATACTTTGTATCCCTGTAAAAGGCAAAAACTGCCCTTTGTAACTCAGACCAGTGGGTTTGATGTGTAGCCCATGAGTTCGGAAGAAGGCATCGAATCCGAACAGAACATCTTTGTCAGGGAGGTAGCTTCCCAGCACTCTAAGCCAAGTGGTCTGGCCCGCAAATATCTCCAGTCCAACTGGTTTTTTGGAGATGAGATTGATGGTGAAGACTTCACTGTTAGCTGCTGCAAATTTCTTGGAAAAAGGTGCCCACATTTCTTTTGGTAAGACATGTGGTTTTACGACAGTAGCACAAGATCCAGTGTCCATTAATGCAACGGCCTTTATTGGTTTATCATAGACAGATGTTTTGACTTTTAGATCAAAATGAGGTCTAGGAGTACCATCAATCTGTTTTACTCCTAAAGATCCGAGATACCCAAGTTCTTCTTCTGGCATACTCGTTCCTTTAGGAATTCTTGTGGTGATGGAAGCGATAGATGATATGGTAAAGATAGACCTTTTTGGTGGGAGGTCTTCTTCTGAACTATTCTCTTCTGAGTCAGAGTCCTGGAAAACGTATTCAGTTTCATCATCTTTGCTTCTCTGTTCCTCAAGTACTGACTCTAGATCTTCCTCATCACCAATGGAGGCAGCATCCATTAAAGACTGGAGCATTTTTATTTCCTTCTTTGTCTTGTGAGGACATGACTTAGCAAAGTGTCCTTGTTTTCCACAAATGAAGCATTTGTTTGACTTGGTATGGGGTTTCCTCCTTTTGAAGTAACGGTATTTTTGCTTGCTTCTTCTCCTTCTGAATGCTTTCTGATGAAATGTATTGGTTGATGATCGCCAATGCATCTTTTTCTTTGGCTTGCATTCACACATACTTGACTCTTTGCACTTAATTTTCAGATGGGATTTGCTGCATGCTCCTTTGAGTTTGCCTGAGTTTTTGTTAAGCTGTTTGAACATTTGTTGTTGTTCACACAACTTGTCCAAGGCGGCTAGGGCTAACTGGTATATTTCTCCAATGGTTGTGGTAGCCACTTCTTTGCGAAGAGTCATCATCATTCGCTGTATTTCAGGCTGAAGCTCATCTGGCAAGGATGCTATAAAGACTTGCTTAAGTGGCGGATTATTATTTCCTCCAAGAGGATAATATTTAGCAGCCATCTTTTTGTAGTGTTTTTCCAAGTCTTTTCTGTTGAGGGAACAACACTTCATCTCAAAGTATTCTTGAGAATTTCTTTTTTGGATAATTGCAATGTCTCCTAGAAATTCTTGATGTATTATCCCCAGAAATTGTGAAGAGGTACCATTGATGAGCTGGAGTCTTTCATACTCAGAAAGGTTAGTTGCCCATTCTCGGAGATTGCCAGTCATCCGATTTATAAAATCTGCAAGGACTTGTCTGCTTGTGAGATTTGGGTTGGCCATGTTGGTCTGAATCCAAGCACTAAATTCATTCAACCTTTCTCTGTATCTTGCTGGTGGGACATCATCAAAAGTGAACCATTTATTGGGAGTTTTAACTTCAATTGGGCTTATATGATCGTGATTAGCTGAAGTCTCTGGTTCATCCCTTTCAGAAGTTATCTCTTCCTCCTCTTCCTCTACAGGGTTGACCATGGCTATTGCTGAAAGATCTGCTTCATAATCTCCTTCAGACTCCTCATCTTCTTGTTCACTGGTCTCAGTAGTCTCATCTTCTGATTCTTCAGTAATTTCTTCACTGGGTGATTGAGTATCCAGAGTAAGGGTATATATTGATCGTCCTGGAGCAGGAGACCCTTCTTTGATGCCCTTATCTTTCATAGGGACATTGGAAGATGCTTCGTCTCTAAAAAAATTTCCTGGTTTCCAAGGAGGATGATGTCTAGATTGAGATTGTGGTGGCCTAGGCAAGGACGAATGATGCCGTCCTTGAGGAGAAATAGATCTTTTAGTGTTTGCTTGCCTGGCCAAATGGTAGGTGGATTTGAAGATGGAGTCATAATCTGGGGTTTCTGGTGGTGAATATGTGGAAGGGAATAAGACAGGTGAATATGAGGGGTATGGTTTGGCATACATGGATAATGGGTCTATGGACAGCGTCTGGGGTACAGTTGTTTTGCTTTTGTCCATCTCAATTTGTCGAAGTTGAGCTTTGACTTGATCCAATTCTCTGTTCTTCTTTTGGAATTCTGGGCCAAAGTAACGATTGTCAATGTAGGCCTTGAGTTCTTGATCAAGTTGAAAAGCTTGTGCAGAAAGTCGATCTTTGAGTTCAGCCACTTGTTCTGCCATAGAACTTAATTGTACTGAGAGACCCTCAGTTTTCTCTACAAGAGTATCAAGAGTGTGATCTATTCGGAGCAGTACTTTATTTTGGCTGACTGCATTATCTGTATGCCAATTGAGCACTTCTTCTTGAGGAGTTGTAGCTTGATGTCCATGTGGAGTGATTCCTTGAGGTATCACATAAGGTCTCCTTGTGATTTTCTTTTCATCAGTTTGGATCACTAAAGGTGGGAATTCTTCCTCATAAGATCTGAGGGTGGCTATACATGGGATTGTATCGTCTGGCTGAAAAGGATAATCTGTGAAGCTTTTCCTAGACAGTTTTGTCCTCTTGATCATTGGTTTCTTTCTGAGCATTGGAGCTGATTCAGCATCATCAGGAGGCTCAGGTCTTTTATAGGAGCATGGGGCTTGTAACGACTTCTTCTTCTTTTTCTTGTTCCTCCGTCTTCTAGCATAATCTTCATCATCAGTGTCACTCCATTGATCATGACTATCACAGCAAGCACTGAGGAGTAGCTGTTGGATCTCCTTATATTCTTCTGGAGCTTCTTGGATTTCGAGGATACTTTGTATCCCTGTAAAAGGCAAAAACTGCCCTTTGTAACTCAGACCAGTGGGTTTGATGTGTAGCCCATGAGTTCGGAAGAAGGCATCGAATCCGAACAGAACATCTTTGTCAGGGAGGTAGCTTCCCAGCACTCTAAGCCAAGTGGTCTGGCCCGCAAATATCTCCAGTCCAACTGGTTTTTTGGAGATGAGATTGATGGTGAAGACTTCACTGTTAGCTGCTGCAAATTTCTTGGAAAAAGGTGCCCACATTTCTTTTGGTAAGACATGTGGTTTTACGACAGTAGCACAAGATCCAGTGTCCATTAATGCAACGGCCTTTATTGGTTTATCATAGACAGATGTTTTGACTTTTAGATCAAAATGAGGTCTAGGAGTACCATCAATCTGTTTTACTCCTAAAGATCCGAGATATCCAAGTTCTTCTTCTGGCATACTCGTTCCTTTAGGAATTCTTGTGGTGATGGAAGCGATAGATGATATGGTAAAGATAGACCTTTTTGGTGGGAGGTCTTCTTCTGAACTATTCTCTTCTGAGTCAGAGTCCTGGAAAACGTATTCAGTTTCATCATCTTTGCTTCTCTGTTCCTCAAGTACTGACTCTAGATCTTCCTCATCACCAATGGAGGCAGCATCCATTAAAGACTGGAGCATTTTTATTTCCTTCTTTGTCTTGTGAGGACATGACTTAGCAAAGTGTCCTTGTTTTCCACAAATGAAGCATTTGTTTGACTTGGTATGGGGTTTCCTCCTTTTGAAGTAACGGTATTTTTGCTTGCTTCTTCTCCTTCTGAATGCTTTCTGATGAAATGTATTGGTTGATGATCGCCAATGCATCTTTTTCTTTGGCTTGCATTCACACATACTTGACTCTTTGCACTTAATTTTCAGATGGGATTTGCTGCATGCTCCTTTGAGTTTGCCTGAGTTTTTGTTAAGCTGTTTGAACATTTGTTGTTGTTCACACAACTTGTCCAAGGCGGCTAGGGCTAACTGGTATATTTCTCCAATGGTTGTGGTAGCCACTTCTTTGCGAAGAGTCATCATCATTCGCTGTATTTCAGGCTGAAGCTCATCTGGCAAGGATGCTATAAAGACTTGCTTAAGTGGCGGATTATTATTTCCTCCAAGAGGATAATATTTAGCAGCCATCTTTTTGTAGTGTTTTTCCAAGTCTTTTCTGTTGAGGGAACAACACTTCATCTCAAAGTATTCTTGAGAATTTCTTTTTTGGATAATTGCAATGTCTCCTAGAAATTCTTGATGTATTATCCCCAGAAATTGTGAAGAGGTACCATTGATGAGCTGGAGTCTTTCATACTCAGAAAGGTTAGTTGCCCATTCTCGGAGATTGCCAGTCATCCGATTTATAAAATCTGCAAGGACTTGTCTGCTTGTGAGATTTGGGTTGGCCATGTTGGTCTGAATCCAAGCACTAAATTCATTCAACCTTTCTCTGTATCTTGCTGGTGGGACATCATCAAAAGTGAACCATTTATTGGGAGTTTTAACTTCAATTGGGCTTATATGATCGTGATTAGCTGAAGTCTCTGGTTCATCCCTTTCAGAAGTTATCTCTTCCTCCTCTTCCTCTACAGGGTTGACCATGGCTATTGCTGAAAGATCTGCTTCATAATCTCCTTCAGACTCCTCATCTTCTTGTTCACTGGTCTCAGTAGTCTCATCTTCTGATTCTTCAGTAATTTCTTCACTGGGTGATTGAGTATCCAGAGTAAGGGTATATATTGATCGTCCTGGAGCAGGAGACCCTTCTTTGATGCCCTTATCTTTCATAGGGACATTGGAAGATGCTTCGTCTCTAAAAAAATTTCCTGGTTTCCAAGGAGGATGATGTCTAGATTGAGATTGTGGTGGCCTAGGCAAGGACGAATGATGCCGTCCTTGAGGAGAAATAGATCTTTTAGTGTTTGCTTGCCTGGCCAAATGGTAGGTGGATTTGAAGATGGAGTCATAATCTGGGGTTTCTGGTGGTGAATATGTGGAAGGGAATAAGACAGGTGAATATGAGGGGTATGGTTTGGCATACATGGATAATGGGTCTATGGACAGCGTCTGGGGTACAGTTGTTTTGCTTTTGTCCATCTCAATTTGTCGAAGTTGAGCTTTGACTTGATCCAATTCTCTGTTCTTCTTTTGGAATTCTGGGCCAAAGTAACGATTGTCAATGTAGGCCTTGAGTTCTTGATCAAGTTGAAAAGCTTGTGCAGAAAGTCGATCTTTGAGTTCAGCCACTTGTTCTGCCATAGAACTTAATTGTACTGAGAGACCCTCAGTTTTCTCTACAAGAGTATCAAGAGTGTGATCTATTCGGAGCAGTACTTTATTTTGGCTGACTGCATTATCTGTATGCCAATTGAGCACTTCTTCTTGAGGAGTTGTAGCTTGATGTCCATGTGGAGTGATTCCTTGAGGTATCACATAAGGTCTCCTTGTGATTTTCTTTTCATCAGTTTGGATCACTAAAGGTGGGAATTCTTCCTCATAAGATCTGAGGGTGGCTATACATGGGATTGTATCGTCTGGCTGAAAAGGATAATCTGTGAAGCTTTTCCTAGACAGTTTCGTCCTCTTGATCATTGGTTTCTTTCTGAGCATTGGAGCTGATTCAGCATCATCAGGAGGCTCAGGTCTTTTATAGGAGCATGGGGCTTGTAACGACTTCTTCTTCTTTTTCTTGTTCCTCCGTCTTCTAGCATAATCTTCATCATCAGTGTCACTCCATTGATTAGCACAGTCACAGTCAGAATCACACATAGAGGGATCAACATCCCAAATGAAGTGGCCATTTACGTGAGAGACGTAAACAGGTTTTCCATTCTCATAGAAATGCACTGGTGGATCATTTTGATCATGAGTTGTTTGCACCTGAACAGGAGAAATCATATTGATCCTTCTGAAGGATGATCTTCGCAGTGAACTTTGTTTGGTCATTCCAGGTTTCTGAAAAACAGTCGTCACCGTTCCATCACTATTATGGGTAATAGTTGGAGGTGCTGTAGTATGAACATCAACCTGTTCTTTTGGGAAAGCTTTCTCATAATCAGTAATCCATTCCAACGGAATGATAGAAGCAAGTTCTTCAGTAGTGATCATCCTTGGAATATTTACTATTGCAGGTCCTCCAGCACTGTCTGTGAACATGAATAGGGCTTCTCCGGTAGTGTTTGGGAGATTAAGATCAAGAGCATGATCTTGGACTCTGTAGAGGACTTGGTGATGTAGAGTGGCCTGTTCAGCATTAGAGTCCTGAATTACTCCTACCAATTGTATTTGGATTTTCAGTCTTTGACTTATCGTAGGATCTGATAATCTCATGGTGAAATTAGGAGCTATAGTAAGAATGACACTTCCATTTGAGAGTGTTGTTACTAATGCTCCGATCAAGGCATGTTGGTATTCTTTGAAAGTAGTATCTAAAAGAGCAACTTTGGCTGTTACCGGAAGAGATCTCCTTCCATGAAGGGTAAGAATGAGCCTGACTGCCCCTAGATGCATATGAGTGTAGCCTTGGTTTTGGTAGTTTTGGATGAGTTCTTGTGGGATTTCTAAGGTGATGTATTGTTCGGCAGTAGTGGCTTTTAAACCACACTGTTGGAGATTAGAGGACTGGATGACTTCTTTGGGAGGAGGAGAAGGGTTTCTATGGATGAGATGGCGAATAGAAGTGAGGGTTGATTTCTTTTGTCTGTGGTAGAAAGAGTAAGGACTTATGAGAGGGTATTCAGTGGCCGGGGTACGAGAGTCTTCTGGAACATGAGTGAATTCTACCAACTGATCAATCTTATTTCCAAGAGTTTTCTTTAAACTGGCGGGTAATCGGTCTATGCTCAGCGGGGTAGAGTGATGTATAGGTTGAGAAGAACTTGATGAGTTTGTGAGATCCATGATTATGTTTAGTGATTCTCTCTTACTTGCTTTTACTAGTAATACCTTCTTCTTCCTCGTATCAACCTGAGGCTCTGATACCACAGGGGTGGATCTCCAGTACTTCAGGATGACAACGATACAATGCATCGTCTGCTTATCCCAATCACTCTTTCCAACCATTATAGCGAGTGAGATCAAAGGGTCCGAGCAAAACTTAGCATTATAACATTGAGTCCCTTTTCCACTATGAGAAATTCCCGTGGATCTGATCCATGCCATGTTCTGATGAGCAGGATCCTCTTAAAGAGGCAAGCTCAGAGCATACTTTTATGGCACTGGACTGAGGAAGAAGGAAATAGCACTAGCTAAGCTTTCAGAGAGAGAAAGAGAATTCAGAACATTTTGAGAGATAGGAAAAGTGGATATATTACAATGTTTCTTGAGATCCGATTACAACTGGGGTGAGCACCTCCTTATATAGAGGCCTCTAGATAGAAGCGAAATCTAAACAAGCCTATCATACAATGCCACCTGGAGGATAAGGATAAGCCTTATCTTTTTTGGCATTTTCTAAGCGTGTGACTGAGGTCACTTTATTCTAGCACACTCATAATTATACATAGTGGGAACAACAGTGTTCTAATAAAGAGACGGTTTGAAATAATCTTCTGGTAGGGTCCCATCACCGTCTGAGAAGGATGAATCAGAAGCTAGATTGACAGCTCTGAAATCCGTATCTGGGTCTTGGAGGTAGAGAAACGGGTCTTCAGTGTTTTCTTCATTTGGATCTTGGGCATCTTGCAGATATGGGTCATATGGGTCTGATTTTGGGCCTTCAGCATCATCGGGTATTCCTGCATCAATTCTAGTTGGGCTTGGTGGTAAAGCATACACTCTTCCACCTGGATCTTCAGAATTCAGATCTTCTTCAGAATATCTGCCTGGAACTTGTGTGGACGTACTGGGCTGGTCCGTTGGAGCATAAAAGGAGTATTGTCCAAACTGGTTGATTATTCCTGAAGTTATAAATCTGGACTGAAACTCTTGGAGAGTTATCGGTGGGACATCCGATTGAAATGGGAGTCCTTCAACTACATCTTTTTCTCCATATAGTCCAGGTTGCCAAAGTTGACAAAGGTATTTGGCCAAGGCATTCAGGATTGTCTTTTCATCTGTGGGCCATATGGTAGAATATCCAACAATTTCGACCCTGTTCTTGGTATGTGTCCTCTCATTATGTGCTTTACATCCAGAAAAATAATCTCTCTGTAAAGTGACAAAACAACAGAATTTTCGCTTTGTCTTGGAGGATTTATCCCATAATTGGTGCTGCTCGATCATGTTATATAACATTCCTCTCCATGCTCCAAGTGGTGCATACATAGCAAATAACCTGACTAGATGAGACTGTGCTTGAGTACTGTTACACAGAATGTGATATACTGGGAAGAGTGGTATTATAATAGCACATGGATATAGGGAAGACAGAGCCCAGATATACCACATCATCTCTTCTGGTATAGGTCCTTGGATTATTGGTATAGTGCAAAAAGGGGTATCCATGTCAAAGTACTTTGGATTTGGATGTATTTGGGTTATGGTAAGGAGCTGGTGTAGCCAGTAGAACAAAGTTTGCCTGGCTAAACAGACTATTTGAAACAGTGTCTGGGGTCTTGCTTTGAAAGGAAAAGGACCAATTTTTCTTCTGTATGGGTTATTACGAAGTGGACAATCAGGAAATGGGATGGTGTATGAAGGGTTGTAGGTGCTCATGGTGCAAATGTAATGGATTGGTTTAGGGAGTGATTCTACTGGTTTGGGGGGTGGTTCTTTGGTTGGCCTAGATAGGAAATCTGCAAGTGTGTTTTGGTGTCCTTTGATGTGCCTTACTTCGAATTTATAGCGAGAGAACCAGTCCTTCCATCTTAGCAATTGAGAGTCTGGCAGGATTTTTTTCTTGATTTCTAGCATTGATGGGAAAGAGGTGTTATCCATTTCCACAGTGAAATGATAAGAACTGAGGTGGAAATTGAATTTTTCTATCCCTCTTTTGACAGCAAGAATCTCTTTGTAAGTGGCATGGTAATGTTTTTCAGATTCTTTGAACTGTCCACTAGCATGCGCGCAATAGTGTCTTGTCCCATCAATCTCTTCAAGTAGCACAGCTCCCCAGAATTCATCACTAGCATCTGTCTGCAATATTCTTTTTCCTGTGCTGGGAATCTTTAAAGGTGGGGGGTCTTGTGCTATCTTCTTCAGGGTTTTGACAGCTGTGGTTTGCTCAGGTCCCCATGGTGGGGGCTTCTTCTTTAGGAGTTTTGACAGCTGGCTGGTGTGTCTGGTCACATCTGGGATAAAGTCTCTGATGTAGTTGACGATTCCCAAGAATTGTTGGACTTGTTTGACTGTCAAGTTTTCATCAGGAAAATGGATTAATTCTTTGGCAAGGTGATCCCCTGGTTGGAAAAATCCATTTTCGAAAATCATCCCAAGGAATTCAATTTTTGTCTTAGCAATAGAGCTCTTTTTTGCTGATAGCATGATTCCCTGGTCTTTGATGATCTGAGTGAATTGGGCCAGGAGTGCCCTGTGGGCTTCGCTGTCTTTTGAGAACAGTAAGATGTCATCAATGTAGATGAGTGTGGAGTGTAGTATGGGCTCAAAGATTTTGGTCATTGCTTTTTGGAAGAGAGAGGGGGCTACTTTGAGTCCAAATGGCATTACTGTCCATTGGTATTGGGCTTCAGGTATACAGAACGCTGTTTTATACCTATCTTCAGGATGGAGCCCAATTTGCCAAAATCCAGCTTTCAAGTCAAACTTGCTGAATAATTTTGCTCCACTTAATCTTTGTGTAATAACTGAGATTCTTGGTAGAGGAAACTTGTCGTCTTGTAAGAAGACATTAAGTGGCTTATAATCAATGACAAGCCTCTTTTTCCCTCTATTTTGCTCAGCTCTTTTTTCAACATAGAATGCTTGACATGCCCAGTTGGAGTTGGTTGGTTCAATGAGTCCTTGAACAAGAAGGGCTGCACATTCAGCTCTTGCCAACTTAAGATCTTCAGGGTTCATTCCTGAATGCGTGGCCTTTGTAGGGTTGATGTCTTCATTCTTTTTGAAGGGGAGTCGGACATAAAATTCTGGATTTTTCCATAAAGGAGCAGGGTGGTTGAATTGATCATGACTATCACAGCAAGCACTGAGGAGTAGCTGTTGGATCTCCTTATATTCTTCTGGAGCTTCTTGGATTTCGAGGATACTTTGTATCCCTGTAAAAGGCAAAAACTGCCCTTTGTAACTCAGACCAGTGGGTTTGATGTGTAGCCCATGAGTTCGGAAGAAGGCATCGAATCCGAACAGAACATCTTTGTCAGGGAGGTAGCTTCCCAGCACTCTAAGCCAAGTGGTCTGGCCCGCAAATATCTCCAGTCCAACTGGTTTTTTGGAGATGAGATTGATGGTGAAGACTTCACTGTTAGCTGCTGCAAATTTCTTGGAAAAAGGTGCCCACATTTCTTTTGGTAAGACATGTGGTTTTACGACAGTAGCACAAGATCCAGTGTCCATTAATGCAACGGCCTTTATTGGTTTATCATAGACAGATGTTTTGACTTTTAGATCAAAATGAGGTCTAGGAGTACCATCAATCTGTTTTACTCCTAAAGATCCGAGATACCCAAGTTCTTCTTCTGGCATACTCGTTCCTTTAGGAATTCTTGTGGTGATGGAAGCGATAGATGATATGGTAAAGATAGACCTTTTTGGTGGGAGGTCTTCTTCTGAACTATTCTCTTCTGAGTCAGAGTCCTGGAAAACGTATTCAGTTTCATCATCTTTGCTTCTCTGTTCCTCAAGTACTGACTCTAGATCTTCCTCATCACCAATGGAGGCAGCATCCATTAAAGACTGGAGCATTTTTATTTCCTTCTTTGTCTTGTGAGGACATGACTTAGCAAAGTGTCCTTGTTTTCCACAAATGAAGCATTTGTTTGACTTGGTATGGGGTTTCCTCCTTTTGAAGTAACGGTATTTTTGCTTGCTTCTTCTCCTTCTGAATGCTTTCTGATGAAATGTATTGGTTGATGATCGCCAATGCATCTTTTTCTTTGGCTTGCATTCACACATACTTGACTCTTTGCACTTAATTTTCAGATGGGATTTGCTGCATGCTCCTTTGAGTTTGCCTGAGTTTTTGTTAAGCTGTTTGAACATTTGTTGTTGTTCACACAACTTGTCCAAGGCGGCTAGGGCTAACTGGTATATTTCTCCAATGGTTGTGGTAGCCACTTCTTTGCGAAGAGTCATCATCATTCGCTGTATTTCAGGCTGAAGCTCATCTGGCAAGGATGCTATAAAGACTTGCTTAAGTGGCGGATTATTATTTCCTCCAAGAGGATAATATTTAGCAGCCATCTTTTTGTAGTGTTTTTCCAAGTCTTTTCTGTTGAGGGAACAACACTTCATCTCAAAGTATTCTTGAGAATTTCTTTTTTGGATAATTGCAATGTCTCCTAGAAATTCTTGATGTATTATCCCCAGAAATTGTGAAGAGGTACCATTGATGAGCTGGAGTCTTTCATACTCAGAAAGGTTAGTTGCCCATTCTCGGAGATTGCCAGTCATCCGATTTATAAAATCTGCAAGGACTTGTCTGCTTGTGAGATTTGGGTTGGCCATGTTGGTCTGAATCCAAGCACTAAATTCATTCAACCTTTCTCTGTATCTTGCTGGTGGGACATCATCAAAAGTGAACCATTTATTGGGAGTTTTAACTTCAATTGGGCTTATATGATCGTGATTAGCTGAAGTCTCTGGTTCATCCCTTTCAGAAGTTATCTCTTCCTCCTCTTCCTCTACAGGGTTGACCATGGCTATTGCTGAAAGATCTGCTTCATAATCTCCTTCAGACTCCTCATCTTCTTGTTCACTGGTCTCAGTAGTCTCATCTTCTGATTCTTCAGTAATTTCTTCACTGGGTGATTGAGTATCCAGAGTAAGGGTATATATTGATCGTCCTGGAGCAGGAGACCCTTCTTTGATGCCCTTATCTTTCATAGGGACATTGGAAGATGCTTCGTCTCTAAAAAAATTTCCTGGTTTCCAAGGAGGATGATGTCTAGATTGAGATTGTGGTGGCCTAGGCAAGGACGAATGATGCCGTCCTTGAGGAGAAATAGATCTTTTAGTGTTTGCTTGCCTGGCCAAATGGTAGGTGGATTTGAAGATGGAGTCATAATCTGGGGTTTCTGGTGGTGAATATGTGGAAGGGAATAAGACAGGTGAATATGAGGGGTATGGTTTGGCATACATGGATAATGGGTCTATGGACAGCGTCTGGGGTACAGTTGTTTTGCTTTTGTCCATCTCAATTTGTCGAAGTTGAGCTTTGACTTGATCCAATTCTCTGTTCTTCTTTTGGAATTCTGGGCCAAAGTAACGATTGTCAATGTAGGCCTTGAGTTCTTGATCAAGTTGAAAAGCTTGTGCAGAAAGTCGATCTTTGAGTTCAGCCACTTGTTCTGCCATAGAACTTAATTGTACTGAGAGACCCTCAGTTTTCTCTACAAGAGTATCAAGAGTGTGATCTATTCGGAGCAGTACTTTATTTTGGCTGACTGCATTATCTGTATGCCAATTGAGCACTTCTTCTTGAGGAGTTGTAGCTTGATGTCCATGTGGAGTGATTCCTTGAGGTATCACATAAGGTCTCCTTGTGATTTTCTTTTCATCAGTTTGGATCACTAAAGGTGGGAATTCTTCCTCATAAGATCTGAGGGTGGCTATACATGGGATTGTATCGTCTGGCTGAAAAGGATAATCTGTGAAGCTTTTCCTAGACAGTTTCGTCCTCTTGATCATTGGTTTCTTTCTGAGCATTGGAGCTGATTCAGCATCATCAGGAGGCTCAGGTCTTTTATAGGAGCATGGGGCTTGTAACGACTTCTTCTTCTTTTTCTTGTTCCTCCGTCTTCTAGCATAATCTTCATCATCAGTGTCACTCCATTGATTAGCACAGTCACAGTCAGAATCACACATAGAGGGATCAACATCCCAAATGAAGTGGCCATTCACGTGAGAGACGTAAACAGGTTTTCCATTCTCATAGAAATGCACTGGTGGATCATTTTGATCATGAGTTGTTTGCACCTGAACAGGAGAAATCATATTGATCCTTCTGAAGGATGATCTTCGCAGTGAACTTTGTTTGGTCATTCCAGGTTTCTGAAAAACAGTCGTCACCGTTCCATCACTATTATGGGTAATAGTTGGAGGTGCTGTAGTATGAACATCAACCTGTTCTTTTGGGAAAGCTTTCTCATAATCAGTAATCCATTCCAACGGAATGATAGAAGCAAGTTCTTCAGTAGTGATCATCCTTGGAATATTTACTATTGCAGGTCCTCCAGCACTGTCTGTGAACATGAATAGGGCTTCTCCGGTAGTGTTTGGGAGATTAAGATCAAGAGCATGATCTTGGACTCTGTAGAGGACTTGGTGATGTAGAGTGGCCTGTTCAGCATTAGAGTCCTGAATTACTCCTACCAATTGTATTTGGATTTTCAGTCTTTGACTTATCGTAGGATCTGATAATCTCATGGTGAAATTAGGAGCTATAGTAAGAATGACACTTCCATTTGAGAGTGTTGTTACTAATGCTCCGATCAAGGCATGTTGGTATTCTTTGAAAGTAGTATCTAAAAGAGCAACTTTGGCTGTTACCGGAAGAGATCTCCTTCCATGAAGGGTAAGAATGAGCCTGACTGCCCCTAGATGCATATGAGTGTAGCCTTGGTTTTGGTAGTTTTGGATGAGTTCTTGTGGGATTTCTAAGGTGATGTATTGTTCGGCAGTAGTGGCTTTTAAACCACACTGTTGGAGATTAGAGGACTGGATGACTTCTTTGGGAGGAGGAGAAGGGTTTCTATGGATGAGATGGCGAATAGAAGTGAGGGTTGATTTCTTTTGTCTGTGGTAGAAAGAGTAAGGACTTATGAGAGGGTATTCAGTGGCCGGGGTACGAGAGTCTTCTGGAACATGAGTGAATTCTACCAACTGATCAATCTTATTTCCAAGAAGGTATTACTAGTAAAAGCAAGTAAGAGAGAATCACTAAACATAATCATGGATCTCACAAACTCATCAAGTTCTTCTCAACCTATACATCACTCTACCCCGCTGAGCATAGACCGATTACCCGCCAGTTTAAAGAAAACTCTTGGAAATAAGATTGATCAGTTGGTAGAATTCACTCATGTTCCAGAAGACTCTCGTACCCCGGCCACTGAATACCCTCTCATAAGTCCTTACTCTTTCTACCACAGACAAAAGAAATCAACCCTCACTTCTATTCGCCATCTCATCCATAGAAACCCTTCTCCTCCTCCCAAAGAAGTCATCCAGTCCTCTAATCTCCAACAGTGTGGTTTAAAAGCCACTACTGCCGAACAATACATCACCTTAGAAATCCCACAAGAACTCATCCAAAACTACCAAAACCAAGGCTACACTCATATGCATCTAGGGGCAGTCAGGCTCATTCTTACCCTTCATGGAAGGAGATCTCTTCCGGTAACAGCCAAAGTTGCTCTTTTAGATACTACTTTCAAAGAATACCAACATGCCTTGATCGGAGCATTAGTAACAACACTCTCAAATGGAAGTGTCATTCTTACTATAGCTCCTAATTTCACCATGAGATTATCAGATCCTACGATAAGTCAAAGACTGAAAATCCAAATACAATTGGTAGGAGTAATTCAGGACTCTAATGCTGAACAGGCCACTCTACATCACCAAGTCCTCTACAGAGTCCAAGATCATGCTCTTGATCTTAATCTCCCAAACACTACCGGAGAAGCCCTATTCATGTTCACAGACAGTGCTGGAGGACCTGCAATAGTAAATATTCCAAGGATGATCACTACTGAAGAACTTGCTTCTATCATTCCGTTGGAATGGATTACTGATTATGAGAAAGCTTTCCCAAAAGAACAGGTTGATGTTCATACTACAGCACCTCCAACTATTACCCATAATAGTGATGGAACGGTGACGACTGTTTTTCAGAAACCTGGAATGACCAAACAAAGTTCACTGCGAAGATCATCCTTCAGAAGGATCAATATGATTTCTCCTGTTCAGGTGCAAACAACTCATGATCAAAATGATCCACCAGTGCATTTCTATGAGAATGGAAAACCTGTTTACGTCTCTCACGTAAATGGCCACTTCATTTGGGATGTTGATCCCTCTATGTGTGATTCTGACTGTGACTGTGCTAATCAATGGAGTGACACTGATGATGAAGATTATGCTAGAAGACGGAGGAACAAGAAAAAGAAGAAGAAGTCGTTACAAGCCCCATGCTCCTATAAAAGACCTGAGCCTCCTGATGATGCTGAATCAGCTCCAATGCTCAGAAAGAAACCAATGATCAAGAGGACGAAACTGTCTAGGAAAAGCTTCACAGATTATCCTTTTCAGCCAGACGATACAATCCCATGTATAGCCACCCTCAGATCTTATGAGGAAGAATTCCCACCTTTAGTGATCCAAACTGATGAAAAGAAAATCACAAGGAGACCTTATGTGATACCTCAAGGAATCACTCCACATGGACATCAAGCTACAACTCCTCAAGAAGAAGTGCTCAATTGGCATACAGATAATGCAGTCAGCCAAAATAAAGTACTGCTCCGAATAGATCACACTCTTGATACTCTTGTAGAGAAAACTGAGGGTCTCTCAGTACAATTAAGTTCTATGGCAGAACAAGTGGCTGAACTCAAAGATCGACTTTCTGCACAAGCTTTTCAACTTGATCAAGAACTCAAGGCCTACATTGACAATCGTTACTTTGGCCCAGAATTCCAAAAGAAGAACAGAGAATTGGATCAAGTCAAAGCTCAACTTCGACAAATTGAGATGGACAAAAGCAAAACAACTGTACCCCAGACGCTGTCCATAGACCCATTATCCATGTATGCCAAACCATACCCCTCATATTCACCTGTCTTATTCCCTTCCACATATTCACCACCAGAAACCCCAGATTATGACTCCATCTTCAAATCCACCTACCATTTGGCCAGGCAAGCAAACACTAAAAGATCTATTTCTCCTCAAGGACGGCATCATTCGTCCTTGCCTAGGCCACCACAATCTCAATCTAGACATCATCCTCCTTGGAAACCAGGAAATTTTTTTAGAGACGAAGCATCTTCCAATGTCCCTATGAAAGATAAGGGCATCAAAGAAGGGTCTCCTGCTCCAGGACGATCAATATATACCCTTACTCTGGATACTCAATCACCCAGTGAAGAAATTACTGAAGAATCAGAAGATGAGACTACTGAGACCAGTGAACAAGAAGATGAGGAGTCTGAAGGAGATTATGAAGCAGATCTTTCAGCAATAGCCATGGTCAACCCTGTAGAGGAAGAGGAGGAAGAGATAACTTCTGAAAGGGATGAACCAGAGACTTCAGCTAATCACGATCATATAAGCCCAATTGAAGTTAAAACTCCCAATAAATGGTTCACTTTTGATGATGTCCCACCAGCAAGATACAGAGAAAGGTTGAATGAATTTAGTGCTTGGATTCAGACCAACATGGCCAACCCAAATCTCACAAGCAGACAAGTCCTTGCAGATTTTATAAATCGGATGACTGGCAATCTCCGAGAATGGGCAACTAACCTTTCTGAGTATGAAAGACTCCAGCTCATCAATGGTACCTCTTCACAATTTCTGGGGATAATACATCAAGAATTTCTAGGAGACATTGCAATTATCCAAAAAAGAAATTCTCAAGAATACTTTGAGATGAAGTGTTGTTCCCTCAACAGAAAAGACTTGGAAAAACACTACAAAAAGATGGCTGCTAAATATTATCCTCTTGGAGGAAATAATAATCCGCCACTTAAGCAAGTCTTTATAGCATCCTTGCCAGATGAGCTTCAGCCTGAAATACAGCGAATGATGATGACTCTTCGCAAAGAAGTGGCTACCACAACCATTGGAGAAATATACCAGTTAGCCCTAGCCGCCTTGGACAAGTTGTGTGAACAACAACAAATGTTCAAACAGCTTAACAAAAACTCAGGCAAACTCAAAGGAGCATGCAGCAAATCCCATCTGAAAATTAAGTGCAAAGAGTCAAGTATGTGTGAATGCAAGCCAAAGAAAAAGATGCATTGGCGATCATCAACCAATACATTTCATCAGAAAGCATTCAGAAGGAGAAGAAGCAAGCAAAAATACCGTTACTTCAAAAGGAGGAAACCCCATACCAAGTCAAACAAATGCTTCATTTGTGGAAAACAAGGACACTTTGCTAAGTCATGTCCTCACAAGACAAAGAAGGAAATAAAAATGCTCCAGTCTTTAATGGATGCTGCCTCCATTGGTGATGAGGAAGATCTAGAGTCAGTACTTGAGGAACAGAGAAGCAAAGATGATGAAACTGAATACGTTTTCCAGGACTCTGACTCAGAAGAGAATAGTTCAGAAGAAGACCTCCCACCAAAAAGGTCTATCTTTACCATATCATCTATCGCTTCCATCACCACAAGAATTCCTAAAGGAACGAGTATGCCAGAAGAAGAACTTGGGTATCTCGGATCTTTAGGAGTAAAACAGATTGATGGTACTCCTAGACCTCATTTTGATCTAAAAGTCAAAACATCTGTCTATGATAAACCAATAAAGGCCGTTGCATTAATGGACACTGGATCTTGTGCTACTGTCGTAAAACCACATGTCTTACCAAAAGAAATGTGGGCACCTTTTTCCAAGAAATTTGCAGCAGCTAACAGTGAAGTCTTCACCATCAATCTCATCTCCAAAAAACCAGTTGGACTGGAGATATTTGCGGGCCAGACCACTTGGCTTAGAGTGCTGGGAAGCTACCTCCCTGACAAAGATGTTCTGTTCGGATTCGATGCCTTCTTCCGAACTCATGGGCTACACATCAAACCCACTGGTCTGAGTTACAAAGGGCAGTTTTTGCCTTTTACAGGGATACAAAGTATCCTCGAAATCCAAGAAGCTCCAGAAGAATATAAGGAGATCCAACAGCTACTCCTCAGTGCTTGCTGTGATAGTCATGATCAATTCAACCACCCTGCTCCTTTATGGAAAAATCCAGAATTTTATGTCCGACTCCCCTTCAAAAAGAATGAAGACATCAACCCTACAAAGGCCACGCATTCAGGAATGAACCCTGAAGATCTTAAGTTGGCAAGAGCTGAATGTGCAGCCCTTCTTGTTCAAGGACTCATTGAACCAACCAACTCCAACTGGGCATGTCAAGCATTCTATGTTGAAAAAAGAGCTGAGCAAAATAGAGGGAAAAAGAGGCTTGTCATTGATTATAAGCCACTTAATGTCTTCTTACAAGACGACAAGTTTCCTCTACCAAGAATCTCAGTTATTACACAAAGATTAAGTGGAGCAAAATTATTCAGCAAGTTTGACTTGAAAGCTGGATTTTGGCAAATTGGGCTCCATCCTGAAGATAGGTATAAAACAGCGTTCTGTATACCTGAAGCCCAATACCAATGGACAGTAATGCCATTTGGACTCAAAGTAGCCCCCTCTCTCTTCCAAAAAGCAATGACCAAAATCTTTGAGCCCATACTACACTCCACACTCATCTACATTGATGACATCTTACTGTTCTCAAAAGACAGCGAAGCCCACAGGGCACTCCTGGCCCAATTCACTCAGATCATCAAAGACCAGGGAATCATGCTATCAGCAAAAAAGAACTCTATTGCTAAGACAAAAATTGAATTCCTTGGGATGATTTTCGAAAATGGATTTTTCCAACCAGGGGATCACCTTGCCAAAGAATTAATCCATTTTCCTGATGAAAACTTGACAGTCAAACAAGTCCAACAATTCTTGGGAATCATCAACTACATCAGAGACTTTATCCCAGATGTGACCAGACACACCAGCCAGCTGTCAAAACTCCTAAAGAAGAAGCCCCCACCATGGGGACCTGAGCAAACCACAGCTGTCAAAACCCTGAAGAAGATAGCACAAGACCCCCCACCTTTAAAGATTCCCAGCACAGGAAAAAGAATATTGCAGACAGATGCTAGTGATGAATTCTGGGGAGCTGTGCTACTTGAAGAGATTGATGGGACAAGACACTATTGCGCGCATGCTAGTGGACAGTTCAAAGAATCTGAAAAACATTACCATGCCACTTACAAAGAGATTCTTGCTGTCAAAAGAGGGATAGAAAAATTCAATTTCCACCTCAGTTCTTATCATTTCACTGTGGAAATGGATAACACCTCTTTCCCATCAATGCTAGAAATCAAGAAAAAAATCCTGCCAGACTCTCAATTGCTAAGATGGAAGGACTGGTTCTCTCGCTATAAATTCGAAGTAAGGCACATCAAAGGACACCAAAACACACTTGCAGATTTCCTATCTAGGCCAACCAAAGAACCACCCCCCAAACCAGTAGAATCACTCCCTAAACCAATCCATTACATTTGCACCATGAGCACCTACAACCCTTCATACACCATCCCATTTCCTGATTGTCCACTTCGTAATAACCCATACAGAAGAAAAATTGGTCCTTTTCCTTTCAAAGCAAGACCCCAGACACTGTTTCAAATAGTCTGTTTAGCCAGGCAAACTTTGTTCTACTGGCTACACCAGCTCCTTACCATAACCCAAATACATCCAAATCCAAAGTACTTTGACATGGATACCCCTTTTTGCACTATACCAATAATCCAAGGACCTATACCAGAAGAGATGATGTGGTATATCTGGGCTCTGTCTTCCCTATATCCATGTGCTATTATAATACCACTCTTCCCAGTATATCACATTCTGTGTAACAGTACTCAAGCACAGTCTCATCTAGTCAGGTTATTTGCTATGTATGCACCACTTGGAGCATGGAGAGGAATGTTATATAACATGATCGAGCAGCACCAATTATGGGATAAATCCTCCAAGACAAAGCGAAAATTCTGTTGTTTTGTCACTTTACAGAGAGATTATTTTTCTGGATGTAAAGCACATAATGAGAAATTCCCGTGGATCTGATCCATGCCATGTTCTGATGAGCAGGATCCTCTTAAAGAGGCAAGCTCAGAGCATACTTTTATGGCACTGGACTGAGGAAGAAGGAAATAGCACTAGCTAAGCTTTCAGAGAGAGAAAGAGAATTCAGAACATTTTGAGAGATAGGAAAAGTGGATATATTACAATGTTTCTTGAGATCCGATTACAACTGGGGTGAGCACCTCCTTATATAGAGGCCTCTAGATAGAAGCGAAATCTAAACAAGCCTATCATACAATGCCACCTGGAGGATAAGGATAAGCCTTATCTTTTTTGGCATTTTCTAAGCGTGTGACTGAGGTCACTTTATTCTAGCACACTCATAATTATACATAGTGGGAACAACAGTGTTCTAATAAAGAGACGGTTTGAAATAATCTTCTGGTAGGGTCCCATCACCGTCTGAGAAGGATGAATCAGAAGCTAGATTGACAGCTCTGAAATCCGTATCTGGGTCTTGGAGGTAGAGAAACGGGTCTTCAGTGTTTTCTTCATTTGGATCTTGGGCATCTTGCAGATATGGGTCATATGGGTCTGATTTTGGGCCTTCAGCATCATCGGGTATTCCTGCATCAATTCTAGTTGGGCTTGGTGGTAAAGCATACACTCTTCCACCTGGATCTTCAGAATTCAGATCTTCTTCAGAATATCTGCCTGGAACTTGTGTGGACGTACTGGGCTGGTCCGTTGGAGCATAAAAGGAGTATTGTCCAAACTGGTTGATTATTCCTGAAGTTATAAATCTGGACTGAAACTCTTGGAGAGTTATCGGTGGGACATCCGATTGAAATGGGAGTCCTTCAACTACATCTTTTTCTCCATATAGTCCAGGTTGCCAAAGTTGACAAAGGTATTTGGCCAAGGCATTCAGGATTGTCTTTTCATCTGTGGGCCATATGGTAGAATATCCAACAATTTCGACCCTGTTCTTGGTATGTGTCCTCTCATTATGTGCTTTACATCCAGAAAAATAATCTCTCTGTAAAGTGACAAAACAACAGAATTTTCGCTTTGTCTTGGAGGATTTATCCCATAATTGGTGCTGCTCGATCATGTTATATAACATTCCTCTCCATGCTCCAAGTGGTGCATACATAGCAAATAACCTGACTAGATGAGACTGTGCTTGAGTACTGTTACACAGAATGTGATATACTGGGAAGAGTGGTATTATAATAGCACATGGATATAGGGAAGACAGAGCCCAGATATACCACATCATCTCTTCTGGTATAGGTCCTTGGATTATTGGTATAGTGCAAAAAGGGGTATCCATGTCAAAGTACTTTGGATTTGGATGTATTTGGGTTATGGTAAGGAGCTGGTGTAGCCAGTAGAACAAAGTTTGCCTGGCTAAACAGACTATTTGAAACAGTGTCTGGGGTCTTGCTTTGAAAGGAAAAGGACCAATTTTTCTTCTGTATGGGTTATTACGAAGTGGACAATCAGGAAATGGGATGGTGTATGAAGGGTTGTAGGTGCTCATGGTGCAAATGTAATGGATTGGTTTAGGGAGTGATTCTACTGGTTTGGGGGGTGGTTCTTTGGTTGGCCTAGATAGGAAATCTGCAAGTGTGTTTTGGTGTCCTTTGATGTGCCTTACTTCGAATTTATAGCGAGAGAACCAGTCCTTCCATCTTAGCAATTGAGAGTCTGGCAGGATTTTTTTCTTGATTTCTAGCATTGATGGGAAAGAGGTGTTATCCATTTCCACAGTGAAATGATAAGAACTGAGGTGGAAATTGAATTTTTCTATCCCTCTTTTGACAGCAAGAATCTCTTTGTAAGTGGCATGGTAATGTTTTTCAGATTCTTTGAACTGTCCACTAGCATGCGCGCAATAGTGTCTTGTCCCATCAATCTCTTCAAGTAGCACAGCTCCCCAGAATTCATCACTAGCATCTGTCTGCAATATTCTTTTTCCTGTGCTGGGAATCTTTAAAGGTGGGGGGTCTTGTGCTATCTTCTTCAGGGTTTTGACAGCTGTGGTTTGCTCAGGTCCCCATGGTGGGGGCTTCTTCTTTAGGAGTTTTGACAGCTGGCTGGTGTGTCTGGTCACATCTGGGATAAAGTCTCTGATGTAGTTGACGATTCCCAAGAATTGTTGGACTTGTTTGACTGTCAAGTTTTCATCAGGAAAATGGATTAATTCTTTGGCAAGGTGATCCCCTGGTTGGAAAAATCCATTTTCGAAAATCATCCCAAGGAATTCAATTTTTGTCTTAGCAATAGAGCTCTTTTTTGCTGATAGCATGATTCCCTGGTCTTTGATGATCTGAGTGAATTGGGCCAGGAGTGCCCTGTGGGCTTCGCTGTCTTTTGAGAACAGTAAGATGTCATCAATGTAGATGAGTGTGGAGTGTAGTATGGGCTCAAAGATTTTGGTCATTGCTTTTTGGAAGAGAGAGGGGGCTACTTTGAGTCCAAATGGCAT
This sequence comes from Arachis ipaensis, assembly GCF_059453495.1. NCBI lineage: Eukaryota > Viridiplantae > Streptophyta > Magnoliopsida > Fabales > Fabaceae > Arachis > Arachis ipaensis. The sequence continues at coordinate 2,614,109 of NC_142441.1, forward strand.
TACTGTCCATTGGTATTGGGCTTCAGGTATACAGAACGCTGTTTTATACCTATCTTCAGGATGGAGCCCAATTTGCCAAAATCCAGCTTTCAAGTCAAACTTGCTGAATAATTTTGCTCCACTTAATCTTTGTGTAATAACTGAGATTCTTGGTAGAGAAAACTTGTCGTCTTGTAAGAAGACATTAAGTGGCTTATAATCAATGACAAGCCTCTTTTTCCCTCTATTTTGCTCAGCTCTTTTTTCAACATAGAATGCTTGACATGCCCAGTTGGAGTTGGTTGGTTCAATGAGTCCTTGAACAAGAAGGGCTGCACATTCAGCTCTTGCCAACTTAAGATCTTCAGGGTTCATTGCTGAATGCGTGGCCTTTGTAGGGTTGATGTCTTCATTCTTTTTGAAGGGGAGTCGGACATAAAATTCTGGATTTTTCCATAAAGGAGCAGGGTGGTTGAATTGATCATGACTATCACAGCAAGCACTGAGGAGTAGCTGTTGGATCTCCTTATATTCTTCTGGAGCTTCTTGGATTTCGAGGATACTTTGTATCCCTGTAAAAGGCAAAAACTGCCCTTTGTAACTCAGACCAGTGGGTTTGATGTGTAGCCCATGAGTTCGGAAGAAGGCATCGAATCCGAACAGAACATCTTTGTCAGGGAGGTAGCTTCCCAGCACTCTAAGCCAAGTGGTCTGGCCCGCAAATATCTCCAGTCTAACTGGTTTTTTGGAGATGAGATTGATGGTGAAGACTTCACTGTTAGCTGCTGCAAATTTCTTGGAAAAAGGTGCCCACATTTCTTTTGGTAAGACATGTGGTTTTACGACAGTAGCACAAGATCCAGTGTCCATTAATGCAACGGCCTTTATTGGTTTATCATAGACAGATGTTTTGACTTTTAGATCAAAATGAGGTCTAGGAGTACCATCAATCTGTTTTACTCCTAAAGATCCGAGATACCCAAGTTCTTCTTCTGGCATACTCGTTCCTTTAGGAATTCTTGTGGTGATGGAAGCGATAGATGATATGGTAAAGATAGACCTTTTTGGTGGGAGGTCTTCTTCTGAACTATTCTCTTCTGAGTCAGAGTCCTGGAAAACGTATTCAGTTTCATCATCTTTGCTTCTCTGTTCCTCAAGTACTGACTCTAGATCTTCCTCATCACCAATGGAGGCAGCATCCATTAAAGACTGGAGCATTTTTATTTCCTTCTTTGTCTTGTGAGGACATGACTTAGCAAAGTGTCCTTGTTTTCCACAAATGAAGCATTTGTTTGACTTGGTATGGGGTTTCCTCCTTTTGAAGTAACGGTATTTTTGCTTGCTTCTTCTCCTTCTGAATGCTTTCTGATGAAATGTATTGGTTGATGATCGCCAATGCATCTTTTTCTTTGGCTTGCATTCACACATACTTGACTCTTTGCACTTAATTTTCAGATGGGATTTGCTGCATGCTCCTTTGAGTTTGCCTGAGTTTTTGTTAAGCTGTTTGAACATTTGTTGTTGTTCACACAACTTGTCCAAGGCGGCTAGGGCTAACTGGTATATTTCTCCAATGGTTGTGGTAGCCACTTCTTTGCGAAGAGTCATCATCATTCGCTGTATTTCAGGCTGAAGCTCATCTGGCAAGGATGCTATAAAGACTTGCTTAAGTGGCGGATTATTATTTCCTCCAAGAGGATAATATTTAGCAGCCATCTTTTTGTAGTGTTTTTCCAAGTCTTTTCTGTTGAGGGAACAACACTTCATCTCAAAGTATTCTTGAGAATTTCTTTTTTGGATAATTGCAATGTCTCCTAGAAATTCTTGATGTATTATCCCCAGAAATTGTGAAGAGGTACCATTGATGAGCTGGAGTCTTTCATACTCAGAAAGGTTAGTTGCCCATTCTCGGAGATTGCCAGTCATCCGATTTATAAAATCTGCAAGGACTTGTCTGCTTGTGAGATTTGGGTTGGCCATGTTGGTCTGAATCCAAGCACTAAATTCATTCAACCTTTCTCTGTATCTTGCTGGTGGGACATCATCAAAAGTGAACCATTTATTGGGAGTTTTAACTTCAATTGGGCTTATATGATCGTGATTAGCTGAAGTCTCTGGTTCATCCCTTTCAGAAGTTATCTCTTCCTCCTCTTCCTCTACAGGGTTGACCATGGCTATTGCTGAAAGATCTGCTTCATAATCTCCTTCAGACTCCTCATCTTCTTGTTCACTGGTCTCAGTAGTCTCATCTTCTGATTCTTCAGTAATTTCTTCACTGGGTGATTGAGTATCCAGAGTAAGGGTATATATTGATCGTCCTGGAGCAGGAGACCCTTCTTTGATGCCCTTATCTTTCATAGGGACATTGGAAGATGCTTCGTCTCTAAAAAAATTTCCTGGTTTCCAAGGAGGATGATGTCTAGATTGAGATTGTGGTGGCCTAGGCAAGGACGAATGATGCCGTCCTTGAGGAGAAATAGATCTTTTAGTGTTTGCTTGCCTGGCCAAATGGTAGGTGGATTTGAAGATGGAGTCATAATCTGGGGTTTCTGGTGGTGAATATGTGGAAGGGAATAAGACAGGTGAATATGAGGGGTATGGTTTGGCATACATGGATAATGGGTCTATGGACAGCGTCTGGGGTACAGTTGTTTTGCTTTTGTCCATCTCAATTTGTCGAAGTTGAGCTTTGACTTGATCCAATTCTCTGTTCTTCTTTTGGAATTCTGGGCCAAAGTAACGATTGTCAATGTAGGCCTTGAGTTCTTGATCAAGTTGAAAAGCTTGTGCAGAAAGTCGATCTTTGAGTTCAGCCACTTGTTCTGCCATAGAACTTAATTGTACTGAGAGACCCTCAGTTTTCTCTACAAGAGTATCAAGAGTGTGATCTATTCGGAGCAGTACTTTATTTTGGCTGACTGCATTATCTGTATGCCAATTGAGCACTTCTTCTTGAGGAGTTGTAGCTTGATGTCCATGTGGAGTGATTCCTTGAGGTATCACATAAGGTCTCCTTGTGATTTTCTTTTCATCAGTTTGGATCACTAAAGGTGGGAATTCTTCCTCATAAGATCTGAGGGTGGCTATACATGGGATTGTATCGTCTGGCTGAAAAGGATAATCTGTGAAGCTTTTCCTAGACAGTTTCGTCCTCTTGATCATTGGTTTCTTTCTGAGCATTGGAGCTGATTCAGCATCATCAGGAGGCTCAGGTCTTTTATAGGAGCATGGGGCTTGTAACGACTTCTTCTTCTTTTTCTTGTTCCTCCGTCTTCTAGCATAATCTTCATCATCAGTGTCACTCCATTGATTAGCACAGTCACAGTCAGAATCACACATAGAGGGATCAACATCCCAAATGAAGTGGCCATTTACGTGAGAGACGTAAACAGGTTTTCCATTCTCATAGAAATGCACTGGTGGATCATTTTGATCATGAGTTGTTTGCACCTGAACAGGAGAAATCATATTGATCCTTCTGAAGGATGATCTTCGCAGTGAACTTTGTTTGGTCATTCCAGGTTTCTGAAAAATAGTCGTCACCGTTCCATCACTATTATGGGTAATAGTTGGAGGTGCTGTAGTATGAACATCAACCTGTTCTTTTGGGAAAGCTTTCTCATAATCAGTAATCCATTCCAACGGAATGATAGAAGCAAGTTCTTCAGTAGTGATCATCCTTGGAATATTTACTATTGCAGGTCCTCCAGCACTGTCTGTGAACATGAATAGGGCTTCTCCGGTAGTGTTTGGGAGATTAAGATCAAGAGCATGATCTTGGACTCTGTAGAGGACTTGGTGATGTAGAGTGGCCTGTTCAGCATTAGAGTCCTGAATTACTCCTACCAATTGTATTTGGATTTTCAGTCTTTGACTTATCGTAGGATCTGATAATCTCATGGTGAAATTAGGAGCTATAGTAAGAATGACACTTCCATTTGAGAGTGTTGTTACTAATGCTCCGATCAAGGCATGTTGGTATTCTTTGAAAGTAGTATCTAAAAGAGCAACTTTGGCTGTTACCGGAAGAGATCTCCTTCCATGAAGGGTAAGAATGAGCCTGACTGCCCCTAGATGCATATGAGTGTAGCCTTGGTTTTGGTAGTTTTGGATGAGTTCTTGTGGGATTTCTAAGGTGATGTATTGTTCGGCAGTAGTGGCTTTTAAACCACACTGTTGGAGATTAGAGGACTGGATGACTTCTTTGGGAGGAGGAGAAGGGTTTCTATGGATGAGATGGCGAATAGAAGTGAGGGTTGATTTCTTTTGTCTGTGGTAGAAAGAGTAAGGACTTATGAGAGGGTATTCAGTGGCCGGGGTACGAGAGTCTTCTGGAACATGAGTGAATTCTACCAACTGATCAATCTTATTTCCAAGAGTTTTCTTTAAACTGGCGGGTAATCGGTCTATGCTCAGCGGGGTAGAGTGATGTATAGGTTGAGAAGAACTTGATGAGTTTGTGAGATCCATGATTATGTTTAGTGATTCTCTCTTACTTGCTTTTACTAGTAATACCTTCTTCTGCTAAATATTATCCTCTTGGAGGAAATAATAATCCGCCACTTAAGCAAGTCTTTATAGCATCCTTGCCAGATGAGCTTCAGCCTGAAATACAGCGAATGATGATGACTCTTCGCAAAGAAGTGGCTACCACAACCATTGGAGAAATATACCAGTTAGCCCTAGCCGCCTTGGACAAGTTGTGTGAACAACAACAAATGTTCAAACAGCTTAACAAAAACTCAGGCAAACTCAAAGGAGCATGCAGCAAATCCCATCTGAAAATTAAGTGCAAAGAGTCAAGTATGTGTGAATGCAAGCCAAAGAAAAAGATGCATTGGCGATCATCAACCAATACATTTCATCAGAAAGCATTCAGAAGGAGAAGAAGCAAGCAAAAATACCGTTACTTCAAAAGGAGGAAACCCCATACCAAGTCAAACAAATGCTTCATTTGTGGAAAACAAGGACACTTTGCTAAGTCATGTCCTCACAAGACAAAGAAGGAAATAAAAATGCTCCAGTCTTTAATGGATGCTGCCTCCATTGGTGATGAGGAAGATCTAGAGTCAGTACTTGAGGAACAGAGAAGCAAAGATGATGAAACTGAATACGTTTTCCAGGACTCTGACTCAGAAGAGAATAGTTCAGAAGAAGACCTCCCACCAAAAAGGTCTATCTTTACCATATCATCTATCGCTTCCATCACCACAAGAATTCCTAAAGGAACGAGTATGCCAGAAGAAGAACTTGGGTATCTCGGATCTTTAGGAGTAAAACAGATTGATGGTACTCCTAGACCTCATTTTGATCTAAAAGTCAAAACATCTGTCTATGATAAACCAATAAAGGCCGTTGCATTAATGGACACTGGATCTTGTGCTACTGTCGTAAAACCACATGTCTTACCAAAAGAAATGTGGGCACCTTTTTCCAAGAAATTTGCAGCAGCTAACAGTGAAGTCTTCACCATCAATCTCATCTCCAAAAAACCAGTTGGACTGGAGATATTTGCGGGCCAGACCACTTGGCTTAGAGTGCTGGGAAGCTACCTCCCTGACAAAGATGTTCTGTTCGGATTCGATGCCTTCTTCCGAACTCATGGGCTACACATCAAACCCACTGGTCTGAGTTACAAAGGGCAGTTTTTGCCTTTTACAGGGATACAAAGTATCCTCGAAATCCAAGAAGCTCCAGAAGAATATAAGGAGATCCAACAGCTACTCCTCAGTGCTTGCTGTGATAGTCATGATCAATTGATGAGACTACTGAGACCAGTGAACAAGAAGATGAGGAGTCTGAAGGAGATTATGAAGCAGATCTTTCAGCAATAGCCATGGTCAACCCTGTAGAGGAAGAGGAGGAAGAGATAACTTCTGAAAGGGATGAACCAGAGACTTCAGCTAATCACGATCATATAAGCCCAATTGAAGTTAAAACTCCCAATAAATGGTTCACTTTTGATGATGTCCCACCAGCAAGATACAGAGAAAGGTTGAATGAATTTAGTGCTTGGATTCAGACCAACATGGCCAACCCAAATCTCACAAGCAGACAAGTCCTTGCAGATTTTATAAATCGGATGACTGGCAATCTCCGAGAATGGGCAACTAACCTTTCTGAGTATGAAAGACTCCAGCTCATCAATGGTACCTCTTCACAATTTCTGGGGATAATACATCAAGAATTTCTAGGAGACATTGCAATTATCCAAAAAAGAAATTCTCAAGAATACTTTGAGATGAAGTGTTGTTCCCTCAACTTGTCCAAGGCGGCTAGGGCTAACTGGTATATTTCTCCAATGGTTGTGGTAGCCACTTCTTTGCGAAGAGTCATCATCATTCGCTGTATTTCAGGCTGAAGCTCATCTGGCAAGGATGCTATAAAGACTTGCTTAAGTGGCACAGCTCCCCAGAATTCATCACTAGCATCTGTCTGCAATATTCTTTTTCCTGTGCTGGGAATCTTTAAAGGTGGGGGGTCTTGTGCTATCTTCTTCAGGGTTTTGACAGCTGTGGTTTGCTCAGGTCCCCATGGTGGGGGCTTCTTCTTTAGGAGTTTTGACAGCTGGCTGGTGTGTCTGGTCACATCTGGGATAAAGTCTCTGATGTAGTTGACGATTCCCAAGAATTGTTGGACTTGTTTGACTGTCAAGTTTTCATCAGGAAAATGGATTAATTCTTTGGCAAGGTGATCCCCTGGTTGGAAAAATCCATTTTCGAAAATCATCCCAAGGAATTCAATTTTTGTCTTAGCAATAGAGCTCTTTTTTGCTGATAGCATGATTCCCTGGTCTTTGATGATCTGAGTGAATTGGGCCAGGAGTGCCCTGTGGGCTTCGCTGTCTTTTGAGAACAGTAAGATGTCATCAATGTAGATGAGTGTGGAGTGTAGTATGGGCTCAAAGATTTTGGTCATTGCTTTTTGGAAGAGAGAGGGGGCTACTTTGAGTCCAAATGGCATTACTGTCCATTGGTATTGGGCTTCAGGTATACAGAACGCTGTTTTATACCTATCTTCAGGATGGAGCCCAATTTGCCAAAATCCAGCTTTCAAGTCAAACTTGCTGAATAATTTTGCTCCACTTAATCTTTGTGTAATAACTGAGATTCTTGGTAGAGGAAACTTGTCGTCTTGTAAGAAGACATTAAGTGGCTTATAATCAATGACAAGCCTCTTTTTCCCTCTATTTTGCTCAGCTCTTTTTTCAACATAGAATGCTTGACATGCCCAGTTGGAGTTGGTTGGTTCAATGAGTCCTTGAACAAGAAGGGCTGCACATTCAGCTCTTGCCAACTTAAGATCTTCAGGGTTCATTCCTGAATGCGTGGCCTTTGTAGGGTTGATGTCTTCATTCTTTTTGAAGGGGAGTCGGACATAAAATTCTGGATTTTTCCATAAAGGAGCAGGGTGGTTGAATTGATCATGACTATCACAGCAAGCACTGAGGAGTAGCTGTTGGATCTCCTTATATTCTTCTGGAGCTTCTTGGATTTCGAGGATACTTTGTATCCCTGTAAAAGGCAAAAACTGCCCTTTGTAACTCAGACCAGTGGGTTTGATGTGTAGCCCATGAGTTCGGAAGAAGGCATCGAATCCGAACAGAACATCTTTGTCAGGGAGGTAGCTTCCCAGCACTCTAAGCCAAGTGGTCTGGCCCGCAAATATCTCCAGTCCAACTGGTTTTTTGGAGATGAGATTGATGGTGAAGACTTCACTGTTAGCTGCTGCAAATTTCTTGGAAAAAGGTGCCCACATTTCTTTTGGTAAGACATGTGGTTTTACGACAGTAGCACAAGATCCAGTGTCCATTAATGCAACGGCCTTTATTGGTTTATCATAGACAGATGTTTTGACTTTTAGATCAAAATGAGGTCTAGGAGTACCATCAATCTGTTTTACTCCTAAAGATCCGAGATACCCAAGTTCTTCTTCTGGCATACTCGTTCCTTTAGGAATTCTTGTGGTGATGGAAGCGATAGATGATATGGTAAAGATAGACCTTTTTGGTGGGAGGTCTTCTTCTGAACTATTCTCTTCTGAGTCAGAGTCCTGGAAAACGTATTCAGTTTCATCATCTTTGCTTCTCTGTTCCTCAAGTACTGACTCTAGATCTTCCTCATCACCAATGGAGGCAGCATCCATTAAAGACTGGAGCATTTTTATTTCCTTCTTTGTCTTGTGAGGACATGACTTAGCAAAGTGTCCTTGTTTTCCACAAATGAAGCATTTGTTTGACTTGGTATGGGGTTTCCTCCTTTTGAAGTAACGGTATTTTTGCTTGCTTCTTCTCCTTCTGAATGCTTTCTGATGAAATGTATTGGTTGATGATCGCCAATGCATCTTTTTCTTTGGCTTGCATTCACACATACTTGACTCTTTGCACTTAATTTTCAGATGGGATTTGCTGCATGCTCCTTTGAGTTTGCCTGAGTTTTTGTTAAGCTGTTTGAACATTTGTTGTTGTTCACACAACTTGTCCAAGGCGGCTAGGGCTAACTGGTATATTTCTCCAATGGTTGTGGTAGCCACTTCTTTGCGAAGAGTCATCATCATTCGCTGTATTTCAGGCTGAAGCTCATCTGGCAAGGATGCTATAAAGACTTGCTTAAGTGGCGGATTATTATTTCCTCCAAGAGGATAATATTTAGCAGCCATCTTTTTGTAGTGTTTTTCCAAGTCTTTTCTGTTGAGGGAACAACACTTCATCTCAAAGTATTCTTGAGAATTTCTTTTTTGGATAATTGCAATGTCTCCTAGAAATTCTTGATGTATTATCCCCAGAAATTGTGAAGAGGTACCATTGATGAGCTGGAGTCTTTCATACTCAGAAAGGTTAGTTGCCCATTCTCGGAGATTGCCAGTCATCCGATTTATAAAATCTGCAAGGACTTGTCTGCTTGTGAGATTTGGGTTGGCCATGTTGGTCTGAATCCAAGCACTAAATTCATTCAACCTTTCTCTGTATCTTGCTGGTGGGACATCATCAAAAGTGAACCATTTATTGGGAGTTTTAACTTCAATTGGGCTTATATGATCGTGATTAGCTGAAGTCTCTGGTTCATCCCTTTCAGAAGTTATCTCTTCCTCCTCTTCCTCTACAGGGTTGACCATGGCTATTGCTGAAAGATCTGCTTCATAATCTCCTTCAGACTCCTCATCTTCTTGTTCACTGGTCTCAGTAGTCTCATCTTCTGATTCTTCAGTAATTTCTTCACTGGGTGATTGAGTATCCAGAGTAAGGGTATATATTGATCGTCCTGGAGCAGGAGACCCTTCTTTGATGCCCTTATCTTTCATAGGGACATTGGAAGATGCTTCGTCTCTAAAAAAATTTCCTGGTTTCCAAGGAGGATGATGTCTAGATTGAGATTGTGGTGGCCTAGGCAAGGACGAATGATGCCGTCCTTGAGGAGAAATAGATCTTTTAGTGTTTGCTTGCCTGGCCAAATGGTAGGTGGATTTGAAGATGGAGTCATAATCTGGGGTTTCTGGTGGTGAATATGTGGAAGGGAATAAGACAGGTGAATATGAGGGGTATGGTTTGGCATACATGGATAATGGGTCTATGGACAGCGTCTGGGGTACAGTTGTTTTGCTTTTGTCCATCTCAATTTGTCGAAGTTGAGCTTTGACTTGATCCAATTCTCTGTTCTTCTTTTGGAATTCTGGGCCAAAGTAACGATTGTCAATGTAGGCCTTGAGTTCTTGATCAAGTTGAAAAGCTTATGCAGAAAGTCGATCTTTGAGTTCAGCCACTTGTTCTGCCATAGAACTTAATTGTACTGAGAGACCCTCAGTTTTCTCTACAAGAGTATCAAGAGTGTGATCTATTCGGAGCAGTACTTTATTTTGGCTGACTGCATTATCTGTATGCCAATTGAGCACTTCTTCTTGAGGAGTTGTAGCTTGATGTCCATGTGGAGTGATTCCTTGAGGTATCACATAAGGTCTCCTTGTGATTTTCTTTTCATCAGTTTGGATCACTAAAGGTGGGAATTCTTCCTCATAAGATCTGAGGGTGGCTATACATGGGATTGTATCGTCTGGCTGAAAAGGATAATCTGTGAAGCTTTTCCTAGACAGTTTCGTCCTCTTGATCATTGGTTTCTTTCTGAGCATTGGAGCTGATTCAGCATCATCAGGAGGCTCAGGTCTTTTATAGGAGCATGGGGCTTGTAACGACTTCTTCTTCTTTTTCTTGTTCCTCCGTCTTCTAGCATAATCTTCATCATCAGTGTCACTCCATTGATTAGCACAGTCACAGTCAGAATCACACATAGAGGGATCAACATCCCAAATGAAGTGGCCATTCACGTGAGAGACGTAAACAGGTTTTCCATTCTCATAGAAAGAAACCAATGATCAAGAGGACGAAACTGTCTAGGAAAAGCTTCACAGATTATCCTTTTCAGCCAGACGATACAATCCCATGTATAGCCACCCTCAGATCTTATGAGGAAGAATTCCCACCTTTAGTGATCCAAACTGATGAAAAGAAAATCACAAGGAGACCTTATGTGATACCTCAAGGAATCACTCCACATGGACATCAAGCTACAACTCCTCAAGAAGAAGTGCTCAATTGGCATACAGATAATGCAGTCAGCCAAAATAAAGTACTGCTCCGAATAGATCACACTCTTGATACTCTTGTAGAGAAAACTGAGGGTCTCTCAGTACAATTAAGTTCTATGGCAGAACAAGTGGCTGAACTCAAAGATCGACTTTCTGCACAAGCTTTTCAACTTGATCAAGAACTCAAGGCCTACATTGACAATCGTTACTTTGGCCCAGAATTCCAAAAGAAGAACAGAGAATTGGATCAAGTCAAAGCTCAACTTCGACAAATTGAGATGGACAAAAGCAAAACAACTGTACCCCAGACGCTGTCCATAGACCCATTATCCATGTATGCCAAACCATACCCCTCATATTCACCTGTCTTATTCCCTTCCACATATTCACCACCAGAAACCCCAGATTATGACTCCATCTTCAAATCCACCTACCATTTGGCCAGGCAAGCAAACACTAAAAGATCTATTTCTCCTCAAGGACGGCATCATTCGTCCTTGCCTAGGCCACCACAATCTCAATCTAGACATCATCCTCCTTGGAAACCAGGAAATTTTTTTAGAGACGAAGCATCTTCCAATGTCCCTATGAAAGATAAGGGCATCAAAGAAGGGTCTCCTGCTCCAGGACGATCAATATATACCCTTACTCTGGATACTCAATCACCCAGTGAAGAAATTACTGAAGAATCAGAAGATGAGACTACTGAGACCAGTGAACAAGAAGATGAGGAGTCTGAAGGAGATTATGAAGTAGATCTTTCAGCAATAGCCATGGTCAACCCTGTAGAGGAAGAGGAGGAAGAGATAACTTCTGAAAGGGATGAACCAGAGACTTCAGCTAATCACGATCATATAAGCCCAATTGAAGTTAAAACTCCCAATAAATGGTTCACTTTTGATGATGTCCCACCAGCAAGATACAGAGAAAGGTTGAATGAATTTAGTGCTTGGATTCAGACCAACATGGCCAACCCAAATCTCACAAGCAGACAAGTCCTTGCAGATTTTATAAATCGGATGACTGGCAATCTCCGAGAATGGGCAACTAACCTTTCTGAGTATGAAAGACTCCAGCTCATCAATGGTACCTCTTCACAATTTCTGGGGATAATACATCAAGAATTTCTAGGAGACATTGCAATTATCCAAAAAAGAAATTCTCAAGAATACTTTGAGATGAAGTGTTGTTCCCTCAACAGAAAAGACTTGGAAAAACACTACAAAAAGATGGCTGCTAAATATTATCCTCTTGGAGGAAATAATAATCCGCCACTTAAGCAAGTCTTTATAGCATCCTTGCCAGATGAGCTTCAGCCTGAAATACAGCGAATGATGATGACTCTTCGCAAAGAAGTGGCTACCACAACCATTGGAGAAATATACCAGTTAGCCCTAGCCGCCTTGGACAAGTTGTGTGAACAACAACAAATGTTCAAACAGCTTAACAAAAACTCAGGCAAACTCAAAGGAGCATGCAGCAAATCCCATCTGAAAATTAAGTGCAAAGAGTCAAGTATGTGTGAATGCAAGCCAAAGAAAAAGATGCATTGGCGATCATCAACCAATACATTTCATCAGAAAGCATTCAGAAGGAGAAGAAGCAAGCAAAAATACCGTTACTTCAAAAGGAGGAAACCCCATACCAAGTCAAACAAATGCTTCATTTGTGGAAAACAAGGACACTTTGCTAAGTCATGTCCTCACAAGACAAAGAAGGAAATAAAAATGCTCCAGTCTTTAATGGATGCTGCCTCCATTGGTGATGAGGAAGATCTAGAGTCAGTACTTGAGGAACAGAGAAGCAAAGATGATGAAACTGAATACGTTTTCCAGGACTCTAACTCAGAAGAGAATAGTTCAGAAGAAGACCTCCCACCAAAAAGGTCTATCTTTACCATATCATCTATCGCTTCCATCACCACAAGAATTCCTAAAGGAACGAGTATGCCAGAAGAAGAACTTGGGTATCTCGGATCTTTAGGAGTAAAACAGATTGATGGTACTCCTAGACCTCATTTTGATCTAAAAGTCAAAACATCTGTCTATGATAAACCAATAAAGGCCGTTGCATTAATGGACACTGGATCTTGTGCTACTGTCGTAAAACCACATGTCTTACCAAAAGAAATGTGGGCACCTTTTTCCAAGAAATTTGCAGCAGCTAACAGTGAAGTCTTCACCATCAATCTCATCTCCAAAAAACCAGTTGGACTGGAGATATTTGCGGGCCAGACCACTTGGCTTAGAGTGCTGGAAAGCTACCTCCCTGACAAAGATGTTCTGTTCGGATTCGATGCCTTCTTCCGAACTCATGGGCTACACATCAAACCCACTGGTCTGAGTTACAAAGGGCAGTTTTTGCCTTTTACAGGGATACAAAGTATCCTCGAAATCCAAGAAGCTCCAGAAGAATATAAGGAGATCCAACAGCTACTCCTCAGTGCTTGCTGTGATAGTCATGATCAATTCAACCACCCTGCTCCTTTATGGAAAAATCCAGAATTTTATGTCCGACTCCCCTTCAAAAAGAATGAAGACATCAACCCTACAAAGGCCACGCATTCAGGAATGAACCCTGAAGATCTTAAGTTGGCAAGAGCTGAATGTGCAGCCCTTCTTGTTCAAGGACTCATTGAACCAACCAACTCCAACTGGGCATGTCAAGCATTCTATGTTGAAAAAAGAGCTGAGCAAAATAGAGGGAAAAAGAGGCTTGTCATTGATTATAAGCCACTTAATGTCTTCTTACAAGACGACAAGTTTCCTCTACCAAGAATCTCAGTTATTACACAAAGATTAAGTGGAGCAAAATTATTCAGCAAGTTTGACTTGAAAGCTGGATTTTGGCAAATTGGGCTCCATCCTGAAGATAGGTATAAAACAGCGTTCTGTATACCTGAAGCCCAATACCAATGGACAGTAATGCCATTTGGACTCAAAGTAGCCCCCTCTCTCTTCCAAAAAGCAATGACCAAAATCTTTGAGCCCATACTACACTCCACACTCATCTACATTGATGACATCTTACTGTTCTCAAAAGACAGCGAAGCCCATAGGGCACTCCTGGCCCAATTCACTCAGATCATCAAAGACCAGGGAATCATGCTATCAGCAAAAAAGAGCTCTATTGCTAAGACAAAAATTGAATTCCTTGGGATGATTTTCGAAAATGGATTTTTCCAACCAGGGGATCACCTTGCCAAAGAATTAATCCATTTTCCTGATGAAAACTTGACAGTCAAACAAGTCCAACAATTCTTGGGAATCGTCAACTACATCAGAGACTTTATCCCAGATGTGACCAGACACACCAGCCAGCTGTCAAAACTCCTAAAGAAGAAGCCCCCACCATGGGGACCTGAGCAAACCACAGCTGTCAAAACCCTGAAGAAGATAGCACAAGACCCCCCACCTTTAAAGATTCCCAGCACAGGAAAAAGAATATTGCAGACAGATGCTAGTGATGAATTCTGGGGAGCTGTGCTACTTGAAGAGATTGATGGGACAAGACACTATTGCGCGCATGCTAGTGGACAGTTCAAAGAATCTGAAAAACATTACCATGCCACTTACAAAGAGATTCTTGCTGTCAAAAGAGGGATAGAAAAATTCAATTTCCACCTCAGTTCTTATCATTTCACTGTGGAAATGGATAACACCTCTTTCCCATCAATGCTAGAAATCAAGAAAAAAATCCTGCCAGACTCTCAATTGCTAAGATGGAAGGACTGGTTCTCTCGCTATAAATTCGAAGTAAGGCACATCAAAGGACACCAAAACACACTTGCAGATTTCCTATCTAGGCCAACCAAAGAACCACCCCCCAAACCAGTAGAATCACTCCCTAAACCAATCCATTACATTTGCACCATGAGCACCTACAACCCTTCATACACCATCCCATTTCCTGATTGTCCACTTCGTAATAACCCATACAGAAGAAAAATTGGTCCTTTTCCTTTCAAAGCAAGACCCCAGACACTGTTTCAAATAGTCTGTTTAGCCAGGCAAACTTTGTTCTACTGGCTACACCAGCTCCTTACCATAACCCAAATACATCCAAATCCAAAGTACTTTGACATGGATACCCCTTTTTGCACTATACCAATAATCCAAGGACCTATACCAGAAGAGATGATGTGGTATATCTGGGCTCTGTCTTCCCTATATCCATGTGCTATTATAATACCACTCTTCCCAGTATATCACATTCTGTGTAACAGTACTCAAGCACAGTCTCATCTAGTCAGGTTATTTGCTATGTATGCACCACTTGGAGCATGGAGAGGAATGTTATATAACATGATCGAGCAGCACCAATTATGGGATAAATCCTCCAAGACAAAGCGAAAATTCTGTTGTTTTGTCACTTTACAGAGAGATTATTTTTCTGGATGTAAAGCACATAATGAGAGGACACATACCAAGAACAGGGTCGAAATTGTTGGATATTCTACCATATGGCCCACAGATGAAAAGACAATCCTGAATGCCTTGGCCAAATACCTTTGTCAACTTTGGCAACCTGGACTATATGGAGAAAAAGATGTAGTTGAAGGACTCCCATTTCAATCGGATGTCCCACCGATAACTCTCCAAGAGTTTCAGTCCAGATTTATAACTTCAGGAATAATCAACCAGTTTGGACAATACTCCTTTTATGCTCCAACGGACCAGCCCAGTACGTCCACACAAGTTCCAGGCAGATATTCTGAAGAAGATCTGAATTCTGAAGATCCAGGTGGAAGAGTGTATGCTTTACCACCAAGCCCAACTAGAATTGATGCAGGAATACCCGATGATGCTGAAGGCCCAAAATCAGACCCATATGACCCATATCTGCAAGATGCCCAAGATCCAAATGAAGAAAACACTGAAGACCCGTTTCTCTACCTCCAAGACCCAGATACGGATTTCAGAGCTGTCAATCTAGCTTCTGATTCATCCTTCTCAGACGGTGATGGGACCCTACCAGAAGATTATTTCAAACCGTCTCTTTATTAGAACACTGTTGTTCCCACTATGTATAATTATGAGTGTGCTAGAATAAAGTGACCTCAGTCACACGCTTAGAAAATGCCAAAAAAGATAAGGCTTATCCTTATCCTCCAGGTGGCATTGTATGATAGGCTTGTTTAGATTTCGCTTCTATCTAGAGGCCTCTATATAAGGAGGTGCTCACCCCAGTTGTAATCAGATCTCAAGAAACATTGTAATATATCCACTTTTCCTATCTCTCAAAATGTTCTGAATTCTCTTTCTCTCTCTGAAAGCTTAGCTAGTGCTATTCATGTTCACAGACAGTGCTGGAGGACCTGCAATAGTAAATATTCCAAGGATGATCACTACTGAAGAACTTGCTTCTATCATTCCGTTGGAATGGATTACTGATTATGAGAAAGCTTTCCCAAAAGAACAGGTTGATGTTCATACTACAGCACCTCCAACTATTACCCATAATAGTGATGGAACGGTGACGACTGTTTTTCAGAAACCTGGAATGACCAAACAAAGTTCACTGCGAAGATCATCCTTCAGAAGGATCAATATGATTTCTCCTGTTCAGGTGCAAACAACTCATGATCAAAATGATCCACCAGTGCATTTCTATGAGAATGGAAAACCTGTTTACGTCTCTCACGTGAATGGCCACTTCATTTGGGATGTTGATCCCTCTATGTGTGATTCTGACTGTGACTGTGCTAATCAATGGAGTGACACTGATGATGAAGATTATGCTAGAAGACGGAGGAACAAGAAAAAGAAGAAGAAGTCGTTACAAGCCCCATGCTCCTATAAAAGACCTGAGCCTCCTGATGATGCTGAATCAGCTCCAATGCTCAGAAAGAAACCAATGATCAAGAGGACGAAACTGTCTAGGAAAAGCTTCACAGATTATCCTTTTCAGCCAGACGATACAATCCCATGTATAGCCACCCTCAGATCTTATGAGGAAGAATTCCCACCTTTAGTGATCCAAACTGATGAAAAGAAAATCACAAGGAGACCTTATGTGATACCTCAAGGAATCACTCCACATGGACATCAAGCTACAACTCCTCAAGAAGAAGTGCTCAATTGGCATACAGATAATGCAGTCAGCCAAAATAAAGTACTGCTCCGAATAGATCACACTCTTGATACTCTTGTAGAGAAAACTGAGGGTCTCTCAGTACAATTAAGTTCTATGGCAGAACAAGTGGCTGAACTCAAAGATCGACTTTCTGCACAAGCTTTTCAACTTGATCAAGAACTCAAGGCCTACATTGACAATCGTTACTTTGGCCCAGAATTCCAAAAGAAGAACAGAGAATTGGATCAAGTCAAAGCTCAACTTCGACAAATTGAGATGGACAAAAGCAAAACAACTGTACCCCAGACGCTGTCCATAGACCCATTATCCATGTATGCCAAACCATACCCCTCATATTCACCTGTCTTATTCCCTTCCACATATTCACCACCAGAAACCCCAGATTATGACTCCATCTTCAAATCCACCTACCATTTGGCCAGGCAAGCAAACACTAAAAGATCTATTTCTCCTCAAGGACGGCATCATTCGTCCTTGCCTAGGCCACCACAATCTCAATCTAGACATCATCCTCCTTGGAAACCAGGAAATTTTTTTAGAGACGAAGCATCTTCCAATGTCCCTATGAAAGATAAGGGCATCAAAGAAGGGTCTCCTGCTCCAGGACGATCAATATATACCCTTACTCTGGATACTCAATCACCCAGTGAAGAAATTACTGAAGAATCAGAAGATGAGACTACTGAGACCAGTGAACAAGAAGATGAGGAGTCTGAAGGAGATTATGAAGCAGATCTTTCAGCAATAGCCATGGTCAACCCTGTAGAGGAAGAGGAGGAAGAGATAACTTCTGAAAGGGATGAACCAGAGACTTCAGCTAATCACGATCATATAAGCCCAATTGAAGTTAAAACTCCCAATAAATGGTTCACTTTTGATGATGTCCCACCAGCAAGATACAGAGAAAGGTTGAATGAATTTAGTGCTTGGATTCAGACCAACATGGCCAACCCAAATCTCACAAGCAGACAAGTCCTTGCAGATTTTATAAATCGGATGACTGGCAATCTCCGAGAATGGGCAACTAACCTTTCTGAGTATGAAAGACTCCAGCTCATCAATGGTACCTCTTCACAATTTCTGGGGATAATACATCAAGAATTTCTAGGAGACATTGCAATTATCCAAAAAAGAAATTCTCAAGAATACTTTGAGATGAAGTGTTGTTCCCTCAACAGAAAAGACTTGGAAAAACACTACAAAAAGATGGCTGCTAAATATTATCCTCTTGGAGGAAATAATAATCCGCCACTTAAGCAAGTCTTTATAGCATCCTTGCCAGATGAGCTTCAGCCTGAAATACAGCGAATGATGATGACTCTTCGCAAAGAAGTGGCTACCACAACCATTGGAGAAATATACCAGTTAGCCCTAGCCGCCTTGGACAAGTTGTGTGAACAACAACAAATGTTCAAACAGCTTAACAAAAACTCAGGCAAACTCAAAGGAGCATGCAGCAAATCCCATCTGAAAATTAAGTGCAAAGAGTCAAGTATGTGTGAATGCAAGCCAAAGAAAAAGATGCATTGGCGATCATCAACCAATACATTTCATCAGAAAGCATTCAGAAGGAGAAGAAGCAAGCAAAAATACCGTTACTTCAAAAGGAGGAAACCCCATACCAAGTCAAACAAATGCTTCATTTGTGGAAAACAAGGACACTTTGCTAAGTCATGTCCTCACAAGACAAAGAAGGAAATAAAAATGCTCCAGTCTTTAATGGATGCTGCCTCCATTGGTGATGAGGAAGATCTAGAGTCAGTACTTGAGGAACAGAGAAGCAAAGATGATGAAAATGAATACGTTTTCCAGGACTCTGACTCAGAAGAGAATAGTTCAGAAGAAGACCTCCCACCAAAAAGGTCTATCTTTACCATATCATCTATCGCTTCCATCACCACAAGAATTCCTAAAGGAACGAGTATGCCAGAAGAAGAACTTGGGTATCTCGGATCTTTAGGAGTAAAACAGATTGATGGTACTCCTAGACCTCATTTTGATCTAAAAGTCAAAACATCTGTCTATGATAAACCAATAAAGGCCGTTGCATTAATGGACACTGGATCTTGTGCTACTGTCGTAAAACCACATGTCTTACCAAAAGAAATGTGGGCACCTTTTTCCAAGAAATTTGCAGCAGCTAACAGTGAAGTCTTCACCATCAATCTCATCTCCAAAAAACCAGTTGGACTGGAGATATTTGCGGGCCAGACCACTTGGCTTAGAGTGCTGGGAAGCTACCTCCCTGACAAAGATGTTCTGTTCGGATTCGATGCCTTCTTCCGAACTCATGGGCTACACATCAAACCCACTGGTCTGAGTTACAAAGGGCAGTTTTTGCCTTTTACAGGGATACAAAGTATCCTCGAAATCCAAGAAGCTCCAGAAGAATATAAGGAGATCCAACAGCTACTCCTCAGTGCTTGCTGTGATAGTCATGATCAATTCAACCACCCTGCTCCTTTATGGAAAAATCCAGAATTTTATGTCCGACTCCCCTTCAAAAAGAATGAAGACATCAACCCTACAAAGGCCACGCATTCAGGAATGAACCCTGAAGATCTTAAGTTGGCAAGAGCTGAATGTGCAGCCCTTCTTGTTCAAGGACTCATTGAACCAACCAACTCCAACTGGGCATGTCAAGCATTCTATGTTGAAAAAAGAGCTGAGCAAAATAGAGGGAAAAAGAGGCTTGTCATTGATTATAAGCCACTTAATGTCTTCTTACAAGACGACAAGTTTCCTCTACCAAGAATCTCAGTTATTACACAAAGATTAAGTGGAGCAAAATTATTCAGCAAGTTTGACTTGAAAGCTGGATTTTGGCAAATTGGGCTCCATCCTGAAGATAGGTATAAAACAGCGTTCTGTATACCTGAAGCCCAATACCAATGGACAGTAATGCCATTTGGACTCAAAGTAGCCCCCTCTCTCTTCCAAAAAGCAATGACCAAAATCTTTGAGCCCATACTACACTCCACACTCATCTACATTGATGACATCTTACTGTTCTCAAAAGACAGCGAAGCCCACAGGGCACTCCTGGCCCAATTCACTCAGATCATCAAAGACCAGGGAATCATGCTATCAGCAAAAAAGAGCTCTATTGCTAAGACAAAAATTGAATTCCTTGGGATGATTTTCGAAAATGGATTTTTCCAACCAGGGGATCACCTTGCCAAAGAATTAATCCATTTTCCTGATGAAAACTTGACAGTCAAACAAGTCCAACAATTCTTGGGAATCGTCAACTACATCAGAGACTTTATCCCAGATGTGACCAGACACACCAGCCAGCTGTCAAAACTCCTAAAGAAGAAGCCCCCACCATGGGGACCTGAGCAAACCACAGCTGTCAAAACCCTGAAGAAGATAGCACAAGACCCCCCACCTTTAAAGATTCCCAGCACAGGAAAAAGAATATTGCAGACAGATGCTAGTGATGAATTCTGGGGAGCTGTGCTACTTGAAGAGATTGATGGGACAAGACACTATTGCGCGCATGCTAGTGGACAGTTCAAAGAATCTGAAAAACATTACCATGCCACTTACAAAGAGATTCTTGCTGTCAAAAGAGGGATAGAAAAATTCAATTTCCACCTCAGTTCTTATCATTTCACTGTGGAAATGGATAACACCTCTTTCCCATCAATGCTAGAAATCAAGAAAAAAATCCTGCCAGACTCTCAATTGCTAAGATGGAAGGACTGGTTCTCTCGCTATAAATTCGAAGTAAGGCACATCAAAGGACACCAAAACACACTTGCAGATTTCCTATCTAGGCCAACCAAAGAACCACCCCCCAAACCAGTAGAATCACTCCCTAAACCAATCCATTACATTTGCACCATGAGCACCTACAACCCTTCATACACCATCCCATTTCCTGATTGTCCACTTCGTAATAACCCATACAGAAGAAAAATTGGTCCTTTTCCTTTCAAAGCAAGACCCCAGACACTGTTTCAAATAGTCTGTTTAGCCAGGCAAACTTTGTTCTACTGGCTACACCAGCTCCTTACCATAACCCAAATACATCCAAATCCAAAGTACTTTGACATGGATACCCCTTTTTGCACTATACCAATAATCCAAGGACCTATACCAGAAGAGATGATGTGGTATATCTGGGCTCTGTCTTCCCTATATCCATGTGCTATTATAATACCACTCTTCCCAGTATATCACATTCTGTGTAACAGTACTCAAGCACAGTCTCATCTAGTCAGGTTATTTGCTATGTATGCACCACTTGGAGCATGGAGAGGAATGTTATATAACATGATCGAGCAGCACCAATTATGGGATAAATCCTCCAAGACAAAGCGAAAATTCTGTTGTTTTGTCACTTTACAGAGAGATTATTTTTCTGGATGTAAAGCACATAATGAGAGGACACATACCAAGAACAGGGTCGAAATTGTTGGATATTCTACCATATGGCCCACAGATGAAAAGACAATCCTGAATGCCTTGGCCAAATACCTTTGTCAACTTTGGCAACCTGGACTATATGGAGAAAAAGATGTAGTTGAAGGACTCCCATTTCAATCGGATGTCCCACCGATAACTCTCCAAGAGTTTCAGTCCAGATTTATAACTTCAGGAATAATCAACCAGTTTGGACAATACTCCTTTTATGCTCCAACGGACCAGCCCAGTACGTCCACACAAGTTCCAGGCAGATATTCTGAAGAAGATCTGAATTCTGAAGATCCAGGTGGAAGAGTGTATGCTTTACCACCAAGCCCAACTAGAATTGATGCAGGAATACCCGATGATGCTGAAGGCCCAAAATCAGACCCATATGACCCATATCTGCAAGATGCCCAAGATCCAAATGAAGAAAACACTGAAGACCCGTTTCTCTACCTCCAAGACCCAGATACGGATTTCAGAGCTGTCAATCTAGCTTCTGATTCATCCTTCTCAGACGGTGATGGGACCCTACCAGAAGATTATTTCAAACCGTCTCTTTATTAGAACACTGTTGTTCCCACTATGTATAATTATGAGTGTGCTAGAATAAAGTGACCTCAGTCACACGCTTAGAAAATGCCAAAAAAGATAAGGCTTATCCTTATCCTCCAGGTGGCATTGTATGATAGGCTTGTTTAGATTTCGCTTCTATCTAGAGGCCTCTATATAAGGAGGTGCTCACCCCAGTTGTAATCAGATCTCAAGAAACATTGTAATATATCCACTTTTCCTATCTCTCAAAATGTTCTGAATTCTCTTTCTCTCTCTGAAAGCTTAGCTAGTGCTATTTCCTTCTTCCTCAGTCCAGTGCCATAAAAGTATGCTCTGAGCTTGCCTCTTTAAGAGGATCCTGCTCATCAGAACATGGCATGGATCAGATCCACGGGAATTTCTCATAGTGGAAAAGGGACTCAATGTTATAATGCTAAGTTTTGCTCGGACCCTTTGATCTCACTCGCTATAATGGTTGGAAAGAGTGATTGGGATAAGCAGACGATGCATTGTATCGTTGTCATCCTGAAGTACTGGAGATCCACCCCTGTGGTATCAGAGCCTCAGGTTGATACGAGGAAGAAGAAGGTATTACTAGTAAAAGCAAGTAAGAGAGAATCACTAAACATAATCATGGATCTCACAAACTCATCAAGTTCTTCTCAACCTATACATCACTCTACCCCGCTGAGCATAGACCGATTACCCGCCAGTTTAAAGAAAACTCTTGGAAATAAGATTGATCAGTTGGTAGAATTCACTCATGTTCCAGAAGACTCTCGTACCCCGGCCACTGAATACCCTCTCATAAGTCCTTACTCTTTCTACCACAGACAAAAGAAATCAACCCTCACTTCTATTCGCCATCTCATCCATAGAAACCCTTCTCCTCCTCCCAAAGAAGTCATCCAGTCCTCTAATCTCCAACAGTGTGGTTTAAAAGCCACTACTGCCGAACAATACATCACCTTAGAAATCCCACAAGAACTCATCCAAAACTACCAAAACCAAGGCTACACTCATATGCATCTAGGGGCAGTCAGGCTCATTCTTACCCTTCATGGAAGGAGATCTCTTCCGGTAACAGCCAAAGTTGCTCTTTTAGATACTACTTTCAAAGAATACCAACATGCCTTGATCGGAGCATTAGTAACAACACTCTCAAATGGAAGTGTCATTCTTACTATAGCTCCTAATTTCACCATGAGATTATCAGATCCTACGATAAGTCAAAGACTGAAAATCCAAATACAATTGGTAGGAGTAATTCAGGACTCTAATGCTGAACAGGCCACTCTACATCACCAAGTCCTCTACAGAGTCCAAGATCATGCTCTTGATCTTAATCTCCCAAACACTACCGGAGAAGCCCTATTCATGTTCACAGACAGTGCTGGAGGACCTGCAATAGTAAATATTCCAAGGATGATCACTACTGAAGAACTTGCTTCTATCATTCCGTTGGAATGGATTACTGATTATGAGAAAGCTTTCCCAAAAGAACAGGTTGATGTTCATACTACAGCACCTCCAACTATTACCCATAATAGTGATGGAACGGTGACGACTGTTTTTCAGAAACCTGGAATGACCAAACAAAGTTCACTGCGAAGATCATCCTTCAGAAGGATCAATATGATTTCTCCTGTTCAGGTGCAAACAACTCATGATCAAAATGATCCACCAGTGCATTTCTATGAGAATGGAAAACCTGTTTACGTCTCTCACGTGAATGGCCACTTCATTTGGGATGTTGATCCCTCTATGTGTGATTCTGACTGTGACTGTGCTAATCAATGGAGTGACACTGATGATGAAGATTATGCTAGAAGACGGAGGAACAAGAAAAAGAAGAAGAAGTCGTTACAAGCCCCATGCTCCTATAAAAGACCTGAGCCTCCTGATGATGCTGAATCAGCTCCAATGCTCAGAAAGAAACCAATGATCAAGAGGACGAAACTGTCTAGGAAAAGCTTCACAGATTATCCTTTTCAGCCAGACGATACAATCCCATGTATAGCCACCCTCAGATCTTATGAGGAAGAATTCCCACCTTTAGTGATCCAAACTGATGAAAAGAAAATCACAAGGAGACCTTATGTGATACCTCAAGGAATCACTCCACATGGACATCAAGCTACAACTCCTCAAGAAGAAGTGCTCAATTGGCATACAGATAATGCAGTCAGCCAAAATAAAGTACTGCTCCGAATAGATCACACTCTTGATACTCTTGTAGAGAAAACTGAGGGTCTCTCAGTACAATTAAGTTCTATGGCAGAACAAGTGGCTGAACTCAAAGATCGACTTTCTGCACAAGCTTTTCAACTTGATCAAGAACTCAAGGCCTACATTGACAATCGTTACTTTGGCCCAGAATTCCAAAAAAAGAACAGAGAATTGGATCAAGTCAAAGCTCAACTTCGACAAATTGAGATGGACAAAAGCAAAACAACTGTACCCCAGACGCTGTCCATAGACCCATTATCCATGTATGCCAAACCATACCCCTCATATTCACCTGTCTTATTCCCTTCCACATATTCACCACCAGAAACCCCAGATTATGACTCCATCTTCAAATCCACCTACCATTTGGCCAGGCAAGCAAACACTAAAAGATCTATTTCTCCTCAAGGACGGCATCATTCGTCCTTGCCTAGGCCACCACAATCTCAATCTAGACATCATCCTCCTTGGAAACCAGGAAATTTTTTTAGAGACGAAGCATCTTCCAATGTCCCTATGAAAGATAAGGGCATCAAAGAAGGGTCTCCTGCTCCAGGACGATCAATATATACCCTTACTCTGGATACTCAATCACCCAGTGAAGAAATTACTGAAGAATCAGAAGATGAGACTACTGAGACCAGTGAACAAGAAGATGAGGAGTCTGAAGGAGATTATGAAGCAGATCTTTCAGCAATAGCCATGGTCAACCCTGTAGAGGAAGAGGAGGAAGAGATAACTTCTGAAAGGGATGAACCAGAGACTTCAGCTAATCACGATCATATAAGCCCAATTGAAGTTAAAACTCCCAATAAATGGTTCACTTTTGATGATGTCCCACCAGCAAGATACAGAGAAAGGTTGAATGAATTTAGTGCTTGGATTCAGACCAACATGGCCAACCCAAATCTCACAAGCAGACAAGTCCTTGCAGATTTTATAAATCGGATGACTGGCAATCTCCGAGAATGGGCAACTAACCTTTCTGAGTATGAAAGACTCCAGCTCATCAATGGTACCTCTTCACAATTTCTGGGGATAATACATCAAGAATTTCTAGGAGACATTGCAATTATCCAAAAAAGAAATTCTCAAGAATACTTTGAGATGAAGTGTTGTTCCCTCAACAGAAAAGACTTGGAAAAACACTACAAAAAGATGGCTGCTAAATATTATCCTCTTGGAGGAAATAATAATCCGCCACTTAAGCAAGTCTTTATAGCATCCTTGCCAGATGAGCTTCAGCCTGAAATACAGCGAATGATGATGACTCTTCGCAAAGAAGTGGCTACCACAACCATTGGAGAAATATACCAGTTAGCCCTAGCCGCCTTGGACAAGTTGTGTGAACAACAACAAATGTTCAAACAGCTTAACAAAAACTCAGGCAAACTCAAAGGAGCATGCAGCAAATCCCATCTGAAAATTAAGTGCAAAGAGTCAAGTATGTGTGAATGCAAGCCAAAGAAAAAGATGCATTGGCGATCATCAACCAATACATTTCATCAGAAAGCATTCAGAAGGAGAAGAAGCAAGCAAAAATACCGTTACTTCAAAAGGAGGAAACCCCATACCAAGTCAAACAAATGCTTCATTTGTGGAAAACAAGGACACTTTGCTAAGTCATGTCCTCACAAGACAAAGAAGGAAATAAAAATGCTCCAGTCTTTAATGGATGCTGCCTCCATTGGTGATGAGGAAGATCTAGAGTCAGTACTTGAGGAACAGAGAAGCAAAGATGATGAAACTGAATACGTTTTCCAGGACTCTGACTCAGAAGAGAATAGTTCAGAAGAAGACCTCCCACCAAAAAGGTCTATCTTTACCATATCATCTATCGCTTCCATCACCACAAGAATACCGTTACTTCATAAGGAGGAAACCCCATACCAAGTCAAACAAATGCTTCATTTGTGGAAAACAAGGACACTTTGCTAAGTCATGTCCTCACAAGACAAAGAAGGAAATAAAAATGCTCCAGTCTTTAATGGATGCTGCCTCCATTGGTGATGAGGAAGATCTAGAGTCAGTACTTGAGGAACAGAGAAGCAAAGATGATGAAACTGAATACGTTTTCCAGGACTCTGACTCAGAAGAGAATAGTTCAGAAGAAGACCTCCCACCAAAAAGGTCTATCTTTACCATATCATCTATCGCTTCCATCACCACAAGAATTCCTAAAGGAACGAGTATGCCAGAAGAAGAACTTGGGTATCTCGGATCTTTAGGAGTAAAACAGATTGATGGTACTCCTAGACCTCATTTTGATCTAAAAGTCAAAACATCTGTCTATGATAAACCAATAAAGGCCGTTGCATTAATGGACACTGGATCTTGTGCTACTGTCGTAAAACCACATGTCTTACCAAAAGAAATGTGGGCACCTTTTTCCAAGAAATTTGCAGCAGCTAACAGTGAAGTCTTCACCATCAATCTCATCTCCAAAAAACCAGTTGGACTGGAGATATTTGCGGGCCAGACCACTTGGCTTAGAGTACTGGGAAGCTACCTCCCTGACAAAGATGTTCTGTTCGGATTCGATGCCTTCTTCCGAACTCATGGGCTACACATCAAACCCACTGGTCTGAGTTACAAAGGGCAGTTTTTGCCTTTTACAGGGATACAAAGTATCCTCGAAATCCAAGAAGCTCCAGAAGAATATAAGGAGATCCAACAGCTACTCCTCAGTGCTTGCTGTGATAGTCATGATCAATTCAACCACCCTGCTCCTTTATGGAAAAATCCAGAATTTTATGTCCGACTCCCCTTCAAAAAGAATGAAGACATCAACCCTACAAAGGCCACGCATTCAGGAATGAACCCTGAAGATCTTAAGTTGGCAAGAGCTGAATGTGCAGCCCTTCTTGTTCAAGGACTCATTGAACCAACCAACTCCAACTGGGCATGTCAAGCATTCTATGTTGAAAAAAGAGCTGAGCAAAATAGAGGGAAAAAGAGGCTTGTCATTGATTATAAGCCACTTAATGTCTTCTTACAAGACGACAAGTTTCCTCTACCAAGAATCTCAGTTATTACACAAAGATTAAGTGGAGCAAAATTATTCAGCAAGTTTGACTTGAAAGCTGGATTTTGGCAAATTGGGCTCCATCCTGAAGATAGGTATAAAACAGCGTTCTGTATACCTGAAGCCCAATACCAATGGACAGTAATGCCATTTGGACTCAAAGTAGCCCCCTCTCTCTTCCAAAAAGCAATGACCAAAATCTTTGAGCCCATACTACACTCCACACTCATCTACATTGATGACATCTTACTGTTCTCAAAAGACAGCGAAGCCCACAGGGCACTCCTGGCCCAATTCACTCAGATCATCAAAGACCAGGGAATCATGCTATCAGCAAAAAAGAGCTCTATTGCTAAGACAAAAATTGAATTCCTTGGGATGATTTTCGAAAATGGATTTTTCCAACCAGGGGATCACCTTGCCAAAGAATTAATCCATTTTCCTGATGAAAACTTGACAGTCAAACAAGTCCAACAATTCTTGGGAATCGTCAACTACATCAGAGACTTTATCCCAGATGTGACCAGACACACCAGCCAGCTGTCAAAACTCCTAAAGAAGAAGCCCCCACCATGGGGACCTGAGCAAACCACAGCTGTCAAAACCCTGAAGAAGATAGCACAAGACCCCCCACCTTTAAAGATTCCCAGCACAGGAAAAAGAATATTGCAGACAGATGCTAGTGATGAATTCTGGGGAGCTGTGCTACTTGAAGAGATTGATGGGACAAGACACTATTGCGCGCATGCTAGTGGACAGTTCAAAGAATCTGAAAAACATTACCATGCCACTTACAAAGAAATTCTTGCTGTCAAAAGAGGGATAGAAAAATTCAATTTCCACCTCAGTTCTTATCATTTCACTGTGGAAATGGATAACACCTCTTTCCCATCAATGCTAGAAATCAAGAAAAAAATCCTGCCAGACTCTCAATTGCTAAGATGGAAGGACTGGTTCTCTCGCTATAAATTCGAAGTAAGGCACATCAAAGGACACCAAAACACACTTGCAGATTTCCTATCTAGGCCAACCAAAGAACCACCCCCCAAACCAGTAGAATCACTCCCTAAACCAATCCATTACATTTGCACCATGAGCACCTACAACCCTTCATACACCATCCCATTTCCTGATTGTCCACTTCGTAATAACCCATACAGAAGAAAAATTGGTCCTTTTCCTTTCAAAGCAAGACCCCAGACACTGTTTCAAATAGTCTGTTTAGCCAGGCAAACTTTGTTCTACTGGCTACACCAGCTCCTTACCATAACCCAAATACATCCAAATCCAAAGTACTTTGACATGGATACCCCTTTTTGCACTATACCAATAATCCAAGGACCTATACCAGAAGAGATGATGTGGTATATCTGGGCTCTGTCTTCCCTATATCCATGTGCTATTATAATACCACTCTTCCCAGTATATCACATTCTGTGTAACAGTACTCAAGCACAGTCTCATCTAGTCAGGTTATTTGCTATGTATGCACCACTTGGAGCATGGAGAGGAATGTTATATAACATGATCGAGCAGCACCAATTATGGGATAAATCCTCCAAGACAAAGCGAAAATTCTGTTGTTTTGTCACTTTACAGAGAGATTATTTTTCTGGATGTAAAGCACATAATGAGAGGACACATACCAAGAACAGGGTCGAAATTGTTGGATATTCTACCATATGGCCCACAGATGAAAAGACAATCCTGAATGCCTTGGCCAAATACCTTTGTCAACTTTGGCAACCTGGACTATATGGAGAAAAAGATGTAGTTGAAGGACTCCCATTTCAATCGGATGTCCCACCGATAACTCTCCAAGAGTTTCAGTCCAGATTTATAACTTCAGGAATAATCAACCAGTTTGGACAATACTCCTTTTATGCTCCAACGGACCAGCCCAGTACGTCCACACAAGTTCCAGGCAGATATTCTGAAGAAGATCTGAATTCTGAAGATCCAGGTGGAAGAGTGTATGCTTTACCACCAAGCCCAACTAGAATTGATGCAGGAATACCCGATGATGCTGAAGGCCCAAAATCAGACCCATATGACCCATATCTGCAAGATGCCCAAGATCCAAATGAAGAAAACACTGAAGACCCGTTTCTCTACCTCCAAGCACTAAATTCATTCAACCTTTCTCTGTATCTTGCTGGTGGGACATCATCAAAAGTGAACCATTTATTGGGAGTTTTAACTTCAATTGGGCTTATATGATCGTGATTAGCTGAAGTCTCTGGTTCATCCCTTTCAGAAGTTATCTCTTCCTCCTCTTCCTCTACAGGGTTGACCATGGCTATTGCTGAAAGATCTGCTTCATAATCTCCTTCAGACTCCTCATCTTCTTGTTCACTGGTCTCAGTAGTCTCATCTTCTGATTCTTCAGTAATTTCTTCACTGGGTGATTGAGTATCCAGAGTAAGGGTATATATTGATCGTCCTGGAGCAGGAGACCCTTCTTTGATGCCCTTATCTTTCATAGGGACATTGGAAGATGCTTCGTCTCTAAAAAAATTTCCTGGTTTCCAAGGAGGATGATGTCTAGATTGAGATTGTGGTGGCCTAGGCAAGGACGAATGATGCCGTCCTTGAGGAGAAATAGATCTTTTAGTGTTTGCTTGCCTGGCCAAATGGTAGGTGGATTTGAAGATGGAGTCATAATCTGGGGTTTCTGGTGGTGAATATGTGGAAGGGAATAAGACAGGTGAATATGAGGGGTATGGTTTGGCATACATGGATAATGGGTCTATGGACAGCGTCTGGGGTACAGTTGTTTTGCTTTTGTCCATCTCAATTTGTCGAAGTTGAGCTTTGACTTGATCCAATTCTCTGTTCTTCTTTTGGAATTCTGGGCCAAAGTAACGATTGTCAATGTAGGCCTTGAGTTCTTGATCAAGTTGAAAAGCTTGTGCAGAAAGTCGATCTTTGAGTTCAGCCACTTGTTCTGCCATAGAACTTAATTGTACTGAGAGACCCTCAGTTTTCTCTACAAGAGTATCAAGAGTGTGATCTATTCGGAGCAGTACTTTATTTTGGCTGACTGCATTATCTGTATGCCAATTGAGCACTTCTTCTTGAGGAGTTGTAGCTTGATGTCCATGTGGAGTGATTCCTTGAGGTATCACATAAGGTCTCCTTGTGATTTTCTTTTCATCAGTTTGGATCACTAAAGGTGGGAATTCTTCCTCATAAGATCTGAGGGTGGCTATACATGGGATTGTATCGTCTGGCTGAAAAGGATAATCTGTGAAGCTTTTCCTAGACAGTTTCGTCCTCTTGATCATTGGTTTCTTTCTGAGCATTGGAGCTGATTCAGCATCATCAGGAGGCTCAGGTCTTTTATAGGAGCATGGGGCTTGTAACGACTTCTTCTTCTTTTTCTTGTTCCTCCGTCTTCTAGCATAATCTTCATCATCAGTGTCACTCCATTGATTAGCACAGTCACAGTCAGAATCACACATAGAGGGATCAACATCCCAAATGAAGTGGCCATTTACGTGAGAGACGTAAACAGGTTTTCCATTCTCATAGAAATGCACTGGTGGATCATTTTGATCATGAGTTGTTTGCACCTGAACAGGAGAAATCATATTGATCCTTCTGAAGGATGATCTTCGCAGTGAACTTTGTTTGGTCATTCCAGGTTTCTGAAAAACAGTCGTCACCGTTCCATCACTATTATGGGTAATAGTTGGAGGTGCTGTAGTATGAACATCAACCTGTTCTTTTGGGAAAGCTTTCTCATAATCAGTAATCCATTCCAACGGAATGATAGAAGCAAGTTCTTCAGTAGTGATCATCCTTGGAATATTTACTATTGCAGGTCCTCCAGCACTGTCTGTGAACATGAATAGGGCTTCTCCGGTAGTGTTTGGGAGATTAAGATCAAGAGCATGATCTTGGACTCTGTAGAGGACTTGGTGATGTAGAGTGGCCTGTTCAGCATTAGAGTCCTGAATTACTCCTACCAATTGTATTTGGATTTTCAGTCTTTGACTTATCGTAGGATCTGATAATCTCATGGTGAAATTAGGAGCTATAGTAAGAATGACACTTCCATTTGAGAGTGTTGTTACTAATGCTCCGATCAAGGCATGTTGGTATTCTTTGAAAGTAGTATCTAAAAGAGCAACTTTGGCTGTTACCGGAAGAGATCTCCTTCCATGAAGGGTAAGAATGAGCCTGACTGCCCCTAGATGCATATGAGTGTAGCCTTGGTTTTGGTAGTTTTGGATGAGTTCTTGTGGGATTTCTAAGGTGATGTATTGTTCGGCAGTAGTGGCTTTTAAACCACACTGTTGGAGATTAGAGGACTGGATGACTTCTTTGGGAGGAGGAGAAGGGTTTCTATGGATGAGATGGCGAATAGAAGTGAGGGTTGATTTCTTTTGTCTGTGGTAGAAAGAGTAAGGACTTATGAGAGGGTATTCAGTGGCCGGGGTACGAGAGTCTTCTGGAACATGAGTGAATTCTACCAACTGATCAATCTTATTTCCAAGAGTTTTCTTTAAACTGGCGGGTAATCGGTCTATGCTCAGCGGGGTAGAGTGATGTATAGGTTGAGAAGAACTTGATGAGTTTGTGAGATCCATGATTATGTTTAGTGATTCTCTCTTACTTGCTTTTACTAGTAATACCTTCTTCTTCCTCGTATCAACCTGAGGCTCTGATACCACAGGGGTGGATCTCCAGTACTTCAGGATGACAACGATACAATGCATCGTCTGCTTATCCCAATCACTCTTTCCAACCATTATAGCGAGTGAGATCAAAGGGTCCGAGCAAAACTTAGCATTATAACATTGAGTCCCTTTTCCACTATGAGAAATTCCCGTGGATCTGATCCATGCCATGTTCTGATGAGCAGGATCCTCTTAAAGAGGCAAGCTCAGAGCATACTTTTATGGCACTGGACTGAGGAAGAAGGAAATAGCACTAGCTAAGCTTTCAGAGAGAGAAAGAGAATTCAGAACATTTTGAGAGATAGGAAAAGTGGATATATTACAATGTTTCTTCTCCTTCTGAATGCTTTCTGATGAAATGTATTGGTTGATGATCGCCAATGCATCTTTTTCTTTGGCTTGCATTCACACATACTTGACTCTTTGCACTTAATTTTCAGATGGGATTTGCTGCATGCTCCTTTGAGTTTGCCTGAGTTTTTGTTAAGCTGTTTGAACATTTGTTGTTGTTCACACAACTTGTCCAAGGCGGCTAGGGCTAACTGGTATATTTCTCCAATGGTTGTGGTAGCCACTTCTTTGCGAAGAGTCATCATCATTCGCTGTATTTCAGGCTGAAGCTCATCTGGCAAGGATGCTATAAAGACTTGCTTAAGTGGCGGATTATTATTTCCTCCAAGAGGATAATATTTAGCAGCCATCTTTTTGTAGTGTTTTTCCAAGTCTTTTCTGTTGAGGGAACAACACTTCATCTCAAAGTATTCTTGAGAATTTCTTTTTTGGATAATTGCAATGTCTCCTAGAAATTCTTGATGTATTATCCCCAGAAATTGTGAAGAGGTACCATTGATGAGCTGGAGTCTTTCATACTCAGAAAGGTTAGTTGCCCATTCTCGGAGATTGCCAGTCATCCGATTTATAAAATCTGCAAGGACTTGTCTGCTTGTGAGATTTGGGTTGGCCATGTTGGTCTGAATCCAAGCACTAAATTCATTCAACCTTTCTCTGTATCTTGCTGGTGGGACATCATCAAAAGTGAACCATTTATTGGGAGTTTTAACTTCAATTGGGCTTATATGATGGTCTATCTTTACCATATCATCTATCGCTTCCATCACCACAAGAATTCCTAAAGGAACGAGTATGCCAGAAGAAGAACTTGGGTATCTCGGATCTTTAGGAGTAAAACAGATTGATGGTACTCCTAGACCTCATTTTGATCTAAAAGTCAAAACATCTGTCTATGATAAACCAATAAAGGCCGTTGCATTAATGGACACTGGATCTTGTGCTACTGTCGTAAAACCACATGTCTTACCAAAAGAAATGTGGGCACCTTTTTCCAAGAAATTTGCAGCAGCTAACAGTGAAGTCTTCACCATCAATCTCATCTCCAAAAAACCAGTTGGACTGGAGATATTTGCGGGCCAGACCACTTGGCTTAGAGTGCTGGGAAGCTACCTCCCTGACAAAGATGTTCTGTTCGGATTCGATGCCTTCTTCCGAACTCATGGGCTACACATCAAACCCACTGGTCTGAGTTACAAAGGGCAGTTTTTGCCTTTTACAGGGATACAAAGTATCCTCGAAATCCAAGAAGCTCCAGAAGAATATAAGGAGATCCAACAGCTACTCCTCAGTGCTTGCTGTGATAGTCATGATCAATTCAACCACCCTGCTCCTTTATGGAAAAATCCAGAATTTTATGTCCGACTCCCCTTCAAAAAGAATGAAGACATCAACCCTACAAAGGCCACGCATTCAGGAATGAACCCTGAAGATCTTAAGTTGGCAAGAGCTGAATGTGCAGCCCTTCTTGTTCAAGGACTCATTGAACCAACCAACTCCAACTGGGCATGTCAAGCATTCTATGTTGAAAAAAGAGCTGAGCAAAATAGAGGGAAAAAGAGGCTTGTCATTGATTATAAGCCACTTAATGTCTTCTTACAAGACGACAAGTTTCCTCTACCAAGAATCTCAGTTATTACACAAAGATTAAGTGGAGCAAAATTATTCAGCAAGTTTGACTTGAAAGCTGGATTTTGGCAAATTGGGCTCCATCCTGAAGATAGGTATAAAACAGCGTTCTGTATACCTGAAGCCCAATACCAATGGACAGTAATGCCATTTGGACTCAAAGTAGCCCCCTCTCTCTTCCAAAAAGCAATGACCAAAATCTTTGAGCCCATACTACACTCCACACTCATCTACATTGATGACATCTTACTGTTCTCAAAAGACAGCGAAGCCCACAGGGCACTCCTGGCCCAATTCACTCAGATCATCAAAGACCAGGGAATCATGCTATCAGCAAAAAAGAGCTCTATTGCTAAGACAAAAATTGAATTCCTTGGGATGATTTTCGAAAATGGATTTTTCCAACCAGGGGATCACCTTGCCAAAGAATTAATCCATTTTCCTGATGAAAACTTGACAGTCAAACAAGTCCAACAATTCTTGGGAATCGTCAACTACATCAGAGACTTTATCCCAGATGTGACCAGACACACCAGCCAGCTGTCAAAACTCCTAAAGAAGAAGCCCCCACCATGGGGACCTGAGCAAACCACAGCTGTCAAAACCCTGAAGAAGATAGCACAAGACCCCCCACCTTTAAAGATTCCCAGCACAGGAAAAAGAATATTGCAGACAGATGCTAGTGATGAATTCTGGGGAGCTGTGCTACTTGAAGAGATTGATGGGACAAGACACTATTGCGCGCATGCTAGTGGACAGTTCAAAGAATCTGAAAAACATTACCATGCCACTTACAAAGAGATTCTTGCTGTCAAAAGAGGGATAGAAAAATTCAATTTCCACCTCAGTTCTTATCATTTCACTGTGGAAATGGATAACACCTCTTTCCCATCAATGCTAGAAATCAAGAAAAAAATCCTGCCAGACTCTCAATTGCTAAGATGGAAGGACTGGTTCTCTCGCTATAAATTCGAAGTAAGGCACATCAAAGGACACCAAAACACACTTGCAGATTTCCTATCTAGGCCAACCAAAGAACCACCCCCCAAACCAGTAGAATCACTCCCTAAACCAATCCATTACATTTGCACCATGAGCACCTACAACCCTTCATACACCATCCCATTTCCTGATTGTCCACTTCGTAATAACCCATACAGAAGAAAAATTGGTCCTTTTCCTTTCAAAGCAAGACCCCAGACACTGTTTCAAATAGTCTGTTTAGCCAGGCAAACTTTGTTCTACTGGCTACACCAGCTCCTTACCATAACCCAAATACATCCAAATCCAAAGTACTTTGACATGGATACCCCTTTTTGCACTATACCAATAATCCAAGGACCTATACCAGAAGAGATGATGTGGTATATCTGGGCTCTGTCTTCCCTATATCCATGTGCTATTATAATACCACTCTTCCCAGTATATCACATTCTGTGTAACAGTACTCAAGCACAGTCTCATCTAGTCAGGTTATTTGCTATGTATGCACCACTTGGAGCATGGAGAGGAATGTTATATAACATGATCGAGCAGCACCAATTATGGGATAAATCCTCCAAGACAAAGCGAAAATTCTGTTGTTTTGTCACTTTACAGAGAGATTATTTTTCTGGATGTAAAGCACATAATGAGAGGACACATACCAAGAACAGGGTCGAAATTGTTGGATATTCTACCATATGGCCCACAGATGAAAAGACAATCCTGAATGCCTTGGCCAAATACCTTTGTCAACTTTGGCAACCTGGACTATATGGAGAAAAAGATGTAGTTGAAGGACTCCCATTTCAATCGGATGTCCCACCGATAACTCTCCAAGAGTTTCAGTCCAGATTTATAACTTCAGGAATAATCAACCAGTTTGGACAATACTCCTTTTATGCTCCAACGGACCAGCCCAGTACGTCCACACAAGTTCCAGGCAGATATTCTGAAGAAGATCTGAATTCTGAAGATCCAGGTGGAAGAGTGTATGCTTTACCACCAAGCCCAACTAGAATTGATGCAGGAATACCCGATGATGCTGAAGGCCCAAAATCAGACCCATATGACCCATATCTGCAAGATGCCCAAGATCCAAATGAAGAAAACACTGAAGACCCGTTTCTCTACCTCCAAGACCCAGATACGGATTTCAGAGCTGTCAATCTAGCTTCTGATTCATCCTTCTCAGACGGTGATGGGACCCTACCAGAAGATTATTTCAAACCGTCTCTTTATTAGAACACTGTTGTTCCCACTATGTATAATTATGAGTGTGCTAGAATAAAGTGACCTCAGTCACACGCTTAGAAAATGCCAAAAAAGATAAGGCTTATCCTTATCCTCCAGGTGGCATTGTATGATAGGCTTGTTTAGATTTCGCTTCTATCTAGAGGCCTCTATATAAGGAGGTGCTCACCCCAGTTGTAATCAGATCTCAAGAAACATTGTAATATATCCACTTTTCCTATCTCTCAAAATGTTCTGAATTCTCTTTCTCTCTCTGAAAGCTTAGCTAGTGCTATTTCCTTCTTCCTCAGTCCAGTGCCATAAAAGTATGCTCTGAGCTTGCCTCTTTAAGAGGATCCTGCTCATCAGAACATGGCATGGATCAGATCCACGGGAATTTCTCATAGTGGAAAAGGGACTCAATGTTATAATGCTAAGTTTTGCTTTTGTCCATCTCAATTTGTCGAAGTTGAGCTTTGACTTGATCCAATTCTCTGTTCTTCTTTTGGAATTCTGGGCCAAAGTAACGATTGTCAATGTAGGCCTTGAGTTCTTGATCAAGTTGAAAAGCTTGTGCAGAAAGTCGATCTTTGAGTTCAGCCACTTGTTCTGCCATAGAACTTAATTGTACTGAGAGACCCTCAGTTTTCTCTACAAGAGTATCAAGAGTGTGATCTATTCGGAGCAGTACTTTATTTTGGCTGACTGCATTATCTGTATGCCAATTGAGCACTTCTTCTTGAGGAGTTGTAGCTTGATGTCCATGTGGAGTGATTCCTTGAGGTATCACATAAGGTCTCCTTGTGATTTTCTTTTCATCAGTTTGGATCACTAAAGGTGGGAATTCTTCCTCATAAGATCTGAGGGTGGCTATACATGGGATTGTATCGTCTGGCTGAAAAGGATAATCTGTGAAGCTTTTCCTAGACAGTTTCGTCCTCTTGATCATTGGTTTCTTTCTGAGCATTGGAGCTGATTCAGCATCATCAGGAGGCTCAGGTCTTTTATAGGAGCATGGGGCTTGTAACGACTTCTTCTTCTTTTTCTTGTTCCTCCGTCTTCTAGCATAATCTTCATCATCAGTGTCACTCCATTGATTAGCACAGTCACAGTCAGAATCACACATAGAGGGATCAACATCCCAAATGAAGTGGCCATTCACGTGAGAGACGTAAACAGGTTTTCCATTCTCATAGAAATGCACTGGTGGATCATTTTGATCATGAGTTGTTTGCACCTGAACAGGAGAAATCATATTGATCCTTCTGAAGGATGATCTTCGCAGTGAACTTTGTTTGGTCATTCCAGGTTTCTGAAAAACAGTCGTCACCGTTCCATCACTATTATGGGTAATAGTTGGAGGTGCTGTAGTATGAACATCAACCTGTTCTTTTGGGAAAGCTTTCTCATAATCAGTAATCCATTCCAACGGAATGATAGAAGCAAGTTCTTCAGTAGTGATCATCCTTGGAATATTTACTATTGCAGGTCCTCCAGCACTGTCTGTGAACATGAATAGGGCTTCTCCGGTAGTGTTTGGGAGATTAAGATCAAGAGCATGATCTTGGACTCTGTAGAGGACTTGGTGATGTAGAGTGGCCTGTTCAGCATTAGAGTCCTGAATTACTCCTACCAATTGTATTTGGATTTTCAGTCTTTGACTTATCGTAGG
The DNA here is from genome assembly GCF_059453495.1 of Arachis ipaensis. Classification (NCBI taxonomy): domain Eukaryota; kingdom Viridiplantae; phylum Streptophyta; class Magnoliopsida; order Fabales; family Fabaceae; genus Arachis; species Arachis ipaensis. The sequence goes on from NC_142441.1 coordinate 2,651,535, forward strand.
ATCTGATAATCTCATGGTGAAATTAGGAGCTATAGTAAGAATGACACTTCCATTTGAGAGTGTTGTTACTAATGCTCCGATCAAGGCATGTTGGTATTCTTTGAAAGTAGTATCTAAAAGAGCAACTTTGGCTGTTACCGGAAGAGATCTCCTTCCATGAAGGGTAAGAATGAGCCTGACTGCCCCTAGATGCATATGAGTGTAGCCTTGGTTTTGGTAGTTTTGGATGAGTTCTTGTGGGATTTCTAAGGTGATGTATTGTTCGGCAGTAGTGGCTTTTAAACCACACTGTTGGAGATTAGAGGACTGGATGACTTCTTTGGGAGGAGGAGAAGGGTTTCTATGGATGAGATGGCGAATAGAAGTGAGGGTTGATTTCTTTTGTCTGTGGTAGAAAGAGTAAGGACTTATGAGAGGGTATTCAGTGGCCGGGGTACGAGAGTCTTCTGGAACATGAGTGAATTCTACCAACTGATCAATCTTATTTCCAAGAGTTTTCTTTAAACTGGCGGGTAATCGGTCTATGCTCAGCGGGGTAGAGTGATGTATAGGTTGAGAAGAACTTGATGAGTTTGTGAGATCCATGATTATGTTTAGTGATTCTCTCTTACTTGCTTTTACTAGTAATACCTTCTTCTTCCTCGTATCAACCTGAGGCTCTAATACCACAGGGGTGGATCTCCAGTACTTCAGGATGACAACGATACAATGCATCGTCTGCTTATCCCAATCACTCTTTCCAACCATTATAGCGAGTGAGATCAAAGGGTCCGAGCAAAACTTAGCATTATAACATTGAGTCCCTTTTCCACTATGAGAAATTCCCGTGGATCTGATCCATGCCATGTTCTGATGAGCAGGATCCTCTTAAAGAGGCAAGCTCAGAGCATACTTTTATGGCACTGGACTGAGGAAGAAGGAAATAGCACTAGCTAAGCTTTCAGAGAGAGAAAGAGAATTCAGAACATTTTGAGAGATAGGAAAAGTGGATATATTACAATGTTTCTTGAGATCTGATTACAACTGGGGTGAGCACCTCCTTATATAGAGGCCTCTAGATAGAAGCGAAATCTAAACAAGCCTATCATACAATGCCACCTGGAGGATAAGGATAAGCCTTATCTTTTTTGGCATTTTCTAAGCGTGTGACTGAGGTCACTTTATTCTAGCACACTCATAATTATACATAGTGGGAACAACAGTGTTCTAATAAAGAGACGGTTTGAAATAATCTTCTGGTAGGGTCCCATCACCGTCTGAGAAGGATGAATCAGAAGCTAGATTGACAGCTCTGAAATCCGTATCTGGGTCTTGGAGGTAGAGAAACGGGTCTTCAGTGTTTTCTTCATTTGGATCTTGGGCATCTTGCAGATATGGGTCATATGGGTCTGATTTTGGGCCTTCAGCATCATCGGGTATTCCTGCATCAATTCTAGTTGGGCTTGGTGGTAAAGCATACACTCTTCCACCTGGATCTTCAGAATTCAGATCTTCTTCAGAATATCTGCCTGGAACTTGTGTGGACGTACTGGGCTGGTCCGTTGGAGCATAAAAGGAGTATTGTCCAAACTGGTTGATTATTCCTGAAGTTATAAATCTGGACTGAAACTCTTGGAGAGTTATCGGTGGGACATCCGATTGAAATGGGAGTCCTTCAACTACATCTTTTTCTCCATATAGTCCAGGTTGCCAAAGTTGACAAAGGTATTTGGCCAAGGCATTCAGGATTGTCTTTTCATCTGTGGGCCATATGGTAGAATATCCAACAATTTCGACCCTGTTCTTGGTATGTGTCCTCTCATTATGTGCTTTACATCCAGAAAAATAATCTCTCTGTAAAGTGACAAAACAACAGAATTTTCGCTTTGTCTTGGAGGATTTATCCCATAATTGGTGCTGCTCGATCATGTTATATAACATTCCTCTCCATGCTCCAAGTGGTGCATACATAGCAAATAACCTGACTAGATGAGACTGTGCTTGAGTACTGTTACACAGAATGTGATATACTGGGAAGAGTGGTATTATAATAGCACATGGATATAGGGAAGACAGAGCCCAGATATACCACATCATCTCTTCTGGTATAGGTCCTTGGATTATTGGTATAGTGCAAAAAGGGGTATCCATGTCAAAGTACTTTGGATTTGGATGTATTTGGGTTATGGTAAGGAGCTGGTGTAGCCAGTAGAACAAAGTTTGCCTGGCTAAACAGACTATTTGAAACAGTGTCTGGGGTCTTGCTTTGAAAGGAAAAGGACCAATTTTTCTTCTGTATGGGTTATTACGAAGTGGACAATCAGGAAATGGGATGGTGTATGAAGGGTTGTAGGTGCTCATGGTGCAAATGTAATGGATTGGTTTAGGGAGTGATTCTACTGGTTTGGGGGGTGGTTCTTTGGTTGGCCTAGATAGGAAATCTGCAAGTGTGTTTTGGTGTCCTTTGATGTGCCTTACTTCGAATTTATAGCGAGAGAACCAGTCCTTCCATCTTAGCAATTGAGAGTCTGGCAGGATTTTTTTCTTGATTTCTAGCATTGATGGGAAAGAGGTGTTATCCATTTCCACAGTGAAATGATAAGAACTGAGGTGGAAATTGAATTTTTCTATCCCTCTTTTGACAGCAAGAATCTCTTTGTAAGTGGCATGGTAATGTTTTTCAGATTCTTTGAACTGTCCACTAGCATGCGCGCAATAGTGTCTTGTCCCATCAATCTCTTCAAGTAGCACAGCTCCCCAGAATTCATCACTAGCATCTGTCTGCAATATTCTTTTTCCTGTGCTGGGAATCTTTAAAGGTGGGGGGTCTTGTGCTATCTTCTTCAGGGTTTTGACAGCTGTGGTTTGCTCAGGTCCCCATGGTGGGGGCTTCTTCTTTAGGAGTTTTGACAGCTGGCTGGTGTGTCTGGTCACATCTGGGATAAAGTCTCTGATGTAGTTGACGATTCCCAAGAATTGTTGGACTTGTTTGACTGTCAAGTTTTCATCAGGAAAATGGATTAATTCTTTGGCAAGGTGATCCCCTGGTTGGAAAAATCCATTTTCGAAAATCATCCCAAGGAATTCAATTTTTGTCTTAGCAATAGAGCTCTTTTTTGCTGATAGCATGATTCCCTGGTCTTTGATGATCTGAGTGAATTGGGCCAGGAGTGCCCTGTGGGCTTCGCTGTCTTTTGAGAACAGTAAGATGTCATCAATGTAGATGAGTGTGGAGTGTAGTATGGGCTCAAAGATTTTGGTCATTGCTTTTTGGAAGAGAGAGGGGGCTACTTTGAGTCCAAATGGCATTACTGTCCATTGGTATTGGGCTTCAGGTATACAGAACGCTGTTTTATACCTATCTTCAGGATGGAGCCCAATTTGCCAAAATCCAGCTTTCAAGTCAAACTTGCTGAATAATTTTGCTCCACTTAATCTTTGTGTAATAACTGAGATTCTTGGTAGAGGAAACTTGTCGTCTTGTAAGAAGACATTAAGTGGCTTATAATCAATGACAAGCCTCTTTTTCCCTCTATTTTGCTCAGCTCTTTTTTCAACATAGAATGCTTGACATGCCCAGTTGGAGTTGGTTGGTTCAATGAGTCCTTGAACAAGAAGGGCTGCACATTCAGCTCTTGCCAACTTAAGATCTTCAGGGTTCATTCCTGAATGCGTGGCCTTTGTAGGGTTGATGTCTTCATTCTTTTTGAAGGGGAGTCGGACATAAAATTCTGGATTTTTCCATAAAGGAGCAGGGTGGTTGAATTGATCATGACTATCACAGCAAGCACTGAGGAGTAGCTGTTGGATCTCCTTATATTCTTCTGGAGCTTCTTGGATTTCGAGGATACTTTGTATCCCTGTAAAAGGCAAAAACTGCCCTTTGTAACTCAGACCAGTGGGTTTGATGTGTAGCCCATGAGTTCGGAAGAAGGCATCGAATCCGAACAGAACATCTTTGTCAGGGAGGTAGCTTCCCAGCACTCTAAGCCAAGTGGTCTGGCCCGCAAATATCTCCAGTCCAACTGGTTTTTTGGAGATGAGATTGATGGTGAAGACTTCACTGTTAGCTGCTGCAAATTTCTTGGAAAAAGGTGCCCACATTTCTTTTGGTAAGACATGTGGTTTTACGACAGTAGCACAAGATCCAGTGTCCATTAATGCAACGGCCTTTATTGGTTTATCATAGACAGATGTTTTGACTTTTAGATCAAAATGAGGTCTAGGAGTACCATCAATCTGTTTTACTCCTAAAGATCCGAGATACCCAAGTTCTTCTTCTGGCATACTCGTTCCTTTAGGAATTCTTGTGGTGATGGAAGCGATAGATGATATGGTAAAGATAGACCTTTTTGGTGGGAGGTCTTCTTCTGAACTATTCTCTTCTGAGTCAGAGTCCTGGAAAACGTATTCAGTTTCATCATCTTTGCTTCTCTGTTCCTCAAGTACTGACTCTAGATCTTCCTCATCACCAATGGAGGCAGCATCCATTAAAGACTGGAGCATTTTTATTTCCTTCTTTGTCTTGTGAGGACATGACTTAGCAAAGTGTCCTTGTTTTCCACAAATGAAGCATTTGTTTGACTTGGTATGGGGTTTCCTCCTTTTGAAGTAACGGTATTTTTGCTTGCTTCTTCTCCTTCTGAATGCTTTCTGATGAAATGTATTGGTTGATGATCGCCAATGCATCTTTTTCTTTGGCTTGCATTCACACATACTTGACTCTTTGCACTTAATTTTCAGATGGGATTTGCTGCATGCTCCTTTGAGTTTGCCTGAGTTTTTGTTAAGCTGTTTGAACATTTGTTGTTGTTCACACAACTTGTCCAAGGCGGCTAGGGCTAACTGGTATATTTCTCCAATGGTTGTGGTAGCCACTTCTTTGCGAAGAGTCATCATCATTCGCTGTATTTCAGGCTGAAGCTCATCTGGCAAGGATGCTATAAAGACTTGCTTAAGTGGCGGATTATTATTTCCTCCAAGAGGATAATATTTAGCAGCCATCTTTTTGTAGTGTTTTTCCAAGTCTTTTCTGTTGAGGGAACAACACTTCATCTCAAAGTATTCTTGAGAATTTCTTTTTTGGATAATTGCAATGTCTCCTAGAAATTCTTGATGTATTATCCCCAGAAATTGTGAAGAGGTACCATTGATGAGCTGGAGTCTTTCATACTCAGAAAGGTTAGTTGCCCATTCTCGGAGATTGCCAGTCATCCGATTTATAAAATCTGCAAGGACTTGTCTGCTTGTGAGATTTGGGTTGGCCATGTTGGTCTGAATCCAAGCACTAAATTCATTCAACCTTTCTCTGTATCTTGCTGGTGGGACATCATCAAAAGTGAACCATTTATTGGGAGTTTTAACTTCAATTGGGCTTATATGATCGTGATTAGCTGAAGTCTCTGGTTCATCCCTTTCAGAAGTTATCTCTTCCTCCTCTTCCTCTACAGGGTTGACCATGGCTATTGCTGAAAGATCTGCTTCATAATCTCCTTCAGACTCCTCATCTTCTTGTTCACTGGTCTCAGTAGTCTCATCTTCTGATTCTTCAGTAATTTCTTCACTGGGTGATTGAGTATCCAGAGTAAGGGTATATATTGATCGTCCTGGAGCAGGAGACCCTTCTTTGATGCCCTTATCTTTCATAGGGACATTGGAAGATGCTTCGTCTCTAAAAAAATTTCCTGGTTTCCAAGGAGGATGATGTCTAGATTGAGATTGTGGTGGCCTAGGCAAGGACGAATGATGCCGTCCTTGAGGAGAAATAGATCTTTTAGTGTTTGCTTGCCTGGCCAAATGGTAGGTGGATTTGAAGATGGAGTCATAATCTGGGGTTTCTGGTGGTGAATATGTGGAAGGGAATAAGACAGGTGAATATGAGGGGTATGGTTTGGCATACATGGATAATGGGTCTATGGACAGCGTCTGGGGTACAGTTGTTTTGCTTTTGTCCATCTCAATTTGTCGAAGTTGAGCTTTGACTTGATCCAATTCTCTGTTCTTCTTTTGGAATTCTGGGCCAAAGTAACGATTGTCAATGTAGGCCTTGAGTTCTTGATCAAGTTGAAAAGCTTGTGCAGAAAGTCGATCTTTGAGTTCAGCCACTTGTTCTGCCATAGAACTTAATTGTACTGAGAGACCCTCAGTTTTCTCTACAAGAGTATCAAGAGTGTGATCTATTCGGAGCAGTACTTTATTTTGGCTGACTGCATTATCTGTATGCCAATTGAGCACTTCTTCTTGAGGAGTTGTAGCTTGATGTCCATGTGGAGTGATTCCTTGAGGTATCACATAAGGTCTCCTTGTGATTTTCTTTTCATCAGTTTGGATCACTAAAGGTGGGAATTCTTCCTCATAAGATCTGAGGGTGGCTATACATGGGATTGTATCGTCTGGCTGAAAAGGATAATCTGTGAAGCTTTTCCTAGACAGTTTCGTCCTCTTGATCATTGGTTTCTTTCTGAGCATTGGAGCTGATTCAGCATCATCAGGAGGCTCAGGTCTTTTATAGGAGCATGGGGCTTGTAACGACTTCTTCTTCTTTTTCTTGTTCCTCCGTCTTCTAGCATAATCTTCATCATCAGTGTCACTCCATTGATTAGCACAGTCACAGTCAGAATCACACATAGAGGGATCAACATCCCAAATGAAGTGGCCATTTACGTGAGAGACGTAAACAGGTTTTCCATTCTCATAGAAATGCACTGGTGGATCATTTTGATCATGAGTTGTTTGCACCTGAACAGGAGAAATCATATTGATCCTTCTGAAGGATGATCTTCGCAGTGAACTTTGTTTGGTCATTCCAGGTTTCTGAAAAACAGTCGTCACCGTTCCATCACTATTATGGGTAATAGTTGGAGGTGCTGTAGTATGAACATCAACCTGTTCTTTTGGGAAAGCTTTCTCATAATCAGTAATCCATTCCAACGGAATGATAGAAGCAAGTTCTTCAGTAGTGATCATCCTTGGAATATTTACTATTGCAGGTCCTCCAGCACTGTCTGTGAACATGAATAGGGCTTCTCCGGTAGTGTTTGGGAGATTAAGATCAAGAGCATGATCTTGGACTCTGTAGAGGACTTGGTGATGTAGAGTGGCCTGTTCAGCATTAGAGTCCTGAATTACTCCTACCAATTGTATTTGGATTTTCAGTCTTTGACTTATCGTAGGATCTGATAATCTCATGGTGAAATTAGGAGCTATAGTAAGAATGACACTTCCATTTGAGAGTGTTGTTACTAATGCTCCGATCAAGGCATGTTGGTATTCTTTGAAAGTAGTATCTAAAAGAGCAACTTTGGCTGTTACCGGAAGAGATCTCCTTCCATGAAGGGTAAGAATGAGCCTGACTGCCCCTAGATGCATATGAGTGTAGCCTTGGTTTTGGTAGTTTTGGATGAGTTCTTGTGGGATTTCTAAGGTGATGTATTGTTCGGCAGTAGTGGCTTTTAAACCACACTGTTGGAGATTAGAGGACTGGATGACTTCTTTGGGAGGAGGAGAAGGGTTTCTATGGATGAGATGGCGAATAGAAGTGAGGGTTGATTTCTTTTGTCTGTGGTAGAAAGAGTAAGGACTTATGAGAGGGTATTCAGTGGCCGGGGTACGAGAGTCTTCTGGAACATGAGTGAATTCTACCAACTGATCAATCTTATTTCCAAGAGTTTTCTTTAAACTGGCGGGTAATCGGTCTATGCTCAGCGGGGTAGAGTGATGTATAGGTTGAGAAGAACTTGATGAGTTTGTGAGATCCATGATTATGTTTAGTGATTCTCTCTTACTTGCTTTTACTAGTAATACCTTCTTCTTCCTCGTATCAACCTGAGGCTCTGATACCACAGGGGTGGATCTCCAGTACTTCAGGATGACAACGATACAATGCATCGTCTGCTTATCCCAATATGTATCGTTGTCATCCTGAAGTACTGGAGATCCACCCCTGTGGTATCAGAGCCTCAGGTTGATACGAGGAAGAAGAAGGTATTACTAGTAAAAGCAAGTAAGAGAGAATCACTAAACATAATCATGGATCTCACAAACTCATCAAGTTCTTCTCAACCTATACATCACTCTACCCCGCTGAGCATAGACCGATTACCCGCCAGTTTAAAGAAAACTCTTGGAAATAAGATTGATCAGTTGGTAGAATTCACTCATGTTCCAGAAGACTCTCGTACCCCGGCCACTGAATACCCTCTCATAAGTCCTTACTCTTTCTACCACAGACAAAAGAAATCAACCCTCACTTCTATTCGCCATCTCATCCATAGAAACCCTTCTCCTCCTCCCAAAGAAGTCATCCAGTCCTCTAATCTCCAACAGTGTGGTTTAAAAGCCACTACTGCCGAACAATACATCACCTTAGAAATCCCACAAGAACTCATCCAAAACTACCAAAACCAAGGCTACACTCATATGCATCTAGGGGCAGTCAGGCTCATTCTTACCCTTCATGGAAGGAGATCTCTTCCGGTAACAGCCAAAGTTGCTCTTTTAGATACTACTTTCAAAGAATACCAACATGCCTTGATCGGAGCATTAGTAACAACACTCTCAAATGGAAGTGTCATTCTTACTATAGCTCCTAATTTCACCATGAGATTATCAGATCCTACGATAAGTCAAAGACTGAAAATCCAAATACAATTGGTAGGAGTAATTCAGGACTCTAATGCTGAACAGGCCACTCTACATCACCAAGTCCTCTACAGAGTCCAAGATCATGCTCTTGATCTTAATCTCCCAAACACTACCGGAGAAGCCCTATTCATGTTCACAGACAGTGCTGGAGGACCTGCAATAGTAAATATTCCAAGGATGATCACTACTGAAGAACTTGCTTCTATCATTCCGTTGGAATGGATTACTGATTATGAGAAAGCTTTCCCAAAAGAACAGGTTGATGTTCATACTACAGCACCTCCAACTATTACCCATAATAGTGATGGAACGGTGACGACTGTTTTTCAGAAACCTGGAATGACCAAACAAAGTTCACTGCGAAGATCATCCTTCAGAAGGATCAATATGATTTCTCCTGTTCAGGTGCAAACAACTCATGATCAAAATGATCCACCAGTGCATTTCTATGAGAATGGAAAACCTGTTTACGTCTCTCACGTAAATGGCCACTTCATTTGGGATGTTGATCCCTCTATGTGTGATTCTGACTGTGACTGTGCTAATCAATGGAGTGACACTGATGATGAAGATTATGCTAGAAGACGGAGGAACAAGAAAAAGAAGAAGAAGTCGTTACAAGCCCCATGCTCCTATAAAAGACCTGAGCCTCCTGATGATGCTGAATCAGCTCCAATGCTCAGAAAGAAACCAATGATCAAGAGGACGAAACTGTCTAGGAAAAGCTTCACAGATTATCCTTTTCAGCCAGACGATACAATCCCATGTATAGCCACCCTCAGATCTTATGAGGAAGAATTCCCACCTTTAGTGATCCAAACTGATGAAAAGAAAATCACAAGGAGACCTTATGTGATACCTCAAGGAATCACTCCACATGGACATCAAGCTACAACTCCTCAAGAAGAAGTGCTCAATTGGCATACAGATAATGCAGTCAGCCAAAATAAAGTACTGCTCCGAATAGATCACACTCTTGATACTCTTGTAGAGAAAACTGAGGGTCTCTCAGTACAATTAAGTTCTATGGCAGAACAAGTGGCTGAACTCAAAGATCGACTTTCTGCACAAGCTTTTCAACTTGATCAAGAACTCAAGGCCTACATTGACAATCGTTACTTTGGCCCAGAATTCCAAAAGAAGAACAGAGAATTGGATCAAGTCAAAGCTCAACTTCGACAAATTGAGATGGACAAAAGCAAAACAACTGTACCCCAGACGCTGTCCATAGACCCATTATCCATGTATGCCAAACCATACCCCTCATATTCACCTGTCTTATTCCCTTCCACATATTCACCACCAGAAACCCCAGATTATGACTCCATCTTCAAATCCACCTACCATTTGGCCAGGCAAGCAAACACTAAAAGATCTATTTCTCCTCAAGGACGGCATCATTCGTCCTTGCCTAGGCCACCACAATCTCAATCTAGACATCATCCTCCTTGGAAACCAGGAAATTTTTTTAGAGACGAAGCATCTTCCAATGTCCCTATGAAAGATAAGGGCATCAAAGAAGGGTCTCCTGCTCCAGGACGATCAATATATACCCTTACTCTGGATACTCAATCACCCAGTGAAGAAATTACTGAAGAATCAGAAGATGAGACTACTGAGACCAGTGAACAAGAAGATGAGGAGTCTGAAGGAGATTATGAAGCAGATCTTTCAGCAATAGCCATGGTCAACCCTGTAGAGGAAGAGGAGGAAGAGATAACTTCTGAAAGGGATGAACCAGAGACTTCAGCTAATCACGATCATATAAGCCCAATTGAAGTTAAAACTCCCAATAAATGGTTCACTTTTGATGATGTCCCACCAGCAAGATACAGAGAAAGGTTGAATGAATTTAGTGCTTGGATTCAGACCAACATGGCCAACCCAAATCTCACAAGCAGACAAGTCCTTGCAGATTTTATAAATCGGATGACTGGCAATCTCCGAGAATGGGCAACTAACCTTTCTGAGTATGAAAGACTCCAGCTCATCAATGGTACCTCTTCACAATTTCTGGGGATAATACATCAAGAATTTCTAGGAGACATTGCAATTATCCAAAAAAGAAATTCTCAAGAATACTTTGAGATGAAGTGTTGTTCCCTCAACAGAAAAGACTTGGAAAAACACTACAAAAAGATGGCTGCTAAATATTATCCTCTTGGAGGAAATAATAATCCGCCACTTAAGCAAGTCTTTATAGCATCCTTGCCAGATGAGCTTCAGTCTGAAATACAGCGAATGATGATGACTCTTCGCAAAGAAGTGGCTACCACAACCATTGGAGAAATATACCAGTTAGCCCTAGCCGCCTTGGACAAGTTGTGTGAACAACAACAAATGTTCAAACAGCTTAACAAAAACTCAGGCAAACTCAAAGGAGCATGCAGCAAATCCCATCTGAAAATTAAGTGCAAAGAGTCAAGTATGTGTGAATGCAAGCCAAAGAAAAAGATGCATTGGCGATCATCAACCAATACATTTCATCAGAAAGCATTCAGAAGGAGAAGAAGCAAGCAAAAATACCGTTACTTCAAAAGGAGGAAACCCCATACCAAGTCAAACAAATGCTTCATTTGTGGAAAACAAGGACACTTTGCTAAGTCATGTCCTCACAAGACAAAGAAGGAAATAAAAATGCTCCAGTCTTTAATGGATGCTGCCTCCATTGGTGATGAGGAAGATCTAGAGTCAGTACTTGAGGAACAGAGAAGCAAAGATGATGAAACTGAATACGTTTTCCAGGACTCTGACTCAGAAGAGAATAGTTCAGAAGAAGACCTCCCACCAAAAAGGTCTATCTTTACCATATCATCTATCGCTTCCATTACCACAAGAATTCCTAAAGGAACGAGTATGCCAGAAGAAGAACTTGGGTATCTCGGATCTTTAGGAGTAAAACAGATTGATGGTACTCCTAGACCTCATTTTGATCTAAAAGTCAAAACATCTGTCTATGATAAACCAATAAAGGCCGTTGCATTAATGGACACTGGATCTTGTGCTACTGTCGTAAAACCACATGTCTTACCAAAAGAAATGTGGGCACCTTTTTCCAAGAAATTTGCAGCAGCTAACAGTGAAGTCTTCACCATCAATCTCATCTCCAAAAAACCAGTTGGACTGGAGATATTTGCGGGCCAGACCACTTGGCTTAGAGTGCTGGGAAGCTACCTCCCTGACAAAGATGTTCTGTTCGGATTCGATGCCTTCTTCCGAACTCATGGGCTACACATCAAACCCACTGGTCTGAGTTACAAAGGGCAGTTTTTGCCTTTTACAGGGATACAAAGTATCCTCGAAATCCAAGAAGCTCCAGAAGAATATAAGGAGATCCAACAGCTACTCCTCAGTGCTTGCTGTGATAGTCATGATCAATTCAACCACCCTGCTCCTTTATGGAAAAATCCAGAATTTTATGTCCGACTCCCCTTCAAAAAGAATGAAGACATCAACCCTACAAAGGCCACGCATTCAGGAATGAACCCTGAAGATCTTAAGTTGGCAAGAGCTGAATGTGCAGCCCTTCTTGTTCAAGGACTCATTGAACCAACCAACTCCAACTGGGCATGTCAAGCATTCTATGTTGAAAAAAGAGCTGAGCAAAATAGAGGGAAAAAGAGGCTTGTCATTGATTATAAGCCACTTAATGTCTTCTTACAAGACGACAAGTTTCCTCTACCAAGAATCTCAGTTATTACACAAAGATTAAGTGGAGCAAAATTATTCAGCAAGTTTGACTTGAAAGCTGGATTTTGGCAAATTGGGCTCCATCCTGAAGATAGGTATAAAACAGCGTTCTGTATACCTGAAGCCCAATACCAATGGACAGTAATGCCATTTGGACTCAAAGTAGCCCCCTCTCTCTTCCAAAAAGCAATGACCAAAATCTTTGAGCCCATACTACACTCCACACTCATCTACATTGATGACATTTTACTGTTCTCAAAAGACAGCGAAGCCCACAGGGCACTCCTGGCCCAATTCACTCAGATCATCAAAGACCAGGGAATCATGCTATCAGCAAAAAAGAGCTCTATTGCTAAGACAAAAATTGAATTCCTTGGGATGATTTTCGAAAATGGATTTTTCCAACCAGGGGATCACCTTGCCAAAGAATTAATCCATTTTCCTGATGAAAACTTGACAGTCAAACAAGTCCAACAATTCTTGGGAATCGTCAACTACATCAGAGACTTTATCCCAGATGTGACCAGACACACCAGCCAGCTGTCAAAACTCCTAAAGAAGAAGCCCCCACCATGGGGACCTGAGCAAACCACAGCTGTCAAAACCCTGAAGAAGATAGCACAAGACCCCCCACCTTTAAAGATTCCCAGCACAGGAAAAAGAATATTGCAGACAGATGCTAGTGATGAATTCTGGGGAGCTGTGCTACTTGAAGAGATTGATGGGACAAGACACTATTGCGCGCATGCTAGTGGACAGTTCAAAGAATCTGAAAAACATTACCATGCCACTTACAAAGAGATTCTTGCTGTCAAAAGAGGGATAGAAAAATTCAATTTCCACCTCAGTTCTTATCATTTCACTGTGGAAATGGATAACACCTCTTTCCCATCAATGCTAGAAATCAAGAAAAAAATCCTGCCAGACTCTCAATTGCTAAGATGGAAGGACTGGTTCTCTCGCTATAAATTCGAAGTAAGGCACATCAAAGGACACCAAAACACACTTGCAGATTTCCTATCTAGGCCAACCAAAGAACCACCCCCCAAACCAGTAGAATCACTTCCTAAACCAATCCATTACATTTGCACCATGAGCACCTACAACCCTTCATACACCATCCCATTTCCTGATTGTCCACTTCGTAATAACCCATACAGAAGAAAAATTGGTCCTTTTCCTTTCAAAGCAAGACCCCAGACACTGTTTCAAATAGTCTGTTTAGCCAGGCAAACTTTGTTCTACTGGCTACACCAGCTCCTTACCATAACCCAAATACATCCAAATCCAAAGTACTTTGACATGAATATCCCTTTTTGCACTATACCAATAATCCAAGGACCTATACCAGAAGAGATGATGTGGTATATCTGGGCTCTGTCTTCCCTATATCCATGTGCTATTATAATACCACTCTTCCCAGTATATCACATTCTGTGTAACAGTACTCAAGCACAGTCTCATCTAGTCAGGTTATTTGCTATGTATGCACCACTTGGAGCATGGAGAGGAATGTTATATAACATGATCGAGCAGCACCAATTATGGGATAAATCCTCCAAGACAAAGCGAAAATTCTGTTGTTTTGTCACTTTACAGAGAGATTATTTTTCTGGATGTAAAGCACATAATGAGAGGACACATACCAAGAACAGGGTCGAAATTGTTGGATATTCTACCATATGGCCCACAGATGAAAAGACAATCCTGAATGCCTTGGCCAAATACCTTTGTCAACTTTGGCAACCTGGACTATATGGAGAAAAAGATGTAGTTGAAGGACTCCCATTTCAATCGGATGTCCCACCGATAACTCTCCAAGAGTTTCAGTCCAGATTTATAACTTCAGGAATAATCAACCAGTTTGGACAATACTCCTTTTATGCTCCAACGGACCAGCCCAGTACGTCCACACAAGTTCCAGGCAGATATTCTGAAGAAGATCTGAATTCTGAAGATCCAGGTGGAAGAGTGTATGCTTTACCACCAAGCCCAACTAGAATTGATGCAGGAATACCCGATGATGCTGAAGGCCCAAAATCAGACCCATATGACCCATATCTGCAAGATGCCCAAGATCCAAATGAAGAAAACACTGAAGACCCGTTTCTCTACCTCCAAGACCCAGATACGGATTTCAGAGCTGTCAATCTAGCTTCTGATTCATCCTTCTCAGACGGTGATGGGACCCTACCAGAAGATTATTTCAAACCGTCTCTTTATTAGAACACTGTTGTTCCCACTATGTATAATTATGAGTGTGCTAGAATAAAGTGACCTCAGTCACACGCTTAGAAAATGCCAAAAAAGATAAGGCTTATCCTTATCCTCCAGGTGGCATTGTATGATAGGCTTGTTTAGATTTCGCTTCTATCTAGAGGCCTCTATATAAGGAGGTGCTCACCCCAGTTGTAATCAGATCTCAAGAAACATTGTAATATATCCACTTTTCCTATCTCTCAAAATGTTCTGAATTCTCTTTCTCTCTCTGAAAGCTTAGCTAGTGCTATTTCCTTCTTCCTCAGTCCAGTGCCATAAAAGTATGCTCTGAGCTTGCCTCTTTAAGAGGATCCTGCTCATCAGAACATGGCATGGATCAGATCCACGGGAATTTCTCATAGTGGAAAAGGGACTCAATGTTATAATGCTAAGTTTTGCTCGGACCCTTTGATCTCACTCGCTATAATGGTTGGAAAGAGTGATTGGGATAAGCAGACGATGCATTGTATCGTTGTCATCCTGAAGTACTGGAGATCCACCCCTGTGGTATCAGAGCCTCAGGTTGATACGAGGAAGAAGAAGGTATTACTAGTAAAAGCAAGTAAGAGAGAATCACTAAACATAATCATGGATCTCACAAACTCATCAAGTTCTTCTCAACCTATACATCACTCTACCCCGCTGAGCATAGACCGATTACCCGCCAGTTTAAAGAAAACTCTTGGAAATAAGATTGATCAGTTGGTAGAATTCACTCATGTTCCAGAAGACTCTCGTACCCCGGCCACTGAATACCCTCTCATAAGTCCTTACTCTTTCTACCACAGACAAAAGAAATCAACCCTCACT
Source organism: Arachis ipaensis (assembly GCF_059453495.1). Taxonomy (NCBI): domain Eukaryota; kingdom Viridiplantae; phylum Streptophyta; class Magnoliopsida; order Fabales; family Fabaceae; genus Arachis; species Arachis ipaensis. The sequence continues at coordinate 2,666,916 of NC_142441.1, forward strand.
TCTATTCGCCATCTCATCTATAGAAACCCTTCTCCTCCTCCCAAAGAAGTCATCCAGTCCTCTAATCTCCAACAGTGTGGTTTAAAAGCCACTACTGCCGAACAATACATCACCTTAGAAATCCCACAAGAACTCATCCAAAACTACCAAAACCAAGGCTACACTCATATGCATCTAGGGGCAGTCAGGCTCATTCTTACCCTTCATGGAAGGAGATCTCTTCCGGTAACAGCCAAAGTTGCTCTTTTAGATACTACTTTCAAAGAATACCAACATGCCTTGATCGGAGCATTAGTAACAACACTCTCAAATGGAAGTGTCATTCTTACTATAGCTCCTAATTTCACCATGAGATTATCAGATCCTACGATAAGTCAAAGACTGAAAATCCAAATACAATTGGTAGGAGTAATTCAGGACTCTAATGCTGAACAGGCCACTCTACATCACCAAGTCCTCTACAGAGTCCAAGATCATGCTCTTGATCTTAATCTCCCAAACACTACCGGAGAAGCCCTATTCATGTTCACAGACAGTGCTGGAGGACCTGCAATAGTAAATATTCCAAGGATGATCACTACTGAAGAACTTGCTTCTATCATTCCGTTGGAATGGATTACTGATTATGAGAAAGCTTTCCCAAAAGAACAGGTTGATGTTCATACTACAGCACCTCCAACTATTACCCATAATAGTGATGGAACGGTGACGACTGTTTTTCAGAAACCTGGAATGACCAAACAAAGTTCACTGCGAAGATCATCCTTCAGAAGGATCAATATGATTTCTCCTGTTCAGGTGCAAACAACTCATGATCAAAATGATCCACCAGTGCATTTCTATGAGAATGGAAAACCTGTTTACGTCTCTCACGTGAATGGCCACTTCATTTGGGATGTTGATCCCTCTATGTGTGATTCTGACTGTGACTGTGCTAATCAATGGAGTGACACTGATGATGAAGATTATGCTAGAAGACGGAGGAACAAGAAAAAGAAGAAGAAGTCGTTACAAGCCCCATGCTCCTATAAAAGACCTGAGCCTCCTGATGATGCTGAATCAGCTCCAATGCTCAGAAAGAAACCAATGATCAAGAGGACGAAACTGTCTAGGAAAAGCTTCACAGATTATCCTTTTCAGCCAGACGATACAATCCCATGTATAGCCACCCTCAGATCTTATGAGGAAGAATTCCCACCTTTAGTGATCCAAACTGATGAAAAGAAAATCACAAGGAGACCTTATGTGATACCTCAAGGAATCACTCCACATGGACATCAAGCTACAACTCCTCAAGAAGAAGTGCTCAATTGGCATACAGATAATGCAGTCAGCCAAAATAAAGTACTGCTCCGAATAGATCACACTCTTGATACTCTTGTAGAGAAAACTGAGGGTCTCTCAGTACAATTAAGTTCTATGGCAGAACAAGTGGCTGAACTCAAAGATCGACTTTCTGCACAAGCTTTTCAACTTGATCAAGAACTCAAGGCCTACATTGACAATCGTTACTTTGGCCCAGAATTCCAAAAGAAGAACAGAGAATTGGATCAAGTCAAAGCTCAACTTCGACAAATTGAGATGGACAAAAGCAAAACAACTGTACCCCAGACGCTGTCCATAGACCCATTATCCATGTATGCCAAACCATACCCCTCATATTCACCTGTCTTATTCCCTTCCACATATTCACCACCAGAAACCCCAGATTATGACTCCATCTTCAAATCCACCTACCATTTGGCCAGGCAAGCAAACACTAAAAGATCTATTTCTCCTCAAGGACGGCATCATTCGTCCTTGCCTAGGCCACCACAATCTCAATCTAGACATCATCCTCCTTGGAAACCAGGAAATTTTTTTAGAGACGAAGCATCTTCCAATGTCCCTATGAAAGATAAGGGCATCAAAGAAGGGTCTCCTGCTCCAGGACGATCAATATATACCCTTACTCTGGATACTCAATCACCCAGTGAAGAAATTACTGAAGAATCAGAAGATGAGACTACTGAGACCAGTGAACAAGAAGATGAGGAGTCTGAAGGAGATTATGAAGCAGATCTTTCAGCAATAGCCATGGTCAACCCTGTAGAGGAAGAGGAGGAAGAGATAACTTCTGAAAGGGATGAACCAGAGACTTCAGCTAATCACGATCATATAAGCCCAATTGAAGTTAAAACTCCCAATAAATGGTTCACTTTTGATGATGTCCCACCAGCAAGATACAGAGAAAGGTTGAATGAATTTAGTGCTTGGATTCAGACCAACATGGCCAACCCAAATCTCACAAGCAGACAAGTCCTTGCAGATTTTATAAATCGGATGACTGGCAATCTCCGAGAATGGGCAACTAACCTTTCTGAGTATGAAAGACTCCAGCTCATCAATGGTACCTCTTCACAATTTCTGGGGATAATACATCAAGAATTTCTAGGAGACATTGCAATTATCCAAAAAAGAAATTCTCAAGAATACTTTGAGATGAAGTGTTGTTCCCTCAACAGAAAAGACTTGGAAAAACACTACAAAAAGATGGCTGCTAAATATTATCCTCTTGGAGGAAATAATAATCCGCCACTTAAGCAAGTCTTTATAGCATCCTTGCCAGATGAGCTTCAGCCTGAAATACAGCGAATGATGATGACTCTTCGCAAAGAAGTGGCTACCACAACCATTGGAGAAATATACCAGTTAGCCCTAGCCGCCTTGGACAAGTTGTGTGAACAACAACAAATGTTCAAACAGCTTAACAAAAACTCAGGCAAACTCAAAGGAGCATGCAGCAAATCCCATCTGAAAATTAAGTGCAAAGAGTCAAGTATGTGTGAATGCAAGCCAAAGAAAAAGATGCATTGGCGATCATCAACCAATACATTTCATCAGAAAGCATTCAGAAGGAGAAGAAGCAAGCAAAAATACCGTTACTTCAAAAGGAGGAAACCCCATACCAAGTCAAACAAATGCTTCATTTGTGGAAAACAAGGACACTTTGCTAAGTCATGTCCTCACAAGACAAAGAAGGAAATAAAAATGCTCCAGTCTTTAATGGATGCTGCCTCCATTGGTGATGAGGAAGATCTAGAGTCAGTACTTGAGGAACAGAGAAGCAAAGATGATGAAACTGAATACGTTTTCCAGGACTCTGACTCAGAAGAGAATAGTTCAGAAGAAGACCTCCCACCAAAAAGGTCTATCTTTACCATATCATCTATCGCTTCCATCACCACAAGAATTCCTAAAGGAACGAGTATGCCAGAAGAAGAACTTGGGTATCTCGGATCTTTAGGAGTAAAACAGATTGATGGTACTCCTAGACCTCATTTTGATCTAAAAGTCAAAACATCTGTCTATGATAAACCAATAAAGGCCGTTGCATTAATGGACACTGGATCTTGTGCTACTGTCGTAAAACCACATGTCTTACCAAAAGAAATGTGGGCACCTTTTTCCAAGAAATTTGCAGCAGCTAACAGTGAAGTCTTCACCATCAATCTCATCTCCAAAAAACCAGTTGGACTGGAGATATTTGCGGGCCAGACCACTTGGCTTAGAGTGCTGGGAAGCTACCTCCCTGACAAAGATGTTCTGTTCGGATTCGATGCCTTCTTCCGAACTCATGGGCTACACATCAAACCCACTGGTCTGAGTTACAAAGGGCAGTTTTTGCCTTTTACAGGGATACAAAGTATCCTCGAAATCCAAGAAGCTCCAGAAGAATATAAGGAGATCCAACAGCTACTCCTCAGTGCTTGCTGTGATAGTCATGATCAATTCAACCACCCTGCTCCTTTATGGAAAAATCCAGAATTTTATGTCCGACTCCCCTTCAAAAAGAATGAAGACATCAACCCTACAAAGGCCACGCATTCAGGAATGAACCCTGAAGATCTTAAGTTGGCAAGAGCTGAATGTGCAGCCCTTCTTGTTCAAGGACTCATTGAACCAACCAACTCCAACTGGGCATGTCAAGCATTCTATGTTGAAAAAAGAGCTGAGCAAAATAGAGGGAAAAAGAGGCTTGTCATTGATTATAAGCCACTTAATGTCTTCTTACAAGACGACAAGTTTCCTCTACCAAGAATCTCAGTTATTACACAAAGATTAAGTGGAGCAAAATTATTCAGCAAGTTTGACTTGAAAGCTGGATTTTGGCAAATTGGGCTCCATCCTGAAGATAGGTATAAAACAGCGTTCTGTATACCTGAAGCCCAATACCAATGGACAGTAATGCCATTTGGACTCAAAGTAGCCCCCTCTCTCTTCCAAAAAGCAATGACCAAAATCTTTGAGCCCATACTACACTCCACACTCATCTACATTGATGACATCTTACTGTTCTCAAAAGACAGCGAAGCCCACAGGGCACTCCTGGCCCAATTCACTCAGATCATCAAAGACCAGGGAATCATGCTATCAGCAAAAAAGAGCTCTATTGCTAAGACAAAAATTGAATTCCTTGGGATGATTTTCGAAAATGGATTTTTCCAACCAGGGGATCACCTTGCCAAAGAATTAATCCATTTTCCTGATGAAAACTTGACAGTCAAACAAGTCCAACAATTCTTGGGAATCGTCAACTACATCAGAGACTTTATCCCAGATGTGACCAGACACACCAGCCAGCTGTCAAAACTCCTAAAGAAGAAGCCCCCACCATGGGGACCTGAGCAAACCACAGCTGTCAAAACCCTGAAGAAGATAGCACAAGACCCCCCACCTTTAAAGATTCCCAGCACAGGAAAAAGAATATTGCAGACAGATGCTAGTGATGAATTCTGGGGAGCTGTGCTACTTGAAGAGATTGATGGGACAAGACACTATTGCGCGCATGCTAGTGGACAGTTCAAAGAATCTGAAAAACATTACCATGCCACTTACAAAGAGATTCTTGCTGTCAAAAGAGGGATAGAAAAATTCAATTTCCACCTCAGTTCTTATCATTTCACTGTGGAAATGGATAACACCTCTTTCCCATCAATGCTAGAAATCAAGAAAAAAATCCTGCCAGACTCTCAATTGCTAAGATGGAAGGACTGGTTCTCTCGCTATAAATTCGAAGTAAGGCACATCAAAGGACACCAAAACACACTTGCAGATTTCCTATCTAGGCCAACCAAAGAACCACCCCCCAAACCAGTAGAATCACTCCCTAAACCAATCCATTACATTTGCACCATGAGCACCTACAACCCTTCATACACCATCCCATTTCCTGATTGTCCACTTCGTAATAACCCATACAGAAGAAAAATTGGTCCTTTTCCTTTCAAAGCAAGACCCCAGACACTGTTTCAAATAGTCTGTTTAGCCAGGCAAACTTTGTTCTACTGGCTACACCAGCTCCTTACCATAACCCAAATACATCCAAATCCAAAGTACTTTGACATGGATACCCCTTTTTGCACTATACCAATAATCCAAGGACCTATACCAGAAGAGATGATGTGGTATATCTGGGCTCTGTCTTCCCTATATCCATGTGCTATTATAATACCACTCTTCCCAGTATATCACATTCTGTGTAACAGTACTCAAGCACAGTCTCATCTAGTCAGGTTATTTGCTATGTATGCACCACTTGGAGCATGGAGAGGAATGTTATATAACATGATCGAGCAGCACCAATTATGGGATAAATCCTCCAAGACAAAGCGAAAATTCTGTTGTTTTGTCACTTTACAGAGAGATTATTTTTCTGGATGTAAAGCACATAATGAGAGGACACATACCAAGAACAGGGTCGAAATTGTTGGATATTCTACCATATGGCCCACAGATGAAAAGACAATCCTGAATGCCTTGGCCAAATACCTTTGTCAACTTTGGCAACCTGGACTATATGGAGAAAAAGATGTAGTTGAAGGACTCCCATTTCAATCGGATGTCCCACCGATAACTCTCCAAGAGTTTCAGTCCAGATTTATAACTTCAGGAATAATCAACCAGTTTGGACAATACTCCTTTTATGCTCCAACGGACCAGCCCAGTACGTCCACACAAGTTCCAGGCAGATATTCTGAAGAAGATCTGAATTCTGAAGATCCAGGTGGAAGAGTGTATGCTTTACCACCAAGCCCAACTAGAATTGATGCAGGAATACCCGATGATGCTGAAGGCCCAAAATCAGACCCATATGACCCATATCTGCAAGATGCCCAAGATCCAAATGAAGAAAACACTGAAGACCCGTTTCTCTACCTCCAAGACCCAGATACGGATTTCAGAGCTGTCAATCTAGCTTCTGATTCATCCTTCTCAGACGGTGATGGGACCCTACCAGAAGATTATTTCAAACCGTCTCTTTATTAGAACACTGTTGTTCCCACTATGTATAATTATGAGTGTGCTAGAATAAAGTGACCTCAGTCACACGCTTAGAAAATGCCAAAAAAGATAAGGCTTATCCTTATCCTCCAGGTGGCATTGTATGATAGGCTTGTTTAGATTTCGCTTCTATCTAGAGGCCTCTATATAAGGAGGTGCTCACCCCAGTTGTAATCAGATCTCAAGAAACATTGTAATATATCCACTTTTCCTATCTCTCAAAATGTTCTGAATTCTCTTTCTCTCTCTGAAAGCTTAGCTAGTGCTATTTCCTTCTTCCTCAGTCCAGTGCCATAAAAGTATGCTCTGAGCTTGCCTCTTTAAGAGGATCCTGCTCAGGTCCCCTGGAGAGTTATCGGTGGGACATCCGATTGAAATGGGAGTCCTTCAACTACATCTTTTTCTCCATATAACACAGGGGTGGATCTCCAGTACTTCAGGATGACAACGATACAAAAAAAAAAAACACCATAGAAGAGAAGAAAACAGTCCAAAAGAAAAAATACTTGTAACATTACTATTTATTATTATCCAACAAAGAAATATTAGGACTCAACACTTTTAATTAATATTAGCTACTATTTTAGATTAATATTTTATTTTTATATTATTAAATTTTATAATTTATAATTTAAATTTTAATATAAAAATATTTTTGTTGGTCAAATCTTAATAAAAAAATAATAAATTGTTAATTATTTAGCGTTGTTTTAACTTCTTACCCAATTTTTCATTTTTTTACTTTACTACAACATAATTAATACATAATATTTTGTATTGGATAAAGTATTAAATTGATCTTGTATATTTGGGGTAATCATATTTTGGTCTTTAAGGTTTAAAGTGTTTTATTTGAATCTAAAAAAGTTTTATTTAACTTTAATGTAGTTCCACCGTGAGGTCAAAGTTAAATAATTAACGAAATGTTCTACATGACAGCAGTACAAGAACAAAGTCGATAATCTTGATAATAAGTACAAGCTCCAAAGGCACAAAATCAACTGTGGGTGCATCAAATTGTAAGAAAAATGATAAATTTTGTATTGATACACCTACGGTTGATTTTGTGCCTTTTTGAAGCTTGTACTTATTCTCAAGATTATCGACTGTGTTCTTGTATTGTTGGTATGTAGGACATTTCGTTAATTATTTAATTTTGACTTCATGGTAGGATTACATTGAAGCTAAATAAAATCTTTTTGAATTCAAATATGACACTTTAAACATTAAAGACTAAAATAATATTACACCCAAATATATGAGACCAATCTAGTACTTTACCCTTTTGTATTTTTTAGGCGTGTTCACGACTTCACCAGTATAGATAATCTAATTACTGGTTCAAAATTGATTCAACCCGATTATATTAGTTTTTAACTCGAGTAACCGGAGATAATGGAGTTAGACCCAATTAAACCCCACCTTAATTAATTCTAAGATCATAGTACCCAAACCAATTTGATTATTCGATTAGTTTAATATTAATTAAAAATAAATAAAATATAATAATATATACACAAATTTATTAATTAATTCTAAAGTCTTTTAAATTATAATAAGAGAAAATTTTACTATTTTCTCTTGAGAGATGCTAAAATAACACTCTCTTTTTCTTTATTTGTAAAATGTATATTTCTCTCCCTTATAACTTCTAAAAAACATCTTCTTTAATCCATTTTAATTTTATTTGTTAACTAATGTTAACTTTATCTATTTTTTAAGAAAAAAATAAATTATTTTTTACAAAAATGTTATTTAGCAAAAATTTTATTTTTTGTCATTAAATTTTGCTTACTAAAAAGTTAATATATATTATAAAAGGGTAACTTTTGTAAAAAAATATTTTTTTTTTGAAAAATAGATAAATTTAACATTAGTTAACACAACAAATTTAAAATAGATTAAAGAAGAATTTTTTAAAAGTGTTATAAAAGAAAAAAAATGTAAATTTTACAAATAGAGGAGAAGAAATTGTCATTTTAACATCTCTCAAAAGAAAAGAATAAAATTTTCACTCATATAATTATTTAAGTTTGAATCTAAGATATATTATTTATTATTATTATTATTATTTAAATTTTTAAATTTTTCTTCTAATTTTTTAAAAGTTGTTTTGAATTTTATTTTCAATTGGATATAACGAGAGGATTGGTGTTTATGGGAGCAAACCAATCCAACCCAATTTATTCACTGTTTCTGCATGTTCTTAATTTCTGCAGAATCTCGGACACAGTTTATTACCCAAGCTCATCACCATCGTAACAAAATAAAATATAAACATTGCGCGGGAATAAGGCTGGTGGTTAGACCCCAATTTGGAAGCATAATTTGCACGTCACCTGTCAACTCATCACACAAATAAAATGCCCGCGAAAAGAACGGTAATTAATTGAAGAACAAGAAGCAGAACTGCAACTCACTCTCTTTATATGCTGATTATCACAAATTCTGAACTACTATATATACATGCTTGCAATTGAACTGATCCATATCAGATCTAACAATGCATTGGCCGAAGTGATTAGTATCCACAATGGAGAAGGTCCAAATTGGCAGAGTAATAACACTGCCTATAGTGTTATTACTGCTGGCAATAATTGTTCCTGAGACATGGAGCCAGCAGCAATCAAAATCACCAGACCTCCATTTCATTCCCCATCTCCCTATAATACCAAGAAACCGCCCACTCTGCCCCCAACAAATTTCACTAGCAAATTACGCATGTGCGCGATTGCCATTTTCGTCACATTTGTCCCCGTTTGCTGAAGATGGAGCCCATCTATTTAAACATTTGACGCCGGTACTTGATGATGACGGCGAGCATGACGTTGACCTTCCCTTTGACCTTGACGAGGACGAGGACGAGGACGAGGACGAGGACGAGGACGAGGACTTCGAGGATGATGATCTTGACTACAGCCTTGAGGACTTCGAGGATGATGATCTTGACTATGGCCTTGATGATTTGGTGGACGCCCAAGCCGGCGGCAACATCCATTTAGATGCACGTCACAGTCGGCATGGAAGCCCAGGGGGTCATCATGGCAGGGGAAACCACCCACGTCGTCCCGGTCGCGGTCATGGTCGTGGCCACCCCCGACGAGGTCATGGTCGTGGCCACCCACGCGGACGTCATGGTCGTGGCCACCCACGCCGACGTCATGCTCGGGGTTATCGTCGTCGTGGTCGCCGTCACGGTCGGGGTCATCGCCGTCCTGGTCGTGGTCACCATCGTCGTCGCGGTGGTCGTCGTCATCGTCGTGGTCATCGCCGACACGGCCGCGGTCGTCGTCGTCATCACGGTCGTCGCCGACATGGCCGCGGTGGTCGCCATCATCGTCGCGGTCATCGCCGACACGGTCGCGGCCGTCGTCGTCATCACGGTCGTCGCCGACATGGCCGCGGTGGTCGCCATCATCGTCGCGGTCATCGCCGACACGGTCGCGGCCGTCGTCGTCATCACGGTCGTCGCCGACATGGCCGCGGTGGTCGCCATCATCGTCGCGGTCATCGCCGACACGGTCGCGGCCGTCGTCGTCATCACGGTCGTCGCCGACATGGTCGCGGTGGTCGCCATCATCGTCGCGGTCATCGCCGACACGGCCGCGGCCGTCGTCGTCATCACGGTCGTCGCCGACACGGCCGCGGCCGTCGTCGTCATCACGGTCGTCGCCGACATGGTCGCGGTGGTCGCCATCATCGTCGCGGTCATCGCCGACACGGCCGCGGCCGTCGTCGTCATCACGGTCGTCGCCGACATGGTCGCGGTGGTCGCCATCATCGTCGCGGTCATCGCCGACACGGCCGCGGCCGTCGTCGTCATCACGGTCGTCGCCGACATGGTCGCGGTGGTCGCCATCATCGTCGCGGTCATCGCCGACATGGCCGCGGTCGTCGCCATCATCGTCGTGGTCGTGGCCGCCGCCGCCGACGTCATGCTACAGGTTATCGTCGTCATGGTCGCCGTCACGGTCGCGGTCGTCGCCGACATGGTCGCGGTCGTGGTCGTGGCCGCCGCCGCCGACGTCATGCTACGGGTTACCGTCGTCGTGGTCGCCGTCACGGTCGCGGTCGTCGCCGACATGGTCGCGGTCGTGGTCGTGGCCGCCGCCGCCGACGTCATGCAACGGGTTACCGTCGTCGTGGTCGCCGTCACGGTCGCGGTCGTCGCCGTCGTGGTCCCGGTCGTGGTCGTGGACGCCGCCGCCGACGTCATGCTACGGGTTACCGTCGTCGTGGTCGCCGTCACGGTCGCGGTCGTCGCCGTGGTCGCGGTCGTGGTCGTGGCCGCCGCCGACGTCATGCTACGGGTTACCGTCGTCGTGGTCGCCGTCGTGGGCGCGGTGGTCGCCGCCGCCGTGGTCCCGGTGGTCGCCGTGGTCGTGGCCGCCGCCGCCGACGTCATGCTACGGGTTATCGTCGTCGTGGTCGCGGGGGTCGCCGTCGTGGGCGCGGTGGTCGCCGCCGCCATGGTCCCGGTGGTCGCCGCCGCCATGGTCCCGGTGGTCGCCGCGGTCGCGGAGGTCACCGCCGAGGTCGAGGTCGCATTCCTGGTCGCGGTGGTCGCCGCCGAGGGCACGGTGGTCGAGGCCGAGGTCGCATTCCTGGTCGCGGTGGTCGCCGCCGAGGTCGTGGTGGTCGCCGCCGAGGTCGCATTCCTGGTCGGGGCCGAGGTCGAGGGCGCATTCCAGGTCGCGGTGGTCGCCGCCGAGGTCGCGGTGGTCGAGGCCGAGGTCGCATTCCTGGTCGGGGACGAGGTCGCATTCCTGGTCGGGGCCGAGGTCGAGGGCGAATTCCAGGTCGTGGTGGTCGCCGCCGAGGTCGCGGTGGTCGAGGCCGAGGTCGCATTCCTGGTCGGGGACGAGGTCGCATTCCTGGTCGGGGCCGAGGTCGAGGGCGAATTCCAGGTCGTGGTGGTCGCCGCCGAGGTCACGGTGGTCGAGGCCGAGGTCGCATTCCTGGTCGCGGCCGAGGTCGAGGGCGAATTCCTGGTCGAGGTCGAGGTCGAGGTCGAGGCCGCATTCCTGGTCGCGGCCGGGGTCGAGGCCGCATTCCTGGTCGCGGTCACATTCCTGGTCGCGGCAGAGGTCGTGGACGCGGACGGGCAGCCCGCCGCGAGCGCCGCAGAGAGGAGCGTCGGGCAGCCCGTCACGAGCGCCACAGAGAGGAGCGTCGGGCAGCCCGCCGCGCGCACCGCAGAGAAGAGCGTCAGCACCGCAGAGAGGAGCGTCGTCGGGGAGCCCGCCACGAGCGCCACAGAGAAGAGCGTCGGGCAGCCCGCCGCGAGCACAACAGAGATGAGCGTCGTCGGGGAGCCCACAGTGAGCGCAGCAGAGAAGAGCGTCGGGCAGCCCGCCGCGAGCACAACAGAGAGGAGCGTCGTCGGGGAGCCAACAACGAGCGCAGCAGAGAGGAGCGTCGGGCAGCCCGCCGTGAGCACAACAGAGAGGAGCGTCGTCGGGGAGCCAACAACGAGCGCCGCAGAGAAAGGGCGCGTCGTCGGGGAGCCGACAATGAGCGCAGCAGAGAGGAGCGTCGGGCAGCCGGCCGGGAGCGCCGCAGAGAAGAGCGTAATCAAGGAGCCCGCAACGAGCGCCGCAGAGAGGAGGCGCGTCGTCGGGGAGCCCGCAACGAGCGCAACAGAGAGGATCGTCGAGCAGCCCGCCGTGAGCGCCGTAGAGAGGAGCGTCGTCGGGGAGCCGACAACGAGCGCCGCAGAGAGAAGGCGCGTCGTCGGGGAGCCCACAACGAACGCCGTAGAGAGGAGCGTCGGGCAGAGCGCCGCGAGCGCCGCAGAGAGGAGCGTCGGGCAGACCGTCGCGAGCGCGGGAAAGAGGAGCGTCGTCGTGGAGCCCGCAACGAGCGCCGCAGAGAGAAGGCGCGTCGTCGGGGTGCCCGCCACGAGCGCCGAAGAGAGAAGAAGCGTCGTCGGATGCGTCGTAAGGCGCGTCATCGTGGAGCCCGCAATGAGCGCCGCCGAGAGAAGGCGCGTCGTCGGGAGCGTCGTCGGGCGGTTCGCCGGGAGCGTGAGCGACAGCGTCGCCGAGAGCGTCGCCGGACGTCTCCGGAGGCGAATAACTGCTGCAGGTGGGCTAGAGAAGTGGACAGTCAGTGTGTTTGTGAAGTTCTGGCTCGGATGCCACCATTCCTTGTGAGGCCTTCTCATCTATACACGCTCCGAATCGGTTATGGTGATTCATGCGTCATCACATACCGTTGCGGTTCACCAGTTTGAGTTATAGGTTCATCCTATTATTAACAAATAATATATACTGCATGTGATTATAGTTAATATATAAAGTGAAAAAAGAATAAGAATTAGGTGATTATTACCATCTCTATGTAACTGCCGGTTAAGAAAAGAAGAAAAAGATAAATAATTATATATATTACTACTACCTCAGTTTTTGGACTGGCTTGTAGGTGTGCTTTCACGTACGTCCATGTTCTAACTTCTAAATGTGTCTTTTTTCCTTTTTTTTTTTTTTTTTTTTTTTTTAATTAAGTAAAAATGTTCAGTATCAAGTATCAACTACCATGTAAGCATGTATCCTATTATCTAAAGACCACAAATTAATAACAATAAAATATGTGTGATTAGTGATTACTTCATCATTTGGCTAGAGACCTAATATTCTTAATTGAAAGATTGGTTCTTCTAATTTATTTCCCAACTCCTTACCTATTTTCGAATTTATATTTATATATTAATAATTTGGACTTTCTTTGTATTTTAGTTAAAAACAATCAATGCATCCTATTATTCCGATCCTCCTATATTAGCTTCCATTTGGAGAGAGAGAAAAAATTTAGGAACTAATTTGTTATTAGTGTCTTTTAGATATAATGATTAAATTTAATTTGACCATATCGTTGAATGGTTAAACAATCAACTCGGTAAAAATCAGTTTAAATTCGGTCAAAATCGATTAAAATTAGATAAATCAACCTCGTCAAACTATAAATACATGTACAGTTTAATTTATTTTTAGTAACTGATTTTAACGTATACGTAACATGATTGTTATATATATATATATATATATATATATATATATATATATATATATTAAACAAGAGAGTTCAACACAATTTAACTGTTAAACTATATTTTTTTTGTTTTTTGTTATAATATATAACTAATAATAATTAATAAAAATTCTGATTAACGGATATAAAATATTCGACAAGCTTGTAAGTTGTAACACAAATAATTATATAATACAAGGCAAGTTAGGTAAAAATAGAGGATCACATAATATGTATTATGTATTATGTATTATATTATTAATTATATTTTGTTTTATGTAGTTGTCTTACAAAAATTATTTGCGTAATATTATTAAACAGAATTATGGAATTTTATCTTTTCCATGCATGATCTATTAGAGGTTATTAGAGCTTAAGAGGGATATGGGTTGTGTGAAAATTTGTGCGTCATGTTCTCCTGGGTTTGAATTAAAATTTCTTAGGTAATGTTTTAAATTAATTTTTTTAATTAATTTAAAGCTTAGCTTCCTAATAATTAGATGACAACGATGGATAAAAATTACACTGTATAAAATAGCATTTATGAGAAAAATAAAATTTATATAACAATATTACTTAAAAAGGACTATCAAAATAGTAATAATAATTATAGGGTAGAGTACAAATATATAAAGTAATGGTGGATAAATTTTAGGTTTTTTCTTATTATTGTTAGTATTTAAAAATTATATCTTAGTTAAAACATCTTGTTATTCAACACCATATGCCACAACTTCAAGTTCACAAATAATATTTATGCTTATTATACTGGACTTAAATTGTGTATCAAAAAATTAAAAAACGTTCTCATCATATAAAATATTTGTCTTTTCTTTTTGTTCAAAAATTATTTGTCCTTTTGTTGTTTTGTTCAACAGAATCTTTGTTTTTTTTAACATAAAACAAAAAAGTGTCCAAAACTCACAAAACTATTTTATTTTATTTTATTTGTTCCTTCCTCCACAGTTCACACAATTTATTCATTTTTTACTTGGTGAGAATCAGATCACACAACTATTTCAGTATTTTGCAACTTATTTTTCAGGTCATCATTTCACAACATAGGGTTAAAAATAATGAAAACAAATCCTCTTTCTTAGTATTATAAGTTGATGAATGCTATGGTGCTTTTAAAATTATCTAATTACTAAAAAAGGTAAATAGATAATATTTAATAAATTTTAAGTATTTTATTTTTTATTTTAAACATTTTATTTTTAACTTTTAAAAACAAGTTAGGTAATTTAGACACCATAGTAAAAGGCACCATAGAACTCACCTTATAAGTTTTGGTTTGGTGGCGAAGAATTTAACACAGTATGCATGAAATTTTATATTCAAATTTATTAGAGATCCAAATAATGTAACCCATGTTTTTGTGAGATGTTCAAGTATTTATAACTTTTTTCTTTCTTTATTCTTTGTTGAGGGTTTTATTGTTGTTACGGCCTGACCCAAACTGAATGTGGGCCGGCCCGACCTGAGAACCATCCGACCCGGACGGTTAGGAACAAGGCGCCCGATCACCGACCCGGACACGCGTCCCTGACAGCTTCGCTACAGCTGTGCAAGGAAGGTCTCGAAGAAGGTGGGCCTGCCCTTGCAGGGCCCACCTCTGACACGGTATAAATGGGGAAGGACTTACCCTTCCCCCAAGGTACGTGATATACCACTCAATCTTTACTCGCCTGCACACTTCACTGACTTGAACGTCGGAGTGTCTTTGCAGGTGACACCCCCTCTACATCCGAAGAGCTCGGGACCTCGCCTACCCTCAGCCCAGAGACGTGCGACCAGACGACTTCCCCTTCTCTGATCACGATATCAACCCAACCCGTCCGTTATCCGACCTACCGAACATTGGCGCCGTCTGTGGGGACCTAGTCACCTGGATGGACGTTGTATTGGGCCCGGGAGAGACAGGCCGCGAGACCGAGCGCAGGGGGGAACCCTCCATGACTTCTACCCGACCGCGCACAAGGTCCCCTCCAAGACGTACCACCCGATCTCTCGAAAGACGCCCTTTCGGGGGAACTGGCGACAACCACGCCAGAATAATGCAGGAACTACGCCACAGGATGCAAGACTTGGAACGCCGGCTAGAAGACTGGGAACACGACCAGCACACCCCAGAGCAAAGTCACTCTCGTTCTCACTCAAGGAGCCATTCCAGACGCACAGCCAGCCCTCAGGCTTAATCCGAGAGCGCCGGGGAAAGAGGACGCGCGAGAAGACGCCACGACCCCCTCATCTACGCCAGGCACGAGATGCGGAGTACCACGGATCGCAACCACGAGGAAACTCATCAGGAGGACGACGAAGGGAGAACAACGAGAACGCGAGGACCCGTGATAATGGGAGCGACCCCATTTCATCGTTCCTTCCTCGAGGTCCAGCTGCCAAAACATTTTGACAAGCCAACGGACATGAGGTATGACGGAACGCAAGACCCGCTGGAACACCTCACGGCCTTTGAGGCCAGGATGAACTTGTAGGGAGTGGGAGACGAGGTAAGGTGCCGCGCTTTCCCGGTCATCCTGGCGGGACCTGTAATACGGTGGTTCAATAACCTCCCGCAGGGCTCAGTGACTAGTTTTGCGGACATCAGCCATGCCTTTCTAGCCCAATTCATGACTAGAATTGCAAAAGCAAAGCACCCAATCAACCTGCTTGGAGTGACCCAGCGGCCCGGAGAGCCGACCAGGAAATACCTAGACCGATTCAACGACGAGTGCCTGGAAATAGACGGGCTGACGGACTCAGTTGCGAGCTTGTGCTTGACAAACGGACTCCTGAATGAGGACTTCAGAAAGCACCTCACCACGAAGCCGGTATAGACCATGCAAGAGATCCAATGTGTAGCTAAGGAGTACATCAACGACGAAGAAGTTAGCCAAGTCGTGGCCGCCAACAAACGGCAGCCCTCTTACAACCAAGACCGGCACCGCGGGAGCAGAGAAAGACAAAAGGAACACGCCAGGGACGGCGGTCCAAGCAAGGCACCCAGACCGTTTCCTCATATCGGGAAGTTCACCAATTACACTCCCCTCACCACACCAATCATGGAAGTTTATCAACAAATCGCCGAAAAGGGATCTTGTCGAAGCCCCGACCACTCAAGGAACGAACAGGGGGAAACCGAAGCCTCTATTGTGACTATCACAAAGGCTATGGGCACAAGACACAGGATTGCTTCGACCTGAAGGACGCATTAGAACAAGCGATCAGGGATGGAAAGCTAGCTGAATTCTCCTACCTCATTAGAGAGCCGAGACGACGGAATCGCGACCACGACGACGAAGACAGGACTCGGGCAGCAAAGCGACGCCAAGAACCGGAGGACGACGACCAAGGCCTCACCATAGTGAACGTGGTAACAGCTAGGAATACGGCACCTAGGTCAAGGTCGGCACATAGGAAAGATGCCAAAGTTCTGGCGGTCTCCTCGTCCTCAGCACGAAGCACGAGGAAGCACCCACCCATTTCATTCGGCCCAAAGGATCAATGGTTCGACGAGGTCGGAGAAAGCCCTCCCATGGTCATAACGGCCAGAGTAAGAACCGGTATCGTCAAGCGAATCCTTGTAGATACGGGGGCAGACTCGAACATCATGTTCCGCAATGTGTTCGACGCTTTAGGCCTAAGGGACGTCGACCTACAGACTCACCAGCACGGCGTCGTAGGGCTCGGCGACCATTTCATCAAGCCGGATGGCATAATCACCCTGCCGACCTCATTGGGACAAGGCCAAGGGAGAAGAACGGTAATGGCCGAGTTCGTGATCCTATGAGACTCCACCGCCTATAACATCATCCTGGGGAGAAAGACCATCAATGACCTAGGAGGAGTCATCAGCACAAGGATGTTGATAATGAAGTTCATAACCGAAGAAGGGTCAGTAGGATCTATGAGGGGAGACCTGGAAACGGCAGTCGCTTGCGACAACGCCAGTCTCTCGTTAAGAAAGAAATCTAGGGAAGCATCGAGGGTATTTTTCGCCGACTTGGATGCCAGAATTGACGACAAGCCCAGGCCCGAACCAGAAGGGGACCTGGAAAAGTTTAGGGTCGGGAACACGGAGAAAAAGTTCACGTTCGTGAATAGGAACCTTCCCCATGAATTAAAAGATCCCTTGATGGAAATGATCAGAGCCAATGGCGATTTGTTTGCCTGGACACCTGCCGATATGCCGTGGATAGACTCCGGACTCATGTCACATCACCTAGCCATCAGGCCGAAAGCCAAACCAGTGGCTCAAAGGAGAAGAAAAATATCTCAGGAAAGGGCAGAGGAAGTGGCCAGACAAACGGCCAGCCTCCTTGAAGCATGGTTTATCCGGGAACTGGACTATTCTACCTGGTTGTCAAATGTGGTCCTGGTAAAAAAGCACAATGGGAGATGGAGGATGTGTGTGGACTACTCTGATCTCAACAAGGCATGTCCCAAGGACTGCTACCCCTCCCCAACGTTGATGCACTCGTTGACGCGGCCGCGGGGTACCAGTATCTGAGCTTCATGGATGCCTACTCCGGCTACAACCAGATACTGATGCACCGGCCAGATGAGGATAAAACGGCGTTCATAACGCCAGGAGGGACCTACTACTACAAGGTGATGCCCTTTGGTCTGAAAAACGCGGGGGCAACATACCAGAGGCTGATGGACAAAATATTCAGCGATCTTATCGGCAAGACGGTGGAAGTCTACATGGACGATATCCTTGCAAAAACCGCCCGACCTGATGACCTCATAAGTGACCTGGAGAATGTGTTCGCATCCCTCCGACAACACGGCATGAGGCTCAACCCGCTTAAGTGCGCCTTTACCATGGAGGCCAGAAAGTTCCTGGGGTTCATGATAACCCAAAGGGGAGTGGAAGCCAACCCCGAAAAGTGCCAAGCGATACTCCAGATGAGGAGTCCGGGTTGCATCAAAGACGTTCAGCGGCTGGCGGGAAGGCTCATCGCGTTGTCCCGATTCCTCGGTGCATCGGCAGCAAAGGCCCTACCCTTCTTCAACCTGATGAAGGGAATAGCGTTTGAATGGACTCCTGCGTGCAAGGAGGCGTTCAACCACTTCAAAGAAATCCTAGCAGCACCCCCTATGCTCGGGAAGCCCAGAACCGGAGAACCACTCTACCTATACCTAGCCATAACAGAAGGAGCGCTTGCAGCGGTGCTGGTGCAAGAAGAAGGGAAGACCCAGCAACCGATTTACTTCGTGAGTAGAGCGCTGCAAGAGGCAGAACTTAGGTACAGCAAGCTGGAGAAACTGGCACTAGCACTCTTGATCTCTTCCCGCAGACTACGACAATACTTCCAGGGTCACCAGGTGGTCGTGAGAACAGACCAGGGGATCCGTCAGGTGCTCCAAAAACCCGATTTGGCGGGGAGGATGATGACCTGAGCCATCGAGCTGTCCCAATACGATCTGAGCTACAAACCCTGGCACGCGATTAAGGCACAAGCAATGGCGGACTTCCTAGTGGAAGTAACCGAAAATCCAACCGAGGACACGGGCACACGGTGGAAGCTCCATGTGGACGGAGCTTCCAACCAGACGTCCGGGGGCGCCGGGATCATCCTAGAAAGCCCGGCTGGAGTCATTTACGAACAATCGGTTAAGTTCGAGTTTCCCGTATCAAACAACCAAGCAGAATACGAAGCACTTCTGGGGGGCTTGGTTCTAGCTCAGGAAGTCGGGGCCACAAAGTTGGAAGTATGCAGCGACTCGCAGGTCATCACCGTGCAAGTAAATGGAAGCTACCAAGCCAGAGACTCGCTGTTGCAAAAATACTTGGAAAGGGTCAAAGAGCTGAGCAAACAATTTGAGAAGGTCACGGTCCAACATGTCCCAATGGAAAGGAACACACGAGCAGATCTCCTATCCAAGCTGGCAAGCACGAAACCTGGAACCGACAACCACTCCCTCATTCAAGCCATCACGAAAGAGCCCGCAGTTGCTCTACACCTGACCAAGATGAGCCCCTATTGGTTGGATCCCATCACCGATTTCTTGAAAAACGGCAAACTCCATGGGGATGGGAAGGAAGCCAAAGCGTTGAGAAGGGAGGCTGCCAAGTACACGGTCATACAGGACCAGCTATTCAAAAAGGGACTCAGCCAACCTTTGCTGAAGTGCCTACACCCCGACCAGACGAACTACGTCCTCAGAGAAGTCCATGAGGGATGCTGCGACCACCATATCGGGGGCAAAGCCCTAGCAAGGAAGCTCATCTGAGCTGGATATTACTGGCCGTCAATGATGAATGACTCTAGAGAATTCGTGAAAAAATGCGCCAAGTGTCAACAGAACGCCAACTTCCACAGAGCGCCACCTTCCGAGCTGAGCCTACTAACGTCTTCCCGACCTTTTGCACAATGGGGAGTCGACCTCTAGGGCCCTTCCCGGTTGGCCCAGAGCAAGTCAAGTACCTCATAGTTGTCGTCGACTACTACACCAAATGGATAGAGGCTGAACCGCTAGCCAGCATATCCTCATCCAATTGTAGAAAGTTCATGTGGAGGCAGGTGATAAACCGGTTCGGCATCTCGGAAATCTTCATTTCAGATAATGGGACGCAATTTACCGACAAGAAGTTTGCAGAGTTTCTCACCGGCCTGGGGATAAAACAGAAGTTCTCCTCGGTTGAACACCCCCAGACAAATAGACAAGTGGAGTCCGCAAATAAAGTCATCCTGCTAGGCCTCAAGAAGCGTTTAGATAGCAAAAAAGGCGCATGGGCCGACAAGCTCGCCTCGGTCCTCTGGTCCTACCGAACAACCGAGCAAAGCTCTACAGGGAAAACCCCCTTTCGCCTAACATGCGGGGTTGACGCGGTGATACCTGTGGAGATTGGCGAACTGAGCCCGCGACTAATTCTGACGGGAGTAGAAGAAGCAGTGGAGAAAGACCTGGTGGACGAGGCCAGAGAGATGGCCCACTTGTCGGAGGTAGCACTGAAACAAAGAATAGCCCTGCGTTACAATACCAAGGTCCTCAGAAGGGAGTTTGAGGAAAGAGACCTCATCCTGCGACGAAACGACGTCGGGCTACCAACCCCAGGAGAAGGAAAGCTGGCGGCAAACTGGGAAGGTCCCTACAGAATTAGAGAAGTGCTTGGCAAAGGCGCCTACAAATTGGAGAGACTCGACGGCAAAGAAATCCCGAGAACGTGAAATGCAGGTAACCCGAGGAGATTCTATTCGTAGCCTGGGTACACCGGTTAAGCGGCCTGACGAGCTAGATAACCCTTTAATTTCCAGTGATTTACTTTTATTAAGTGCCTACCATGTTCATAAACTTGTTTAGCTGACGATTAATGTTTACTTGTCTGAATTCTCCCGTCCACTATTCCCCAATATGTATCCCACACCATCGCGTTCTTCAACGGCAACCCGGGACTGATCACCCCGGGAGCCAATCGAATCATAGGCATAACAAACGGCCGCGATAATAAGACCAAGACGGTTTCAACCAAGTTACCAACACAAACGGCAAAACGGACACAAGCAATAAGTCCACACCGAAAAAAATGGTAACAAAACAAAAATGCTACTAAACAAAGCAAGATAAATGCGATAATTATAAGCCAACCAGGCGACCACTAAAGTATAACAAGTTAACGGCCTCAACAAGTGTTCTACAAATCCACATAAAAAGCGCAAAGTTACAAGAGTTCACTTTCGGGGCATGTCAACAATCTTGCCGTCCTGAACTGTTTTGAAGACCCCAATAGCCGACGTGTCAAAGTCTGGGACCATGATCTTCACCTGGGCCTTGAGAGCCTCTTCGGTCATGAAGATTGCGTTCTTTCCCTACTCCTTGACCGCCCTATGTTTCCTTTTCAGCTATTCGACCTCAGCTCGCGCAGCCTCAGCCGACAAGACGGCCGCGTCACGCTCCTTCTCCATAGCGACCACCCGACCTTGCGCAGCGTTAAGCTGGCTCTCTAGAGTCATCTCCCGCTCGGTTAAACGGGAGACGGTGGCGTCAGAGACCTTCATTTTTTCCTTAAAGGACGCAGCCGTCTCCTCGGCATCCTTGTGCCCCTTCTCTGCCGCAGACAGTTGTTCCTGAAGCTTTTCGACCTGGACCTTGAATTCGTTGTTGGCCTAGGCAGCAGTATCGAGCTTCCTTCGCAACGCCTACATGCCTGACAACTCGAACTCGGCCTTCCGAGCTATCACCGCTCTGCGGAGAAGTGTGCGGTACATCCACCTCGCCTGCCCCGTGAGTTCGGTACCAAGAAAGTGATCCTACGTACCGGGAATCAGCTGATTGTCAATAAAGGCCCCGGCATCAAAGTTCCTCTCCATCACGATGAGAGTTCCTTCCGGACTAGAGGATGCCCTCTGCCTCTTGGGAGTAGGGACAAGCTTCAGATCATCATACTCCTGATGGGTAGAGGACGACTGCCCAATACCGGCCGTCTCCTCGGGAATAGGAGAAGCCTGCATCCCGACAGAATTCTTGTCGGACATTTCGGTGTCCCGAGGTGAAGGTACAGCTTGATCCTCCTTCTCCTCGGTAGGGTCTTCCGACTTCCCGGCAACCTTCTCGTTAGCCTTCTCCTCGTCGCTATCCTCCAAGAAGGTCTTAACTAAACCTTCGAGCCCGGTTACCGAAGCAGACATCTCCACTACAACAGACAAACAAATACGTCAGTCGCGAAGTCGGCGATAACAAATTAAACGATAAACAATACAAAAGTATAAGACAAAACAGCTCACAAATATAACTTCTGGCGGCCTCTCGTTCACCCATAAGGAGGTGGGAGTTCACGTGGTTCTTTCCAAAGACCGCCCACAACACGTCGGCAATTCTCTTATTTACGGCAGACATCCCCTTATAGGTCACCTTAATGAAGGTGTTGGACCTCGCCCCGAAGCTCCAATACGTCGGGATGAGGCGTTCTCCCTCCAAAGACAACCAAAAGGGATGGAGACCTTTGACGGGACGGACCTTGAAATACTTATCCTTGAACCCATGATAAGAGTCCTCGAACAAGCCAAATATCCTCCGACCCTGGGAAGATCGGAAAGATAAGAACCCTTTTCTCGCTTTCCCCTCCTTGGAAGGGTTAGTAAGGTTGAAGAAAAAGAGAAAGACGTCCACAGACACCGGCAGCTCGAGATATTCACACACCATCTCGAAACAGCGGATAGAAGCCCAACTGTTCAGATGAAGCTGCGACGGCGACACGGATATCCGACTAAGAAGCGCCATCTGGAAGTCGGAAAACGGTATGCGAACGCCCACCTGGGTGAACATGGCTTTGTAAAACCAAATCCAGTTGGTAACCCGAGGGGAGTGGAAATTAATCTCATACAGCTGTTCGTGGGGGCAGGAACGAAGACGTCATAATTAGCCTCCTCGTCTATCCCCCCGCACAGATACTCGGCTTGCCGGAACTTCGTCAACTCCCCCTCGTCCATCTGATTTGGCGAGTCCTTCACATCCTTAGTCACCCAGGCGTAGGGGTCGTAATTCGCGGTGGAAGAAGAAGCCCGGAAAACGATGCGTGGCATACCTACAGTGGGGGTACCACTCCGTTAGTCTATGAGGTCGGGAGTCCAGAAAAAGCCCAGAAACTATGTTCGTCATATTCAACAGTTAAGATCAAGCATGGCTAAAGTTATCTATCATGCAAGCTACCTAAAAGCCTACCCTGGAATGGTACCCCTCCCCTAACGCATCTACTTGGCACTAAACAGTCATCTACCAACAAAAATCAAACAAAACAGCAAGAACACGGAGCAAATACAAGCAACAAACGTACAACAATGAAGCAGAAAAGAGAAAGGATCAAAGATTACCTGAATTGGTTGCAAAAATTGAGAAGGAAGAAGGAAAGATGCACGATGATGCTAGAACGACGCTCTGAGATTTTTTGAGTAAAGAAGAGGGAGATTGTAGGGAGATAGTAGGAGTAAGAGTGGGAAGGGAAAAAATAAAGCAAAACTGTTTAAAATTGCCACCCTGGAAGCGCGAAAGACCTAGGGGCAAAATAGTCTTTGCATACAGGTTTTTCCAGCCCATTATGAGCATTAAATACCCCGCGCGAAGAACGAGGCGACAAGCGGTCGTTCCAACAACGAACAGACACGCGCGCAAGAGGCACGTCCCTCCCACGGACGGCCGACCTGGCGACAACGCACGAAAGGTGAGATGACACGCCACCAACGATCCTCACGGTCGTTGCCGGCGCGTCGGGGGTACTGTTACGGCCTGACCCAAACTGAATGTGGGCCGGCCCGACCCGGGAACCACCCGATTGCCGACCCGAACACGCGTCCCTGACAGCTTCGCTACAGCTGTGCAAGGGAGGTCTCGAAGAAGGTGGGCCTGCCCTTGTAGGGCCCACCTCTGACACGGTATAAATGGGGAAGGACCTACCCTTCCCCTAAGGTACGTGATATACCACTCAATCTTTATTCGCCTGCACACTTCATTGACTTGAGCGTCGGAGTGTCTTTGCAGGTGACACCCCCTCTACATCCGAAGAGCTCGGGACCTTGCCTACCCTCAACCCAGAGACGTGCGACCAGACGACTTCCCCTTCTCTGATCAGGATATCAACCCAACCCGTCCGGTATCCGACCTACCGAATAATTGTCTTTCGAGATAATTATCAGGTGCTATTTAGAATTTTTTTCTAAATTTTTACATATATACTAAAATTCATTTCCTAAATCGGATATTTCACATGCACCCACATATACGCACACACACAAATATATATATATATATTCAATTAATCACTAAAATAATCAAATTTATAATAGTAAAATAATAAATATGTACTAGATGAATAATTAAAGTTTATAATAATATAACAATTTTTTTATAATATTAAATATATTTTTATATATAGTAGCCAAATAAATACATATTAGAATATTAGATTGTGTTTGTTTTGAAGTATTGAGACTGGTATTAAAAGATCGAGATTGAAGATTGTGTTTGGTGAATAAAGAATGAAATAAAATTTGAATATTTTTAATACTTCTAAAAAATAAAAATAAAAAAATTAAATTTTCTAAAAATAAAGACTAAAATTTTAATAATATATTTTTTAATTTTAAATTTATCTTTTAATTTTTATTTATTTTAAATTAAACATAATATTAAGACAACTCAAATGAGTACATCTTTTAATTTCTGTCTCTCAATTTCAATCTTTCTTTCGAAGAAACAATCACCCAGCGGGGACGAGGAGGGACCAGAAAGAAAAAAAAAAAAAGAAAGAGAGTAAGGGGGTGGTTTTACAATTATAGTTAATAAGAGTATAAGTATCTGACAGCAGTCAGAGACGCTCATGAAACACATGATTCAAAATCCTCAATTATTCAAACAATTATTTACAAGCATGATAGGTTTATAATTAGAATTGGCACCCATAATTTTACATTCCCACAAAAATAAAAAAGAAAAAGACAGTAGTAGGTCGCATAATTACCCCTTAAGAGTGAAGAAAGGGGCACACATAAATAGGCAAAACCACCATACTACCATTATTAATATCATAAATTCACGATAATGAAAATGCAAATGCAAATGCAAATTGAAAAATCATCACAATCAATCATGTAGAAAAAATGTTACATTATTAAGCATGTACAATACATTACATTACTACACTAGACAACATTATTTATTTGTAACGCTACATCCGCTATTTAACAAGTGTTGACATTTCATTCAGTAACATACACTATACAATTTAATTTAATTTAATTTAATTTTCTTTTTCAGTGTCTATATTTTCCTGCGTTTTCTTTCTCTTTTTCTCGTTTGCAGAAAGTGGTTGGTTGCAGAGGATGTTACCTCTGACTATGAGTTTGATGAGGGTGCTGGGAAGTGGGAAACTGTTCCCACCGGAACACATAGTCACCGATTCAGAGGACATACCTTTTGGAACACTATGGTGGTTTGTGTACGCTGGAATTTCATGTTTTCTTGTCCTCTTCGCTGGGATTATGTCTGGTCTCACCCTCGGTTTGATGTCTCTTGGTCTCGTTGACCTTGAGATTCTTCAGCGTAGTGGCACTTCCACTGAGAAAAAACAAGCTGGTACTTCCTAGTTCCTACCTACCAACTTTCTTTCTCTTTCTTTCTTGTGTTTCTTGATTCTCAAATTTGTTCTTATTCTTGTTCTGTGTTTCTTGCAGCTGCTATTTTGCCTGTTGTTAAGAAACAGCACCAGTTGCTTGTCACTTTGCTTCTTTGTAATGCCTGTGCTATGGAGGTACTATTTCCAATTTTTTTTAACTAATTTTTTTTTGCAATTGATGTAGTTTTTGAGTGAATTGGAGTCTGTGTGTTTGTTTGATGATGCAAGATAGAATCTTGTTTGCATATGTTATATGAATTGGAAGCTAGGGCTGGAGAATCATAATATATGAGCTAAGTTTGACTGAGTTTTCACATGGTCAACTAGCTGCTCCTTTACTTGTATGTAGTAATTCTTTAGAGTAATATTAACTTGAATGATGTTGTGATTAAATATGTATCAGCATTTCATTTGTTTTAGAGTAACAACTTGTCAAGAAGAGCATGTTTTGTTGAGTTAGTAATCTGAACTTAGCTCATAGAGTATAAAAGAGCTCAGTTAATACAATTCTTGATGATATTGGCTCGTTGAATAATTCTTTATGAATCTTTTATTGTTGGTCCAAGAATATGGCAACTTCTTGTTTATTATCTTGTACTTTAATAGTGATTAAATTTGTCTTCGCAGTAACTAAGCCATAGCATTTCTCTCAGATACTCTTGCATTAATACAATGTTAATGGTGTGAGAACTTAAGGTGAAAAAAGATTATAAAATAAAAATACCCATCATGAGTATTATAAGTGAATATCTAATCCATTGTATGATTTTAGCTGATGTTCTAACTACTAATGCTGGATTCTTCTCTTTTGATCCGCAGGCACTTCCTATCTACCTTGATAAAATTTTTCATCCTGTTGTTGCTGTTATTTTATCAGTAACTTTTGTTCTAGCTTTTGGAGAGGTAAAATACTTTTTCAATCCATGGTTTTTGTCATGCTCCAACATTTTGATCTTGACATTGAAGAACTAACTGTTTCGATGCCTTTCGGCTTAGGTTATCCCTCAAGCTATATGCTCAAGATATGGACTCTATGTTGGTTCAAATTTTGTGGGACTTGTACGTGTGCTGATGATAATTTGTTTTCCAATTGCATACCCTATTGGAAAGGTATATATTATGATTCTTTAAACATGTTAGCTTGTATCAAGGAAATTATATTAAGATAATAACATCATTAGCTTTTGGTCTGTTGCATTTGTAACAAAATCATGGCCATTTTTGAGTTCATACTTTATACTACACCTTTATGCTTTCAGGTTCTGGATATATTACTAGGACACAACGATGCACTGTTTCGGCGAGCGCAATTGAAAGCCCTTGTTTCAATCCATAGCCAAGAGGTAATCTCTGTTCAAATCACCATGTGCATTTTGTAAAGGTATTTGGATTTCCTGGAAAAATGTTCTAATTTATTACCATGAAAAGCAAATCATGATAACAACTATATAGGGAAGGCTACTAATTTTACCATGATGAATTTTATAGTATCTTGTATTCTTTTTTTTTTCCCTCCCTAAATTTCATTTTCTTGATCATTTAAGGCTGGTAAAGGCGGTGAACTCACACATGATGAGACAACAATTATCAGTGGAGCACTTGATCTCACTGAGAAGGTATGCACTGATTTGAAGAACAGCAATCTTATAGGCTTTGTAATATAACAGAAAATTCATCAACATTGTTATGCAGACTGCAGAGGAGGCTATGACACCAATTGAATCTACATTTTCTTTGGATGTTGCTTCCAAATTAGACTGGTAAGTATGCATCTGCAAGATTTTCTGTTCACATATCAATACCAGCTAATTTTCTTTCTCATGTCTTTTTTATAGTAATTATTTTATAAGCCTGTACCTTACTGTAATTGAAGTTAACGGAGAATTGTCGATTATTTAATTTTATTATTTTAATCTCCCTTTTCTCATTCTTTCTCTTTTTCCATGATGAAAATTGAAGTTCCAGAATCTGTCAAATCATGATTTGTTCCCATTAACATAAATAAGAAGGCCTTCTTGATAACTTTATTTGTTATGACCTGTCACTGAGCATAAACTCAGTTCTGATCATGAGCATGCACACTTAGAGGTGAAGCAAACTTATATATCTTGTTCCCTGCTTTTTGGCAGGGAAGCAATCGGGAAAATTCTTGCACGAGGCCATAGTCGTGTCCCTGTATACAGCGGAAACCCCAAAAATATAATTGGCCTCTTACTAGTGAGTTGATTGCCTATAGTATCCAACATAATGAATTGTTTTGATGTTACTGGCTAATAAAAACTGTTTGCCAATCTTTATGATCATTGATTTGGCAGGTAAAAAGTCTTCTAACTGTAAGAGCTGAAACTGAGACTCCTGTTAGTGCTGTTTCGATCCGGAGAATTCCAAGGTATGATCAATAATCTCCTTCTATTTCATATAGTCTAATTGTATTTTCAAGTTTAACTGAATTTGTATTCTTGTAAAAATCACAGGGTTCCAGCAGATATGCCTTTATATGACATCCTAAATGAGTTTCAGAAAGGAAGTAGCCATATGGCCGCTGTAGTCAAGGTTACAAGAGATAGAAACAGCACTCAGGCTAATGGAGACACTGACAAATCTAAGGATAATGAAGTTTCCAAGCACAATTCTCAACTAACTATGCCATTGCTAGCAAAGTCTTCCGACAAATCGGAGAGTGTTGTCATCAGCATTGACAAAACTCATAAGCATGCTGCAGACAAACAATATCAACAAAATGGAACCGCAACAAACGGTGTTCACCATTTTTGTGAGAACACTGATGATGGTGAAGTTATTGGCATCATAACACTGGAGGATGTTTTCGAAGAACTCTTGCAGGTTTGGATTTACTTGCACAACAGCACTAGCCTCATAGATTATAAATGTTTCACCCCTTTAAGCTTATGTAACTAGGATCTAGGGGAATTTTTGTGCTTTATTGTTACAACTATGAAAATGCATTAGCAATATATTGTGTATAGTTTGAAGAAATTTTGGTGATATTTTTCTTTGCAGGAAGAAATTGTGGATGAAACTGATGTATATGTAGATGTACATAGAAGGTGATTTAAATTTTGCAGTTCACTTATACTCTCTTTCGAGTTTCGATCCCTTTGTGTTTAACCCTTTGCTTATACTCTTTGAATTTGGCAGAATACGTGTAGCTGCTGTTGCAGCTGCTACATCAGTGGCGCGAGTTCCATCCGGCCGGAAGTTGACGGTTCACAAGCCTGTAGTAAGTTAGAATCAGTTTTTCTTTCACTTCTGTCATGATATCATCACTCCTCCCAAAACCTTAAGCTGATAGGAGGATGCAACATAAACGGTTATATCTCTAACAACTTCTATGTTTCTTTCTCTCTTGGAAGCATTCAAGCTTGGACTAGAAAAAAAGATAACTATTATCTTGGGGCAGTTTTTATTGCATACTGAAAAGAAAAATCAAATTGCTAATGAATTATGAAGTGCATACTAAAAAAATGGTTGCTGCTCTTCCAACCAAAAACTTAATGTTCTATTAACACTTCACTAACTGATAGCCTGAGAAGTTGTTATGCAAATATTTAGATATTGACAGAATGTTGTTCACTTTCAGGGGAATCAAACAAGCAAGTGAAAGCTTGATAAAGAAATTTAGAAGATGAACTTCAATCAGCAGAGTGTATTAACAAGTTTGTGTGGCCACTAGTACTCTTTTTGTTAGGATGACATAGCATAATACACGGCCATATACTGCTATATAATAGTATAATACATAGATAATGTATTTTGGACCATTGTAACAAAATGTAGAACTAGGATTTCTAATATAAACTCCTGAATTCTACTCTTTTTTGTCCCTAAATCCTAAGCTATTTGATTTAATAATATCAATGATACATTGATACTTGTTTTGCCTGTCATATTCATAGCAATGTTGCAAGCTGTATCTCATATAATTTCTACAATATTTGAAAAAAATGTATACTTTAAAGTGTACCAAAAAAATACTTTAACAAAGATATGCGTATTTTTCGTATTTAACTGTCTTAATAAAAAAGAAAAAAAATTATAGATATACTTGAATATTCTTAAGTATAATATGTATTTGTGTGTTCAATCTTATTCTTAATATATATTATTGAAATAAATTTAGAAATAATATAAATTATTAATTATTATATAAAAATATTGAAAATATCTTGTATAATTAAAAAAAAGGCAATATTTAATTATTTATATCCAAATCAACATATTTTCAGCCTTCAACACATGGTCAAACTATTTATTTTGGTAAAACATTGCATTCAAATTTAGCTACAATGTTTGACAATGTAACTTTCAAGTACTTACCTGTCTTTAAGATATTCATATTGATCGTGTTTGAAATATTGCATGAATAGACTCAAATTAAAATGGAAAAAAAAAAACAATTATAGTTTACCACCAATATTAATAGATTTGCACCTCCTTCAGTTAATTTTTAAATAAATGAAAGTGAGTGATTAATGAATGAACAATAGTTTACCACCAATATTTTATTGGGAAAAAAGATATGAAAATGACATTAATGAAAATCTTTTGATTGGAATTGAAGGAAGCTTAATTGCATAAGTCCACATCTTGGCTTTAGTACAAGGATTGTGACCAAAGAACAATTTTTGTTTTAATGTTTTTCAAAAATGAATATTCTACAAATGGCTCAAGTACATTCCTGCATTACACTACTGTAGCTGATTTTTTTTTTTTTCAAATTTTCAATTATATACTCAACCATAAAAAAAAAAAAAACAATGGCTAGAAAAAAATATCTTTTTCAACAGAAAATTCCATACCTTGAACTGTTTATCACTTGTAGCCAAAAACAGAAAATTTAATTATTATTTTATCTTCAGGGATGCCATGGCCCATGAGTTTTCTAGTGTCAATCAACAGCTACACGTGGAGTATAATGTAGCTGAAATAATATTGTTTATTATGACTCATAAACTGCACAAGTTAGTTCA
Source organism: Arachis ipaensis (assembly GCF_059453495.1). Classification (NCBI taxonomy): domain Eukaryota; kingdom Viridiplantae; phylum Streptophyta; class Magnoliopsida; order Fabales; family Fabaceae; genus Arachis; species Arachis ipaensis. The sequence continues at coordinate 2,697,375 of NC_142441.1, forward strand.
CTTGGAATAAATAACAAAATAAGATCAATTTTGCAATGGAATGAAATTGCACAGTTGCATTTAATTTGCATTGACTATTTTTTTTTGGGGTTAGTTTGATCCATATTATTTATAACAAAATAAGGTTGATTTGTAATATAATATTATTTGTAGAATATATTAATATGGTGATTAATATTTATAATTGGTAATTATAAAGTGAAATTTAGAAATAAATAAAAATATTATATGAAAAATTATCTTTTTTTTTTTTTTCCTCATCTTCAACTTCAACACCTCTTCCCCAAGTATGAGTAATGATGGAAGATCAGAGCATGCAACATCCCATTGTTATGAAAACAACACCTCAAATATCTTCAATGAATAATTAACAAAAACGTTTCTTTCACTTCCTTGTCCAACGCCGGAAATAGGAAAACCGCCGCCATAGCCTTTGTGTTTTGTCATGTGTGAAATTACATTGTTATCCTCGTTTTGTACATCAAGATTTCACAAAAAAAAAAATTGAAAATTAATTTATTTTTTTTAATGGTCTCTTAATCTTAAATAAAAATATTAAATTTTTGTTTTCTAATATCTTTAAAAAATAATATATATTTAAATTTTTACTTATAAATATAATTGGAAAAATAAATTAAAATTTTCAATTATCAATCAAATTTAAAAAGACATAACTCATATAATTAAAGAACTTCATTATTTGACTATACTATATATCGCATGTCTATTTCACATTTCATGTTAGATTAATAGATAGGATAACTACTAAATGATTGTACTTTATACATTAATGAGTTCTCACTTATTTCTAATCCCTAATTTTGGTATCAATTAACTAAAATCAATCGTTAATATAAAATATAAAATAACTAATTTTGATATATAAATAATATTTTTGTTTTAGTATAGTATCTTCACTTTACCATTTTAGCATATAGACTAAAGAGCAAATATATTCAAGAGGAAAAAGAGCAAATATATTCAAGAGGAAATTAAAAAGAAAAAAACAACTTCAAAATTCAAAGAAGGCAATTTGGTGATATATGATTATTACATACATGTTAGTTTACATATAAATATATATAATCTACACATGAAGGTAGGTGGAGCCTTGCTTAGTACTTACGTACCTAGCTAATAATTAAGATTACAAAAGGTTTTTGTAATAATAATTTGTAGATTGCTACCTTGTGCTCTGATTCTGATCTAGCTATGTAATTATCTCAAGAACAAGAACTAGTACATGATACTAATCATGGCAGCACAAGAGTAAAACAGTGCATCTCCAAATAATGTAAAGACGAGTCCTCTGTTGCCTAATGTACTTTGAACATCTCCTTCTTGATGACCATACCTTCCTAACTGTTGTTGATGATGCCATTTCAAGAACTTGATGTTTTAATTTGGGTTTGGTGTAATAGAGTTAGTTGTTATTGTTCAAGAATGAAAGAATGAATGAATGAATGGATGGATGGTTATAGATATATATAATGCAATGTATGAGTTATTGAAGATATGAAGGAATTGAATTTGTGGTGGAATATATGAATGTGGCCCATGGTTGAAAAAATGTGGGACATGTTCCATTGTCCACCTAAGATGATCAACTTCCACCTCTGACTTTGTCTCCTTTTTCCCTAACCCTCTTGACATGGACTTCTCATCCAATTCTACTCAAACTCACTGATTAATAAGTAGGTAATGTTATGGAAAAAAAGAAAACTTAACATTTATCTTATTTAGTATTAATTAATTATTGATTAATCATTTTTTTTAAAACAAATAATTTTATTTTTGTAATTTTTTAATAGTTTTAAAGTCGTATAAATTGACTTAATTAAATTCAATTTTTCTCGTTTTATTTTAGAATAATCATTCACCGGACTAGATCGAAATTGGATTATATACATTTTCATTATGAGAAAAGGGTTATTTGAGTGTATCTAAATAGATATTATATTGCAATAATTAATTAATACTAAATAAAGTAAGTTTGGACTGTTTTTGGCTAATTTATTTTGACTACCAAATATTTTTGTTAATAAGTTTCTTTTTTTATTCGAATGGATGAGTTTAATTTTAATACATTAACAAAAATATAATAAAATAAAAACAAAAATATTTAATAATAAAAAAATATTAACAAAAAAAAATCAAAACTTGTTTTATTCTGTATTCAATAATTATTACTAGAATTATCGAATGTTAAATAAGACAAATTTATGTTTTTTTTTTCTCTCTCACATTATCAAAAATAAAATTGATTTAATTTGAATTTGATTCGGATTATATTATTACAAAAATATTCTTGGTTTTTTGCTTTTGTTGGATATGCATTCGCATCTACAGAACTATATGCTATAGTTTAGTAGCTTCAGCTACACTATGCTTCTTGTTATCTTCCTTCCTTTTTTTCTCTTTAACTGTTTTCTTATCTGATATATATTCCATTAAGATATGAAATCACAGAAGCTCGGGTGCAAGGCTTTTTAGCTATCAAAATGAATGACTAATAACAAAATATCTTGCTTCAAAAAATATTCTTGATCATTAGTTGGTCACTAATTAAAGGCATGTATATGTATATCATCATTATTCAAGATATTTTGTACCGTTTGTGGCAATATATATGGTTACATCACTGCATTTTATTCTAACCTTGTAATGCATTTCTAGTTGTCACAATTTTTAAATTTCTGTGAATGATAAAATGTTTGCCACATTATTGTAATTTTAATATTTCATGATATACATAATAACATATCATAGGTTGTAGATTATTAGATGAAATAAATCTATAGTATATGATTTTTTTCATTAGCAGTTAATGATCATATATCGCATCATTTAAACAACTTGTTAACACTAAATAATGATCATATGTTTTTCATAGTGGTTACTCGAAGTTGAAAAACCTTGAACTAACTATATTTATAGTGTTAGTTGGAGAAAGCACTTGTGTGTGAGATTTATGTCTTAATAATAAGTAGTCTATCCATAATATTAAAGAGATAAAAAAATATAAATTTATTTTATTTAATATTAATTAATTATAATAGTAATTAATTAATATTAAATAAGATAAATTCTGACTATTTTTTATTAATTTTTGCTGTTATCAAATATTTGTGCAAATCTACATGTGTTGGATTATCCACTTCATTAATTAGATATACCTTTTAACCTTTAATTTCAAGTTTAACTATTCTACATTATTGTTTAATAGATTCACATACATACAAACAGAAATTTATAATTTAGTTAAATTTCAGAAAACAATGAATAGTTAGTCAAATAATTTTTGTTTAATTTAATATATATAATACATAATTGGATATATAAAGAGTTATATATATTAATAAGGCGGAATTTTTGTCGTTCAAAACTCTCCACTGGTCAAAATTATTTATAAGTAGTATTTTTTTAATTCGTTGACTCTTATCAAAGAACTCAATATCTTATAAGACGTTTTTTCATGTGTTGGCTCATATTGGTTTTTCGAAACTCATAATAATAAGAATAGTAATTAATCAAGGACATCCATATATGAGATTTTTATTTTCAACATTCTCACACATGAAAGATCTAACGAGAAACACGTATGATTCACTTTTCACAAGACATTTGGTGCACCACAACTTATTCGAGAACAAGAAGAATAAAGAAAAAAAAAATCTTCACAGCTATTAGGAATATATATACTAATAATAATTATGATGATGATAGTCTAATGTGAAAATTCAGGTGTGTAATCAACTTCAGGCGAAGTTGATAATTGAGAGCCGTTAAATAATTTGACTGATTTGACTAAATTTTTATCTAACGATTTTCAACTATCAACTTTACGTGAAGTTGGCTGCACCTAAGTTTCCATCTAATCTTAAACATACATATACGCAGTATCTTCATATGAAGTTGATAGTTGATAATCATTAGATAATATTTTAGTCAAATTTATTAATTTATCTAACAATTTTTAACTATTAACTTTACATGAATATAATTATACGTAAATTTTTATTTATATATATATATATTAAAGAATTTTAAGTGTACTGAAAACATTGGTGTTTCATTTGTTTTAACCGTTGATTTAAATTATAAAAAATATATTAATATATATACATATATTAATTGAAGGTAAAAACTCATATAAAACCGACTTCACGTGAAGTTGATAGCTGAGAGTCGTTAGATGAAAATTTAGTCAAATCAGTCAAACTATTTAACGGCTCTCAACTATCAACTTTACGTGATTGCATCTGAATTTCCACCTTAATTGAAATCAATAGTTAAAATAACTAGAACACTAATATTTTCGGTACACTTAAAATTTTTTTCTATATATTGAATCGAAGAAAGAGCGGCGTGGGTTGGCAGAGGAGGGCGAAAACATCAAATCAAAAGAGAAAAGAAGAGAATTGAAGAAGTTGAAGAGGCATGCATGGACACAGTAGAGTCCACTGTCACGTGTTACGGTGTGGATCGGACAAAGCTAAACCCATAACAACGTCCCTCTCACCCCTCATCTTGCCGGAACTACATCATTAATATTTCATGGAATAATTAAATTATTTTCTCATGCCCAAGATTTTTTTTTTACCCTATTTTATATATTACGTACATTTAAAACACATTTTAATTCGTAATGATAATTGTTATGATATCCCTATATACTCTTCTAATGGCTAAGAAAACATGGCAACGAAGATGTAAATCATAGGATGGGTTTGATAGAGTTAATCGGAAATGTATAGGTTAAACAAAAAAAATTATATATTTATATTTTTAGTTTTTAAAAATTATGTCTAAAAGTATTTATAAACAAATTTTAAATATAATTTGTATTTTTTTAATATTAAAATTAAAAATTTAATATAAAATCATATATATTAAAAATATTTATATTTACTTATATTTATTATTAAAAACTAATCAATTTTAGAGAAATAGTACAAATTTTACCAAACCAACAAATTAAGATCTAAATTAATAGGAGAAGATTATGTTTAATAAAATTATGTAAAATGTTCACGTCAAATCTCTATGCGAAGATCTTCAGGCTGCAATGAGTGTTCTAAGATCTCTGCATTTATGTGCAAAGGCCCACATGAGTTTGTAATTTATATATTCCTTCATAATAGACAAAGTGGGCCTAAATGGGCCACATTGTGTGAAGCAAGTCCATTGAGTCAATTACACGTGTAATATGGGCTTTGATATTGGGCCATAGTTCTCCATTTTAAGTTAGTAATAATTTGTATATATATTTATAGAGATTTTACACATAAGAAACATATAATTTGTATATATATTTATCAAAATTTACACATATGAATCAATATAATTTGTAATTATATTTTTTAAAAATTATAAATATAAATTAGTAAAATTTATTTATTAAATATTAAAAATTGCTACCCAAAAATTTTTCTAATTTTATTGTACGTGCAAGCATTTTTATAGTTAAGTTTAATTAAGTTAACACAAGTCCACCAAAAAAAGCATGCATATATGTTACTGCTTTTTTTTCTTTGTTTGTTGAAAAATACAAAAATTTATTGATATAGTACATAAATATTTTTTTTTTACTTTTACCAAAGGTATGAGACTCGAACCCGCAACCTCTTAATTGAGTATGGAGAGACTATGCCATTTGAGCAATTATTCATTGGCATAATACATAAATATTTACGTATAACACATAAATTTTTATACATAATATATAAATTTTTACTGTAAATATATTTTGTTAGTTGAATAAATTAATTGTGATCTTTAAAAAAGTTGTATTTTGTGCATAAAAAATTTGTGCTAGATACCAAAATTTTTGTGTGGTATATATTTTGTTAGTTAGATATTAATATTTTGTATATGTAATTCTTCTAAAATGTGTATGCACATCAAATTTTTTGTATTATATATGTACCGATATTTTTAATTTGTACATATTTTATTTATTAAGTATCAATATTCTAATTATGTAGTTCTTTAAAATTTTGTGCTGTATACCAACATTTTTGTACGGTGGATAATTGTGTTGTAAATGAAAATTTGTGTGCTCTAAAAAAAAAATGGAGACGATATTATTAAAAAAGAGAAAGAAAAAGAAGACAACGCCAACGTAAGTCAACCACTACGATAAAAACAAAATTGTGCATGTTTGATTTAGTTGGGATTTGATTGATAAAATTAATTGACCGCGTAGCATTATTATTTATTTATTTCTTCAAAACTAGATCAATAATTTTCATTCTCTAATAGTGAAAAAAAATATCTACTTTATTGAGTGCTAGGGTTACCATAATCAGCGGCTAAAGTTTGTGAATTTTTTATTTTTAATATTAAAGTGGTAGTGGTGTTTTTTCAAAATGTAGATTGTTGGGGTATTATACTCAAATGTGGAATCGTTTAACTAGAAAAGTAGAAATTGGATCGTCCGATTTATTAGAGGTACAAAAATCGGACCGTCCGATTTCTAGAGGTACACAAATCGGACCGTCTGATTTATAGAGATACATAAATCGTACAGTCCGGTTTGTGGTAAAAAAATATTAAAAAATTTGAGGTACAGAAATCGGAGGATCCGATTTGTATACTTTACCTTAGGTAGTGTTTGTTTTGAAGTACTGAGACAGAGACTGAGAGATTGAGACTCAGTATCATGTTTGTTGGCTTAGAAACTAGTACTAAAATTTCTGTCTCTGTCTCCAAAATTTCAGTATTTCAGTACCTAAAAAATGTGGGAACATAGGGGACTAAAATTTTTAGAGATGGAGACTGAAACTTTAATAACATTTTAGACCTAAAATACCATCATTTCAATTAATTAATTCTAATTTTATCCTTTGTGCAAATTAAGTTAGAATTTCTTTTTTGTTTTAATTTCTGTCTTCCATTTTGCACCAAACAGAATACTGAGATTTATTTCAATCTCTGTCTCTTAGTTTCTGTCTCTCAGTTTCAGTCTTTACGTCTCTATCTCTTCACCAAATACTACCTAAAAAACACCAAAAATTACAATATTAAAGTATATTACCATCTCTACTTCCATAACACAAAAAATTAGCCAAAGTTTGTTCGATTTTATGCTACTTTCCTTTATATATGAGTGGTAATAAAGTACTTTTTATTTTTTATTTTTTTTTGGATCTTGTCCTAATGAAGTTTTGGTAACTCTTAAATGTTATGAACAATAATAATGAGGGTGAAGCAAAAGTTATATAAAAAATTGTTTATTAGTAGAACAATGACGTAAGAAAAGACTGAAAAAAATATAAGATAAAACTTAAGGTATACTTTAATTATGTTAATTTTCTTTAAAACGTTCCTTCCCCTTACACAATACGGTTGTCACTATCATTATTCATTATCAATTCACATGCTTCTGTTTCTTCACATACAATCTTTACTAATTAGTGGTTCCTAACTTTTGTTTTTTTAAAGAGAGAAAATAAAATGGAACTTGCTTGAAATTTTTTTTAATATTAGATTATTACAAGTAAATTTTTTAAAAATGGCTCAAATTATGTGTTATGTGCTGTTGGAACTCAAATAAACCTTGTTCAAGTTATTAATGTTGCAAATATGAGGAATGTTGAAGTTAGTCTCACATAAAAAGAATAAAGAAGAGTGATGAGTTTATAAAATGAGAGATCCATTAACTTATTACCTTAAGATTTTGAGTTGGATATAGTGTCTTCTCGTTTTATATTATCTCACTTGATTCTTTTCCGAAATTTTTCCGGTTGTCAAGAACTCCCCCTGACAGCCGTTTAGTATCAGAGATGATGATTAATCGGTCTGATTTAAAGAGTATTCAACAAGTGGTATCAGAGTCGGTGGTTAACCAGTCTAGTTTTAAGAAGTATTTAAGGTGAAGCATTCTGTGTAAAACCGAAAAACTTATTTTCTCTCTTTACATAAAAACGGAAATTTTGTTTTTTCTTTTTCTCTCTCACTTTTTATGACTATACTCTTTATCTCTCAGTGACCTTCAAAATCTGATTAGGATTTTGGCACAATAAATATAAAGAAATACCTTTAAAATGTTGAAATTAGACCTCACAAAAAGAGAAAAATCTAACACAAGTCATTAAAAAAAAAAATCCAACACAAGTCATTAAAGAGAAAAATTTTCTTCTCCAAGTTGAATATGCGTTCATAGGATCCTATATTCATAACTATATGACCCAGACTATGAAATGTTAAGTCACAGACTCACAGGTCACCAGGTCAGTGATCCAACCACTGATCTAACAATCAAATCAATCAATATGCTTGTGTGTGGTGGTATTTTATTTTATTTTTTTTTGGGATGGGGATGGAATGATGGGGAATACTATACGAAGTACATTATTGTATTTCTAGTATAATATAACTTTTATATATATGCTTAAACAAAAAGCAGGGTCTTGCTATGGTGTAGAAGTTCATATTGTTATACACATGTTGCACCTTTTCCGCATGACTATCCGAATCAACCACGTGCACCTGTTACCAAACTCCTTGCATCTCCCTTGGTATTTCAGATTGTCGGACTCCATAACCTTGTACTCAACTCCACTCCGAATACTGTAATCTTTTACACTCAACACGGCTTCCTCTTTACTCTGGAAAGATTGGCCAATCTGAAACTCAATCATAGGTGTCCCATCATGCATCCCCTGCCATCGAATGTTGCATCTACATTCTACTGTTGGCCGATGGCTTCCAAGTTCAAAGAAGAGAGGTGGGGAGGGTACTCTTGTGTTCCAGAACCGGAACCTCCATGGGCTGAACGTCCACCTCTTGGAATATCATCATCACTGTCCCCACCAATATCGACAGGCTCCTCATCCGAATCATCGTCAAATAGTGCATTCTCAACTCGATCCGGTCCGGCATCGCATTCAAAATCAGGAACAACAGGAGCAATATATGCATGAACAGCCCCAGCATGTTCGGGCTCAGCATTCGGAACTGCCGCTGCTACCACAGGCATTGATGTTGATGCACCACCAGCTGGGGTCGACTGAGGATTAGGTGCCGATGCCCCAGAGCTATCCACACCATCTTCCAACTTCGCAAGCAGCTCAGGTATCCTCACCTCCGGAAAACTACGCCTGCAGTGAAACAAGACCTGCAAGTCTTCATCTGACCCGATCACGAAGGTCTCATATCTGACACCAGTTGACACAACGGCAATGGGAATCTTGTAAAATAATTTTTTTACCCACTTCGTCCCACAGGTACCGAGCTTCCGTAATATGCTTAGCTTAATCTCTGCCAACGTATTCGACGATCGGATAAAAACACTAAGCGGTTCTCTATCTGTGAATTTTACACCATGCCTTTTGCTCTTTTGAATTTTTCCAGAGCAGTGAACCAGAGCCACAAAACTATCCTCCCCCTCCATTTGTGAATAACACTCTACCTCTCCACATTTGGCCCCTCCATGGTTTATATAGGCAGTCCCATTCAGCACACACACGTAAACCGCTACTGCCAGTAGCGGTTTACACTCACACACACACGTAAACCGCTGCTGGCAGCAGCGGTTTACACTCACACAGCAGCGGTTTACACTCACACACTCACACACATAAACCGCGGCTGATTGTAGCGATTTATGCACACCTGTAAACCGCTACTGCCAGTAGCGGTTTACATAAAATAGTGAAACAATGCATTTGCGTATTGAATTTGGAAACAATACATTTGCGTAATATTGAGGGTGAAACAATTTAATAACATAAATTGCCCTAAAAAATATATTAATATATATACATATATTAATTGAAGGTGGAAATGCAGAGATAGTCGACTTCACGTGAAGTTGATAGCTGAGAGTCGTTAGATGGAAATTTAGTCAAATCAGTCAAACTATTTAACGACTCTCAGCTATCAACTTCACGTGCTGAATTTCCACCTTAATTGAAATCAACAGTTAAAATAACTAGAACACCAATATTTTCGATACACTTAAAATTTTTTTCTATATATTGAATCGAAGAAAGAGCGGCGTGGGTTGGCAGAGGAGGGCGAAAACATCAAATCAAAAGAGAAAAGAAGAGAATTGAAGAAGTTGAAGAGGCATGCATGGACACAGTAGAGTTCACTGTCACGTGTTACGGTGTGGATCGGACAAAGCTAAACCCATAACAACGTCCCTCTCACCCCTCATCTTGCCGGAACTACATCATTAATATTTCATGGAATAATTAAATTATTTTCTCATGCCCAAGATTTTTTTTGACCCTATTTTATATATTACGTACATTTAAAACACATTTTAATTCGTAATGATAATTGTTATGATATCCCTATATACTCTTCTAATGGCTAAGAAAACATGGCAACGAAGATGTAAATCATAGGATGGGTTTGATAGAGTTAATCGGAAATGTATAAGTTAAACAAAAAAAATTATGTATTTATATTTTTAGTTTTTAAAAATTATGAGTGTTTCTAAAAGTATTTATAAAAAAAATTTTAAATATAATTTGTATTTTTTTAATATTAAAATTAAAAATTTAATATAAAATTATATATATTAAAAACTAATCAATTTTAGAGAAATAGTACAAATTTTACCAAACCAACAAATTAAGATCTAAATTAATAGGAGAAGATTATGTTTAATAAAATTATGTAAAATGTTCACGTCAAATCTCTATGCGAAGATCTTCAGGCTGCAATGAGTGTTCTAAGATCTCTGCATTTATGTGCAAAGGCCCACATGAGTTTGTAATTTATATTTTCCTTCATAACATTGTGTGAAGCAAGTCCATTGAGTCAATTACACGTGTAATATGGGCTTTGATATTGGGCCATAATTCTCCATTTTAAGTATATTTATAGAAATTTTAAGTTAGTAATAATTTATACATATAAAAAACATATAATTTGTACATATAATCCTCTTATATTTAGATAATTAAGATTTCTGTGGCATATAGCTAGAATTGAACGTCACCTCCTAATTGGAATTAATTGACCAAGAAATTGGCGGTTGATGAATTTTAGAGGAGACTAAAAAGGTCTAAGGAATTAGGGTCTAGTCACATATAATTTGCCATGAATTAAATCTTACATGATTAAAATAGTTAATAAGAAAAGTCAATCCGAAAAATAGATAATTCTAAAACTTTTGTTGCTTTCTCCATATTTTATTCCCAACTTATTTATTTGCCTGTCTTTTAATTTTCTGAAATTACTGTTTAATGCTCTTTGAACTCTCAACACCATTTTCTGTTTGTCTAACTAAGTAAATCACTTAACCATTGTTGTTTAGTCCATCAATCCTCGTGGGATTGACCCTCATTTACTTGAGGTACTACTTGGTACGACCCGGTGCACTTGCCAGTTAGTTTGTGGCTGTAAATTCCGCACCAAATTTTTGACGCCGTTGCTAGGGATTGATTGTGATTGACAACTGCTGGTTGTTTGATTGATTAGATTAGATAATTTTGCTTTTAATTAGTTTTATTTTAGTATTACTAATTCTTATTTTTCATTTATTTTTTTCTCTTTTCGTTTTGTTTTCTTCTTAATTTTTTTCTTCTTTTTCGTTCAGCATCCCCCTCCCCGGTTTCGTTTTCTGTTTGTTTTCTTTTATTAGTTAGTTTTAAATAAAAAAAAATAATAAAAAATAATAAATAAATAAATAAATAAGTTAATATTAAATTTTTTTCTTAATTTCTGAAATTAAGTTTGGTGTCTCCGTAGTAAATTTTCTTTTAAAAATATTTTTTAAAAATACTAGTATTTTTCTTTGTTTAATTTTTGAATTTTTAGTTGACCTTTTTTTATTTATTTTTGAATTCTTCTTTTATTTTTATTATTCTTTATTTTATTTCTTTTCAAAAAAAAAATTCTGTTCTTTCTTCTTTATTTTCCTGTTTACCACATGGTGCGTTTAATTCTTTTTGGTGTTTTGTGCTAAGGAAAAATAATGGAGAGAGATCACATGGGTTACTACTCACACCCAATGAGTGATTCTCATTATTGTGGATGGGGGAACTACCCGAATTTTGGTTGGCAAAGTCAAAATCAAAGAAACTTCAGTGCTTCATGTTCCAACTATCAAGAGCCACCATCTCCCTATTCATACCAAGAACCACCACCTCCCTATTTATATCAAGAACCACCATCTCCACATTCATACCAAGAACCACCACCTCTCTATCCATATCAAGAACCATCATCTTTCTACCCATATCAAGAGCCACTATCTCCCTTTTCATACCAAGAACCATCATCTTTTTACTCTTATCAAGAATCATCATCTCCTTCTTATTCATATCAAGAGCCACCATCTCCTTATTCATATCAAGCACCATCAGATCTTGAGCTTCTCATAAAAAAAATTCATACATGATATAAAGACGAGTGTCAAAAATGTAGAGAAATATGTGCAGTTGATTATCAAGCCCCAAGAAGAGGAACAAGCGAATTCCTTCCCAAGAGATATAATGCAAGATCCTATGGAAGAAAGTGAGAAAATCAATCAAAGGAGTTCATACTCCAGTGAATTAGAGAACTTTCCACCCTCACACATGGAAGAAGAGGAAGATGTAAAAACAAAGGAGGAAGATACACCAACAAAGAAGGAAGATGCACAAACAAAGGAGGTTGTAAGGGATGAAAACAATTATGGGAATCTACACTCCAATGAAGCAGAGAGTGGCATAGAGAGTGAGTTTATTGAACCACCAATTCAAGAAGTTCTTGATGAAGGGTACACTCTAACCATCACACAACACCCAAATTTTGAAATCAAAGAAGTGAAGGCAACCAAGGAAAGCACTAAAAAGGGGATTGTGACCAAGAAACAAAAGAAAATATCCATGAAAAAGAGAAAGTCAACAAAAAATAATCCAACCACTACACCAACAAGCAAGGTGAATCAAGTTAATCACAATAAAAGAAAGCTTGTTAGGAGAAATTTATATCAGGGGGCACTAATTTTCACCTCTCCCCCCTTGGAGACATTTCTTTTAACCAACTGGAAGAAGAGGAAGAAAATTTAACAATCAAGTGTCAAGCTAGTGACATTAAAGAAGCGCTTGTTGGGAGGCAACCCAACTACTAGTATCCTTGGTTTTGCAGTTACTTTGGTTTTAATTTCATAGTTATTTTTATTTTAGCATTATAGTTATTTTAGTTATGGTTTTAAATTACTTTATCAATTTTTTTTTGAATTTTTCTTGTTTTACATGTGTTGTGTTTTGGTTATGCAAAGTGATTAGAATAGGAATAGGAGCAATTAAAAAGAATTTTTGATACCCTGGAGTTTTACTTTGCTTGGGGACAAGCAAATTTTTAAGTTTGGTGTTGGAGGAGCACAGCCGGAGGAATGAGATGGCCACTAGGATAACTGAGGTGGTTGAGTTCTTTTCGTCCTATATTTCCTCTCGTTCTTATTATGTCATATTTCTGTTTTCAGTTTATTTTATTATTGCATGATCCTTTATTAGATAAATTCCTAGGTTATAGTTTAGTTCTACTATTTTGAAATTTTTTGTTATTTGCTTTAATGTTGAAAGGTGTCTCATGTACTGCCCACTGAGCTTGAAATAAAAAAGAAAGAAGAAAAGATGTAGTGCATGAGAAATTGGGTTTAATTTTAAGAGTAGTATCATTTATGCAAATGTGGTGGTATTTTTTGTGACTCTGAATGCATGACATGAACAGTGCATATTTAAATTTGAATCAAAGAATGTTGATGTACAAGGAACAGGAATTTAGAGAACTATTATGAATTCTCTGCAATAAGTGAAAGTTTAATCCTTGAAGCAAAAGAAACAGCAAAAGAAAAATAAAACCAAGGTCCAAGGCTCTGAGCATCAATGACTAGGGAGGTCAGACATGATTAAAAGCTCAAAGAGTTGTTTCCCTGGTCATATACTTGTGGTGTGATTGTGTCAAGTAATCCTTGAGACAGAACACCAAGAGTCGAGATCAAATGCATTTGACAAGAGTATGCCAAAGGCTTTGAGCACCACTGTCTGGGAGTAACTGAAAGAAAAATCAAAACTTAATGAGAGTTCCCCAGTTAAGTGCTTGTGGTGTTTTTGTATCAAGTGAAGCTTGAGACAAAACATTTAAAGTCACGGCTAGGCTCAAGGTGCAAAGCACCAAAGAAAAGAGAATCAAAGGAAATTTGCTGTGTTCAAGGATTAAATTGAAGTACAAAAGATTAGAATTCATAATATTATCCGGATTCTAATTCTGAATGACAGTGACAACCTTCTGATTCAAAGGAGAGTGAGATGCCAAAACTATTCAGGATTGCAGTTGTAAACCCCACTATAAGAAGAGACATGAGCTTAATTGAACTCTTATTTTCATGCGAATTCACATCCTAAGCTTATATTAGTTTGGTTGCTTGAGGACAAGCAACAATTCAAGTTTGGTGTTGTAATGCGTGAGCATCTTTCCTATCTTTTTCTAGTGAATTTGCATTTAATTTGTTGAGTTTAATCAAGAATTAATTATCTTTTAGCCACTATGGATGTTACTTTGAGTTGTGTGAAATTCTGTTTATTTTAGATAGCATTTGGCTGTATTTGATGGAGTTTCCGCAGAAAAAGAGAAGAAGGCGAATGATGCTGTCAACTCTGACCTCTCTGCGCTCAAACCTAAATATCTCGAGCTACAGAGGTCCAATGAACGTGATTCTAATAGCATTGGAAAGCTAACTTCTAGAGCTTTCCAACGATATATAATAGTCCATACTTCTTTTCTACTAGTGCAGCCAAGGTTGCACCTAACTTGAGATTTCTCAAGTTAGGCGCAAGGATAAAAGAAGAACGCCCAAGAAGCTCTGCCTAGGCTGCGCCTAACTTGAGATCTCTCAAGTTAGGCACAATGCTCAACAACAATACGCAAGAGGAGTTACTCCTTTCAAGTTAGGTGCAGGATATTGATACATGCGAAATTGTTACCCAGATCAGGTTGTAAAATTATTTGTTCGTTCTTTCCCTGGAAATGGCGCCAAAAACTGGTACACAGAACCATGGTCCAAACATAACTTCACAACTTCGCACAACTAACCAGCAAGTGCACTGGGTCGTCCAAGTAATAAAACCTTACGTGAGTAAGGGTCGATCCCACGGAGATTGTTGGTATGAAGCAAGCTATGGTCATCTTGTAAATCTCAGTCAGGCGGATATCAAATAGTTATGGAGGTTTCAAATATTAATAATAAATAAATAAACAGAAAATAAAGATAGAAACACTTATGTAATTCATTGGTGAGAATTTCAGACAAGCGTATAGAGATGCGTTTGTTCCTCTGAACTTCTGCTTTCCTGCTGTCTTCATCCTATCAATCTTACTCCTTTCCATGGCTGGCTTTATGTAAGGGCATCACCGTTGTCAATGGCTACATCCCATCCTCTCTGTGAAAATGGTCCGATGCGCTGTCACTGCATGGCTAATCATCTGGAGGTTCTCGATCATACTGGAATAGGATTTACTATTCTTTTGCGGCTGTCACTACGCCCAGCACTCGCGAGTTTGAAGCTCGTCACAGTCATTCAATCTCTGAATCCTACTCGGAATACCACAGACAAGGTTTAGACTTTCCGGACTCTCATGAATGCCGCCATCAATCTAGCTTATACCACGAAGATTCTGATTAAGAGATCCAAGAGATACTCATTCAATCTAAGGTGGAACGGAAGTGGTTGTCAGGCACGCGTTCGTGGGGGAATGATGATGATTGTCACGTTCATCACATTCATATTGAAGTGCGAATGAATATCTTAGAAGCGGAATAAGTTGAATTGAATAGAAAAATAGTAGTACTTTGCATTAATTCATGAGGAACAGCAGAGCTCCACACCTTAATCTATGGAGTGCAGAAACTCTACCGTTGAAAATATATAAGTGATAATGGAGTTCATTGGTCTCGGCTCCAGAGGGGAACTGGAGTAACCAAGACTAAAAATGATCCGAAGATAAAAACTCTGGATGTAAATACAATAGTAAAAAGTCCTATTTATACTAAACTAGTTACTAGGGTTTACATAAGTAAGTAATTGATGCATAAATCTACTTTCGGGGCCCACTTGGTGTGTGCTTGGGCTGAGCTTGAAGTTTACACGTGCAGAGGCTTCTTTTGGAGTTGAACGCCAAGTTGTAACGTGTTTTTGGCGTTCAACTCTGGTTCGTGACGTGTTTCTGGCGTTTAACTCCAGACTGCAGCATAGAACAGGCGTTCAACGCCCTTTTGCGTCATCTAAACTCGGCCAAAGTATGAACTATTATATATTGCTGGAAAGCCCTGGATGTCTAATTTCCAACGCAATTGGAAGCGCGCCATTTTGAGTTCTGTAGCTCCAGAAAATCCACTTTGAGTGCAGGGAGGTCAGAATCCAACAACATTAGCAGTCCTTCTTCAACCTCTGAATCTGATTTTTGCTCAAGTCCCTTAATTTCAGCCAGAAAATACCTGAAATCACAGAAAAATATATAAACTCAATAGTAAAGTCCAGAAATGTGAATTTAACATAAAAACTAATAAAAACATCCCTAAAAGTAACTAGATCCTACTAAAAACATACTAAAAACAATGCCAAAAAGCGTATAAATTATCCACTCATCACAATACCAAACTAAAATTATTGCTTGTCCCCAAGCAACTGAAAATCAAATAGGATAAAAAGAAGAGAATATACTATGAATTCCAGACTATCAATGAAACATAGCTCCAAAAAGATGAGCGGGACTTGTAGATTTTTGCCTCTTGAATAGTTTTGGCATCTCACTTTATCCATTGAAGTTCAGAATGATTGGCATCTATAGGAACTCAGAGTTCAGATAGTGTTATTGATTCTCCTAGTTCAGTATGATGATTCTTGAACACAATTACTTTATGAGTCTTGGCCGTGGCCCTAAGCACTTTGTTTTCCAGTATTACCACCGGATACATAAATGCCACAGACACATAATTAGGTGAACCTTTTCAGATTGTGACTCAGCTTTGCTAAAGTCCCCAATTAGAGGTGTCCAGGGTTCTTAAGCACACTCTTCTTTTGCTTTGGACCTTGACTTTAACCGCTCAGTCTCAAGTTTTCACTTGACACCTTCACGCCACAAGCACATGGTTAGGGACAACTTGGTTTAGCCGCTTAGGCCAGGATTTTATTCCTTTAGGCCCTCCTATCCACTGATGCTCAAAGCCTTGGATCCTTTTTATTACCCTTGCCTTTTGGTTTTAAGGGCTATTGGCTTTTTGCTCTTGCCTTTTAGTTTTAAGAGCTTTGGCTTTTTCTGCTTGCTTTTTCTCTTTTTTTTTTTCTATATTTTTTTTCGCTATTTTTTCTTTTTTTTTTTTCTGCAAGCTTTGTTCTTTGCTGCTTTTTCTTGCTTCAAGAATCATTTTTATGATTTTTCAGATTATCAAATAACATGTCTCCTTGTCATCATTCTTTCAAGAGCCAACATATTTAACATTCTTAAACACAACTTTAAAAGACATATGCACTGTTCAAGCATTCATTCAGAAAACAAAAAGTATTGTCACCACATCAATATAATTAAACTAAATTCAAGGATAAATTCGAAACTCATGTACTTCTTGTTCTTTTGAATTAAAACATTTTTCTTTTAAGAGAGGTGATGGATTCATAGGACATTCATAACTTTAAGACATAGTTACTAGATACTAATGATCATATAATAAGACACAAACATAGATAAGCATTTAACATAAAGAAAACAAAACAAAAAAAAAAAACAGAGAATGTAAGAACAAGGAATGAGTCCACCTTAGTGATGGTGGCGTTTCCTTCTTGAGGAACCAATGATGTCCTTGAGCTCTTCTATGTCTCTTCCTTGTCTTTGTTGCTCCTCCCTCATTGCTCTTTGATCTTCTCTAATTTCATGGAGGATGATGGAGTGCTCTTGATGTTCCACCCTTAGTTGTCCCATGTTGGAACTTAATTCTCCTAGGGAGGTGTTGATTTGCTCCCAAAAATTCTGTGGAGGAAGATGCATCCCTTGAGGTATCTCAGGAATTTCTTGATGATGAGCTTCCTCATGCGTTTCTTGAGCTCCATGAGTGGGCTCTCTTGTTTGCTCTATCCTTTTCTTAGTGATGGGCTTCTCTTCCTCAATGGGGATGTCTCCTTCTATAAAAGCTCCAGCTGAGTAACATAGATGGCAAATAAGATGAGGAAAAGCTAGCCTTGCCAAGGGAGAGGACTTTTCGGCTATTTTGTAGAGTTCAAGGGAGATGACTTCATGAACTTCTACTTCCTCTCCAATCATGATGCTATGGATCATGATGGCCCGATCCACAGTAACTTCAGATCGGTTGCTCGTGGGGATGATGGAGCATTGGATGAACTCTAACCATCCTCTAGCCACAGGTTTAAGGTCCAGTCTTCTAAGTTGAACCGGTTTGCCTTTGGAGTCAATCTTCCATTGAGCTCCTTCCACACATATGTCCATGAGGACTTGGTCCAACCTTTGATTAAAGTTGACCCTTTTAGTGTAGGGGCGTGCATCTCCTTGCATCATAGGCAAGTTAAACGCCAACCTCACATTTTCCGGACTGAAATCTAAGTATTTCCCCCGAACCATTGTAATATAATTCTTTGGATTCGGGTTCTTACTTTGATCATGGTTCTTAGTGATCCATGCATTGGCATAGAACTCTTGAACCATTAGGATGCCGACTTGCTGGATGGGGTTTGTTAGAACTTTCCATCCTCTTCTTTGGATTTCATGTCGGATCTCTGGATACTCATTTCTCTTGAGCTTGAAAGGGACCTCGGAGATCACCTTCTTCTTGGCCACAACATCATAGAAGTGGTCTTGATGGGCTTTGGAGATGAATCTTTCCATCTCCCATGACTCGGAGGTGGAAGCTTTTGTCTTCCCTTTTCTAGAGGATTCTCCGATCTTAGGTGCCATCAATGGTAATGGAAAAACAAAAAAGCTATGCTTTTACCACACCAAACTTAGAATATTGCTCGTCCTCGAGCAAGAGAAGAAAGAATAGATGAAGAAGAAAAAGAAATGGAGAAGAGGGAGAGAGAGATGTGTTTCGGCCAAGAAGGGAAAGATAGGGTTGTGTTGTGTGAGAATGAAGAAGAATGGAGGGCTTTATATAGGGATGGGAGGGGGGCTAAGGTTCGGCCATAAGGGTGGTTTTGGGTGGGAAATTGATTTTGAATTTTGAAGGTAGGTGGGGTTTATGAGGTAGGTTTATGGGGAAGAGTGGATGTATGTGAGTGGTGAAGTGGTGATAGGGAAGAGAGATTGAGGTGATTGGTGAAGGGTTTTGGGGAAGAGTGTTTATTGGGAAGAGATGATGAATGAGAAGAGGGAAGAGAATGAGTGGTGGTAGGTGGGGATCCTGTGGGGTCCACAGATGCTGAGTTGATCCTGTGGGGTCCACAGATCCTGAGGTGTCAAGGATTTGCATCCCTGCACCCATTAGGCATGTAAAATGCCTTTACATGCAATTCTGGCGTTTAAACGCCGAATTGATGCTTGTTCTGGGCGTTCAGCGCCCAAATGCAGCATATTTCTGGCGTTCAGTGCCAGCTCTTCCTCAGTGTGCATTCCTGGTGTCTGAACGCCAGGATGTTGCTTGTTTCTGGCATTCAACGCTAGATCCATGCTCTATTCTGGCGTTGAACGCCAGCCAGATGCTCCTTACTGGCGTTTAAACGCCAGTAAGATCCTCCTCCAGGGTGTGATTTTTCTTCTGCTGTTTTTGATTCCGTTTTCAATTTTTATATTTATTTTATGACTCCACATGATCATGAACCTAATAAAACATGAAAGAACAATAAGAATGAAAATAAATTAGATAAATAAAAATTGGGTTACCTCCCAACAAGCGCTTCTTTAATGTCAATAGCTTGACAGTGGGCTCTCATGGAGCCTCACACATGTTCAGAGCATTGTTGAGACTTTCCAACACCAAACTTAGAGTTTGGATATGGGAGTTCAACACCAAACTTAGAATTTGGTTATGGCCTCTCAACACCAAACTTAGAGTTTGACTGTGGGGGCTCTGGTTGACTCTGTAGTGAGAGAAGCTTTTCATGCTTCCTCTCCATAGGTACAGAAGGAGATCCTTGAGTTTTAAACACAAGGTTGTCCTCATTTAATTGAAGGATCAATTCTCCTCTGTCCACATCAATAACAGCTCTTGCTGTGGCTAGGAAGGGTCTTCCAAGGATGATGGATTCATCCTCATCCTTTCCAGTGTCTAGGATTATGAAATCAGCAGGGATGTAAAGGCCTTCAACCTTTACTAACATGTCCTCTGCTTATTTATAAGCTATTTTCATGGATTTGTCTGCCATCTTTAATGAGAAATTGGCTTCCTGTACCTCAATGGTTCTTAGTTTCTCCATTACAGAGAGTGGCATGAGGTTTATCCCTGACCCAAGGTCACATAGAGCCTTTTCAAAGGTCATGGTGCCTATGGTACAAGGTATTAGGAACTTTCTAGGATCCTCTTTCTTCTGAGGTAATCTCAGTTGATCTAATGCATTTAGTTCATTGGTGAACAGGGGAGGTTCATCTCCCCAAGTTTCATTACCAAATAAGTTGGTATTCAGCTTCATGATTGCACCAAGGAACTTGGCAACTTGCTCTTCAGTAACATCCTCATTCTCTTCAGAAGAAGAATACTCATCAGAGCTCATGAAGGGCATAAGGAGGTTTAATGGAATCTCTATGGTCTCCAGATGAGCCTCAGATTCCTTTGGTTCCTCAAAGGGAAACTCCTTGTTGATCACTGGACGTCCCAGGAGGTCTTCCTCCTTGGGATTTGCGTCCTCCCCTTCCTCCTTGGATTCGGCCATGATGGTTATATCAATGGCCTTGCACTCTCTCTTTGGATTCTCTTCTGTATTGCTTGGGAGAGTACTGGGAGGGGTTTTAGTGATATTCTTACTCAGCTGGCCTACTTGTGCCTCCAAATTTCTAATGGAGGACCTTGTTTCATTCATGAAACTCAGAGTGGCCTTAGATAGATCAGAGACTAAATTTGCTAAGCTAGATAGATTCTGCTCAGAATTCTCTGTCTGTTGCTGAGTGGATGATGGAAAAGGTTTACTATTGTTAAACATGTTTCTTCCACCATTATTAAAGCCTTGTTAAGGCTTTTGTTGATCCTTCCATGAGAAATTTGGATGATTTCTCCATGATGAGTTATAGGTGTTTCCATAAGGTTCACCTAAGTAATTTACCTCTGCTATTGCAGGGTTTTCAGGATCATAAGCCTCTTCTTCAGAAGGCGCCTCTTGAGTGCTGTTGGATGCAGCTTACATTCCATTCAGACTCTGAGAAATCATATTGACTTGCTGAGTCAATAGTTTGTTCCGAGCCAATATGGCATTCAGAGCATCAATTTCAAGAACTCCCTTCCTTTGAGGCATCCCATTATTGACAGGATTCCTCTCAGAAGTGTACTTGAATTGGTTATTAGCAACCATGTCAATGAGTTCTTGAGCTTCTGCAGGCATTTTCTTTAGGTGAATGGATCCACCTGCAGAAGTATCCAATGACATCTTAGCTAATTCAGACAGACCATCATAGAATATATCTAGGATGGTCCATTCTGAAAGCATGTCAGAAGGACACTTTTTGGTCAGTTGCTTGTATCTCTCCCAAGCTTCATAGAGGGATTCCCCTTCTTTCTGTCTGAAAGTTTGAACATCCACTCTAAGCTTACTAAGCTTTTGAGGAGGAAAGACTTGGCTAAGAAAGCCGTGACCAGCTTATCCCAAGAGTTCAGGCTAGCCTTAGGTTGAGAGTCCAACCAGATTCTAGCTCTGTCTCTCACAGTAAATGGGAAAAGCATGAGCCTGTAGACTTCAGGATCTACTCCATTAGTCTTAACAATATCACATATCTGCAAGAATTCAGTTAAGAACTGAAAAGGGTCTTCAGATGGAAGTCCATGAAACTTGTAGTTTTGTTGCATCAGAGAAACTAGTTGAGGCTTAAGCTCAAAATTGTTTGCTCCAATGGTAGGGATGGAGATGCTTCTTCCATGTAAATTGGATTTTGGTGCAGTGAAGTCACCAAGCATCTTCCTTGCATTATTATTATTTTCGGCTGCCATCTCCTCTTCCTGTTCGAAAATTTCTGTAAGGTGCTTGCTGGATTGTTGTAATTTAGCTTCTCTTAGTTTTCTCTTCAGAGTCCTTTCAGGTTTTGGATCTGCTTCAAAAAGAATGTTCTTGTCCTTGCTCCTGCTCATATGAAAAAGGAGGGAACAGAAAAATAATAATAATAGGGATCCTTTCTACCACAGTATAGAGGTTCCCTTATGTGAGTAGAAGAAGAAAAGAATGTAATGTAAAGAAGGGAAGAAGAGAAAATTCGAACACAGATGGAAGAAGGGGTTCGAATTCGGGTGAGAGGAAGTGTTAGTAGATGAATAAATAAATAGAAGGAGATGAGAGGTGAGAGAATTCGAAAAATAAAAATTAAAATTTAAAGTTAAATTTCGAAAATAAAAATAAAAATATTTTTAAAATTAAATTTAGAATTTGAAAGTTAAAAATTGAAATCAAATTAAATTAAAAGTAAAACAATTAAGTAATTAAAATGAAATTTTGAAAAAGAGGGAAGGGATTTTCAAAAATTAGAGAGAGAAGATTAGTTAGGTGGTTTTGAAAAAGATAAGAGATAGTAAATAAGTTAATTAGTTAGTTGAAAAAGATTTGAAAATCAATTTTGAAAAGATAAGAAGATAAGAAGTTAGAAAAAATATTTTAAAATCAAATTTTTGAAAAAGATATGATTTAAAAAAGATATGATAGAAAGATATGATTAAAAAGATTTGATTTTTAAAATCACAATTAATGACTTGATTCACAAGAAATCACAAGATATGATTCTAGAACTTAAAGTTTGAATCTTTCTTAACAAGTAAGTAACAAACTTGAAATTTTTGAATCAAAACATTAATTGATGATGATATTTTCGAAAATTATGAAGTAAAGATAAGAAAAAGATTTTTGAAAAATATTTTAAAAATTTTCGAAAATAATTAAGAAAAATGAAAAAGGTATGATTTTTGAAAAAGATTTTGAAAAAGATAAGATTTTTAAATTGAAAATTTGATTTGATTCATAAGAAACAATTAAATTTAAAAACTTTTTGACTAAATCAAATCATATTTTCAAAAATTTTGAGTAAAATAAGGAAAATATATTTTTTTTGATTTTTGAATTTGGAATGAAGAAAGAGAAAAACATGAAAAAGACTCAATGCATGAAAATTTTGAATCAAACAATGAATGCATGCAAGAATGCTATGAATGTCAAGATGAACACCAAGAACACTTTGAAGATCATGATGAACATCAAGAACATATTTTTGAAAAAATGTTTGATGCAAAGAAAACATGCAAGACACCAAACTTAGAAATCTTTCATGTATAGACACTATGAATGCAAAAATGCACATGTAAAACAAGAAAAGACATAAAACAAGAAAACATCAAGATCAAACAAGAAGATTTACCAAGAACAACTTGAAGATCATGAAGAACACTATGAATGCATGAATTTTCGAAAAATGCAAGATGAATATGCAATTGACACCAAACTTAAAATCTGACTCAATACTCAAACAAGAAACACAAAATATATTTTTTTTGATTTTATGATTTTCTATTTTTTTTGGGTTTTTTCGAAAATTATTTGAAAAGGAAAAAATAAGGATTCCAAAATTTTTAATATGAATTCCAGGAATCTTGCACTCTTAGTCTAAAGCTTCAGTCCAGGAATTAGACATGGCTCAATAGCCAGCCAAGCTTTCAATGAAAGCTCCGGTCCAAAACACTAGACATGGCCAATGGCCAGCCAAGCTTCAGCAGTATAAGCAATTCCCTAACATGTGGAGGCCTCAGTCCAAAAGAATTTAGACATGGCTTTACAGACAGCCAGGCTTCAACATGCTTCATGAAACGCTAGAATTCATTCTTAAAAATTCTGAAGAACATAAATAAATAAATATATATATATATATATATATATATATATATATATATATTTTTTTTTTTCGAAAATTAGAAAAATAATAACAAAAACTTAAAATTAAAATAAAATTACCTGATCTGAGCAACAAGATGAACCGTCAGTTGTCCAAACTCAAACAATTCCCGGCAACGGCGCCAAAAACTTGGTGCTATTGCCGGAATCTCAGACAATTCTTGGCGCCAAACAGGAACAAACAAATCCCCGGCAACGGCGCCAAAAACTTGGCATGCGAAATTGTTACTCAGATCAGGTTGTAAAATTATTTGTTCGTTCTTTCCCTGGCAATGGCGCCAAAAACTGGTGCACAGAACCATGGTCCAAACATAACTTCACAACTTCGCACAACTAACCAGCAAGTGCACTGAAGTAATAAAACCTTACGTGAGTAAGGGTCGATCCCACGGAGATTGTTGGTCTGAAGCAAGTTATGGTCATCTTGTAAATCTCAGTCAGGCGGATATCAAATAGTTATGGAGGTTTCGAATATTAATAATAAATAAATAAACAGAAAATAAAGATAGAAACACTTATGTAATTCATTGGTGAGAATTTCAGACAAGCGTATAGAGATGCGTTTGTTCCTCTGAACTTCTGCTTTCCAGTTGTCTTCATCCTATCAATCTTACTCCTTTCCATGGATGGCTTTATGTAAGGGCATCACCGTTGTCAATGGCTACATCCCATCCTCTCTGTGAAAATGGTCCGATGCACTGTCACTGCATGGCTAATCATCTGGAGGTTCTCGATCATACTGGAATAGGATTTACTATCCTTTTGCGGCTGTCACTACGCCCAGCACTCGCGAGTTTGAAGCTCGTCACAGTCATTCAATCTCTGAATCCTACTTGGAATACCACAGACAAGGTCTAGACTTTCCGGACTCTCATGAATGCCGCCATCAATCTAGCTTATACCACGAAGATTCTGATTAAGAGATCCAAGAGATACTCATTCAATCTAAGGTGGAACGGAAGTGGTTGTCAGGCACGCGTTCGTGGGGGAATGATGATGATTGTCACGTTCATCACATTCATATTGAAGTGCGAATGAATATCTTAGAAGCGGAATAAGTTGAATTGAATAGAAAAATAGTAGTACTTTGCATTAATTCATGAGGAATAGCAGAGCTCCACACCTTAATCTATGGAGTGCAGAAACTCTACCGTTGAAAATATATAAGTGATAATGGAGTTCATTGGTCTCGGCTCCAGAGGGGAACTGGAGTAACCAAGACTAAAAATGATCCGAAGATAAAAACTCTGGATGTAAATACAATAGCAAAAAGTCCTATTTATACTAAACTAGTTACTAGGGTTTACATAAGTAAGTAATTGATGCATAAATCTACTTCCGGGGCCCACTTGGTGTGTGCTTGGGCTGAGCTTGAAGTTTACACGTGCAGAGGCTTCTTTTGGAGTTGAACGCCAAGTTGTAACGTGTTTTTGGCGTTCAACTCTGGTTCGTGATGTGTTTCTGGCGTTTAACTCCAGACTGCAGCGTAGAACTGGCGTTCAACGCCCTTTTTCGTCATCTAAACTCGGCCAAAGTATGGACTATTATATATTTCTGGAAAGTCCTGGATGTCTACTTTTCAACGCAATTGGAGGCGCGCCATTTTGAGTTCTGTAGCTCCTGAAAATCCACTTTGAGTGCAGGGAGGTCAGAATCCAATAGCATCAGTAGTCCTTCTTCAACCTCTGAATCTGATTTTTGCTTAAGTCCCTCAATTTCAACCAGAAAATACCTGAAATCACAGAAAAATACACAAACTCATAGTAAAGTCCAGAAATGTAAATTTAACATAAAAACTAATAAAAACATCCCTAAAAGTAACTAGATCCTACTAAAAACATACTAAAAATAATGCCAAAAAGCGTATAAATTATCCGCTCATCAGATATACTCAAGTAAGGCGCAGTGCTCAAGCAATGCACACCAACACACACTGGTGACTCCAAGTAAGGCGCAGCTCTGTGCCAAGTTAGGCGTGCCTTCCTACGAAGCAAGTGGCCCCCATTCATCAATTGAAGATGCGCGGATTGCTTTAATTAATTCTGATTTAAACTTTATTTTTATTTTAAAATAGGAAAAGATATTATTTAGTTTTTAAAATTATAATTTAAAATTAATTAGGATTAGATATAAAAGAGAAAAGAAACTTCTCTTCTAGGGATTATTCCATTCTATTTTCATTCTGTAAATTACAGTTTACCTGAATCCTAGTTTTCCTCCCTGAACCATGAGCAACTAAACCTCCACTGTTAAGGTTAGGAGCTCTGTCTATTTGTATGGATTGATTCTATTATTTTTCTATTTTAATTCATGTACTGATTTATAACTTAAGAATTATTTTCGTTCTTTTTCTTATGAAATTGGGTGGAACAGAAGTATGACCTCTTTCTAATTGAGTTCTTGTATAACTTGGAAAAGCTCTTTACTTGAACAACAGCTTGAAAATATATTCTCCTAAATTTCTAATTATCTGGATTTAATGGGATACGTGACATATAATCCTCTTATATTTGAGTAATTAGGATTTCTGTGGCATATAGCTAGAATTGAACGTCACCCCCTAATTGGAATTAATTGACCAAGGAATTGGCAGTTGATGAATTTTAGAGGAGACTAGAAAGGTCTAAGGAATTAGGGTCTAGTCACATATAGTTTTCCATGAATTAAATCTTACATGATTAAAATAGTTAATAAGAAAAGTCAATTTGGAAAATAGATAACTCTGAAACCTTAGCTGCTTTCTCCATATTTTATTCCCAACTTATTTATTTGCATGTCTTTTAATTTTCTGAAATTACTGTTTAATGCTCTTTGAACTCTCAAACACCATTTTCTATTTGTCTAACTAAGTAAATCACTTAACCATTGTTTCTTAGTCCATCAATCCTCGTGGGATCGACCCTCATTCACTTGAGGTACTACTTGGTACGACCCGGTGCACTTGCTGGTTAGTTTGTGGTTGTAAATTCTGCACCAATGTTCCTAGGAGGAGTTTAGACAGTGGTTTAAGAGCTCTGAATTCTGATGATGAATTAAGAGAGACATGTTTCATGGCTCAAGAGAATGATGGACTGGTTGATATTTACTTTGAGCATGCAGTGTCATCACCCGAACTTCTAGAGGGGAAAGAGATTATTCTGTATGTTGATGATAAGCATGATGAGCTCAGAGTGGTTGGTGAATCCAAGGTCGAGATGGAAAATAAAACCAACCTTGAAGCACTAAAAAAAGATAGCCCTGCCAAGCCTAATGAGAAAGATGTAACAATGCCTGGCAATGAACCCCTAGCAAGCAAGATCCCAAAACAAGCTAACTACCCCCTGTCTCACAACAATGAACCCCGAACCACATCCAATTCTAATCCCAACGAAGGTAATAAGCCCACTGCCCTGGCTGATAACTGGTGCGCGGAATTAAACTTCGCACAACTGAACAAACAAGTGCACTGGTCCTCCAAGTAATACATGAGTGAGTCAGGGTCGATCCCTCGAGGATTGTGATTTGAAGCAAGTTACGGTTATCTTTTAGATCTTATTCAGGCAGATAGAAAAGTTGTTTGTTTGTTTAAAACACATAAAAGTAAAATAAAGAAAACGTTACTCAGTTGATGGTGAAAGCAATGATAAGAAGATGGTTAAGGCTTCGAAAATGCTTTATTCTTCTGGATCAATTCGATTTTACTGTCTCCTCCAACTGTGAATGATTTCTTCTATGGCACGCTGTATGTGATCAACGCCTTTTTTGAGAGGTAGCCAATTCTCCTCTAGAGCTGAACCCCAGGGTTAGTGTAGATCCAGTCTGATTGAGGGTAAAGATCCTGCAGTCCATTCCCCTTAGTGAGCCTATTCAAAACGCCACAGACAAGGTCGAATCTTCCAGATCAGAGAATACTGTGCCTTTGCTTCTAGCCTCTACCACAAAGACTCTAATCTCCCCATACCTCGGCTGAACTGGTGTCTCGAGAAGTCCCCAACAAAGTCGTGGATTAGCCGTCTAAGAGATGTATAATCAAGCTAGTTGTTCATCATTGTCTGATGAAAGACTCACTCTGAACCTATGTAGAATGAGATAACCTTGTGCCGCTTCAACGCATTCATAAGGATGAAGAACGAAGATACATCTTAGAATAGAGAATCAGACACGGATTGAAGATAGAACAGTAATACTTTCATTAATCCATAAAGCTCAGCAGAGCTCCTTTCCTCAACCTAGGAGGTTTAGAGACTCATACTGATAGAAAATACAATGAAAACGTGTAAAGTGTTCGAAAAGGTCTCTTTGACTCTCTCAAAAGTGTAAAAGTTCTCAAATAAATACTAGATTGATGACTAAGGATTACATAAGAAGGGTAAAACAGTCTTTTAGTGCAAAAATCCACTTTTGAGGCTCATTTAGTGAGTGTTTGGGCTGAGCTTAAGTGATCTCCACGTGCTAGGATGCTCCTTGGGCATTGAACGCTGGCTGGGGACACCTTTATGGGCGTTGGACATTGGCCACTCCTCTTTGGGCGTTGGACGCCTGGACTAGGGTAGATGGCTGGCGTTGAACGCCAATTTTGGCCCTTTAATTCTGAAGCAAAGTATAAACTATTATATATTTCTGGAAATCCCTAGATGTTAGCTTTTCATAGCCGTTGAGAATGCTCCATTTGGACTTCTGTAGCTCCAGAAAAGCTCTTTTGAGTGCAAGAAGGTCAGATCTTGATAGCATCTGCAGCACTTTCTCTGTCTCTGAATCAGACTTTTGCTCCAGCTCCTCAATTTCAGCCAAAAAATATCTGAAAGTGCATAAAAACAAAAAACTCAAAGTAGAATCCAAAAATGTGAATTTTACACTAAAACCTATAAAAACTTAATAAAACTTAAACAAAACATACTAAAAACTATATGAAAATGATACCAAAAAGCGTATAAAATATCCGCTCATCACAACACCAAACTTAAACTGTGGCTTGTCCCTAAGAAACTAAAAACAAAGTAGGATAAAAAGAAGAGTAAGATACAATAAATCTCAGAGTTGTCAATGAAGCTCAGTTTCAATTAGATGAGTGACACTTAATAGTTTTTTGCTTCTGAATAGTTTTGGCATCTCACTATCCATTGAAACTCAGAAGTGTTGGTCTCTTTAGGAATTTAGAATCCAGATGATATTATTGACTCTCCTAGTTTAGTTCTTTTTTATTCTTGAACATAGCTTTTTAGAATCTTGGCCGTGGCCCTAAGCACTTTGTTTTCCAGTATTACCACCGGATACATAAATGCCACAGACATTTAACTGGGTGAACCCTTTTGGATTGTGGTTCAGCTTTGCTAGAATCCCCAGATAGAGGTGTCCAGAGTTCTTAAGCACACTCTTTTTGCTTTGGATCACGATTTTAACTGCTCAGTCTCAAGCTTTTTACTTGAGACCTTCACACCACAAGCATATAGTTAGGGACACTGTCCATTTGGAGTGCTGAGGCCAAGATTTTGTTTCTTTTTGGCCTTCCCAACCATTGATGCTCAAAGCTTTGGATCCTTTTACCCTTGCCTTTTGGTTTAAAGGGATATTAGCTTTTTGCTCTTGCCTTTTGGTTTAAAGAGCTATTGGCTTTTTCTGCTTTTTATTTCTTTTTCTGCTTTTTTTTTGCATAAGCATATAATTTTTTTCTTTTAGTGCTTTTTTTTTGCTGCTTTTTCTTGCTTCAAGAATCAATTTTTGGATTTTTCAGATTACCAATAATACTTCTCCTTTTTCATCATTCTTTCAAGAGCCAACATTCTTAATTCCAATTTCAATTATGCACTGTTCATTCATACATTCAGAAAATAAAAGCAATGACACCACATCAAGATAATTGAACTATTCTTAAGATAAAGTCAAAATTCATGTATCTCTCAATTCTTTTTCAAATAAAATTTTCTTTTAAGTAAGGTGAGAGATATATGGAACATTTTATAACTTTAAGACATAGATGATCATGCAACAAGAACAAGAGAACAGACAATAAAACAAAATAGAAAATAGAAAAATAACATAAGAAAAGGGGATTAAGAGAACGAATCCACCTTAGTGATGGCGGCTACTACTCCTCCTTGAGGATCCAATGTAGTGCTTGATCTCTTCAATGCCACACCCTTGTCTCTGTTGTTCTTCCCTCATATCCCTTTGATCTTCTCTTATTTCATTAAGGATGGTGGAATGCTCTTGATGCTCCAACCTCAATTGCTCCATATAATGTTCAATTCTCCAAGAGAATTATGCAATTGGTCCCAATAGCCTTGAGGAGGAAATTACATCCCTTGAGGTATCCTAGGGATTTCTTGCTGAGGCGGTTGCACAGGCTCATGTGCATGCTCTCTAGTTTGCTCCATCCTCTTCTTAGTGATGGGCTCGTCCTCCTCAATGAATATGTCTCCCTCTATAACAATTCCAGCTAAATTGCATAGGTGACAAATGAGGTGAGGGAAAGCTAACCTTCCTTTGGTGGAAGGCTTTTCAGCTATCTTGTACAATTCTTGAGGTATCACCTCATGTACTTCCACCTCACTCCCAATCATGATGCATTGAATCATGATGGCTCTGTCAATGGTCACTTCTGACCGATTGCTAGTAGGGATGATAGAGCGTTGGATGAATTCTAACCATCCTCTAGCTACGGGCTTGAGGTTAAGCCTTCTTAGTTGAATGGGCTTGCCTTGGGAATCCCTTTTCCACCGTGCTCCTTCCACACAGATGTTTGAGAGCACTTGATCCAGTCTTTGATCAAAGTTGACTCTTCTAGTATAAGGATGTGGGTCTCCTTGCATCAAAGGCAAGTTGAACGCCAACCTCACACTTTCCGGAATAAAGTCCAAGATTCTCCCTCGGACCATGTGACGATCGAGATTTTTGTCAGTAAAGAATTTTCACAGATAAGTTCTCGTTGCAAGTATAGCTTCTAGACCGGCAAGGAATCCTTTTCGTGCAAAATTTTGGTTTTCACGAGTAACAAACCCCTAATAATATTGATAACCGAAGTATTCAAACCTCGGATCGTCTCTCAAGGAATTGCAGGGAGGTGTTCTTATTATTGGTTATGAGTTGTGTAAATCGGGGTTTTGGATTGAGAAATAAAAAGTGAAAATTGCAAAGAAAATAAATTAATAACAAGAGCTCGTTGATTTCTATCAATCTTGCTGTTGAATGTCATGACATGCTAAAGCTTGGCTGGCCATTGGCCATGTCTAGTGTTTTGGACCGAAGCTTTCACTTAAAGCTTGGCTGGCTAGCAAGCCATGTCTAATTCCTGGACCGGAACTTTAGACTAACATTACATGATTCCTGGAATTCTTATTAAAAAATTTTAATCTCTTTATTTGCTTTTTCAAAATGATTCTCGAAAAAAATACAAAAAAATTTAAAAAACCATAAAACCAAAAATATTTTGTGTTTCTTGTTTGGGTCTAGTGTCAAATTTTAAGTTTGGTGTCAGTTGCATGTTTTTACTTTCTTGTAATTTTCGAAAATATATGCATGGTGTTCTTCATTGATCTTCAAGTTGTTCTTGATGATTTTCTTTGTTCTGATCTTTAAATTCTCTTGGTTTGTGTCTTTTGTTGTTTTTCATATGCATTCTTAAATTGTTAGTGTCCCTAGTATAGAAAACTTCTAAGTTTGGTGTCTTGCATGTATTTGTTTTCTTGAAAATCTTCAAAAATATGTTCTTGATGTTCATCATGTTCTTCAAAGTATTCTTGGTGTTCATCTTGGCATTCAAAGTGTTCTTGCATGCATTATTTGTTTTGATCTTAGTTTTTCATGTTTAATTCCATTTTGTTGTTTTTCTCTCTCATCATTAAAAATTAAAAAATATATCTTTTCAAGTCAATAATACAGAGAATTGAAGATTCAGCACATACAGTAGAGGAATCACAGAGAAAAAGCTGGGCGTTCAAAACGCCCAGTGAGGAAGGAAATCTGGCGTTTAAACGCCAGCCAGGTAGCCCAAAAATGTAGTAATTTGGGCGTTAAACGCTAGAATAGGTATCATTCTGGGCGTTTAACGCCAGGATGATACAAGGGAGGTAAGTTAGTTTTCAATTCAAATCTTTTTCAAATTTTCATGTTTTAATTTTTAATTTTGAGATCATATCTTTCAAAATCAAATCTTTTCAATCATATCTTTTTCAAAAATCAAATCTTTTTCATTTTTCTTCTTAATATTTTCAAAAACCTTGCTAGCAATTAATGTTTTGATTCAAAAAATTTCAAGTTTGTTACTTTCTTGTTAAGAAAGGTTCAACATTTGAATTTTAGAATCATATCTTTTAAATTTCTTGTTAGTCAAGTCATCAATTTTAAAAATCAAATCTTTTTAATTTATCTTTCAAATCTTTTTCAAAATAAAGTTCAGTCATATCTTTTCAATCATATCTTTTTCAAACAAATATTTTTTCAATCTTATCTTTTCAAAATTTGATTTCAAAATCTTTTTCTAACTTCTTATCTTTTCACAAATTGATTTTCAAATCTTTTTCAATTAACCACTTGAAATTTTTTGTTTGATTTTAAAAGTTTACTATTTCTTATCTTTTTCGAAAATCACTAACATCTTTTTCGAAATTCCTTTTAATTAACTAATTGTTTTGAATTCAAATATCATTTTATTTAAAATTTTCGAAAATTCCCTCTCCCATCTCTTTCTATTTAATCACTAACACCTCTCCTCTCTTAATAATTCGAACCTTCTCCCCTCTTTATATGTTCGAATTCATCTCCTTCTACCTCATCCTTCTACTCTTCTTTTCCTCTGACACCCCAAGGAATCTCTATACTGTGATATAGAGGATTCCATACTTTCTTTGTTATCTTCTCTTTCATATGAGCAGGAACAAGGACAAAGGCATTCTTGTTGAAGCTGATCCTGAACCTAAAAGGACTCTAAAGAGGAAGCTAAGAGCAGCTAAAGCACAATACTCTGAAGAGGACTTAACTGAAATTTTTGAAAAGGAAGCAGACAAAACAACCATGGCCGAACCCAACAACAACAATGCAAGGAAGGTGCTTGGTGACTTTACTGCATCAACTTCCAACTTCTATGGAAGAAGCATCTCTATTCCTGCCATTGGAGCAAACAACTTTGAGCTTAAGCCTCAATTAGTTCCTCTGATGCAACAGAATTGCAAGTTTCATGGATTTCCATTGGAAGATCCTCATCAGTTCTTGGCTGACTTCTTGCAAATCTGTGACACTGTTAAGACCAATGGAGTTGATCTCGAGGTCTACAGACTTATGCTTTTCCCTTTTGCTGTAAGAGACAGAGCTAGTATATGGTTGAACTCACAACCTAAAGACAGCTTGAACTCTTGGGAAAAGCTGGTCAATGCCTTCTTGGCTAAATTCTTTCCACCTCAAATGATGAGTAAGCTTAGAGTGGAAGTTCAAACCTTCAAATAGAAGGAAGGTGAATTCCTCTATGATGCTTGGGAAAGATACAAGCAATTGATTAGAAGGTGTCCTTCTGACATGCTTTCAGAATGGAGCATCATAGGTATCTTCTATGATGGTCTGTCTGAGTTATCCAAGATGTCATTAGACCATTCTGCAGGTGGATCTATTCATCTGAAGAAAACGCCTGCAGAAGCTCAAGAACTCATTGAAATGGTTGCAAATAACCAATTCATGTTCACTTCTAAAAGAAATCCTGTAAACAATGGGACAACTCAGAAGAAAAGAGTTCTTGAGATTGATACTCTGAATGCCATATTGGCTCAGAACAAATTATTGACTCAGCAAGTCAATATGATCTCTTAGAATCTGACTGGATTGTAAGCTGCATCCAGCAGTAATAAAGAAGCATCTTCTGAGGAAGAAGCTTATGATTCTGAGAACCCTACAATGGAAGAGGTGAATTACATGGGAGAACCTTATGGAAATACCTATAATCCTTCATGAAAAAATCATCCAAATTTTTCATGGAAGGATCAAAAGAAGCCTCAACAAGGGTTCAACAACAATAATGGTGGAAGAAATAGATTTAGCAATAGCAAGCCTTTTCCATCATCCTCTCAGTAACAGACAGAGAATTCTGAGCAGAGCCGCTCTAGCTTAGCAACCATACTCTCTGATCTATCTAAGACCACTCTTAGTTTCATGAATGAAACAAGGTCCTCCATTAGAAATTTGGAGGCACAAGTGGGTCAGCTGAGTAAAAGGGTTACTGCAACTCCTCCTAACACTCTCCCAAGCAATACAGAAGAGAACTCCAAGAGAGAGTGCAAGGCATAACCATGGCCAACATGGCCGAACCTAGAGAGAGTAAGGAGGACATGAATCCCAGTCCGAAAAACCTCATGGGACGTTCTCTGGACAAAAAGGAGTTCCCCTTTGAGGAACCAAAAGAATCTGAGGCTCATACAGAGACCATAGAGATTCTATTAAACTTCCTTCTGCCATTCATGAGCTCTGATGAGTATTCTTTCTCTGAAGAGGATGAAGATATTACTGAAGATCAAGTTGCTAAGTACCTTGGAGCAATCATGAAGCTAAATTCCAAGCTATTTGGTAATGAGAGTTAGGAGGATGAACCTCGCTTGCTCACCAATGAACTGAATGACTTAATTAGGCAGACATTACCTCAGAAGAAACCGGATCCCAGAAAATTCTTAATACCCTGTACCATAGGCACCATGACCTTTGAGAAAGCTCTGTGTGACCTGGGGTCGGGCATAAACCTCATGCCACTCTCTGTAATGGAGAAACTGAAATATTTGAGGTACAAGCTGCAAGAATCTCCCTAGAGATGGCAGACAAATCAATGAAACAGGATTATGGACTTGTAGAGGATGTCTTAGTGAAGGTTGAAGGCCTTTACATCCCTGCTGACTTCATAATCCTAAACACTAGGAAGGATGAAGATGACTCCATCATCCTTGGAAGACCCTTCCTAGCCACAACAAGAGCTGTGATTGATGTGGACAGAGGAGAGTTAGTCCTTCAATTGAATGAGGACTACCTTGTGTTTAAAGCTCAAGGATCTTCCTCTGTAGCCATGGAGAGGAAGCATGAAAAGCTTCTCTCAACACAGAGTCAAACAAAGCTCCCACATTCAAACTCTAAGTTTGGTGTTAGGAGGCCACAACCATGCTCTGAATATCTGTGAGGCTCCATGAGAGCTCACTGTCAAGCTATTGACATTAAAGAAGCGCTTATTGGGAAGCAACCCAATTTTTACTTATCTATGTTAAATTTATATTTTCCATTGTTATTTTATGTTTTCTTTAGGTTGATGATCATGTGGAGCCACAAAAACAACTGCAAAAACTAAGCAAAAATAAAAAACAGCATTAAAAATAGCACACCCTGGAGGATGAGCTTACTGGCGTTTAAACGCCAGTAAGGGCACCAGACTGGCGTTAAACGCCAGAAAGGGAAGAAAAGCTGGCGTTAAACGCCAGAAATGGGCAGCAACCTGGCGTTTAACGCCAGGATTGGCACTCAGAGGGCGTTTACACGCCAGAATGGTGCAGGGATGTACAATCCTTGACACCTCAGGATCTGTGGACCCCATAGGATCCCCACCTACCTCAACTTACTCTCTCTCTTCTTCACATATTCCAATAACACCCTTCCCCAAATACCCTTCTCCAATCACCTCCATCTCTCCTCCCCATCACCTCTTCACCACTCACATCCATCAACTCTTTCCCAAAAACCCCACCTACCTCACTATTCAAGTTCAAACACTTTCCCTCCCAAACCCAACCCCAAATACGCGAACCCTAACCCTCCCTCTATTCCTATATAAACCCCTCATCCCTCCTTCCATTTCACACATCACAAACACCTTATACCCCTAGGCCAAACTCACTCTCTACCTCCATCTCCTCCATTTTTTCTTCTTCTTCTTCTTCTTCTTTCCTTCTTCTTTTGCTCGAGGATGAGCAAACCTTTTAAGTTTGGTGTGGTAAAAGCGTTGCTTTTTATTTTTCCATAACCATCTATGGCACCTAAGGCCGGTGAAACCTCTAGAAAGAGAAAAGGAAAGGCAAAAGCTTTCACCTCCGAGTCATGGGAGATGGAGAGATTCATCTCAAAGATCCATCAAGACAACTTCTATGAAGTTGTGGCCAAGAAAAAGGTGATCCCTAAGGTCCCTTTCATGCTCAAGAAGAATGAGTATATGGAGATCCGACATGAGATTCGAAGAAGAGGTTGGGAAGTTCTCACCAACCCCATTCAACAAGTCAGAATCTTAATGGTTCAAGAGTTCAATGCCAATGCATAGATCACTAAGAACCATGATCAAAGTGTGAACCCGAACCCAAATAATTGGCTTACAATGGTTCGGGAGAAATACTTAGATTTCAGTCCGGAAAATGTAAGGTTGACATTCAACTTGCCAACGATGCAAGGAGATGCACGCCCCTACACTAGAAGGGTCAACTTTGATCAAAGGTTGGACCAAGTTCTCATGGACATATGTGTGGAAGGAGCTCAGTGGAAAAGAGACTCCAAAGGCAAGCCGGTTCAATTGAGAAGGCATGACCTTAAACCTGTGGCTAGAGGATGATTAGAGTTCATCCAACGCTCTATCATTCCTACTAGCAACCGATCCGAAGTGAATGTGGATCGGGCTATCATGATCCATAGCATCATGATTGGAGAGGAAATAGAAGTTCATGAGGTCATATCTCTAGAACTCTACAAAGTGGCTGACAAAACCTCCACCTTGGCAAGGTTAGCTGGTGCACGAAATTACAATTACACTTTTGCAACTCCGCACAACTAACCAGCAAGTGCACTGGGTCATCCAAGTAATACCTTACGTGAGTAAGGGTCGATCCCACGGAGATTGTCGGCTTGAAGCAAGCTATGGTTATCTTGTAACTCTTAGTCAGGATATCAATAATTCTCAGATTTAATTGTAAAAAGTAAAAGAACATGAAATAAATACTTGTTATGCAGTAATGAAGAACAGGTTGAGGTTTTGGAGATGCTTTGTCTTCTGAATCTCTGCTTTCCTACTGTCTTCTTCTTCATGCACGCAAGGCTCCTTCCATGGCAAGCTTTATGTTGGGCATCACCGTTGTCAATGGCTACTTCCCGTCCTCTCAGTAAAAATGTTCCAAATGCGCTGTCACCGCACGGCTAATCAGCTATTGGTTCTCGATCATGTTGGAATAGGATCCATTGATCCTTTTACGTCTGTCACACACCCAACACTCGCGAGTTTGAAGCTCGTCACGGTCATCCCTTCCCAGATCCTACTCGGAATACCACAGACAAGGTTTAGACTTTCCGGATCTCAGGAATGGCCGCCAGTAATTCTAGCCTATACCACAAAGGTTCCAATCTTAGATTAGAGACCCAAGAGATACACATTCAAGCTTGATTGCATGTAGAACGGAGGTGGTTGTCAGGCACGCGTTCATAGGTGAGAATGATGATGATTGTCACGGATCATCACATTCATCAGGTTGAAGTGCGAATGAATATCTTAGAATAGAAGCAAGTGTGATAGAATAGAAAACAGTAGTAATTGCATTAATTCATGAAGAACAGCAGAGCTCCTCACCCCCAACAATAGGGTTTAGAGACTCATGCCGTAGAAGATACAATATGAAACGTGTAGAATGTCATGAGGTACAAAATGAATCACTAAAAGTGGTTTTTATAATCAACTAGTGACCTAGGGTTACAGAAAATGAGTAAGCTAGGGTGTTTAGTGTAAAAATCCATTTCCGGGGCCCACTTGGTGTGTGCTTGGGCTGAGCATTGAAGCTTTCATGTGTAGAGACTTTTCTTGGAGTTAAACGCCAGCTTTTGTGCCAGTTTGGGCGTTTAACTCCAGCTTTTATGCCAGTTCTGGCGTTTTGACGCCAGAATTTCTATGCTGACTTGGAACGCCAATTTGGGCCATCAAATCTCGGGCAAAGTATGGACTATTATATATTGCTGGAAAGCCCAGGATGTCTACTTTCCAATGCAATTAAGAGCGCGCCAATTAGGCTTCTGTAGCTCCAGAAAATCCACTTCGAGTGCAGGGAGGTCAGAATCCAACAGCATCTGTAGTCCTTTTTTAGCCTCTGAATCAGATTTTTGATCAGATCCCTCAATTTCAGCCAGAAAATACCTGAAATCACAGAAAAATACACAAACTCATAGTAAAGTCCAGAAAAGTAAATTTTACATAAAAACTAATAAAAATATGATAAAAACTAACTATAATCTACGGAAAAATACTAAAAATAATGCCAAAAAGCGTATAAATTATCCGCTCATCACAACACCAAACTTAAATTGTTGCTTGTCCCCAAGCAACTGAAAATCAAGTAGGATGAAAAGAAGAGAATATACAATGAATTCCAAAAACATCTATGAAGATCAGTCTTAATTAGATGAGCGGGGCTATTAGCTTTTTGCTTCTGAACAGTTTTGGCATCTCACTTTATCCTTTGAAGTTCAGAATGATTGGCTTCTATAGGAACTCAGAATCCAGATAGTGTTATTGATTCTCCTAGTTAAGTATGTTTATTCTTGAACACAGCTACTTTATGAGTCTTGGTCGTGACCCTAAGCACTTTGTTTTCCAGTATTACCACCAGATACATAAATGCCATAGACACATAACTGGGTGAACCTTTTCAGATTGTGACTCAGCTTTGCTAGAGTCCCCAATTAGAGGTGTCCAGAGCTCTTAAGCACACTCTTTTTTTTGCTTTGGACCACGACTTTAACCGCTCAGTCTCAAGTTTTCACTTGACACCTTCACGCCACAAGCACATGGTTAGGGACAGCTTGGTTTAGCCGCTTAGGCCAGGATTTTATTCCTATAGGCCCTCCTATCCACTGATGCACAAAGCCTTGGATCCTTTTTATTTTACCTTTGCCTTTTGGTTTAAAGGGCTATTGGCTTTTTCTGCTTGCTTTTTCTTTCTTTTTTTTCGCATTTTTTTCTATTCATTGCTTTTTCTTGCTTCAAGAATCATTTTTATGATTTTTCAGATCATCAATAACATTTCTTCTTTTCCATCATTCTTTCAAGAGCCAACAATTTTAACATTCATGGACAACAAATTCAAAAATATGCACTGTTCAAGCATTCATTCAGAAAAACAAAAGTATTGCCACCACATCAAAATAATTAATCTGTTTTAAAATTTGAAATTCATGTACTTCTTTTTCTTTTGCAATTAAAAACACTTTTTATTTAAGAAAGGTGATGGATTCATAGGACATTCATAGCTTTAAGACATAAACTTTAAATTTTATTAATCATGGAATGACAATAAGACTCAAAAATAAATATAAGAGCAAACCAACAATAATAAAAAAAACAGAAAAATAAATGACTATTAAAATAGATTCCTAATAATAGAAGTTATCACAGAGTTAGGACTCAACAACCTTGATTTTGAGCAGTGGGTGCTTCTTCAATCTGTGGAGTGTTTGGTCCTTCAAGGGAGAGCTTCTGACGCTTCAGCTCCTGTAGCTCACGCCCCTGCTTTTCCTGTTCCTTTAGCAGCTTGCAGAGCATGCAGTTTTGATTCTGCTGTTCTTCCTTAAGTTGTTCCATAGCTTCTTGCAGCTTGGTAATAGATGCTTCTAGGCGGGTCTAGTAGTCAATTTCAGGGATCTCTGGGAGGAACTCCTGCGCCCTCCTTTTGATGGAGTTGTCTTGCACTTGTCCTTCCATTGACTTCTTGGTGATTGGGTGTTCGATTGGGATGAATTCATCTACTCCCATCTTCACCCCAGCATCTTTACATAGAAGAGAAATCAAGCTTGGGTAAGCTAGTTTGGCTTCAGTGGAGTTTTTATTTGCAATTGTGTAAATCTCACAAGAAATCAGATGATGAATCTCCACTTCTTTTCCCAGAATAATACAATGAATCATCACTGCTCTCTTGACAGTGACCTCAGAGCGGTTGCTAGTGGGCAATATAGAATGCCCAATAAAGTCCAACCAGCCTCTCGCGACTGGTTTGAGATCTCCCCTCTTGAGTTGGTTTGGGACACCTTTTGAATTGGTTATACACTTAGTTCCAAGGAGGCAAATATCCTCTAGAACTTGATCCAACCCCTTATCTACTCTCACCATTCTCC
Source organism: Arachis ipaensis (assembly GCF_059453495.1). Taxonomy (NCBI): domain Eukaryota; kingdom Viridiplantae; phylum Streptophyta; class Magnoliopsida; order Fabales; family Fabaceae; genus Arachis; species Arachis ipaensis. The sequence goes on from NC_142441.1 coordinate 2,737,466, forward strand.
TATTAAAGGATTCTGGACCATCTTGTAGTTTCAAGACCTCTCTTATTTTGTCCAGATGGAAGTAAATAAGTCTCCTTCTGACCATAGTTCGGTAGGTGTGAAAGGCGGTTCCAGTTATTCTCTGCTTATCTATTAGCCACAGATTTGAGTAGAATTCCTGAACCATATTTCTTCCAACCTTTGTTTCAGGATTAGCTAGAATTTCCCATCTTCTGTTTTGAATTTGCTCTTGGATCTCTGGATATTCATCTTCTTTCAGATTGAATTTAACTTCCGGGATCACTGACCTCAGACCCATTATTTTGTGGTAATGGTCTGCATGTTCTTTGGTTAAGAACCTCTCTTGATTCCAAAGACTCTTTGGAGTATTCTCTTTCTTGCCTCTTGACTTGGTCTGATTTCCCTTAGGTGCCATGATCTTGATGAGTCTTAGCTCAGTGATCACGGAAAAACACACCAAACTTAGAAGTTTGCTTGCCCTCAAGCAAAAGAAAAGAAAGGGGAGAGAGAGAGGAGAAGATGCAAATTCGAATGGTGGAGAGGAGGGGATGGCCAAATGTATATTTATAAGAGGAGGGGAAGGATTTCGAAAATTTTGAAAGAGATATGTCATAGAGATATGATTGGTGGAAGAAAATAAAATCATGATATGAAAAAGATGAGGTTTTTAATTGAAAAAGATATAAAGAGGTTAAGTCTGAAAATTTTGGTTATGCATCTAAGAAATAAGAGATGATATGATGAGTTTGAAAAGATTTGGAAAGAAATTGAAAAGATACTTGAGATTTTTGAAGAAGATTTGGGAAGGATTTGAAAGTAATTTGAAAAGAGATTTAGAAAAGTGTTGAATTTTTGAAAATTGAGGATGAATGATGCAAATTTGAAACATATTTATGCAGAAAATTATGAGTCAAAACATGAAAATTTGAAAAATTTTGAAATGGAAAACAAAATCTCCTCCCCCTACCTTTCTGGCGTTAAACGCCCAGAATGGTATCCATTCTGGTGTTTAACGCCCATATGTTGGCCATTGTGGGCGTTTAACACCCAGCCAGGTACCCTGGCTGGCGTTAAACGCCAGAAATTCTTTGTTACTGGGCATTTTTCTGAATGCCCAGGATGCTGCAATTCTGGCGTTAAACGCCCAGAATGGTACCCATTCTGGCATTTAACGCCCAAAATGCTCCTTACTGGCGTTTTCTTGCCAGTGAGCTCCTTTTCTCTGCTTTTTGCACTGAATCTTTTTGTAACTCTGTGAATTCCTTCAATTTTGATGGTCAATCTTGAAGAGAATCTATATTAAACTTCTCTAAGCATTAAGTAAGACAAATAACCTGCTAATGGCTAGGTTACCTCCCAGCAAGCGCTTCTTTATTGTCTCTAGCTGGACCTTGATTGAGCTTTATTCAAGCCTCAGTTTTGAGCATTCTTGCTCAAAATTGCTTTCAAGATAATGTTTGATTCTCTGTCCATTAACAATGAATTTTTTATCAGAGTCAAAATCCTGAAGCTCAACATATCCATATGGTGACACACCTGTAATCACATATGGTCCCCTTCACCGGGATTTTAATTTCCCGGGAAATAGTATGAGCCTAGAGTTAAATAACAGAACCTTCTGTCCTGGTTCAAAGACTCTAGATGACAGTTTATTGTCATGCCACCTTTTTGCTTTCTCCTTATAAATGTTTGCATTTTCAAAAGCATTGAGTCTGAATTCCTCTAGCTCATTCAGCTGGAGCAGTCTTTTCTCTCCAGCTAACTTAGCATCCAGGTTTAGGAATCTGGTTGCCCAGTAGGCTTTATATTCCAGTTCCACGGGCAGATGACAGGCCTTGCCATATACCAGCTGGTATGGAGAGGTTCCTATAGGAGTCTTGAATGCTGTTCTGTATGCCCACAGAGCATCATCCAAGCTTTTTGCCCAATCCTTTCTACGGGCAATTACAGTCCGTTCCAGGATTCTCTTTAGTTCTCTATTAGAGACTTCAGTCTGCCCATTTGTCTGTGGATGATACGGAGTTGCCACTTTGTGGCTAATTCCATATCTGACCATAGCATAGTAAAGTTGTTTATTGCAGAAATGAGTGCCCCCATCACTGATTAGTACTCTGGGAACACCAAATCTGCTGAAAATATGTTTCTGAAGGAACTTCAGCACAATCTTAGTATCATTGGTGGGTGTGGCAATTGCTTCTACCCATTTAGATACGTAGTCCACAGCCACCAGAATGTAAGTGTTTGAGTATGATGGTGGGAAAGGACCCATGAAGTCAATGCCCCATACATCAAACAACTCAATCTCTAAGATCCCTTGTTGAGGCATGGCGTAACCATGAGGCAAGTTACCAGCTCTTTGGCAACTGTCATAGTTACGCATAAACTCTCGGGCATCTTTATAGATAGTAGGCCAGTAAAAGCCACATTGGAGGACCATAGTGGCTGTTCGCTCACCTCCAAAATGTCCCTGACGTTAGGATTTTTGCCAGTACAGAATGTCATAAAAACAGTCGCGTTGTAGATATAGTCTCTAAACTGACAAAAATCCCTTCGTACAAACATTTTGGTTGTCACAAGTAACAAACCCCTTTTTAAATTGATAACCGAGTATTAAACCTCGGGTCGTCTTCTCAAGGAATTGCAGGGAGGTATGTTCTTATTATTGGTTATGGAAAAAAAGGTATGTTTTGGGGTTTTATTAATGTATAAGATAAAAAGCAACAATAGTAAATGGCAGAGGGAATAAAATAATAACAATAAAAATAAACTCTTGGCAAGGTATTAGAACTGGAAGGCCTATCCTTGTCAATTGCGATGAGAATTGGGTTTTAATCCCACTTTGTTAACCTCTAACTATGAAGGTAAATCAAGTGGATTAATTAGCTTAATCCTCAGGTCCTAGTCAATTCCTATGGAAAGACTAGAGTTATTGGAGCAACTCCCAATTTCAACCACTGCTTTATTTGACAGTTCAAGCGTTACCAATAAATCAACCAAAGCCAAAAGGGAAAAATCTAAATTATTTAAATAAAGGAAAGCAATCATAGATCTGAAAATACCTCAAATTAGCATTAATAAAGATATCAAATGTAACATGGAAGAGTTCATAAATTAAATAGAAAAGAAATAAAAATAAAGAACCTGGGATTGAGAGCTACTCCTAAACTAAGAGAAATCCTAAATCCTAATCCTAAGAGAGAGGAGAGAACCTCTCTCTAAAAACTACATCTACTCCTAAAATTATGAATTATCGAGAGCCTCCTATGAATGGATGCATTCCCCCACTTTATAGCCTCTAATCTGTGTTTTTTAGGCCGCAAACTGGGTCAGAAATAGTCCAGAATTTGCTGGTTTCAAATTTCAATGCGCTGATTTCCGTCACTGCGATGCGACCGCATGGATCACGCGATCGCGTCACCTAGCGTCAGGGGAACTATAACATATTATATATCAAATCGAAGCTCCGGACGTTAGCTTTGCAACGCAACTGGAACTGCGTCGTTTGGATCTCTGTAGCTAAAGTTATAGCCGTTTGAGTGCAGAGAGGTCAGGCTGGACAGCTTAGCAATTTCTCCAACTTCTTGCATTCCTTCCACTTTTGCATGCTTTCTTCCCATCCTCCAAGCCATTCCTGCCTTATAATATCTGAAAACACTTAACACACATATCAAGGCATCTAATGGTAATAAGAGAGGATTAATATAAGATCAAAAAAACATGTTTTCAATCAAAGCACATAATTAGAAAGGCAAATGCAAAACCATGCAAATAGTATGAATAAGTGGGTAAAGAGTAGATAAAAACCACTCAATTGAGCACAAGATAAACCATAAAATAGTGGTTTATCAACCTCCCCACACTTAAACAATAGCATGTCCTCATGCTAAGCTCAAGAGAAACTATAAAGATGAAGAGGAATGGTATGAAATGCAACCTATGAATGTAACTAAATGCAGAATGTTTTCACCTACTTAGTTAAAAATAAACAAATCTTTCAAGAACAAATATGAACTGGATTTCACTAATTCAAATCATAAAAATGAAGCACAAATAGACTTGTAAGAAGAAAATAGCTTATGAAGGCAGGGAACAAGGAATTGAATATCGAACCCTTACTGGTAGTGTATACACTCTAATCACTCAGGTGTATAGGGTAATTCACTCTACTCTTCTCTAGTCATGCTTTCTAAACCTTGTTCTTCATCTAATCAATCAACAAAATTTAGTATACCAATGCAAACATTATGAAGTCTTTTCAAGGTTGTAATGGGGCTAAGGTAAGGGTAAGGATATATATATATATATATATAAGGCTAAGTGAGCTAACAAATTGAATCCTTGACTAGTCTAAGATCTCACCTAACATATACATACTTTATACAATTTTAAAATCATACCTAGCTACCCATAATTCCCACTTTTGTATGATTCTCATACTCACGTACCAAATTTTTCTTTTTAATTTATCACATGTGCATTAATTTTTTTTTTGTTTTTCATCAACTTAACATTGGGGTAATTTTGTCCCCTTATTTATTTATATTATATATATATTTTTCTCTTTTTCTCTTTTTCTCTCTCTCTCTTTTTTTTTTTGTAGAGAAATAAACATCACTTATCAATGTACATGGATTTTTCTATTATTTTTCTATTTTGATTTTTTATGAGTAGGTTCCCAAATTCCTAATATTCAAATAAATCAGAAACATGTTACATTCCCTTATCAACCCATGTTCTCAAAACCTCCCCACACTTATTTGCTACACAATCTCTATCTTAAGCTAACCAAATATTCAATTGGGATGATTAATTTGTTTTCCGCTTAAGGCTAGTGATGTGGTTATAGAACAGAAGGGGATTAAAAGCTCAAGGGGCTAACAAAGGTGATGTAAAAGGTAGGCTTATTTGGGGTAAGTGAGTTAATAATCAAATATGGCCTCAATCATATGCAAGCATGTAAATATACTAAACAAAGGACATATAGACTGGAACAAAACGCAGATTACAATCATAGAGAAGGAAACACACAGGAATAAAATATTTATGGTTAAATAATGTAACCATGTAAATAAGCTCGAAGTCTCACAAGTTGTGTGTTCTTTGGCTCAAAAACCATGTTCCAAATACAACTTCAAACAAGTTTAACACAAAAATTTTCATTTTAAATTAGTGAAATTTTTCAAAAATAGAAAAGAATTTTATTACTTTAACCAAGTAGTAACTAAATGCACAAAATCAAATAAACATGCAATCAAATATGCAGATACAACAATGAACAAATTAATATTGGTGTTGAAAAGAAAGTACTAACCCACGGAGATCGGTATCGACCTCCCCACACTTAAAGATTGCACCATCCTCGGTGCATGCTGAGATTTGCAGGTGGATGGATTGTTCCAACTGTTGCTTTTCTCTAAGGATTATGCAGATGGACTTGTCTGTCTCCCCATGTAAAATGTCTTCCGCTTCCCTTCCGGGTGGCCATCCTGAAAGGGAAGAAGAGTAACCCAGAAATAGAGATAAGAAAATAAAAGAAGTATGGGTTAATGCCAAATGATAAGGGTCTCATTTACATGGAAGCTTCAACATGTAAGTGAGAAAACAATAGAAGCCATGGCATACCAATGGTGCAAAATTTGCAACAATGGGGAAAAGAGTGGGGGAGGAGAGGTAATATAAATTCATATCAATGCAAAAGTAATACAAATATAAAAGATTGGCATTGATTTAATTAATATTACCTATTCAAAACAAGTCACTAAGCATCAAGAAAATACCAAAAAGATGTAACAGTTGAATAAGAATATTTGAACACCAATAATAATTTTAGAAAAATAAAAATATGCAATGAATGAAAGTATGCAAATAAATTAAATAAACTAGAATGGGAGTGAGAGAAAATAAGAAAGAAAGAAGAAAGAAATAAGAAAAGATAAGAGAATAAGGATTCGGAGAAGAAAAGATAAGAAAATTGGCACTAATCTGGATAGGTTGTGCGATGCTGGCGACGCGGTCGCGTGGGTGACGCGGTCGCGTAATGCGCAATAAGGTTGGGCGACGTGGACGCGTGGGGCACGCGATCGCGTGACTTGATTTGTGCTAGTGGCGCGAGTGTAGCCTCGCGGTCGCACAACTCTCTGTTCAAAACTCAGTTTTTGCCAAAATCCAGGGTGACGCGGTCGCGTGGTTGACGTGATCACGCGGGTGGCCTTATTTCCAATATGACGCGGACGCGTGGGTGACGCGTTCTCGTGGCAGGGCTTGTGCTACTAGCACGGGTCCAGCCCAATTCCAGCTCAACTTTCGGCCATACACCCTTTTTACGCCGATTTCAGGTCACGCGGCCGCGTGGGTGACGCGGTCGCGTGGAAGACCATTATTCCCATATGACGCGGTCGCATCAGCGACGCGGTCGCATGGGGTGATTTGTGCCATTGGCACGCCTCCAGCGCTGCTCCTGCGTAACTCTCTGTTCGTATTAATATTGTCTCCCATCTCCTTGCGACGCGGATGCGTCGCTGATGCGGTCGCGTCGCGTGCTCGCTTTTTTTTTTTAAGTCTAAAAAGATGCAGAATGCAGTGTTAATATAAATGTGATGCAAAACTCCAGGTTCAATATAACAAAATAAAATAAAATTCGAAAATAAATAAAACTAAGTAATGAAAAAGGAACAATCATACCATGGTGGGTTGTCTCCCACCTAGCACCTTTAGTTAAAGTCCTTAAGTTGGACATTTGGTGAGCTCCCTGTTATGGTGGCTTATGCTTGTATTCATCCAGGAATCTCCACCAGCGTTTGTGATTCCAATGGCCTCCGGGATCTCAAACTAGGCGCAGAAAGCCTTCAAGTAAGTTAAAGCAAGTGACAAGGCCCCAAGAGTGTTGATTATCGGAATGAATTCCGGGGTCCCAGACCTTGCCTTTGCACCCATCTTTTGGTTGAGCAGTATTGTTCCATCCGGGTGGCAAGCAGTCTGAATTCTCACGTAAGCGGCCAAACAACTTCGTAGACCCATTCAGTTGAGCTTTACACCAACCCTTGCATTTAAACTTTGAGCACACAACCATGTTGAACCTTGCTTGACAATTCTTACCACTGGCCATCTTCCTCTTACTCTTAATGCCACAAAGAGCTCTAAGTTGACCATCCGTCTCCAGTAGCCCATATTCAAGTGGGATTAGAAAGCTAAGGGATATGAATTTTACCCACTTGAATGTTGTGAAGGATGATGGCAACTTAGGGGGAGGGGTTTCCAACAACTTTGGTAAGGTAATTTCAAGCTCCACTCCCTTGTGCTCTTCTTTGACATCTTCTACCTCTTGATCAACCTCTACAAAATCTTCAACCATGATCTGCCTTGGAGGTTGTACGCTCTTCTCAACATCAACATCAAACACCGTGGAAGGAGGCTCTGTGACTGGACTTTCCAATGGAGGTACATCATCTCTTAAGTCTGCAACCACTTCTTCCTTTTTAATAATTGCTGCTTTGTCCAGTTGTTTAAGTATAAAATCGTACTCATCCTCGATGATGACAATTCCTTTCAACTATTCTTTCATCTTCAAGGGTCTCTCCTACCCTTACCCGTAGGGCCTCCTCTAGCTCTTTATGAAGTATGGATTCGCGAAGATGATTCCTTCTTTCCTGTTCCATATCAATAGCATAATTGGGATCATCTTGCTCTTGGATTGATGGATGTGGGTGCTCTTCCATGGATGGTGGTGATGGAGTGGAGAGATCATTCTATGGTTGAAAAGGAAGTGCACTAGAGCTTGAGGGTTGATTGTTGAAGGTATTTGGTGGTCTGATTTGGGCGACGAGAGCTTGTATAGTAGAGTTTAGATTGGCAAGTGCTTTCTCTATGGAGGTTTGGGGTGGATCTATGTATGGTTCATTTGGTTCATAAGGTGGTTGGTATGGTGGATATGGGTTAGGGTCATATGGAGGTGAATGGTGGAAAGGGGCTTGTGAGTGTGGTGGTCCAAAGTTATGTTGAGGAAAAGGTTCATAGGCATATGGTGGTGATTGTTCATAGTCCATTGGAGGTGGTTGTTGCCATGAGGGTTGATCAAATCCTTGTGGCTCTTCCCATCTTTGATTGTTCCAACTTTGATGCCTGTTCTCATTGTAATTTCTTCTTCCTGCAACATAATTGTAACCAGACTCATAGCCAAAGGGGTGAGAGTTCATAGTAGTAAATAAAAATTAAAAATAAAAATAAAAATAAATTTAAATTAAAAGGTTATTTAAATTTTGAATTTGAAAATTAAATTTTGAAATTTGAAATTTGAAATTTTGAAATTTGAATTTTTGAAATTTGAAATTTGATTTTTGAAATAAGATAAGATAAGATAAAATTTTAAAAATAAATTTTGAAATTTTTTTTTTCGAAAAAATTAATTAAAAATATTTTTGAATTTAATGAGGAAAGAGAAAAAACAATAAAATGACACAAAATTTCAAATTTTTAGATCAAAACAAAGAAAACAACTAAGAACAGCTTGAAGGTCAAGATGAACGTGAAGAACAACTTGAAGATCAAGATGAACACTAAGAACAATTTTTTTTTTGAAAAATTTTGTAATAACTAAATAAAAACCAATAACCTCTTAATTTATGAAAAAACAAAAATAAAAACAAAAATAGAAACAAATAAACAAGCAAAAATAAAAAAATATTTATAATAACCAATAATAAGGCACACGTTTGCAATTCTCCGGCAACGGCGCCATTTTGACGTTAGGATTTTTGCCAGTACAGAATGTCATAAAAACAGCCGCGTTGTAGATATAGTCTCTAAACTGACAAAAATCCCTTCGTACAAACGTTTTGGTTGTCACAAGTAACAAACCCCTTTTTAAATTGATAACCGAGTATTAAACCTCGGGTCGTCTTCTCAAGGAATTGCAGGGAGGTATGTTCTTATTATTGGTTATGGAAAAAAAGGTATGTTTTGGGGTTTTATTAATGTATAAGATAAAAAGCAACAATAGTAAATGGCAGAGGGAATAAAATAATAACAATAAAAATAAACTCTTGGCAAGGTATTAGAACTGGAAGGCCTATCCTTGTCAATTGCGATGAGAATTGGGTTTTAATCCCACTTTGTTAACCTCTAACTATGAAGGTAAATCAAGTGGATTAATTAGCTTAATCATTAGGTCCTAGTCAATTCCTATGGAAAGACTAGAGTTATTGGAGCAACTCCCAATTTCAACCACTGCTTTATTTGACAGTTCAAGCGTTACCAATAAATCAACCAAAGCGAAAAAGGAAAAATCTAAATTATTTAAATAAAGGAAAGCAATCATAGATCTGTAAATACCTCAAATTAGCATTAATAAAGATATCAAATGTAACATGGAAGAGTTCATAAATTAAATAGAAAAGAAATAAAAATAAAGAACCTGGGATTGAGAGCTACTCCTAAACTAAGAGAAATCCTAAATCCTAATCCTAAGAGAGAGGAGAGAACCTCTCTCTCTAAAAACTACATCTACTCCTAAAATTATGAATTATGGAGAGCCTCCTATGAATGGATGCATTCTCCCACTTTATAGCCTCTAATCTGTATTTTTTGGACCGCAAACTGGGTCAGAAACAGCCAAGAATTCGCTGGTTTCAAATTTCAATGCGCTGATTTCCGTCACTGCGACGCGGCCGCATGGATCACGCGGTCGCGTCGCCTAGCGTCAGGGGAACTATAACAGATTATATATCAAATCGAAGCCCCAGACGTTAGATTTCCAACGCAATTAGAACCGCGTCGTTTGGACCTTTGTAGCTAAAGTTATAGCCGTTTGAGTGCAGAGAGGTCAGGCTGGACAGCTTAGCAATTTCTCCAACTTCTTGCATTCCTTCCACTTTTGCATGCTTTCTTCCCATCCTCCAAGCCATTCTTGACTTATAATATCTGAAAACACTTAACACACATATCAAGGCATCTAATGGTAATAAGAGAGGATTAATATAAGATCAAAGAAGCATATTTTCAATCAAAGCACATAATTAGGAAGGCAAATGCAAAACCATGCAAATAGTATGAATAAGTGGGTAAAGAGTAGATAAAAACCTCTCAATTGAGCACAAGATAAACCATAAAATAGTGGTTTATCAGTCCCCCATACTGTGATCCATGGCAATGCCACAGGATCTTCTGTGCCTCCTCTCTAGGTACACATCTGTAGATCATTCCGTCTGCACATCTCTTAAAGAGGTATGGCTCATCCCATAGGTAGTACTTTGCATCAGAAATTAGTTTTTTTCTTTGTACCCTGCTGTACTCATTGGGTATGAATCTCACAGCTTTATAATTTGCAATGTTTGCAAACCATGGTGCCTCCTGAATGGCAAAGAGTTGCTCATCCGGAAAGGTCTCAGAGATCTCAGTAGGAGGAAGGGACGCCCCTGCTACTGGTTCTATTCGGGACAGGTGATCAGCTACCTGGTTCTCTGTCCCTTTTCTGTCTCTTATTTCTATATCAAACTCTTGCAGAAGCAACACCTATCTTATGAGCCTGGGTTTTGAATCCTGCTTTGTGAGTAGGTATTTAAGAGCAGCATGGTCAGTATACACAATTACTTTTGAACCTACTAAATAGGATCTAAACTTGTCAATAGCATAAACCACTACAAGTAACTCTTTTTCTGTGGTTGTGTAATTCTTCTGTGCATCATTTAAAACACGGCTAGTATAATAAATGACGTGCAGAAGCTTGTTATGCCTCTGTCCCAACACTGCACCAATGGCATGGTCACTGGCATCACACATTAGTTCGAATGGTAATGTCCAATTTGGTGCAGAGATAACTGGTGCTGTGACCAGCTTAGCTTTCAGGGTCTCAAACGCTTGCAGACACTCTGTGTCAAACACAAATGGCGTGTCAGCAGCTAGCAGATTGCTTAGAGGTTTTGCAATTTTTGAAAAATCCTTTATAAACCTCCTATAGAATCCTGCATGCCCCAGAAAGCTTTTGATTGCCTTAACATTGGTAGGTGGTGGTAATTTTTTAATTACCTCCAATTTAGCTTGATCCACTTCTATTCCCTTGTTTGAAATTTTATGCCCAAGCACAATTCCCTCAGTCACCATAAAGTGACATTTTTTCCAGTTTAAAACTAGGTTGGTCTCTTGGCATCTTTTAAGAACAAGTGCTAAATGGTCAAGACAGGAGCTGAATGAGTCTCCAAATATTGAAAAGTCATCCATGAAGACTTCTAGAAATCTTTCCACCATATCAGAGAAAATAGAGAGCATGCATCTCTGAAAGGTTGCAGGTGCATTGCACAAACCAAAAGGCATCCTTCTGTAGGCAAATACTCCAGAAGAACATGTGAATGCTATTTTCTCTTGATCCTGAGGATCTACTGCAATTTGGTTGTAGCCTGAATAGCCATCCAAAAAGCAGTAATAGTCATGACCTGCTAGTCTCTCTAGCATCTGGTCTATGAATGGTAAAGGAAAATGATCCTTTCTGGTGGCTGTATTGAGCCTTCTGTAGTCAATACACATACGCCATCCTGTAACTGTTCTTGTAGGAACCAGTTTATTCTTTTCATTGTGAACCACTGTCATGCCTCCCTTTTTGGGTACGACTTGGACAGGGTTTACCCAGGGGCTATCAAAAATAGGATAAATAATCCCAGCCTCTAGTAACTTAGTGACCTCTTCTTGCACTACCTCCTTCATGGCTGGATTTAGCCGCCTCTGTGGTTGAACCACTGGCTTACCATCATCCTCCAATAGGATCTTGTGCATGCATCTTGCTGGACTAATGCTCTTAAGATCACTTATGGACCACCCAAGAGCTGTCTTGTGTGTCATTAGCACTTGAATTAGTGCTTTCTCTTCCTGTGGATTTAAAGCAGAGCTTATGATCACTGGAAAAGTGTCACCTTCTCCCAGAAATGCATATTTCAGGGATGGTGGTAGTGGTTTGAGCTCGGGTTTAGGAGGCTTATCTTCTTCCTGAGGAATTTTCAGAGGTTCTTTTATTTCCTCTGATTTCTCCAGATCAGGCTAAACATCTTTAAAGATGTCCTCTAGCTCTGATTCAAGGCTTTCAGTCATATTGATCTCTTCCACTAAAGAGTCAAAAATATCAGTGCTCATGCAGTCAATTGATGTGTCTGGATGCTGCATAGCTTTGACAACATTTAACTTGAACTCATCCTCATTGACTCTCAGGGTTACTTCCCCTTTTTGGACATCAATGAAAGTCCGTCCAGTTGCTAGGAAAGGTCTTCCTAGAATGAGAGTTGCACTCTTGTGCTTCTCCATTTCCAGCACTACAAAGTCAGTGGGAAAGGCAAATGGCCCAACCTTGACAATCATGTCCTCAATTATGCCTGATGGATGTTTAATGGAGCCATCAGCAAGTTGAAGACATATTCGGGTTGGTTTGACTTCTTCAGTCAAGGCAAGCTTTCTAATAGTGGATGCAGGTATTAGGTTGATACTTGCTCCAAGGTCACATAGAGCTGTCTTGGTACAAGCACCCTCTAATGTGCATGGTATTATAAAGCTTCCTGGATCTTGAAGCTTCTCTGGTAGGCTTCTCAGAATGACTGCACTGCATTCTTCAGTGAGAAACACCTTTTCAGTTTCCCTCCAATCCTTCTTATGACTTAAGATCTCTTTCATGAACTTAGCATAAGAGGGTATTTGCTCAAGTGCCTCTGCAAATAGGATCTTTATCTCGAGAGTCCTGAGATAGTCTGCAAAGCGGGCAAATTGTTTATCCTGCTCCGCTTGGAGGAGTTTCTGAGGATAAGGCATCTTGGCTTTATATTCTTCAACCTTAGTTGCTGCAGATTTATTTCCTACAGAGGTGGTTGGAGAAGCCTTCTTAGAGGGGTTACTATCAGCACTTGCAGGTGTCTGATCCCTCACTGGCGTTTGAACGCTAGTACTGGGCAGGGAATGGGCGTTTAACGCCAACTTTTCTCCCTTTTCTGGTGTTTGAACGCCAGAAGTGGGCATCCACTGGGTGTTTAACGCCAATCTTTCACCCTTTTCTGGCATTTGAACGCCAGAATTATTCCTCTCTGGGCTCTTGCTGTCCTCAGAGGGATTTTGGGTAGTAGTTTGGTCATCCTCTGTCAGTTGTTCCTTTCTTGGCTTTCTACTACTTTGAGCTGATTTATTCAATGTCTTCCTGCTCCTTAGTTGTACAGCTTGGCATTCTTCTGTTATCTGTTGCTGCTGTCTTGTATGATTCAATTGTGCTTCCATATTCTTGTTAGCATTTTTAGTGTCTTGGAGCATCTCTTTAAATTCTGCTAATTGTTTTGTCATAAGGAGTAATTGTTGATTAAGCTCAATAATCTATTCTTGAGGATTAGGATCAGTAGTTACTGCCTTGACCTCTTCCTTTATGTAGGACTTACTGCTAGAGTACAAATGTTGATTTCTAGCAACCGTATCTATGAGTTCTTGAGCCTCTTCAATTGTCTTTCTCATGTGTATAGATCCACCAGCTGAGTGGTCTAGAGACATCTGAGCTTTTTCTGTAAGCCCATAGTAGAAGATGTCTAACTGTACCCACTCTGAAAACATTTCAGAGGGGCATTTCCTTAGCATCCCTCTGTACCTTTCCCAGACATTATAAAGGGATTCATGATCTTCTTGTTTAAAGCCTTGGATGTCCAGCCTTAGCTGTGTCATCCTTTTTGGAGGGTAAAATTGATTCAGAAATTTGTCTGATAACTGTCTCCATGTTTTTATGCTTGCTGTGGGTTGGTTATTTAACTATCTCTTAGCTTGATCTTTTACAGCAAATGGAAACAGTAATAATTTGTAGACATCCTGATCCACTTCTTTATCACGTACTGTGTCAGCAATTTGTAAGAACTGTGCCAGAAACTCAGTAGGTTCTTCCTGTGGAAGACCGGAATACTGGCAATTTTGCTGCACCATGATAATGAGCTGAGGATTTAGCTCAAAACTGCTTGCTTTGATGGGAGGTATACAGATGCTACTCCCATATGCAGCTGTAATGGGGTTAGCATATGACCCCAGAGTCCTTCTGGACTATTCATTTCCACTTATGTCCATGATAGAGAAAAGGGAATTGATATGAATTGCAATTAAATTATATATTTTTTATTTTTTTAATTTTATTTAATTAAAAGTGACCAAAAAAATAAAACAAAATAAATGGAAGATAAAATAAAACTTTCAAAAATTAGAAGAAAATAAAAGCAAATTGAAAACTAAATTAATTAATTGATTAAAAAGATTTTGGAAATTAGCAATAAAAAAATATGATTTGAAAATTATTTTAAAAAGATATGATTAAGAAGATATGATTGCAATTTCAAAAAGAAAAAAGATCTGATTGAAAAAATTGAAAAGTTTTGATTTTTGAAAAAGATTTGAAAAGATTAATTTTTAAAATTAGAATTTTGACTTGACTAAAAAAAGATATGATTTTGAAAATCTTTGACTAAATTAATACAAAATTTATGAGTAAAATAGGAAAAAGATATTTTTTTAATTTTTGAATTTTAATGAGGAAAGAGAAAAACAACGAAATGACACTAAACTTAGAAATTTTAGATCAAAATAAAGAGAACAAACAAGAAAACTTTGAATGTCAAGATGAACACCAAGAACACTTTGAAGATCAAGATGAACACCAAGAACAAATTTTTGAAAATTTTTTAAGTAAATAAAAGCACAAGGGACACCAAACTTAAAATTTTTAGAAAATCAAACACAAATTTTCGAAAATTTAAAGGAAAACACAAAGAAGACACCAAACTTAGAATTTTTAAAGATCAAGAAAGAACTAAGAACATGCAAATTCGAAAAATAAATAAAAAAAATAAAAGCATGCAATTGACACCAAACTTAAAATATGAAACTAACTCAAATAAAAGACTCAAATTTAGTGACTCTAAACCAACAAAAATAAATTATTCCTAATCTAAGCAACAAGATAAACCGTCAGTTGTCCAAACTCAAACAATCCCCGGCAACGGCGCCAAAAACTTGGTGCACAAAATTACAATCACACTTTTGCAACTTCGCACAACTAACCAGCAAGTGCACTGGGTCGTCCAAGTAATACCTTACGTGAGTAAGGGTCGATCCCACGGAGATTGTCGGCTTGAAGCAAGCTATGGTTATCTTGTAACTCTTAGTCAGGATATCAATAATTCTCAGATTTAATTGTAAAAAGTAAAAGAACATGAAATAAATACTTGTTATGCAGTAATGAAGAACAGGTTGAGGTTTTGGAGATGCTTTGGCTTCTGAATCTCTGCTTTCCTACTGTCTTCTTCTTCATGCACGCAAGGCTCCTTCCATGGCAAGCTTCATGTTGGGCATCACCGTTGTCAATGGATACTTCCCGTCCTCTCAGTGAAAATGTTCCAAATGCGCTGTCACCGCACGGCTAATCAGCTGTTGGTTCTCGATCATGTTGGAATAGGATCCATTGATCCTTTTGTGTCTGTCACATGCCCAACACTCGCGAGTTTGAAGCTCGTCACAGTCATCCCTTCCCAGATCCTACTCGGAATACCACAGACAAGGTTTAGACTTTCCAGATCTCAGGAATGGCCGCCAGTAATTCTAGCCTATACCACGAAGGTTCCAATCTTAGATTAGAGACCCAAAAGATACACATTCAAGCTTGATTGCATGTAAAATGGAGGTGGTTGTCAGGCACGCATTCATAGGTGAGAATGATGATGATTGTCACGGATCATCACGTTCATCAGGTTGAAGTGCGAATGAATATCTTAGAATAGAAGCAAGCGTGATAGAATAGAAAACAGTAGTAATTGCATTAAATTGAAAAAAAAATTTGTGTTAAATTTGTTTGAAGATTGTAAATTGGAACATGGTTTTTGAGCTAAAGAATACACAACCTGTGAGATTTGAGCTTATTTATATGGTTACATTATTTAACCATAAATATTTTATTCTTGTGTGGTTTCTTCTCTATGATTGCAATCTTTGCTTTGTTCCATTATATATGTCCACTATTTAGTGTATTTACATGCTTGTATATAATTGAGGCCATTACTTGTTTTTCCTCACTTATCCCAAAAATGCCTACCCTTTCAATCACCTTGCTAGCCACCTTGAGCCTTTTAATCCCATTTATTCTATATTTTACCACATCACTAGCCTTAAGCGGAAAAACAAATAATTACCCCAATTGAATCTTTGGTTAGCTTAAGATAGAGATTGTGTATCAACTAAGTGTGGGGAAACTATGGGAACATGGGTTAATAAGGGAATGTGTTATGTTTTTACTTTGATAAAATATTAGAAATTTGGGTACCTACTCATGTGAGACCAGAAAAATTAAAAGTCCATGTGCATTGATAAGTTATGTTTATTTTTAATAATAATAAAAAAATAATAATAAAAAAAGAAGAAATATCCAAAAAAAATATTCAATAAATAAGTAAATAAATAAGGAGACAAAATTACCCCAATGCTAAGTTTAATAAAAGATCAATGCATATGTGATAAAATTAAAGAAAAGTTGGTACATGAGTATGTAATGCAAAAGTGGGAATTTTGGGTAGCTAGGCATGATTTTAGAAGTTATATAGAATGTATGTATGTTAGATGATAGCTTAGGTTACTCAAAGATTCAATTCATAGCTCACTTAGCCATATATATATCCTCACCTTTACCTTAGCCCCATTACAACCTTGAAAAGACCTCATGATATTTGCATTGGTATATTAAATATTTAATGATTGGTTAGATGAAGAACAAAGTTTAGAAAGCATGATTAGAGAAGAGTAGAGTGAATTACCCTATACACTTGAGAGATTAGAGTGCACATACACTACCAGTGAGGGTTCAATGCTTGATTCTATGTTCCCTGCTTTCATGAGCTATCTTCTTACCAGTTTACTTGTCTTTTATTGTGTAATTTAAATTAGTGGAATTTGATTCATATTTGTCTTGGAGAACTTATTTACTCTTAACCAAGTAGGTAGAAACATCTTAGCATGTAGTTGCATTCATATAGATAGGTTGCATTTAATACATTTTACAATTCCTCTTCACTTCTTTATAGCTTCTCTTGAGCTTAGCATGAGGACATGCTAATGTTTAAGTGTGGGGAGGTTGATAAACCACTATTTCATAGTTTATCTTGTACTCAATTGAGTAGTTTTTATCAAATTTTTACCCACTTATTCATACTATTTGCATGGTTTTACAATTCCTTCCCAGAATTTGTTCTATGATAGAAAACTTGCTTTCTAGAGTCTTTAATTTGTGTATTTTAATCATTTCTTATTACCATTTGATGCCTTAAAATGTGTGTTAAGTGATTTCAGGGATTACAGGGCAGGAATGGCTTAGAGGATGGAAAGGAAGCATGCAAAAATGGAAGGAATACAAGAAGTTAAAGAAATTGCTAAAGCTGTCCAGCCTGACCTCTTCGCACTCAAACGGTCATAACTTGAGCTACAGAGATCCAAATGATGCGGTTTTAGTTGCGTTGGAAAGCTAACGTTTGGGGCTTCGATTTGATATATAATTTGTCATAGTGGCCATACAGATAGGCGACGCGAACACGTGCTCCACACGGACGCGTCGCAGTGACGAAAATCAGCGTGACAGAATTCGCAATCAGCGATTTCTGGGCTGTTTCTGACCCAGTTTTTGGCCCAGAAAACACATATTAGAGGCTATAAAGTGGGAGAGTCCATCCATTTATAAAACAGAAGCTAATAATTTAGAATTTTAGGTTTAGATGTAGTTTTAGAGAGAGAGAGAGAGGCTCTCTCCTCTCTCTTAGGATTTAGGATTAGGATTCCTCTTAAAGGATTTATGATTTCTTCTTCTCAATTTCCAGGTTTAATGTTCCTTTTATTTATTTTCTCAATTTAATTTATGAACTTTTCATGTTAGATTTGAATTTATGATTAAATATAATTTGAGGTATTTCAGATTTATGATTTTTACTTAGCTTTTTATATTCTTGGCTTTAATTGATGAATTGATTAATTGGAGACACTTGAGTTATCAAACTTATTGTGATTGATAATTGTTATCTTTGCTAATTAATTTGAATTCCAATAACTCTAGTCTTTTCTTAGGAATTGACTAGGATCTGAGGAATCAAATTGATTTATCCACTTAACTTACCTTCATAGTTAGAGGTTAATAAGGTGGGAGCAAAATCCAATTCTCATCATAACTGATAATGATAACTAGGATAGGACGTCCAGTTTCATATCTTGTCAAGAGTTTTCTTAATTATTAATTTATTTTTCTTGTCATTTAAATTACTTGTTCCTTATTTCAAAAACCCAAAAAATTCTACCTTTTCCATAACCAATAATAAATCACACTTCCCTGCAATTCCTTGAGAAGACGACCCGAGGTTTAAATACTTCGGTTTATTATTTTTATTAGGTTTGCTTTAGTGACAAACAATCCTTTGTACGAAAGGATTCTTGTTGGTTTAGAAACTATACTTGCAACACAACTTATTTATGAAATTCTAAACTGTCAAAAGTCCTCTCGTCAAGTTGATCCCGAGGTCTACAGACTTATGCATTTCCCTTTTGCTGTAAGAGACAGAGCTAGTATATGGTTGAACTCACAACCTAAAGACAGCCTGAACTCTTGGGAAAAGCTGGTCAATGCCTTCTTGGCTAAATTCTTTCCACCTCAAAAGATGAGTAAGCTTAGAGTGGAAGTTCAAACCTTCAAACAGAAGAAAGGTGAATCCCTCTATGAAGCTTGGGAAAGATACAAGCAATTGATCAGAAGGTGTCCTTTTGACATGCTTTCAGAATGGAGCATCATAGGTATCTTCTATGATGGTCTGTTTGAGTTATCCAAGATGTCATTAGACCATTCTGCAGGTGGATCTATTCATCTGAAGAAAACGCCTGCAGAAGCTCAAGAACTCATTGAAATGGTTGCAAATAACCAATTCATATACACTTCTGAAAGAAATCCTGTAAACAATGGGACAACTCAGAAGAAAGGATTTCTTGAGATTGATACTCTGAATGCCATATTGGCTCAGAACAAATTATTGACTCAGCAAGTCAATATGATCTCTCAGAATCTGACTGGATTGCAAGCTGCATCCAGCAGTAATAAAGAAGCATCTTCTGAGGAAGAAGCTTATGATCCTGAGAACCCTGCAATGGAAGAGGTGAATTACATGGGAGAACCCTATGGAAACACCTATAATCTTTCATGGAGAAATCATCCAAATTTTTCATGGAAGGATCAACAGAAGCCTCAACAAGGCTTCAACAACAATAATGGTGGAAGAAATAGGTTTAGCAATAGCAAGCCTTTTCCATCATCCTCTCAGCAACAGACAGATAATTCTGAGCAGAGCCGCTCTAGCTTAGCAACCATACTCTCTGATCTATCTAAGACCATTCTCAGTTTCATGAATGAAATAAGGTCCTCCATTAAAAATTTGGAGGCACAAGTGGGTCAGCTGAGTAAAAGGGTTACTGAAACTCCTCCTAGCACTCTCCCAAGTAATACAGAAGAGAACCCCAAGAGAGAGTGCAAGGCCATAACCATGACCAACATGGCCAAACCTGGAGAGAATAAGGAGGACGTGAATCCCAGTGAGAAAAACCTCATGGGACGTCCTCTGGACAAAAAAGAGTTCCCCTTTGAGGAACCAAAGGAATCTGAGGCTCATACAGAGACCATAGAGATTCCATTAAACTTCCTTCTGCCATTCATGAGCTCTGATGAGTATTCTTCCTCTGAAGAGGATGAAGATATTACTAAAGAGCAAGTTGCTAAGTACATTGGAGCAATCATGAAGCTGAATGCCAAGCTATTTGGTAATGAGACTTAGGAGGATGAACCTCCCTTACTCACCAATGAACTGAATGGCTTGATTAGGCAGACATTACCTCAGAAAAAATCGGATCCCAGAAAATTCTTAATACGCTGTACCATAGGAACCATGACCTTTGAGAAAGCTTTGTGTGACTTGGGGTCAGGCATAAACCTCATGCCACTCTCTGTAATGGAGAAACTAGGAATCTTTGAGGTGCAAGCTGCAAGAATCTCCCTAGAGATGGCAGACAAATCAATGAAACAGGATTATGGACTTGTAGAGGATGTCTTAGTGAAGGTTGAAGGCCTTTACATCCCTGCTGACTTCATAATCTTAGACACTGGGAAGGATGAAGATGACTCCATCATCCTTGGAAGACCCTTCCTAGCCACAGCAAGAGCTGTGATTGATGTGGATAGAGGATAGTTAGTCCTTCAATTGAATGAGGACTACCTTGTGTTTAAAGCTCAAGGATCTTCCTCTGTAGCCATGGAGAGGAAGCATGAAAAGCTTCTCTCAACACAGAGTCAAATAAAGCCCCCACATTCAAACTCTAAGTTTGGTGTTGGGAGGCCACAACCATGCTCTGAATATCTGTGAGGCTCCATGAGAGCTCACTGTCAAGCTATTGACATTAAAGAAGCGCTTATTGGGAGGCAACCCAATTTTTACTTATCTATGTTAAATTTATATTTTCCATTGTTATTTTATGTTTTCTTTAGGTTGATGATCATGTGGAGCCACAAAAACAATTGCAAAAACTAAGCAAAAATAAAAAACAGCATTAAAAATAGCACACCCTGGAGGATGAGCTTACTGGCATTTAAACGCCAGTAAGGGCACCAGACTGGCATTAAACGCCAGAAAGGGAAGAAAAGCTGGCGTTAAATGCCAGAAATGGGCAGCAACCTGATGTTTAACGCCAGGATTGGCACTCAGAGGGCGTTTACACGCCAGAATGGTGCAGGGATGTACAATCCTTGACACCTCAGGATCTGTGGACCCCACAGGATCCCCACCTACCTCAACTCACTCTCTCTCTTCTTCACATATTCCAATAACACCCTTCCCCAAATACCCTTCACCAATCACCTCCATCTCTCCTCCCCATCACCTCTTCACCACTCACATCTATCCACTCTTCCCCAAAAACCCCACCTACCTCACTATTCAAGTTCAACACTTTCCCTCCCAAACCCAACCCCAAATACACGAACCCTAACCCTCCCTCCACTCCTATATAAACCCCTCATCCCTCCTTCCATTTCACACATCACAAACACCTTATACTCCCTAGGCCGAACCCACTCTCTACCTCCATCTCCTCCATTTCTTCTGCTTTTTCTTCTTCTTTCCTTCTTCTTTTGCTCGAGGACGAGTAAACCTTTTAAGTTTGGTGTGGTAAAAGCGTTGCTTTTTATTTTTCCATAACCATTTATGGCACCTAAGGCCGGAGAAACCTCTAGAAAGAGAAAAAAGAAGGCAAAAGCTTCCACCTCTGAGTCATGGGAGATGGAGAGATTCATCTCAAAGGTCCATCAAGACTACTTCTATAAAGTTGTGGCCAAGAAAAAGGTGATCCCTGAGGTCCCTTTCATGCTCAAGAAGAATGAGTATCCGGAGATCCGACATGAGATTCGAAGAAGAGGTTGGAAAGTTGATGAGCGGATAATTTATACGCTTTTTGGCATTGTTTTCAGTATATTTTTAGTAGGATCTAGTTACTTTTAGGGATGTTTTTATTAGTTTTTATGATAAATTCACATTTCTGGACTTTACTATGAGTTTGTGTATTTTTCTGTGATTTCAGGTATTTTCTGGCTGAAATTGAGGGACTTGAGCATAAATCAGATTCAGAGGTTGAAGAAGGACTGCAGATGCTGTTGGATTCTGACTTCCCTGCACTCAAATTAGATTTTCTGGAGCTACAAAACTCAAAAGGGTGCGCTTCCAATTGCGTTGGAAAGTAGACATCCAGGGTTTTCCAGCAATATATAATAGTCCATACTTTGCTTGAGTTTAGACGACGCAAACTGGCGTTGAACGCCAGTTCCATGCTGCAGTCTGGCGTTCAACGCCAGAACAAGTTGCAAAGTGGAGTTCAACGCCAGAAACATGTTACAAACTGGCGTTCAACTCCAAGAATGACCTCTCCACGTGTAGACTTTAAGCTCAGCCCATGCACACACCAAGTGGGCCCCGGAAGTGGATTTATGCATCATTTACTTATCTCTGTAAACCCTAGTAACTAGTTTAGTATAAATAGGACCTTTTACTATTGTATTAGGCATCTGGGGACGCATAGTCCTTAGACCATGGGGGCTGGCCTCACGGCCATGCCTGAACCTTTTACTTATGTATTTTCAACGGTAGAGTTTCTACACTCCATAGATTAAGGTGTGGAGCTCTGCTGTACCTCGAGTATTAATGCAATTACTACTATTTTCTATTCAATTCACTTATTCCTATTCTAAGATATTCGTTGCACTTCAACTTGATGAATGTGATGATCCGTGACACTCATCATCATTCTCACCTATGAACGCGTGCCTGACAACCATCTCCGTTCTACATTAGACCGGGCGCATATCTCTTGGATTGTTGACCCACGATGCATGGTCGCCTCGCCTGACAACCGAGCTTCACATTCCGTGGAATCAAAGTCTTCGTGGTATAAGCTAGAATTGATGGCGGCATTCATGAGAATCCG
The DNA here is from genome assembly GCF_059453495.1 of Arachis ipaensis. Taxonomy (NCBI): domain Eukaryota; kingdom Viridiplantae; phylum Streptophyta; class Magnoliopsida; order Fabales; family Fabaceae; genus Arachis; species Arachis ipaensis. The sequence continues at coordinate 2,759,990 of NC_142441.1, forward strand.
GAAAGTCTAAACCTTGTCTGTGGTATTCCGAGTAGGATTCAATGATCGAATGACTGTGACGAGCTTCAAACTCGCGAGTGCTGGGCGTAGTGATAGACGCAAAAGGAGGGTGAATCCTATTCCAGTATGAACGAAAACCGACAGATGATTAGCCGTGCCGTGACAGAGCATTTGGACCTTTTTCACTGAGAGGATGGGATGTAGCCATTGACAACGGTGATGCCCTACAAAGCTTGCCATGGAAAAGAGTAAGAAGGATTGGATGAAAGCAGTAAGAAAGCAGACGTTCTAGAGCCATACAACATCTCCATACGCTTATCTGAAATTCCTACCAATGATTTACATAAGTATCTCTATCCTTTATTATTTAATTAAGTATCTCTTTATACTTCCCATAACCATTATCAATTGAATCTGCCTGACTGAGATTTACAAGATGACCATAGCTTGCTTCAAACCAACAATCTCCGTGGGATCGACCCTCACTCACGTAAGGTATTACTTGGACGACCCAGTGCACTTGCTGGTCAGCTACACGGAGTTATGACAAATTATGAATTAATATTAGAGCACCAAGTTTTTGGCGCCGTTGCTGGGGATTGTTCGAGTTTGGACAACTGACGGTTCATCTTGTTGCTCAGATTAGGTAATTTACTCTTTGTTTTATTTTCAAAAATATTTTTCAAAAATCTTTCAAAAAAATTTTTTCTTTTGCTTTCGAAAAATTATTCTAAAATTTTAAGAATGAATTTTAAAGTTTCAAAATGGTATGTTGAATCTTGGCTGGCCATCAAGCTTTAGACTAACCTGATTGGATTCCTGGAATCTTGATTGAGGACTTTGAATTCATTGCTTCTTTTTTCCTTTATGTTTTCGAAAATTATAAAATAAAACCCAAAAATCCAAAAAAAAAAAAATAAAATCATAAAAAAATTTTTTTTTGTGTTTGTTTGAGTCTTGAGTCAATTTTTTTTTTGTTTGGTGTCAATTGCATTTTTCTAAAAATTTATGTATTTTTCGAAAATTCATGCATTCATAGTGTTCTTCATGATCTTGAAGTTGTTCTTGGTAAGTCTTCTTGTTTGATCTTGATATTTTCTTGTTTTGTGTCTTTTCTTATTTTTCATGTGCATTTTTGCATTCATGGTGTCTAAGCATTAAAAATTTCTAAGTTTGGTATCTTGCATATTTTCTTTGCATAAAAAATTTTTCAAAAATATGTTCTTGATGTTCATCATGATCTTCAAAGTGTTCTTGGTGTTCATCTTGGCATTCATAGCATTCTTGCATGCATTCATTGTTTTGATCTAAAATTTCCATGCATTGAACATTTTTAGTGTTTTTCTCTCTCATCATAAAAATTCAAAAATAAAAAATATATCTTTTCCTTTTTTTATCTCAAAATTTTGAAATTTTGGGTTGACTTTTTCAAAAATTTTTAAAAATCTAGTTGTTTCTTATGAGTCAAATCAAAATTTCAATTTTAAAAATCTTATCTTTTTCAAAACTTTTTCAAAAATCAAATCTTTTTCATTTGTCTTATTAATTTTCGAAAATTTATTTTTTAAAATTATTTTTCAAAAATCTTTTTATTAATTTTATCTTTATTTTCGAAAATTATGCTAACAATTAATGTGATTGATTTAAAAATTTGAAGTTTGTTACTTGCTTGTTAAGAAAGGTTCAATCTTTAAATTCTAGAATCTTATCTTTTAGTTTCTTGTTAGTCATGTAATCAAATCTTATTTTAAATCTTTTTCAAAATATCTTTTTATCATATCTTTTTATCATATCTCTTATATCATATCTTTTTCAAAATTTTATCCTTTTCAAAAATTTGATTTTAAAATATCTTTTCTAACTTCTTATCTTCTTATTTTTTCAAAATTGATTTTCAAATCTTTTTAAAATTTATCTTATCTTTTTGTTTGTTTCTTATCTTTTTCAAAACCACCTAACTAATTTTCCCTCTCTACTTTTCAAAAATTATCTCCCCTTTTTTTTTAAAATTCTTTTTCAATTAACTAATTGTTTTAATTTTAATTTAATTTTCGAAATTTAACTTCAATTTTTATTTTCTATTTTATTAAAATTTCGAAAAACTTCTCTCTCTCATCTCCTTCTATTTATTTATTCATTCACTAACACATCTCCTCATCTCAAATCACTGCTCCTATCCTTACCCCTTTGTTTGGATTATCCATTCTTCTTCACCCCTATTCCCTTTCTTCTTCTACTAACAATAAGGATCCTCTTTACTGTGACATAAAGGATTCCTCTTCTTTTCTTGTTCTCTTCTCTTTCTTATGAGCAGGAACAAGGAAAAAGACATTCTTGTTGAAGCTGATCCAGAACCTGAAAGGACTCTGAAGAGGAAACTAAGAAAAGCTAAATTACAACAATCCAGAGACAACCTTACTGAAAAATTTGAACAAGCAGGGGAGATGGCAGCCGAAAATAATAACAACAATAATGCAAGGAGGATGCTTGGTGATTATTCTACACCTACTTCCAAGTTTGATGGAAGGAGCATCTCCATCCCCACCATTGGAGCAAACAATTTTGAGCTGAAACCTCAGCTAGTTGCTCTAATGCAACAGAACTGCAAGTTCCATGGAATTCCATCAGAAGATCCCTATCAGTTCTTAACTGAATTCTTGCAGATTTGTGAGACTATAAAGACGAATGGAGTAGATCCTGAAGTCTACAGTTTCATGCTTTTTCCTTTTGCGGTAAGAGACAGAGCTAGAACATGGTTGGACTCACAACCTAAAGATAGCCTGGACTCTTGGGATAAGCTGGTCACGGCCTTCTTGGCTAAGTACTTTCCTCCTCAAAAGCTGAGCAAACTTAGAGTGGATGTTCAAACCTTCAAATAAAAAGATGGTGAATCCCTCTATGAAGCTTGGGAAAGATACAAACAGTTGACCAAAAAGTGTCCTTCTGACATGCTTTCAGAATGGACCATTTTGGATATATTCTATTATGGTCTGTCTGAGTTCTCCAAGATGTCACTGGACCATTCTGCAGGTGGATCCATTCACCTAAAGAAAACGCCTGCAGAAGCTCAAGAACTCAATAACATGGTTGCAAATAACCAGTTCATGTACACTTCTGAAAGGAATCCTGTGAATAATAGGATGCCTATGAGGAAGAGAGTTCTTGAAATTGATGCTCTAAATGCCATACTGGCTCAGAATAAAATATTGACTCAACAAGTCAATATGATATCTCAGAGTCTGAATGGATTGTAAAATGCATCCAACAGTACTAAAGAAGCATCTTCTGAAGAAGAAGCTTATGATCCTGAGAACCTTGCAATGGCAGAGGTAAATTACATGGGTGAAGCTTTTGGCAACACCTATAATCCTTCATGGAGAAATCATCTAAATTTTTCATGGAAGGACCCACAGAAGCAAGGCTTCAATAATAACAATGGTGGAAGAAACAGGTTTAGCAATAGCAAAGCTTTTCCATCATCTACTCAGCAACAGACAGAGAATTCTGAGCAGAATCCATCTAGCTTAGAAAATTTAATCTCTGATTTATCTAAGGCCACTCTGAGTTTCATGAATGAAACAAGGTCATCCATTAGAAATTTGGAAGCACAAGTGGGCCAGCTGAGTAAAAGGATCACTGAAACTCCTCCCAGTACTCTCCCAGGCAATACAGAAGAAAATCCAAAAGGAGAGTGCAAGTCGATTGATATAATCATCATGGCCGAACCTACAAGGGAGAAAGAGGACGTGATTCCCAATAAGGAAGACCTCAGGGGACATCCCCTGGACAGAAAGGAGTTCCCTATTGAGGATCTAAAGGAATCTGAGGCTCATATGGAGACCATAGAGATTCCATTGTTAGCCACAGCAAAAGCTGTGATTGATGTTAACAGAGGTGAACTAGTCCTTCAATTGAATGAGGACTCCCTTGTATTTAAAACTCAAGGTTATCCTTCTGTAACCATGGAGAGGAAGCATGAAAAGCTTCTCTCACTACAGAGTCAACCAAAGCCCCCATAGTTAAACTCTAAGTTTGGTGTTGGGAGGCCACAACCAAACTCTAAGTTTGGTGTTGGGAGGTCCCAACAATGCTCTGAACATTTGTGAGGCTCCATGAGGGCTCACTGTCAAGCTATTGACATTAAAGAAGCGCTTGTTGGGAGGCAACCCAATTTTTATTTATCTAATTTTATTTTTATTTTATTGTTCTTTTATGTTTTATTAGGTTCATGATCATGTGGAGTCACGAAAAAATACAAAAATTAAAAACAGAATCAAAAACAGCAGAAGAAAAAGCACACCCTAGAGGAGGGACTCATTGGCGTTCAACGCCAGAACAGAGCATAGATCTGGCGCTGAACGCCAGAAACAAGCATGGAGCTGGCGTTCAACGCCAGAAACATGCTGCAGATGGGCGTTGAACGCCCAGAACAAGCATCAATTCGGCGTTTAAATGCCAGAATTGCATGCAAAGGCTTTTTACATGCCTAATGGGTGCAGGGATGTAAATCCTTGACACCTCAGGATCTGTGGACTGATGAGCGGATATTTTATACGCTTTTTGGGGTTAATTTCATATAGTTTTTAGTATGTTTTAGTTAGTTTTTAGTTTATTTTCATTAGTTTTTAGGAAAAATTCATATTTCTGGACTTTACTATGAGTTATGTGTTTTTCTATAATTTCAGGTATTTTTCTGGCTGAAATTGAGGGAGCTGAGCAAAAATCTGATTCAGGCTGAAAAAGGACTGCTGATGCTGTTGGATTCTGACCTCCCTGCACTCAAAGTGATTTTTCTGGAGCTACAGAACTCGAAATGGCGTTCTTCCAATTGCGTTGGAAAGTAGACATCTAGGGCTTTCCAGAAATGTATAATAGTCCATACTTTGCACGAGGATAGATGACGTAAACTGGCGTTCAACGCCAGCTCTCTGCCCAATTCTGGCGTCCAGCGCCAGAAAAGGATCAAAAGATGGAGTTCAACGCCAGAAATGGATCCAAACCTGGCATTGAACGCCCAAAACAGCCTTATGCACGTGAATTGCTTAAGTCTCAGCCCCAACACACACCAAGTGGGCCCCAGAAGTGGATCCCTGCACCATTTATCAGAGTTTACTCATTTTCTGTAAACCTAGGATGCTAGTTTAGTATTTAAACAACTTTTAGAGACTTATTTTGTATCTCATGACATTTTTAGATCTGAAATTTATACTCTTAGATGGCATGAGTCTATAAACTCCATTGTTGGGGGTGAGGAGCTCTGCTGTGTCTCGATGAATTAATGCAAGTATTTCTGTTTTCTATTCAACCACGCTTGTTCTTATCTAAGATCTTCATTCGCGCTTAACTGTGATGAAGGTGATGATCCGTGACACTCATCACCATTCTCAACCCATGAACGTGTGCTTGACAACCACCTCCGTTCTATCTCAGATTGAATGAGTACCTCTTAGATCTCTTAATCAGAATCTTTGTGGTATAAGCTAGAATTGATGGCGGCATTCATGAGAATCCGGAAAGTCTAAACCTTGTCTGTGGTATTCCGAGTAGGATTCAAGGATTGAATGACTGTGACGAGCTTCAAACTCGCGAGTGCTGGGCGTTAGTGACAAACGCAAAAGGAGGGTGAATCCTATTCCAGCATGATCGGGAACCTCAGATGATTAGCCGTGCTGTGACAGAGCATTTGGACCATTTTCACAAGAGGAGGGGATGTAACCACTGACAACGGTGATGCCCCAACACACAGCTTGCCATAGAAGGACGTGCGTGCGTGAATCAGAGGACAGAGGAAAGCAGAGATTCAGAAGACAAAGCATCTCCAAAACTCCAACATATTCTCCATTACTGCATAACAAGTAACCTTTAACCCATGCTCTCTTGTTCATTCAAAATTCAACTGATAAATATAATTGACTTCCTGACTAAGAATTGCAAGATAACCATAGATTGCTTCAAACCAACAATCTCCGTGGGATTCGACCCTTACTCACGTAAGGTATTACTTGGACGACCCAGTGCACTTGCTGGTTAGTGGTACGAGTTGTGAAAAGTGTGATTCACAATTCGTGCACCAAGTTTTTGGCGCCGTTGCCAGGGATTGTTCGTGTTTGGACAACTAACGGTTTATTTTGTTGCTTAGATTAGGAAAAATTTCTCTTTTTGTTTAGAGTCTCATATTATTGTCGTGTTAAAATTTTAGAATCCTTATTTTCCTATTAAAATCTTTTTCAAAAAAATAATTTTTCTATTAAATCCTGTGTCAAACTTCAAGTTTGGTGTTTTCTTGTTGATTTTTCTGTGATTTTCGAAAATTTTAGTTTGGTTTTCTAAAAATTTTAAGTTTGGTGTTCTTCCTTCGTGTTCTTGTGTTCTTGTGAATCTTCAAAGTGTTCTTGAGTTTTCCTTGTGTCTTGATCTTAAAATTTTTAAGTTTGGTGTTCCTTAGTATTTTTCCCTTAAAAATTTTCGAAAACAAGGAGCATCAGATCTAAAAATTTTAAATCTTGTGCTATCTTATTGTTTTTCTCTCTCCTCTTTAAATTCAAAAATATCTTTTCTCTCTGTTTTAAAAGCAAATTTTTGAAATCTATTTCTAAAATTCAGATTTTTTTATTTCAAAATTTAAAACCTTTTTCAAAAGTCATCATATCCTTTTCAAAATTTCCTAACCACTTTCTCTCTCCTCAGTTTTTCGAAAATCTTCACTCATGTCTTATTTATTTTATTTTGATTTATTTTCAAAATAAATAAATAGAAAAAAAAAGAAAAAAATATTTTCTCTATTTTACATCATCTCCCTTTCTCCATCATGGACCTAAGCGGAAATGAACAGTCCAGGAGGACTCTGGGGTCATATTCTAACCCTTCTACTGCTTCATATGGGAGTAGTATCTGCATACCCTCCATTGGAGTCAGTAGCTTTGAGTTGAATCCTCAGCTCATTATCATGGTGCAGCAAAATTGCCAGTATTCCGGTCTTCCACAGGAAGAACCTACAGAGTTTCTGGCACAGTTTCTACAGATTGCTGACACAGTACATGATAAAGAAATAGATCAGGATGTCTACAGACTGTTACTGTTTCCATTTGCTGTAAAAGATCAAGCTAAGAGGTGGTTGAATAACCAACCTAAGGCCAGCATAAGGACATGGAAGCAACTAATAGAAAAATTCCTGAATCAATACTTTCCCCCAAAACGGATGACACAGCTAAGGCTGGACATCCAAGGCTTCAAACAAGGAGATAATGAATCTCTTTATGATGCCTGGGAGAGATACAGAGAGATGCTACGAAAATGCCCCTCTGAAATGTTTTCAGAGTGGGTTCAGCTAGACATCTTCTATTATGGGCTTGCAGAAGGAGCTCAGATGTCTTTGGATTACTCAGCTGGTGGATCTATCCACATGAGAAAGACAATTGAAGAGGCTCAAGAGCTCATTGATACAGTTGCCAGGAATCAGCATCTGTATCTAGGCAGTGATCCTTCTATGAAAGAAGAGGTTAAAATAGCAACTGCTGAACTCAGTCCTGCAAAACAAGCTGCTGAATTCAATCAGCAATTGGACTTTCTAAAAAAGCAGTTAACCGAATTCAAAGATAGACTACAAGAGACAAGGATGGCTAATATACATATGGACGAACAGTTTAAGCAAACAAAGCAGCACCTGTCAAGACAAATAGCAGAAGAATGCCAAGCAGTTCAATTAAGAAGTGGGAAAACATTAAATACCCCACCTCAAGGTAGCAAAAAGCTAAGGAATGAGCAAACCACCCAAAATTCACCTGAGGACAGTAAGAGCCCAGGGAAAAATAATTCTGGCACTAAAACGCCAGAAAATTGGTGGAAGGCTGGCGCTGAACACCCAGACCATGCCCAAAACTGGCGTTCAACGCCAGAAACAAGGCAAAACTGGCGTTCAACGCCAGAAATGGGCAAGGATCTGGCGTTGAACGCCCAAACTGGGCAAGATCTGGCGCTGAACGCCCAAAATGGGCACAATTCTGGCGTTCAGACGCCAGGAACAGACAAGGAGTTGGCATCTAACGTCACTCCAGTTTCTAACTCTGGCACTCAATTGCCAGTGAGGGATCAGACACACACAAATACTGATAACAACCCCTCTAAAAAGGCTTCTTCAACCACTTCTGTAGGCAATAAACCTACAGCAACTACGGTTGAGGAATATAAAGCCAAGATACCTTATCCTCAAAAACTTCGGAAAGAGGAACAGGATAAGCAATTTGCTCGCTTTGCAGATTATCTCAGGACTCTTGAAATAAAGATTCCATTTGCAGAAGCACTCGAGAAAATACCTTCTTATGCCAAGTTCATGAAAGAGATCTTGAGTCATAAAAATGATTGGAGAGAAACAGAAAGAGTTCTCCTCACTGAAGAATGCAGTGCAGTCATTCTGAAGAGCTTTCCTGAAAAGCTTAAAGACCCTGGGAGCTTTCTGATACCATGCATATTAGAAGGTAATTGCACCAAGACAGCTTTATGCGATCTTGGGGCAAGCATCAACTTAATACCTGCATCCACTATTAGAAAGCTTGGCTTAACTGACGAAGTTAAACCGACCCGGATATGTCTCTAACTTGCTGATGGCTCCACTAAATACCCATCAGGCGTGATTGAAGACATGATTATCAGGGTTAGGCCATTCGCCTTTCCCACTGACTTTGTTGTGCTGGAAATGGAAGAGCACAATAGTGCTACTCTCATTCTAGGAAGACCCTTCCTAGCAACTGGACGATCCCTCATTGACGTCCAACAGGGGGAAATAACCCTGAGAGTCAATGATGATGAGTTCAAGTTGAACGCTGTCAAAGCCATGCAGCATCCAGACACATCAACAGACTGCATAAAATTTGATCTTATTGACTCTTTGGTAGAAGAGATCAACATGGCTGAGAGTCTCGAATCAGAGTTGGAACATATCTTTAAAGATGTTCAGCCTGATTTGGAGGATTCAGAGGACATGAAAGAGCCTCTAAAAATTTTTCTGGAAGAAGAAAAACCTCCTAAACCCGAGCTCAAGCCATTACCACCATCCTTGAAATATGCATTTCTAGGAGAAGGTGACACTTTTCCAGTGATCATAAGCTCTGCCTTAAATTCACAGGAAGAGGAAGCACTTATTCGAGTGCTAAGGACACACAAGACAGCTCTTGGGTGGTC